>NC_136429.1:124038991-125238991 GCF_052849685.1 Lactuca virosa | reverse complement strand
GCACCACTGTCAAACAACTAGGGTGGAGACACAGTAGAAGAGCCTGTCATGGTTACATTTGCTACTGGTGGAGCTTGCTGCAGATTAGTGAGAACCACATTGTTTTCTCGAAGAAATCTGGCCAGCTTTCGGCACTCAGAGGTCATATGACCTGATATATTACAGAATTGACAAAAAGTGTTGGATTTGGGCTGTCGATTACTACTAGTATTGGAGGACCAGTTGGGGCGATTTGTGGGTCCACGTTGCTGCTGAGTAGAGGAGCGATTTTTGAAGCTGCCACGTTGGTAGTTGGAGTTGTCTGATCTTCCATGGGAACAATTAGATTGGCGAGCAGTGTAATCAACAGTGGTGACTACCGGAGTAGTAGAGATTGTGTGCTCTTTTAGGGCTCGCTCAAAGTCTTGTAATTTATCAAATAGTTCGGAATAAGAAAGTGGGTTTTCTCTGATTTTGATGGCAGCTACGATGGTGTCGTATTCAGTACCTAGTTGGGAGAGGATGTGAACCAGTAAGTCTTCCTCTGAAACAGGGCTCTGTGCGAGAGCTAGGTCATCAGCAATTGACCTCATATCTTGAAGAAACTCAGCAATTGATCGATCCCCCTTTGGATTTTTAACAAGTTTCGATTTTAGGGATATAACCCTAGATCGAGAGACGCTGGCAAAACTGGTAGTGAGGCGTTCCCAGACTTCTTTGGATCTGGTAGCAGATGAGATTAAAGGCTGAATTGAGTCTGAACAGCAGCCAAGAATGGCACTGATGATAGTCTGATCTTGACGATACCAGATGAGATACTCTGGATTCGTTTTTGACGCGGAGCTGTCTTTGTCATTCAAGTGTTTGCTCGGAGGTGGCTGGTCACCAGTGATGAATGAATCGAGATCTAGTCCGATTAAAGTAGCTTCAACCTGTCGTCGCCAGACAGGAAAATTGTTGGCGGTGAGTTTGATTGGAAAGTGAGTAGCAGCAGTGACTTGAATAATTGTTTTGGCCATCGTGTGTGTGAGACCGAGAGACAAGAAAAATATGAGGCGGAAGTGTGGGATCAACTCGTGAGAGCAATTATGGGCTCTGATACCATATCAAGGTATACTGAATATGTATTTCTATTTTTAATAAATGAAATCAATGCTACAGAGATGGCTTTATAGCCAGAATACAACAATTAACTAGGAGCTAAAACAGGAGATAGAATCGGTAAACTATTGACTAGTTATTTACATATAAAATAAATACTATAAATTAAATGTAATTTATCCATGTGACTTAATAGTTTCTTCTTCAACACAAACACTCTTCGCTTCAGGTTTTACCTCATCTTCTTCTTGAGGTTTTGTCCATTAAATAAAGCTGTGAATTTTGGGTTTTAGTGGGACAATTATGGGAGCAAGAATCGGTCTCCCAACGACCCACCTTTCTTGTTTTTACCTCTTTTTACCATGTCACATCACCAGCATGATTTTCTGTAAGAATTCTTGACGTTCTTTCACTCTCATCGATTACACATTAATGATCAGATGGCTATAAACATTAAACAGAAGACTAGTCATTCATTCCATTAAAATAAACAAAAATTACCTTTTAGAGAGATCAGGAAGGTTAAGAAATTGTAACAGTAGACTCCAATCAGCAAATACTAAACATCGAACATGAAACAATTCTATAAATGCTTACTGCAGTAATCTACAAACCAATCAAATCCACATGAAACTTTAAAGGGAACCTCCATCGAACCCTTGAATAAAAGAAGACGAAAGAGAATCAAACGTTAAACTGTCGGTGAAAAGATGAGGGGGAATGTGTAGGTTATAGTGTTTCTGTTCTGAAAGGGGAGGGTGTACCTAGGTCACAATGGTGAGGAGTGGTCGGTGTACTGGTTTTTTGAAGTAGCATGGCACGAATGTGGGCATTGTGTTTTATCGGTTGTGGTCGTCGGTGAGAAGAAAGTGATGTAGATGGTTAAATAGGTGGTGTATCGAACACTTAGAAGTAATGAAGAAGAGGCCTTGAGAGATACGCTTTAATTTGATTAATTTAAAAAAAAAAAAAAATTGGTAAATTTCGAATTTTATATAATTTTCTTAATACAATATTGATATAATTCTAATTAAAAAATGATTTTGGATATAAATATAATTTGTATAGTTTTAGATAGATATGTAATATTAAAGTTTATAATGATATTAAGTAATATTTAGAGTTACAAGGAGATAGAATGAAAATTTTCCACCAAAATACCTTCTAAAGAGATCAATTGCTATATTTACTACTATTATTTATATCATATATTTCGTCATTTAAGTTGTATTGTCAAGTAGGTGGGATAGAAAACATGTAGACAAGAAAGCAGTAAAACGAATACGTGTGAATTTCACTACAACAAGTTTATTTTTCTTTCTGAATGTGTATAGTTTATAATATCCAATCCGGTAACTATTTTTTTTCTTTTATAATTCAATAAAATTATAAACAAACGGATAAAATGAAAAGGAATGCAATAGATTAACTTTTTAATGAAATTATCAACAACATGATTAGTTTTGGCAAGTGCAACTAATATTTTGGCATATTTTAGAATTTTAAACTTTCTATTTTATGATAAAGATTGGATGATAAATTTGTGGATTAAAATTCTAAATTTTATAAAATTGAAAAAAAATAAGGAAAAATGTCATGTTTGCTTTGTAATACTTGAAAATAGATTAAGGAAAGAGGTTGTAGACGATGTCAAGTCCTATGCATTGAAAAATCACTTGCCTTATTCTTTAAGCTTTATTGCGAAATAGTTGATGAAAAAGGGGATTCTTATGCTAAGATAAAGAAACTATGTACTTTAATACCAGAATCCATGTATTCTTTCCAAGTCCTTGTAACAAAAATCATTTGATGGGTGATAAGTTCCTCCGTACGCTGGGCGTACATATATGTACGCTTAGCGTACAAGGGCGAGTGTGATCGTGGACTTAAACCACGTACGTGGCCAGAAGCAAAACCCTAATTTTAGGGCATGAGCCCTATTTAAGCTCACTTATGACTCTTGGACCCCCACCCTTATCAGCCTCCACTACTTGTTTTCGTCCCTAAAACCCTAGTTTGCTAGTGAGTGTGATCAATGAGCTTTAAAGTGACTTTGGTGGCCTTTTTGGTGTGTTTGCAAGAAGAAGAACTTGGTGTGCAAGGCTAGGACGTGGTTGAGCTTCAAGATCCTGCATTTACATCATCTTAGGAAGCATATGAAGGTACAAATTCATACCTTGCCTATCCTTTGCTTAGATATACTTCTTTAGCTTGTTATCGTCCTTTTGGTCCCGTTTGTTTGGTCTTGATGAGTTAAGACCATTTGAGATGCTAAATCTTGTAGATCTGGAAGTTTGGTGGGTTCCTTAAGCTTAAAGGTGCAAACTTTATGATGTTTGTGACCCCCATGCAAGTATTAAGTCATTTATTAAGCTCTTTTGAGCTCTAGCACCTCATTTAGCCATGTATGCACGTAAAGTTGGTAACTTTACGTGATAAACCACCTCAAGGAGGTCAGATCTGAGTTTTGGGCTAATGTCTTAATTGATTAATAGCTAAAAAGTGAAGTTGGCCAATCAAGGGAAGTATGTTGGGCGTACAAGCTCATACGTGTCGCGTACAAGCCTTTATGCGTGTACCCTTAGCGTATAATCTGAGTACGCCCCGCGTACTCAGTAGTGGGCTGCGGATGATTTGGCCTTCGATTTGGGCTTCATTTTGGACCCTAGGAGTTTAGGGCTATATGTTGGGCCACCAGAATATTGTTTTAGACTAAGGGTGTTTTTGGACTTGTTTTGTGGGCATAATTATTATGAGTTGGGCCTTTGGGCCTTAGGGCCCATTATTGTGTTTGGGCCAAGAATGATTAAGCCCATTAAGGGTAAGGTGAAGGGGGGGGGCTTAACCTTAGGGATTGGTTTGGAATTTAGGCCCATAGTCATGATTGTAACCCATTACTAATTAGGGTAATTTGTCTATGTTCAGTGTAGGATTGCCTGGATCAGTAGCCGAGCAGTTAGTATTTATTAGCAGACCGATGTGAGTCTCCTCCCTATATCCATGGGTCGAAGGCACCAAGGCCGGCCTACTATTCAATTATGTAGCATGCTAGTTGTTGTATGATATAATATATATATATATATATATATATATATATATATATATATATATATATGTTGTGTTTGCATGATCGGGTTAAAATATACCCCAGAGCGGAGCCTAGTATGGCATGACGGGTTCAAATATACCTTCGGGCGGGGCCCATTATGATACGTTGAAATATACCCCAGGGCGGGGCCCAATATGATATGATCAGGTTGAAATATACCCTGGGGTGTGGCCCATACTTGCTTTTTGGGTTGGAATATACCCCAGGGCGTGGCCTAGTTGTATGTTTAGTATATGGTATTCTTGGGAAAACTCACTAAGCTTTTGCTTACAGTTTGTATTGTGGCTTCAGGTACTTCCGGTACTAAGGGGAAGGGTCCGGCTTGATGACGCAGCATTCACTCCCCACCATTTTTGCATTTACTGTTATTGTCACTCTGATGATTTTACATGATGATGATTATGTAAAGGATTTTGGAATCAAACTTATGATTGTAAACCGTAATTAAAAATGAAATTTTTCTCCTGGTTTTTGGGTTGTTACAAGTTGGTATCAGAGCCTTGGTTTGAGGGATTAGGGCACACTCTCGGGTGTGTCAGAACTCAAACTGAGGAAATGTTAATCTTTTCAAAAGAAAAAGAATCAAATTTTTCTGAAAAAGGTTATCTAAAGTAAAAAGGGAGAGTGCAACGCGTGCGATCGGCCGAGCTCAAGTAAGTGTTTCCCAAAACTAACCATTCTTATTTATTGCGATTAGTTTGATTGATATGTGAAGTGCATGCTAGAGAATGGCCAAGGATGCCTTCAGGGATTATGTGATAGAAATGCCTGATTTGTGTGATGCCTTATAGCCTAGGAAGTTGGATGCTATATTCCTTGGAATCGATGTTAACTCTGTATATGCTAAGTGTATGCTTTCAAAGTTATATACGATTTGGATTGCATAGCCCTAGAATGATGGATTCTGCCTCATTTCCCGTTCCTTTTTAGGTCGTGGACTTAGGGTAGAAACTTTATTTGACAGTCTATGGATTCTATTTGTGTATAACTTGCATGCATAAGGCAACCCGCGGTATTGATTGAGATTTATGGTTCTGGGAGGATTGAGAAATCCTAGAAGAGTCTAGGATGTGTGTGTGCTGTGTGATATGAGTTATGTTTCTAAGTATAGTTGGTGGGTTTTAGGAATCAGGTCTGACCTTGAGGAAGGTACAGGTAGGTGTGGAAGGTAGTATCGGGCCCATACTACTAGAAGCACAGGACCTATACCCGAGATGAGTGCAGACCTGGAAACTACAAGGAGACCACAAAGGAAAAGCCCCTCGAACTTCTTTATCGATTGTTTCTATGATGTGTTTTCAATTTAGGATGGTAATGACTACGCGAGGAGGTTTAGGTTTCGGATCAGGCTCTGGTTCGGGTTTGAGTTCAGGTGCTAAGCCGATTGGTGAAAGGTTATGTGAGCTTATCGCACCCGAGGTTACTCGTGGCATCCTGGATACCCCGGTGATTTTTGGTACCGTCAAAGTGGGGATTGTGGATATCATGGAGAAGCGACTCCGGTCATTTCGAGCTGAGATTATCGCAGGCCAGATTAGGGCTCGAACTCCCTTGTTCCGGGAGTTCAAGGCATGCAGAGCACATGAGTTCTTTGGGGCTAAGGACCACATCACTAGTCGTCGTTGGATCGCTGACATGGAGAATGCTCAGCGCACGAGCTTTTGCCCCGAGGCGACAAAGGTGGGATGCGCGTCCTATTTGCTGACAAACTGAGCGTGGGACTGGTGGGAGGAGGTTACCCAAGCGGTTGGTATGGCGGCTGTTACAGTGATGACTTAGGAGGAGTTTGTGCAGAGGTTTGATCAGAAGTTTGCACCGGCCATTGAGGTGCAACAACTAGTGAGAGAGTTCCAGGACCTTCACCAGACTACAGAGATTGTGGCGGTGATCACTGCCAAGTTCAGGGAGAGGGCATTGCTAGTTCTGAAGTACGTTGCGGATGAGGAGATGTGGAAGACGAGATATCATGCTATACTGAGGGATGATATCAGGGAGTTCATGAGTTTTTCAGGGTTCAAGACCCTGAATGATATGATTAAGAAGGTCCGTGAGTAGGAACTTGAGTTGGAACTCCGGACGAAGCGGAAGCAGGAGCAGGTTCAGACAACAGTGGGTCAGGCCAAGAAGCCTAAGACCTCCGATGTTCACAGCAGAGGCCAGCCGGGCCAAGGCGGATGTGTCAATTGCGTCAAGCCGCACAGTGGAGCCTGTCGATCTGTGGGCTTTGGATGTTTTGGTTGTGGTCAGGCAGGTCACATAGGCAAGGACTACCCCAAGAGGGCTCTGATTTGTTTTCACTTCAACCATACCGGTCATAAAAAGGCCAAATTTCCAAGATTTTATGGCGGAGCAGTGGTGGCGTCGGCGCTAGCCACCTTGAGGATTACCGATGGCCGCCAGGGCAAGGCGGAGACTCCTGCAGTTAAGAGTAGAGCATTTCAGTTGACCACCGATGAGGCCCGAGCAGCGCCGGATGTAGTTACTGGTATGTGACTTAACACTATCTTTTATTGTTTCCTTTTTTATACTTATATTTGTTATGATCTCGTTTAGGGACCTTTTTGGTCAATGGATTGTCGGCTCATGTTTTATTCGATTTGGGGGCTACCCGATCTTTTATATCTTTTACGCTCATCAATAAGTTTCGAGACGCACCAGGGACTTTCGACTCCCCTCTCGAGGTGGAGATCACAGATGATCGTACTATGAGTGTTGCGAGGGTATTTTCGAGGATGTGTTTAGAACATATTCAGTGAGAGTTTTCCTATTGATTTGGTATCGATTCCCTTGAGGGGATTGAAGGTGATCATCGGGATGGACTGGTTGGGGCCCAATGGGGACATGATTCATTATGAGCGGTAGTTCGTGAGATTCCGAACCCCAAGTGGGGGAGAACTGGTCATTCTTGGTGAGCGAGCTTCGTATGGACCAACTCTCGGTTCCGCTGCGAGGGCTAGAAGGTTTCTTTAGCAGGGTTGTTCTGGGTTTTTGGCTCATGTTTCAAACACACGGGTTGATGCCATGTCAGAGTTAATAAGGGTATCCATTGTGCGGGAGATTCCCGATGTTTTTCTCGAGGAGTTTCCGGGAGTGCCTCCCGAGAGGCAGGTTGAGTTTTAGATTGATTTGATGCTTGGATCGGCTCTGATAGCCAAGGCGACATATCGACTTGCACCGCCTGAGATGCAGGAGTTGTCTACGCAGTTGCATGAACTATTAGAAAGGGGTTTTATCCGTCCGAGTAGTTCCCCGTGGGGAGCACCGATCCTTTTCGTGAAAAAGAAGGACGGTTCACACAGGATGTGTATCGATTATCGGGAATTGAACAAACTAACGGTGTAGAACCGTTACCCACTTATGAGGATCGATGACTTATTTGATCAGCTTCGGGGTGCATCTTGGTTCTCAAAGATTGATCTTCGTTCAGGATACCATCAGATGAGGATCAGGGATGAGGATGTTCAGAAGACGGCCTTCAGAACTCGTTATGGTCATTACAAGTTCATGGTGATGCCTTTTTGGCTCACCAATGCACTAGCAACGTTCATGGATCTCATGAACCGGGTTTGCAGGCCGATGTTGGATTGGTCTATAATTGTTTTCATTGATGATATTCTCGTCTACTCCAACACCAAGGAGCAGCACAAGCAACATCTGTGTGAGGTGTTGGAGACCTTGAGGAAGGAGAGGCTTTATGCCAAATTCTCCAAATGCGATTTTTGGTTGCGTCAGGTGCAGTTTTTGGGGCACATCATCAACCAAGATGGGATCTTGGTGGACCCAGCCAAGATCGAGGCTGTAATGCATTGGGAAGTTCCAAAAAACACATCTGAGATTCGTAGTTTCTTGGGTCTTGCGGGGTATTATCGGAGATTTATTCATGACTTCTCCAAGATTGTAGTGCCTCTGATCCACTTGACCAAGAAGAATGTGAACTTTCGGTAGGGTCCGGATCAACAGTTGGCCTTCGAGACTCAGAGGAAAAGATTGTGTGAGGCCCCGATTCTTGCATTACCGGAGGGATTAGATGATTTTGTGGTTTATTGCAACGCTTCTATTTCGGGATTGGGAGCCGTCCTTATGCAGATAGGGAATGTGATTGCTTACGCCTCGAGGCAGTTGAAGCCTCATGAGGCGAATTACCCCACACACGATTTGGAATTGGGGGACAGTGGTGTTTGCCCTGAGCCTCTGGACGCACTATTTATACAGGGTCTGATGCACTATTTATACCTACCATAAAAGTTTGAAGTATTTGATGGATCAACCGAACTTGAATACGCGGTAGCGGAGGTGGTTAGATGTGGTAAAAGACTATGACTGTGAGATTTTGTATCACTCCAGGAAGGCCAATGTGGTGGCCGATGCTTTGAGCCGTAAGGAAGTGTGCTCATCGATCCAAGATATTTGTTTGAGGATGACTGTTACCTCACCCTTGATGCATTTGATCAAGGATGCTTAAGTTGAAATTTTGAAAAGGAAAAATTAGAAGACTGAGCGAATTAGAGGGTAGATTCATTTGTTTGTTACAGACATTCGGGGGTTATCGACCTAGTGTGGTAGGGTCTGGTGATTCATTTTTTGATCTTTGATCTTCATGTTTTAGAGAGTTTTTGGATTCTAGAAATCGAATTCATCTTTGATTCTATTCATAATTCGATTTTCTTCACTATAATTCAAGTGATTTTTACTTTCTCTCTCTAGAAAACCCATTCAAAATCACTTTCTCTCTCTAGAAATCTTCAAGTTTTTATGATCATGGTGAATTTGCCGTATAATTCTTGGATTGTGATCGTTGAAGATGTCAAATACAAAGTCAATAAAAATCAATATTATGGGTTGGTGTTAAACAAGTTGATTTCATGGGGAACTATGGTTTCTTATGGAGGAGTGAAGGATGATCATGGAAGCTTGATATTTAAACCACTTTGTGAGATCAAATGGTTGGCTGATATTACATGGTCCATATCATCACGTAGTAGTGATAAGATTGGAGAAGAAAAATATTTGTTCAGAAAGAAATATATTTCTCTTATTGAAGACCCAAATGATCTTCGTGCTCTTAAGGTTGTTGAAGTTGTTGACAATGGAGTTCAATGTGATGTTCTTGAAGTTCATGATAAGAAGATTCAAGTTGATTCTCAAGATGAAAAAGTTTTTTGCTCGATTGGAGTTCAAACCGATGATATTTTGTGTTCTTGTGATTCGTTTGAAGGAATGATTCCTTATCGGAAGCCGGTGATCCAAGAAATTCACAAGTATCAAACTCCAAAAGATTTGATTTAAACTCATAAAGTTGAAGTTGTGGAAAGTGGGTTTGTTCATGAAATCAAGTATTCAAGATGCAAAAAGATGAGAAAGAAAAAGAAGAAGAAGATTAATCGGAAAAACAAGCGGGTTTACTCACAAAAATTGTCAAATATTATGAAGCCGAAATCCGTGAAGCAAATTTGGGTTCCAAAGCAACAATCTCCAAGTGTTGCATTGAATTTGAAGTCAAAACCCAAAAGTGTTGATGGTTCTTTTGAAGATGTTCTTGGATCAATGAAGAACACGAAGAACACGAAGAACGAGTTGTACATCTCGCATAGTGGGTGGTACAATGTTCAAATTGGAGATTTCCTCATTCCAACAAAAGAACCAAGATCTTCTAAATTTGATTCGTTCGTTGAAAACGGAACTCGATTCGTCAAAAAGGTATCTCAAATTCTCAAATGGATTCCAAAACGTCCATGATTTCGATTCGTGTTTTTCGTTTTTCAATTTTTGATCGATTTGCCTCATTGGATCAAATCCGTTTCAACCCCATTGATTGATCCAATTATTTTTGTTTAAGATCAAAACCAAAACCATTTTCTCAAAATCGAATTTCACTGTTCATGTAAATCAGGCTAATTTCAATTCATAAATTCATTCATTTTCCGATACTGTTCATGACTATATTTGAGCCCAGTTGGACAAATTAAGATACTATTCATTGATATAAGCCCAATCATTATTGGTTACTGTTCATCTACCCAAGTCCATTACCGTTCATCGATTAAATGGATCCAAAATTGTTGCGCAAAAGAGTATTGATCTTTTATTCTTTTCTAATGACTCTCGCATCCGATACAGTCAATATATAACAAATTGACACTCGATTCAAGTTAAGATTGGAATCGAGATCAAATTTTAGTTGTGTTCAAGATGAACTGATTTTGGTTGACAGTAAGGTTGATTGTAATCAGAATATGTCGACTTAATTCGTATCGCATACTAATTGATATTGATCAGTTTGTACACTCGCATTACCGAGTTGTACGTTTGTTCCAAGTTTATTTCCGATCTTCATCTGTTGTTCGTTCATCGATTGTTCATTAATCAATTGTTCTTGATTCCCAATTTCATTCCTTCATCTCTAATAATCATTTGTTATTGATTGATAATATGAGTTTAGATATCGATTTCAGATGATGTGTATATGATGAAATCGATTTTAGACTTAGAAATCGGAAATTGACTCTTTGATCTTGATGAAATTAATCAAGAACTGTCAAAATTTTGTGAAGAACATGTGAAGAACAGTTGGATAATCATGTTTTGATCTGGATTGTGTCACTAGAAACATCGATTTCGTGTTTGTTGACAGTTAATTTCGAAAAGTCAAATTCAAAAAGTCAACATTCATGTTCTTGGATGTTGAATGATCTATGCTTGGAGAATCAATGGAGTGAAATCGATGTGGGTCTAACTTCGAAAGTTTGGAGTCGATTTGGTGAACAGCTGAATGATGGATGCTTGATTGAAAATCAATATGTGAAAAATTGATTTTGGAGTTAAACTGAGATTCGATTTTGGGGTCTCAGTGTATGTTGATGGCTGAAAAACGAAGTATTGATTTTGATGTCAATATGAGAAGGAATGAAGGCAGTGCAAACGAAATGAACTGGGAACGAACTGAAATCGATGATCGATGATTAAGAACTCAAAGCGAAGGTCCTTGCAAGTTAATTGAGAACGAAAACTGTTTGTTTGGAGTTCGATTCATGTTTTGCAATTTCTATTTGGAATCAAATTTAGATGGTCATAGACGAACAGTTGAAGGACTTTGATTTTTGATTTCGAATGGTTAGGAGTCAATTATTCATGGTCGATAGATGGGTTTAAGGTGAATGGCTTTTGGAGTCGACGGATTTTGAAAGTTCAATTTTCGAAGTCTGGATGTGTTGATCGACATTAAAAGCTTTAGTTGGGTCGATTGATGAACAGATTGGCGACGCGAAGTCAAGAAGGAATGAAATCGATTAATTTTCAAAGTCAGGTATCGGTGTGCTGGGTTGCTTAAAGAACGAATAAGCTCAATTTTGGGGAATCAATGAGGTTTACAAAAGTTTGGATGAAGTTTCGTACGAAGTGAAGCATGGATAATTTCGTATGAATGGAATTGTCTGAGAAACGAATCGTGAACTATCGATGGGTTGGGGATAAAGAACGAACTGGGAAAATTCGATTTAGAGGTTGGATGATTAAGAGGTTACTGTTTATTAAGAGGCTTCGAATGCCTTCGAATTCGTGTGTTTGGGAAAATTTTCGTATGAAGAGGAGATGCTTTCGTACGAAGCGTTGCAAAATTTCGTATGTTTGGAATGGAAAAGCAAAATTTTCGAATGTAGTCCCTCAAGTTTCGAATGGTTGACAAATGGAAAAAGGCTTCGTATGAATGATCCAAATTTCGTACGTTTTGATCAAAAAGCAGAATTTTCGAATTCAGCCCCTGAACTTTCGAATATTTGGCAACCTCATCAATTAATTGAAGTTTCGAATGTTTGACACTTTTCACCCAAATTCGAAAATTTTATGAAACTTCGAATGTTTGGGATAACTCTTCGTATGTTTGGAACACAAATGGCAGAATTTTCGAAAATAGTCTCTGAGGCTTCGAATGTTTGGCGGTTCATACCCAAATTCGAAAAAGGACTGTTTTTGCTGAAAATTGAAGAAAATGCATTTCAAGCCCCTGCAGTTTGTGCAAATTGACGCTTTCTACCCAGCTTTGGAAAAGGGGGAGAGTTTTGCATATTTGGCTGTTTTGGGCGCAACGGTCCCTGCAGAATTCAGAAAGTGACGATTTTTACCCGGTTTTTGAAAAATCTTGCAACTTTCACCCAAAAAGTCAAAAATTTTCATAAATTGGAAATTTTTTGTGGCTTTTTCGTGATTGTTTTTCCGTGCAAGATTTTTGGTGATTCATTTTTGGTACACATCAAGGGGGAGTATCGTGAAGACTATTCCTCGGGCGCTTCTCACCCTTAGTGGGTTTTATAATCATTTTTTTGATTATAAAAAGGGGGAGAATGATGGGTATTCGAAGCTTCTCGGGTTTGTCGGATATTCATTAGCGGATTTGAAGACCGGTGTTTCTTCGAGGGGGAGTTTGGTCTTGATCGCGCGAGCTCGTTGGATACTGAAGCCGAGATATCCAATCGTAACTTTGAGGGGGAGAATGTTAGGGTGCAAAGTCACTCTTGGATGTAGTGTTTTAGGCTTTCCCCTTTGTATGTGTAAATGGGTTGAATATTTCCTATAAATAGGAAGTGAGTGACTCCCATTATGTAAGGAACCATTTGGAGTGTTAGACTAGAGAGAGAAATTGTGTACAAACCCATTTGTATATCCTTTCTAGATCTAATATGAGCTTACAAAGATTTATTTACTCCTTGTGTTCTTGATTTTACATGATGATTCACTAGATCTTTATAATTCCGCACATGCCATCATAATCAAAACTACAACACATGCACGTAAAGTTGGTAACTTTACGTGATAAACCACCTCAAGGAAGTCAGATCTAAGTTTTGGGATAATAATGTCTTAATCGATTAAGAGCTAAAAAAGTGAAGTTGGCCAATCAGGGGGAGTACGTTGGGCGTACAAGCCCTTATGCGTGTACGCTTAGCGTACAAGCTGAGAACGCCCCGCGTACTCAGCAGTGGGTTGCGGATGTTTGGGCCTTCGGTTTTGGGCTTCATTTTGGAGCCTAGGAGTTTAGGGCTGTATTTTGGGCCACTAGATTATTGTTTTGGGCTAAGGATGTTTTTGGACTTGTTTTGTGGGCCTTAAGTATTATGAGTTGGGCCTTTGGGCCTTAGGGCCCATTATTGTGTTTGGGCCAAGAATGATTAAGCCCATTAAGGGTAAAGTGAAGGGGGGACCTTGACCTTAGGAATTGGTTTGGAATTTAGGCCCATAGTCATGATTGTAACCCATTCCAAATTAGGGTAATTTGTTTATGTTCAGTGTGGGATTTACCAAGGTGAGTCTCCTCCCTGTATCCATGGGTCAAAGGCACCAAGGCTAGCCCACCATCCAGTTATGTAGCATGCTAGTTTTTGTACGATATATGTATTGTGTTTGCATGATCAAATTGAAATATACCCCAGGGCAGGGATGAATATGGCATGACAGGTAGAAATATACCCCAGGGCGGGGCCCATTATGATATGTTTGGGTTGAAATATACCCCCGGTCGGGGTCCAATATGATATGATCGGGATGAAATATACCCTAGGGCGAGGCCCAGGGTGGGGCCCATACTTGCTTTTTAGGTTGCAATATACCCTAGGGCTTGGCCCAGTTGTATGTTTAGTATATGGTATTCTCGGGAAAACTCACTTAGCTTTTGCTTACAGTTTGTATTGTGGTTTTAGGTACTTCCGGTACTAAGGGGAAGGGCACGACTTGATAGCGCAACATTCACTCCCCACCATTTTTCGCATCTACAATTATTGTCACTCTGATGATTTTACATGGTGATGATGATGTAATGGATTTTGGAATAAAACTTATGATTGTAAACCTTAATTAAAAATGAAAAATTTTCTCCTGTTTTTTGGGTTGTTCTATGTATGCTGATTTAATTGTAATCTTTTTAAGATGATAATAATTTGACAGTGGAATTCTATCCGGTGGAATTCTTAGACTCACTCTCTGTAAGTAGTTTACCCCTCACTACCTTCAGTTAAAAGACGGATACCCGATAATAGTATTACAAAATATTCACCCATCAAATGAATTTTGTAATGGCACCAAATTGATATGCAATTTTTTCAGCATAATATCAGTAATGTGAAAATAGTTCTTCGTCAACATGTTAGGAAGAAGATATTTTGCCAGGGATATATATATATATATATATATATATATATATATATATATATATATATATATATATATATACCAAAATCGGTAATCTCGCATGGGAAACTTTTCGTTGCACTATCTAGTAATTACATGTACGTTGTTCTGAGTTTTTTTAGTTATTATGATTGATGACTAAATGTTCACAAAGTTGTTAATGAAAGTTTTAAAAGAAATTACATAAATCGTGGCTATGGTTTCCCAGATTCTTGGTTTTCATTCTGAACTTTTTTTTATTACATATATTGTCTAGATGGTTTTCGTCCTGAAAAAAAAAGTAGTTGTCAAACCAAAGTATAAGCCACCCGCCGCATTACAAAGGTAGACGGGTAGTGTGTGTGTGTGTCTATATATATATATATATATACACACACACACACACACAAACAAAACTGCAAAAATGGTCTTTGTGGTTTGCGACTTTTTCTGAAAAATGGTCCAAACCATGAAAGTTGCAAATTAGTGGTCCTTTTAAGCATGTTTGTATGTTGTTTTTGTCCCTTTAAAAAATGAAATTACTAAATTGATCTTATTATATTTATTTTCCATTATTTTTTTTCTATATGTATTTATATATATTAAATAAAGATAAGGTCCCACTTACCCACCCCATCTCTCTCACGCTCTCGCTCGCTCTCTCTCTCTCTCTCTCTCTCTCTCTCTCTCTCTCTCCCCCATTTGATTAATTGTTTAGCAAACAAATAAACAAAGACCCACATTCACACATAGTTAAATCTCTTCAACAACAAATTTTACAGACTGTTACCAGAATATCTAGGTGAAACTTCCAATTTGGAAGAGTTTGATGTGTCTGTTAACCAACTTTATGATGAGGTAATTTCAATTTTAACCCTATGTATGAAAAATATTACATTTTGGCCCTTGTGCATGAGAAGGATTGCAAAATGGCTCATAGTGGCATTTTGGTAATTTTGGGTCGGGACTTATTACGTTGGGCGTACGCTTCGTATGCAAGGCATACATGGGAAGAACTTAGTATGTTGTGTAATGCCCGTGTTTCTAGGCTAGGCATTAATATTGACATTATAGTCTAGGTTAACCTTTGTGACTCATTTTGGAGAAATGAAAAGGAATTATGTGAATATTATGTGTTTTATGTGTTTTATGCTTAATTATTAGGGTTTAATTAATTAAGAATAAAAATGAGCGTCAAAATTAAATTTTAGATAAAGCCGATATCTATTAAGAAACTTGTAGTGGGCGTGACAAGGATTACGGATATATAAAGAATGCCGAAATCCGAGTTATAACGAAGAAGTTATGACTTGTCGAAGTTTCGCGACAAACCGGCACGGGGCCGAATGTCGTAAAAAGTGAGTTTTCGATAAACTACTTTTTAGCCTTAGTGATCTAAACGAAACTCGTAGTGTTCGTTAAACCGAGAGTAAGTATAAAAAGAACGCCCAAATCTGACTTCGTATGAGGAAGTTATGATTTTTCGAAGTTTCAGCTTAGCAGTAGACAGCTAAAAACTCGAATTTTAGATCGAGTGATTTTTAGCCGACACGACCTAAACGAGAATCGAAGGTCTCGTCATTAGTAGCTCAACGGTAAAAAGTCTGACGAAAACGTACGTCGGATGAAGAAGTTATGAATTTTTAACGGATTTCCTGTCCCGGTTTGTTAAAAATAATAATATAAAAATTAAAGTCAAAATTAGCCGACAAAGTCTAAACGAAAGTTGTAGAGCGTAATTTTACCTACGCGTGCATATAAAAAACGTCAAAAACGGAGCTCGTATGCGAAAGTTATGGATTTTAGAAGTTTTTGCACAAAAATCGAGAAAATTCGCATAGTCACGTTTTTGCCACGTCACCCTCGCTTAGATCGTGCCATGTGTCCGAAATTGGTGAGTCATGTGAGCCACGTGTCCGAGCTGTTGAGTCATCCGAGCTGCTGAGTCATCCGAAGGGGTCCACTAGGAGTCCGACGCGTGTCCTATTCCTCGTGTCCGAGCCTTCGCGAGAGTGCCACGAACCCTCTACTTCGAACCCTAGGCCGCGGTCCAATCAGGAGGGGACACGGAGGCTTCGCATGCGCAGATCACGTGCGAGCACATACGCACCCTCGCCCAGCTGCTGCCGCGTGGCCTTCGCTCCTGATGCCACCTGCCTTCGCATGCTGACTCCTCTCCTTCTAAGACCGACTTCGGACCCTATAAATAGAAGGGTCATGCGAGCCTTCTCGGTTACTTTTGGAGTTTTGCCATTTTAAGCCCCTTTCTTCATATTTTCTTCATCTTAACATCCCCCAAAGCCCCGGTATCGATTATAACCCCCGGAATACGCCACGAAGAGCCCGAGAAGCCCGGCAAATTTATATTTTCGGTTTCGAAGCCCGACCCTCGCAGAGCCCGGTTTCTGAATAAAACTCCCGGTTTTATTAGAAACAAACGTTTTAGGAAACGAATTTCTGCCCGATTTTCATCAAAACAAGTGACTGTATAGTCACTTTCATTTTACACATAGATATGAAGTATTTACCTTATAATACGTGCTATGTGTAAATATATTAATTGTTTATTTGAAGTGACTGTTGAGTTGATGTTTTATACAAGTTTTAAACTGTATAAGTATTTTTATCTACAAATATGTTGGGTAGAACATGGGTAGATAGTGATGTGTGATAAAATAAAAGTAATGAGAGGCCTCGATGTGATTTGTGATTCAGTCATCTAGCGGAGTTTGGATGACGACCACGGACTTTCTAGACAGTGCAGTGGGAAACATTAGCAGGTCCGCAACCTGTAGGTGTTAATGTACTAGAGTGTTCATTCTCTGTACTCCATCCCCCTCATGGTTGCCTTTAGGACATGTATGGCTGAGGAAACCCCTTAGCAGTAGTGTCCATCCCGATGATATTCTTTAGGCTAGGTCCCTTGTGATAAGTGTTTAGGGACGTAAAGTGAGGATAACGGGAACGGGTAATCAGGGTTATTGTTGATTGGTGAACTTAATAAGTTTATTATTACTGTGGGTTGAAAACCCTATATGCTCACCAGGCTCCCAAGCCTGACCCACTCACCTTTTTATGTTACAGGTAGTGGACCCCGAGCATAGTCGGAGGACGATGAGAGATTTTGGATTATAGGCCAGTAGTTGTAAATAACTGTTAAAAGGCTTATAATGTCTTGTTTATGCTTTTGATCTGTATCGGAAAATGACATCCCGAGGTTTTGATATGAAATGAAATTATATATTTCTTAAAGAAAGGTTTTGACAAACTTTTATCATATTTTGTATTGGGGACCAATTCCGCAACATCTTTTAAAAAGATTTCTCTGATTTTACTTTAAAAAGCATAAATTAAATTGGTCTTTTCTGGCCGAGAAATTAGGGGATGTCACAGTTGGTATCAGAGCATTAGTTTAAGCGAACTAAGAAATTGTAGGATTTCTGGACTTAAACTTAGAATGCTAAGTGTTGATTGTGAGATGAGTGTCTACCATATTTTAGACACGAGCACTAGTTTATTTTAGGAAAGATGCCTAAAATGCCCTTATGTGCTAAATGCTATGTGTTTTCCATGTGTGCCATTATTTGTTCGGATCTATGGTCTGTTGCCGACCGGATCTGGAAACCTTATGTGTGTAGGATTCTAACCGTACGATTACGAGATTAGAACTAACATATAAACGTTTCGGAGTGATAAGGGAATTGAAATGTCTAACAAGGATAAACACCTAAATTCGCCTTATTCGGTATATAGATTGTAATGGCAAGAACTCGTAGTGGAGTTGCAAATGCCAACGGAAATAGGGACCAACAGCCTCAACCTCAAGTAGTTGAGCAAGCACCTGTTGTAGGAGCTACACCTGAGCCAATGACGATGGCTGGGGTACAAGCAATGATGCAGATGATGTTAGATCGCCAGATGGAGGAGACAAGGCGATTACTACAACAGCATAGGGAAGAGACTACGATACCTGTTGAACAGCCCGTAGTGAATGAAGGGCAATCAGTAGGAGGGAACTATAGTGAGACTCTTGTTCAAGCCAACCCACCGATAGTTACACAAAATAACTAGGATGGAGGAGCTGATGGACGCGGGTGCAAATATAAAGATTTCATGGCATCTAAACCACCATGTCTATCTGGAAGTCCGACACCGGTGGAAGTCATGAATTGGATCTCCGAAATGGAGACGATGTTTGAAAGTTGTGAGTGCAGCGACAAACAAAAGACCGCACTTGCAATTCCTCTGTTAAAGTCTGGTGTGTTGAGCTGGTGGAAGTTACTAGCTGATTCGATGCCCAAGGGAGAAGCTAGTAAGATGTCTTGGGAAGACTTTGTGCTACAACTGAAATTGCAATACTGCTCAGAGCAGGACCTTCTGGAAATTAATAATGAGTTCCAGAATTTAAAGAAGGGAAAGATGAGCGTTACTGAATACGCTGCTAGTTTTACAGAAAAGCTGAAGTTTGTTCCTTATCTAGTTCCAACTGAACTCTCTAAGGTTAACAAGTTTGCCCTTGGATTACCAGCGGACTTTGGTCCGATGGTAAAACGAGCAACCACTTTGAAAGCCGCCATCTGGGCTACTAAGAATGTGGAGGTTCAGATCATAGAGAAGGGTCTGGAGAGGGCAGAAGTTGGTGAAAAGAGAAAATTTGAAGGAACTTCAGGTTCCAACAAGAGAAGCAAATTTTCTAGGTCTAAGAAGTTTGGAGGAGGAGGTGGTGAAGTGAAATGGTGTGAGAAGTGCAAGAAAAAGCACTCTGGGAAATGTAGTGAAGAGGTGACTTGCTTCAAATGTGGAAAGACTGGGCATTATGCCAACGTGTGTCCGGCTGACAAGAGGGTATGTTTTGAGTGCCATGAAGTAGGGCATGTTTTAAAAGACTGTCCAAAGAGGAAGGATGCAGCAAAGCCCAATCTACCACCAAAGCCGAAGGCGAGAGCCTTTCAGATGACCGTTGAAGCTGCAAAAGAAGAAGTCGATGTCGCTTCAGGTACCTTTCTCGTAAACGAATTGCCTGACCAAATTTTGTTTGATTCTGGAGCCAATTACTCCTTTATATCGCATGAATTTGGTAGAAAACTAGCTTTGCCTGTAGATAGACTAGTTAATGCCTTATTAGTCGAGATTGCTAGTGGCAAGTTTGTACCTGTTAGCCATCGTATGAAAAATATCCTCATTAACTTGGATGGGAATAAGTTCCACGAGGAATTATTGCTTATCGAGTTAAATGGATTCGACATCGTTTTAGGAATGGATTGGCTTAGCGCCAATGACGCCAAGATATTATGTAGGAAGAAGATAGTAAAAGTAAACCCGCCAGGGAGAGAGTCGTTTATGGTGTATGGAGACAAACGCAGAGTAAACTCTGGAATCATTTCCCTAATGAAAGCCAGAAAGTGTTTGGCCAAGGGATGTACATCATATCTAGCGTTCGTGATCGATGCTCAGAAGGAAAAGAAGGAGGTGCAGGATATTCCGGTGGTGTGTGATTATCCGGAAGTCTTTCCCGAAGATCTTCTCGGATTGCCCCCTGATCGACAAGTAGAATTTTGTATCGACTTGTTACCAGGAACGACGCCGATAGCAAAAGCACCATATCGATTAGCACTAACAGAGATGAAAGAACTTATGACACAACTTTAGGAGTTATTGTACAAAGGTTTCATTCGACCTAGTTCATCACCCTGGGGAGCCCCTGTGTTATTTGTAAAGAAGAAAGACGGGAGCATGAGAATGTGCATCGATTACAAAGAGCTGAATAAAGCGACGATAAAGAACAAGTACCCGTTGCCAAGGATCGATGACTTGTTCGATCAGTTGCAAGGATCGAGCTATTTTTCGAAGATCGATCTTAGGTCGGGGTACCATCAACTAAAGGTGAGGGAGCAGGATATCGAGAAGACTGCGTTCAGAACAAGATATGGACACTATGAATTTTTGGTTATGTCGTTCGGATTAACCAATGCCCCAGCAGCTTTCATGGATTTGATGAACAGGGTTTGTAAACCATACCTTGATAAATCCGTGATAGTATTCATAGATGATATCTTGATCTATTCGAAAAGCAAGCAGGAGCATGAAAAGCATCCGCGTGAGGTGCTAGAAGTCCTGAAGAAGGAGAAGTTGTATGCAAAGTTCTCCAAATGTAAATTTTGGATTCAAGAAGTCCAATTTTTAGGTCATGTGGTTAACCAAGAAGGAATAATGGTTGACCCAGCAAAGATTGAAGCTGTGATGAAGTGGGAACAACCAAAAATTCCTACGGAGATTAGAAGCTTTTTAGGATTAGATGGATATTATCGAAGATTTATCCAAGGCTTTTCTTCGATCGCTACTCCATTAACGGCTTTGACCCACAAAGGAGCTACTTATGCTTGGAATGAGAAGCATAAGGAAGCCTTTGAGAAGTTGAAGAAGAGACTATGTGAAGCACCGATTCTTTCGTTACCTGAAGGAGTTGATGACTTTGCAGTCTATAGTGATGCCTCTGGAGTTGGGTTAGGAGGTGTTCTGACCCAAAGGGATAAAGTGATCGCGTATGCCTCGAGACAATTGAAAGAGCATGAAAAGAACTACCCCACTCATGATCTAGAGTTGGCAGCAGTAGTATTCACCTTAAAGATATGGAGGCATTATCTTTATGGTACTAAGTGTAAACTTTTCACTGATCATAAGAGTCTTCAATATCTCTTTAATCAGAAGGAATTGAACATGAGACAGCGGCGCTGGCTGGAACTACTCAAGGACTACGACTGTGAGATACTTTACCACCCTGGTAAAGCAAATGTTGTTGCTGATGCTCTCAGTCGGAAGGTAAATCTTGAAAAGAGAAGGCCAAGAGCGTTGAGAATTGAATTTGTCTCGACAATTATGGAAAGTATAAAGAAAGCTCAGGAGGAAGCTTTAGAGAAAATTGACCGGAAGGAGGAACGTTTGGGCAAAACGTTGGTGTTTGATACAAACGGTGAAGGATTGAAGGTATTGAAAGATAGTACTTGGGTACCTAAGACGGGAGGAGTAAGAGGTCTTCTGATGGAAGAAGCTCACAAAACCATGTACTCGATTCATCCCGGCAGTACGAAAATGTATAGGGACCTAAAACCCTATTACTGGTGGCCGACGATGAAGCTCGATATTGCTACGTATGTGGCCGAGTGTGTAACTTGTGCTAGGGTTAAGGCACAACATCAGAAACCATATGGGAGTTTAGAACCTTTACCTGTACCCATGGGTAAATGGGAAGATATCACTATGGATTTTGTGACTAAACTGCCCAGAACAAGGAACGGTCACGACATGATTTGGGTAGTCGTTGATCGCTTCACTAAGAGTGCGCATTTCATAGCCGCTAATGAGAAATGGTCTATGGATAAACTTGCGAATTCTTATGTGAAGGAAATTGTGAGGCTACACGGTGTTCCGTTAACGATTGTATCCGACCGTGACAGCCGTTTTACCTCAAGGTTTTGGAGGAGTCTACAAGAGGAATTGGGTACCAAGTTGTGTTTGAGTACAGCTTACCATCCGCAAACCGATGGTCAGAGTGAACGAACGATTCAAACATTGGAGGATATGCTGAGAGCATGTACCCTAGAATTCCAAGGTAACTGGGATGAACACTTACCTATAGTAGAATTTTCCTATAATAATAGTTTCCACTTAAGCATCAAGATGGCACCTTATCACGCTTTGTATGGAGAAAAGTGTCGAACGCCATCATGTTGGCTGGAAGCTCGGGAAAAGCAGTTTATGGGACCTGAGATAGTCCATCAAACTGCTGAAAAGTTGAAAGTGATAAGGGAAAGGATGTTAGCTGCTCAAGATCGACAAAAGAGTTATGCTGACAAGAAAAGACAACTGATATCCTTCGATGTTGGAGATTCGGTTTTACTTAAAGTCTCGCCGTGGAAGAGACTTATAAGATTTGGTAAGAGAGGAAGGTTGAGTCCAAGGTTTATTGGACCATTTAAAGTTCTTCAGAGGATCGCGAGTCAAGCTTACAAGCTAGAATTACCGGAAGAACTGGAGGGTATTCATAACACATTTCATGTGCGTTATTTGAGAAAGTTCACGGGAGATGTGCCCGACATAATTTACAATTCTGAGTTAAGGTTGGATGAAAACAAGAGGTTGATTGAAGAACCTGAGGCAATCGTTGACCGTAAGACTAAGAAGCTGAGACGCAAGATGGTCGATTTAGTGCTTGTGCGTTGGAAACATACGAATGGGCCAAATCTCACTTGGGAAACGGAGAGTGACATGATGAGTCGCTACCCGCATTTGTTTGCTGATGTGTGATTCCGGGGACGGAATCATCCTAAGGGGGAGAGAATTGTAATGCCAGTGTTTCTAGACTAGGCATTAATATTGACATTATAGTCTAGGTTAACCTTTGTGACTCATTTTGGAGAAATGAAAAGGAATTATGTGAAGATTATGTGTTTTATGCTTAATTATTAGGGTTTAATTAATTAAGAATAAAAATGAGCGTCAAAATTAAATTTTAGATAAAGCCGATATCTATTAAGAAACTTGTAGTGGGTGTGACAAGGATTACAGATATATAAAGACTGCCGAAATCCGAGTTATAACGAAGAAGTTATGACCTGTCGAAGTTTCGCGACAAACCGGCACGGGGCCGAATGTCGTAAAAAGTGAGTTTTCGATAAACTACTTTTTAGCCTTAGTGATCTAAACGAAACTCGTAGTGTTCGTTAAACCGAGAGTAAGTATAAAAAGAACGCCCAATTCTGACTTCGTATGAGGAAGTTATGATTTTTCGAAGTTTCAGCTTAGCAGTAGACAGCTAAAAACTCGAATTTTAGATCGAGTGATTTTTAGCCGACACGACCTAAACGAGAATCGAAGGTCTCATCATTAGTAGCTCAACACTAAAAAGTCTGACGAAAACGGACGTCGGATGAAGAAGTTATGAATTTTTAACGGATTTCTTGTCCCGGTCTGTTAAAAATAATAATATAAAAATTAAATTCAAAAATAGCTGACGAAGTCCAAACGAAAGTTGTAGAGCGTAATTTTACCTACGCGTGCATATAAAGAACGTCAAAAACAGAGCTCGTATGCGAAAGTTATGGATTTTAGAAGTTTTTGCACAAAAATCGAGAAAATTCGCATAGTCACGTTTTTCCCACGTCACCCTCGCTTAGATCGTGCCACGTGTCCGAAATTGGTGAGTCATGCGAGCCACGTGTCCGAGCTGCTGAGTCATCCGAAGGGGTCCACTAGGAGTCCGACGCGTGTCCTATTCCTCGTGTCCGAGCCTTCGCGAGAGTGCCACGAACCCTCTACTTCGGACCCTAGGTCGCGGTCCAATCAGGAGGCGACACGGAGGCTTCGCATGCGCAGATCACGTGCGAGCACATGCGCACCCTCGCCCAGCTACTGCCGCATGGCCTTCGCTCCTGATGCCACCTGCCTTCGCATGCTGACTCCTCTCCTTCTAAGACCGACTTCGGACCCTATAAATAGAAGGGTCATGCGAGCCTTCTCGGTTACTTTTGGAGTTTTGCCATTTTAAGCCCCTTTCTTCATATTTTTCTTCATCTTAACATCCCCCAAAGCCCCGGTATCGATTATAACCCCCGGAATACGCCACGAAGAGCCCGAGAAGCCCGGAAAATTTATCTTTTCGGTTTCGAAGCCCGACCCTCGCAGAGCCTGGTTTCTGAATAAAACTCCCGGTTTTATTAGAAACGAATGTTTTAGGAAACGAATTGCTGCCCGATTTTCATCAAAACAAGTGAGGGTATAGTCACTTTCATTTTACACATAGATATGAAGTATTTACCTTATAATACGTGCTATGTGTAAATATATTAATTGTTTATTTGAAGTGACTGTTGAGTTGATGTTTTATACAAGTTTTAAACTGTATAAGTATGTTTATCTACAAATATGTTGGGTAGAACATGGGTAGATAGTGATGTGTGATAAAATAAAAGTAATGAGAGGCCTTGATGTGATTTGTGATTCAGTCATCTAGCGGAGTTTGGATGACGACCACGGACTTTCTAGACAGTCCAGTGGGAAACATTAGCAGGTCCGCAACCTGTAGGTGTTAATGAACTAGAGTGTTCATTCGCTGTACTCCATCCCCCTCATGGTTGCCTTTAGGACATGTATGGCTGAGGAAACCCCTTAGCAGTAGTGTCCATCCCGATGATATTCTTTAGGCTAGGTCCCTTGTGATAAGTGTTTAGGGACGTAAAGTGAGGATAACGGGAACGGGTAATCAGGGTTATTGTTGATTGGTGAACTTAATAAGTTTATTATTACTGTGGGTTGAAAACCCTATATGCTCACCAGGCTCCCAAGCCTGACCCACTCAGCTTTTTATGTTACAGGTAGTGAACCCCGAGTATAGTCGGAGGACGATGAGAGATTTTGGATTATAGGCCAGTAGTTGTAAATAACTGTTAAAAGGCTTATAATATGTTGTTTATGCTTTTGATCTGTATTGGAACATGACATCCCGAGGTTTTGATATGAAATGAAATTATATATTTCTTAAAGAAATGTTTTGACAAACTTTTATCATATTTTGTATTGGGGACCAATTCTGCAACATCTTTTAAAAAGATTTCTCTGATTTTACTTTAAAAAGCATAAATTAAATCGGTCTTTTCTGGCCGAGAAATTAGGGGATGTCACATGTTGGGCGTACACCGTATATGCAGGGCGTACGTACGAGGGTTTCAAACACTAAGATTTAGGGTTTGGACCCTATCCTTATGGGCTTATGGCCCCAAGACCTTCACTCTCATCAGCCTCCACCTAAAAATCATCCCTCTAGCTAACCCTAAGTGACAAGACTACACTTTGAGCTCATTTATGTGTTTTTGTGGTGTTATTGAAGAAGAAGAAGGTGGTAGACAGACATTGGAGCTTGGAAGAATCTTGGATCTGGGATTCTCTACTTGCTAGCAACCTCCAGGAGGTAAAAAGCTCCAAGCTTGATCATCCTTTCTTATCGATATAAATATTCCTTCATTTAGGGAATTTTTAGTCCCAACCTTTGTGATTCTTGAGCATGTCATTCTCTTGATCAAATAAGTCGTCCTTTCAGACCCAATAAGGGGTCTTGAGTTATAAAAGTGAGATCTTTATGCTTAGTTCTTTCCCATGCATGCTCTAGAAGGTCTTTAGGTGTTAAGAAGTTGGGATTTGTTTGCTTTAAGCACTTAATGGGCATGCAAAGTCATAAAGTAAGAAACTTTATGATTCTCAGTGGTATTTTCGCCTTGGACATACACAGGTTGAGCGTCGATGCCTCGAACCACGAGTACGCCCCACGTACGAGGCCTGAGTTGACTCGGATGGGTTGACTCGGGTGGGTTGACTCGGTGGATTTTGTTGGTTTTGATCGGTTTTGACCAAGGGTATTTTGAGCTGTTAATTGAGATTAGGTCCTTGGTTTTTGTTAGGTGATCGTTGAGTCGATGTTTCGGAAGAGAGAATTATTCAACTTGCATTACAACTGAGAGGTGAGTTTTCCTCACTATACTTGCAGGTTGAATTCACCGATGTCGGCCTAACATATTATATATCCTGTTATAGGATGTTGCTATGTTGTAGTGGTATGTTAAGAACTGCATGTTTATCTCCTAGCTGGTATATGTTTATCTGTTATGCTTATGTTGGCATACTATGGTTGGGTTGAGGTTGTACTGCTTTGTGCGGTAACCAACAAACCCGAGAGCAATCAAGACATTAGTTGTGGGCCCCGAGGGCAAGCCAGACTTATGATGTGGGATCGGGAGCAATCCATATATGAGTTGAGGGCCCGATAGGCATGCCAGACTCATACTGTGGGCTCAAGTGTAATCCAGTCTTTTAGTTGTGGACCTAGTATATGTTGTTATATGTCTGTGTGTTGGTACTTTGGGGGAACTCATTAAGCTTTGTCTTACTGTTTTTAGGTTATCGTTTCATGTACTTCTGAGGATCGTGGGAAGGCAAAGGCGTGATCGTACACAACTTCCTATGCCACTGGGTCTTGGGAAAACTCTGATTTGAAATAATTCTTTTGAAACAATGACCTTTTTTGAAAACAATGTTGATTAAAGGTTGATTTCGAAATTAAATTTTCCTTGAATTTTGGAGTGTTACAAGTTGGTATCAGATCCTTATTTTGAGAGAATTGGATGAACATTCGTGCAAATCCAAACTCAAACTAAAGAAATGCAAAGTTTTAAACTAATTTTCAAAAGTAAGGAAGGATGCGATGTGTACGATCCGTCAGATCTAGAAAGTACACCCCAAGTTACCCACACTGTTATTTGAGTTTATGTTTATGTTAGAACAGCATGCTAGTGGTAGGCTAGGGATCTTCAAGAATTACATGATAAAATTGCCTGATAATTGATGCTTGATATCCTAGGATTCTTTCTTGTATGGAATTGACATCATTGTTATAGTTGCTCAATGTATGCATCATAGTTGTACATAACTAAGATTCCATAGACTAAGAATGTTTGGTTTAGCCTTATTTCCTGTTCTTGTTTGATGAAGGGATTAGGGTAGAATCAATTATTCGAATGTCTAAAGGATCTAGTATTATGTATGATTAGTATACACGAGTGCTTCAGGGTTGGTGGAAGTTTCATGGATGGGTTATGTGTAAGTAGTCGGCCAGTTGAGGAATGTTTAGCCCTTCTCTAGGGAGTGAGAATAGGATGTATGTGTATCCTAGTGGGTGCTGTTAGGATCGTTGTGATGACCTTCTGAGATAGATACGGGTAGGTGTGAAAGGTAGTATGGGCTCGTACTACTGGAAGCACAGGACCCGTATGCGTATCAGGGAAGTCATAACCCATAGGGTTTTGTTGTTTAGAATAGCTCTTATGGTATGAAATGTGCTCTATCTTATATTTTCTGGTTGATTTTCAGTATGGTGATCATGAAGGGATCCGGGTCAGGAGCTGGATTTAGTGGCCATGATTGGCCGTGGTTGACTGAGGATGAGATTAGGGCGATGATTTCTTTTGAGGTTGTGACTGTTATCCAGGGACAAATACCGGAGCTATTCAGGTCTATCAAGACCGCCATGATTAAGTAATTTGATGACCGTTACGCTGCACTTACTGAGGTTGTTTTTGCGACAGCTACCATGGCCGTTGCAGTCGCTTGGGTTCGTGGAAAGAGAGCCTTCCAGTACCGACACTTCGACAATACGTAGCCCCCGGTGTTCGATGGGGTTCAGGATCCGATCGTTTCTATGAGGTGGTTGTTCGATATCGAGGGATGTTTCTTTTCTTGCTCCTGCCCAACTGACCAGAAGGTCAAGTGTGCCTTGAACCTTTTCAGGTTGGGGGCGAAGGATTGATGGAGGTTGGTTACTAGCTCTTTCACTCCGGAGCAGAGAGATGTTGTATCGTGGGAGCAACTCTCTGAGATGTTCCGCATGATATATGTCCCATTGGTTAAGAGGGACAGATTGTCCCAGAAGTATTTAGACTTGAGGCAGGGGACTGAGTCGGTGACGGAGATCACCAAGATGTTTATTAAGAGATCACTATTTTGTCCCGAGTTTGCTGCTTCTGAGCAAGATCATATGATCCAGTACTTGAGCATACTCAAGACGGACATCCTCCAGTATGTGTCTACTCAGCGCTATGGTAAACTTGTGGAGTTACAGGAGGCCGCTAGGAGACAGGAGATTGAGTTGGAGCTCCAGACGAGGGAGCGAAGGCAGGCTCAGGTGCAGTCGCAGCCTGCGGCGAAGCTGTTCAAGGCTGCTGATGTGAGATTTGGGATTCAGAGGGGCCGCACTTGTGGCAAGTGTGGCAGGGTTCATGAGGTTCCTTGCCGATCTACTTTTGAGTGCCACAAATGTGGCAAGGAAGGGCATTACGCCAAGGACTGTACTTAACAGGTTTCTGCATCGACCCCTAGAATCTGTTATTACTATGAGCAGGTTAACCATGTGAAGGCCAACTATCCTTTACTCACTGCGGGACCGACGCAGGCTCCAGCTCCAGCTACTTTGAGGATCACCGATGGGCACCAGGGTAGGGCGGAGTCCCCGAGGGCTCGAGGCCGCACTTTTTAGCTCACGGCAGAGGAGGCCAGGGCAGCGCCAATCGTTGTTCTTGGTATGTTTCCATTTATCATTATGTCGATTACTTTATGGTATGCTTATGTTTATGTTTCTAATAGGTATATTCTTAGTGACTTTTTTGTCTGCTCTTGTGTTATTCGATTCGGGCGCGAGTCGGTCCTTTGTAGCTCAGTCTTTTAGTAGGGGTTTTGATATGACCCTTAGCGAGTTGGAGTGTCCGTTCTGGGTTTCTATCGTCAATGGATATGGGATTTCTATGTCTAGAGTGTATCAGGGTTGTGTCTTGGAGATCTTCGGGGGCCTTATCCGATTGATTTGATTCCTATCTCCATGGGGGATGTATGCGTGATAGTAGGGATGGATTGGATGAGCACCTTTGGTGTTATGATTGACTTCAAGGGTCAACGAGTGGTAGTTCGAACCCTAAGTAAGGGAGAACTGGTCATCTATGGAGAGCATACCAGGACTGGGTCAGGGTTTTTTCGACGGCTAGGGCTTGCCAGTATGTTCAACATGGTTGTATGGGCTATCTTTCCTATGTGGTTGATACACGGGTTGGGGAACAAACATCGATTTCAGATGTGCCAGTTGTTAGGGAGTTTGTTGATGTGTTCTCAGAGGAGTTACCCAGTGTGCCTCCCGAAAGGCGGGTTGAGTTCAGGATTGACCTAGTGCAAGGTGCGGCTCCAATTGCCAAGGCGTTGTACCGATTGGCACCGTCTGAGATGCAGGAGTTGTCCTCTCAACTTCAGGAGATGTTAGGAAAACAGTTCATCAGACCGAGCAGTTTGCCGTGGGGAGCACCGATTTTTTTTCAAGAAGAAGGATGGTTCACACCGTATGTTTATTGATTACCGGGAGTTGAACAAGTTGACGGTGAAGAACCGTTATCCCTTTCCGCGGATTGACGACCTCTTTGATCAGTTGCAGGGTGCATCTTGGTTCTCCAAAATTGATTTGAGGTTGGGGTATCATCAGGTGAGGGTTAGAGAGGAGGACATGGAGAAGACATCATTTTGGACTCGTTATGGTCATTCTGAGTTCGTGGTGATGCCATTTGGGCTCACTAATGCGCTTGCGGTGTTTATGGACTTGATGAATCGGGTATGCAGGCCGATGCTCGATCGATTAGTTATTGTTTATATTGATGATACATTGGTGTATTCTAAGACCAGAGAGCGTCACAAGGATCACATTCGAGATCTTTTGGGAGTATTGAGGCGGGAACAACTGTATGCCAAGTTTTCAAAGTGCGAGTTTTGGTTACAAGAGGTCCAGTTCCTGGGGCATCTCGTTAACCAAAACGAGATTTTGGTCGATCCGGCCAAGATTGAGTTTGTGATGTAGTGGGAGGCCCCGAAGTCCCCCTCAGGGATCAGGAGTTTCTTGGGTTTAGCAGGATATTATTGGAGATTCATCCCCCAGTTCTCCAACATTTTTGTACCCCTCACTCGTCTGATGAGGAAGGGCGTGGATTTCCATTGGGCCCTTGAGTAGCAGGCGGTGTTTGAGACACTGCGTCAGAGGTTATATGAGGCCCCAGTTTTGACCCTTCCGGAGGGTATTGAGGATTTCATTATATTTTGTGATGCATCCATCAATGGGTTGGGGGCGGTTCTTATACAGAGGGGGCGAGTTATTGCATATGCTTCTCGGCAGCTGAAGCCGCATGAGGCACGATATCCTACTCATGATTGGGAGTTGGGGACAGTAGTGTTTGCTCTTAAAATTTGGCATCACTACTTCTATGGGGTTCGATGCACTATTTATACGTATCACAAGGGTTTGTGATATCTTATGGAGCAGCCGAACTTGAACACGAGGCAACGTAGGTGGCTTGACGTGGTTAATGATTATGACTGCGAGATCCTTTACCATCCATTTAAAGCAAATGTGGTCGCAAATGCTTTGAGCCACAAGTCAGTTGGGTGTTCAGCTGGAGATATGTGTGTCAGGATATCCATTGATTCTCCACTTTTGGATTTGATCAGAGGGACACAGACAGATGGAGTCAAGAAGGAGAAATGGAAACAGGAGAGGATCAGGGGCGATAACGATAGATTTGTCACCGATAGTCGGGGATTGTTGACCCAATGTGGTCAGGTTTGGATTCCAGTTTCTGGCGGGGTCAAACACATAGTTTTGGAGGAGGCACATAAGTCTCTCTTTTAGATACACCTGGAAGCTACCAAGATGTATCGGGATTTGAGAATTAGTTTTTGGTGGCCTTGTATGAAGAGGGATATAGCTTGGTAAGTTGAGAAGTACTTGACCTGTTGGATGGTCAAGGCCGAGCACCAGAGGCCACATCGCAAGTTGCAGCCTTTGGAAGTTCTCATGTGGAAGTGGTAACAGATCACCACGGATTTGATCACCAAGCTACCGAGGACTGCCAAGGGTTTTGATGCTATCTGGGTCATCGCGGATCGATTGACCAATAGTGCCCACTTTTTGGCCATCCTGGAAAACTCATCGGCCGAGAAATTAACTGATGTGTATGTTCGCGAGATTGTTGCTCGTTATGGTATTTCAGTTTTCATTATATCAGATCGAGATGTTCGATTCACTTCACGATTCTGGCAGAAGTTTCACGAGGAACTAGGTACGAAATTGCATTTCAACACTACTTATTATCCGCAGACTGACGACCAGATTGAGCGGACCATCCAGACATTTGAGGATATGTTGCGGGTGTGTCATTGATTATGGTGGGAGTTGAGATTCCTACCTACCTCTCGCAAAGTTCTCCTACAACAACAGTTATCACTTCAACATTAGTGCACCGCCCTTCGAGCTACTATATGGTCGGAGATGTCGTACCCTAGTTTGTTGGCGGGAGGTTGGTCGTAGAGTCATAGAGAGGAATAAGGTAGTCCTCCAGATTACAGATCTCATCCAGCAGGTCAGGCAGAGTTGCAGATAGCTTAGAGTCGGCAGAAGAGCTATGCTGACCGGCGTCGATCAGAGTTTGAGTTTCAGGTCGGCGATATGGTACTACTGAAGGTATCACCCTGGAAGGGTGTAATACGCTTCAGGAAGAGGAGGAAATTGGGTCCTTATTATATTGTTCTGTTCCGTGTGATCGCCAGGGTGGGCAGGGTAGCCTACCGGTTGGATTTACAGATTGAGCTCAGCCAGATCCATAACATTTTCCATGTCACGCAGTTGCGGAAGTGTGTGTTAGACGAAGAGGAAGTGGTCCCTTTGGATGATATGTAGGTCGATGAGAACCTGAATTATATTGATAGGCCGGTAGCGGTGATGGAGAGAAAGATGAAGGTCCTACGCAGCAAGGAGATACCTTTGGTAAATGTTTAGTGGAAACATCGGAAAGGCTCCGAGTGGACCTGGGAGCCGCAAGCGGAGATGTGGGAGCATTATCTTGAGTTATTCACAACATCAGACTTCGAGGATGAATTCTAGTTCAAATGGGGTACAATTGTAACATCCTGATGATGAGGTAATTTCAATTATAACCCTATGTAGGAAGAAATATTGCATTTTGGCCCCTATGCATAAGAAGGATTGCAAAATGGCACATAATGGCATTTTGATAATTTTGAGTAGGGACTTAGTACTTTGGGCGTAGGCATCGTACGAAAGGCGTATATGCGTATAGCTTAGTACGTTGGGCATACACCGCATACACAGAGTGTACGTGCGAGGGTTTCAAACCCTAAGATTTAGAGTTTGGACCCTATTTAAACATCCTTACGGCCCCAAGACTGTAACATCTCAAAAATCACAACCAAGTTAAACTTTTCAAATCAACCCATTTTCAAATAAAAGTGTTTACAAAATCATTGTTTTCAAACAGAGTTTCCCAAGATCAACAACATAAAATCAGGATGTGTACGGTCATGCCTTCTCCTTCCCACGATCTAGGAAGTACCTGAAACTATAGCCAAACACTGTAAGCCAACGCTTAGTGAGTTCCCCCAAAGTACCACCACACAAAACACATATTATAAACGAACAAGCATGTTGGGTCCAATCAGTCATCGGAAAAAAATACCCAAGGGTCCACAACCATCGGGCTGGATTACCCCCTCCTGTCCCAATCAGTCATCGCACTTGAATGCCAATATACAATAGATCCACTCAGTCATCGGACTGGGATACTAATATACAGCAGGCCCACTCAGTCATCGGACTGGAATACCCTCGGGTCCACTCAGTCATCAGAGTGGAATACGCTCGGTCTGTTGATTCATGCATGAAGAAGTAAAGTCTCAACCCAACACAATATGTCGACATATAACAAATAACAAACATAAGTAGTTCTACAGATCTACCGGTCTATGCATATCAGCAACTAGCATATAATCATACAAATCTATCCCATACTCAACATATCAATGTATAGCAGGTTATCAATCCAATGGGCCGGACTTGGTGCCTTCGACCCGTAAGTAGATTGAGGAAAACTAACCTCACAGTTTAACGAAAAGTTGAACGAGCAACTGCTCCAAATACCAACTGCCGCAGCGACGGCCGCGGTAGCTGCATCAGCGGTAGTCTCAAAAAGTGCAGCATATCGGTCACCGAACAACTCCATCATAGCAGTCTTGATAGACCCAAACAGCACCGGTATTTACTCCCAGACAATGGAAACAACCTCCTCACGAATGATCTCCCTAAGCCGGTCCTCAGTCAATCCTGGCCCATCTTGGCCACCTGTTCCGGCTCCTGATCTCGATCCTGACTCAAATCATCTCGTAACCACCATACTGAAAATAAAGAATGGAGATATCAGATAAAACACATATCATACCATAGGAATCATTCCCCAACAAAATCCTTGGGGTTGTGACTTCCCTGCTACGCGTATAGGTCCTGTGCTTCCAGTAGTACGGGCCCATACTACCTTCTGCACCTACCCATATTTGTCTTAGGGGATCATCACAACGACCCTATCAACACTCACTAGAATACACATACACCCTATTCTCACTTCCTAGAGAAAGGATAGACATCCCTCGACTGGTCTGCTGACCCAACATAACTCATCCATGAAACTTCCACCAACCCTGCAGCACCCGCGTATGCTAATTATACATAACATTGGATCCTATAGACAGTCGGATACTTGATTCTACCCTAATCCAACAACCAAACACGAAAAATGAAATAAGGCTAAATCAAACATTCTCACGCTATAAAATCTTAGTTATGTACAATTTTGATGCATACATTAAGCAACAACAGTAATGATGTCAATTTCATATAAAAAAGAAACCTAGGCTATCCGGCATCATATAATCAGACAATTCTATCATGCAATTCTTGAAGACCCCTAGCATATCACTAGGATGTTACTCTAACATAACATAATATCAAATAACAGTGGGGTAACTTGGGGTATACTTACTGGCTCCGACTGATCGTACACATCACATCCCTTCTTGATTATTATTATTTTTTTAAAAAAATTTGAAAATTATTTTTAAAACCTCTGAAGTTCCTTAGTTTGAGACTGGATTCACATGGGTGTTCCTCCAATTCGCTCAAACCAAGGCTTTGATACCAACTTGTAACATCTCAAAAATCACAACCAATTTAAACTTTTCAAATCAACCCATTTTCAAATAAAAGTGTTTACAAAATCATTATTTTTAAAACATTGTTTAAAACAGAGTTTCCCAAGACCAACAACATAAAATTAGGATGTGTACGGTTATGCCTTCGCCTTCCCACAATCCTCAGAAGTACCTGAAACCATAACCAAAAATTGTAAGCCAATGCTTAGTGAGTTACCACAAAGTACCACCACACAAAACACATATCATAAACGAACAAGCATGTTGGGTCCAATCAGTCATCATACTAAAATACCCACGGGTCAACAACCATCAGGCTGGATTACCCCCTCCTGGACCAATCAGTCATCGAACTGGAATGCCAACATACAACAGGTCCACTCAGTCATCGGGCTGGAATACCAATATATAGCGGGCCTACTCAGTCATTGGACTGGAATACCCTTGGGTCCAGTCAGTCATCAGACTGGAATACCCCCGGTCTGTTGACTCACACACGAAGTACTAAATTCTCAACCCAACACAATATGTCAACATATAACAGATAATAAACATAATCAACAGAAAGATACTCATGCAGTCAGAAATCACAAGTAGTCCTACAGATCTACCGGTCTACGCATATTCGCAACTAGCATATAATCATACCTATCCATCCCATACTCAACATATCAATGTATAGCATGTTATCAATCCAATGGGCGAGGCTTGGTGCCTTCGACCCATAAGTACAGTGAGGAAAACTCACCTCACTATCTGGCGAAAAGCTGAACGAGCAACTTCTCCAAATACCGACTCTACAGGTCACCTATTCAACAGATAGAGACCAATGCTCAAATATATCTCAAAATACCCTTAATTCAAACTTGGTCAAAGTCCAAGTCAACGGGTCAAGAAAAGTCAACCCAAACCGAGTACGCCCCGCGTACTCGTGATCCAGATCGGGCTCCCTTAGGCATACGCCCAGCGTACAACAACTTACGCCCAACCCAGCGTACGTAATGGATCAATAACTTCATTTTGAGAGCTTAATTGCTTAAGTCACTACGTCTAATTTTCAGTCTTAGCCCTAAATGGTATTCCAAACCATTAAGTTTCCAACTTTTATGGTTCTACATGTCTAGATCATGCCCAACAACAAAACACTAACTTATCTTAGCCACTAAAGCTCTTAATGGCTTGCATGAAGGAATCTCAGGGGCCAAGATCATATTTTTATGACTCAAAACATGGAAACACGTCCAAAAGGACATCCCAACATTCTACAACATGACATACACCAGAAAGGCCATATTTAGGGACCAAAAGCTCATATTATCATCATGCAAGCTATATCTATCAACTTTATCATCAAGGTGGGAACTTTTTACCTTCTAGATATGGAGAATGATGAAAACTTCCAGATCCAAGCTTCCTTCTAACTTCTAAGGTTCACCACTACCTTCTTATTCCTTTGGAACACACAAAAACATACCCAAATATCTCAAAATGCAATAAAGGGGGCTAGGGTTTGCAAGGAAACGTCTCAAATGATGGAGGTTGGAAATGGGGTGAGGGTATGGGACTGAAGGATCAATAAATAGGGTCTAAAACCTTTAGATGAGGGTTTGAGTCCAGACGAGTTACGCCTGACGTACTCAAAAAGTACGCCCAACGTACTCAAAATGTCATCGTTCCCATTAATAGACCTTACGCTCCACGTACCATGCCAGTACGCCCAACGTACGTATGCTTCACCCAAAAATTACAACAATGTCACTATGGGCCATTTTGCAAACAAAACTCATTCCACGGGTCAAAATGAAATAATTCCTCATACTAGGGTTAAATTTAGGAATACCTCATCGTTAGGATGTTACAAAGACCTTCACCCTCATCAGCCTCCACCTAAAAATCGTCCGCCTAGCTAACCCTAAGTGAAAATAGTGCACTTTGAGCTCATTTGTGTGTTTTTGTGGTGTTCTTCAAGAAGGTGGTAGAAGGATATTGGAGCCTGGAATAAGCTTAGATCTAGGATTCTCTACTTGCTAGCAACTTCCAAGAGTTAAAAAGCTACTAGCTTGATCATCCTTTCTTATAGATCTAGATATTCTTTCAGTTAGGGCATTTTTGGTCCCAACCTTTGTGATTCTTGAGCATGGCATGCTCTTAATCAAATAAGTCGTCCTTTCAGACCCAATGAGGGGTCTTGAGTTATAAAAAGGAGATCTTGATGCTTAGTTCTTTCCCATACATGCTCTAGAAGGTATTTAGGTGTTAAGAACTTGGGATTTGTTTGCATTAAGCACTTAATGGGCATGCAAAGTCAAAAAGTCGGAAAATTTATGACTCTTAGTGGTATTTTGGCCTTGGATCTGCATTTGGATGTGAAAAGTCGAAGTATTAAGATCTTAAGTGGTTAATAGGGAAATCAATGCGTACATTGGGCGTACCGAATGGTACGCTACACGTATGCAGGTTGAGCCTCGATGCCTCAGACCACGAATACGCCTCGCGTACATCCAAATTACGCCACGCATACGAGGCCTGAGTTGACTCGGTGGATTTTGCTTGTTTTGATCGGTTTTGACCAAGGGTATTTTGGGTATTTTGAGCTGTTAATTGAGATTTGTTCCATGGTTTTGGTTAGCTGATTGTTGAGCCGATTTTTCGGAACAGAGAATTATTCAGCTTGCATTCGGACTAAGAGGTGAGTTTTCCTCACTGTACTTGCGGGTCGAAGGCATCAATGCCGAACCAACAGATTATGTATCCTGTTATAAGATGTTGTTATGATGTAGTGGTTTGTTAAGAACTGCGTTTTTATCTGCTAGCTGGTATATGTTTATCTGTGATGCTTATGTCAACATAGTATGTTTGGGTTGAGGTTGTACTGCTTTGTGCGATAACCAACAAACTCGTGAGCAATCCAGACATGAGTTGTGGGCCCTGAGGGCAAGCCAGACTTATGTTGCGGGCTCCGGAGAAATCCATATATGAGCTGAGGGCCTGATAGGCATGCCAAACTCATACTGTGGGCTCAGGGGTAATCCAGTCTTTTAGTTGTGGACCCAGTATATGTTGTTATATGTATGTGTGTTGCTACTTTGGGGGAACTAACTAAGACTTGGCGAACAGTTTTTAGTTTATCGTTTCAGGTACTTCTGAGGATCATTGGAAGGCAAAGGCGTGATCTTACACAGCTTCCTGTTTTATGTCACTAAGTCTTTGGAAAACTCTGATTTGAAATAATGCTTTTGAAACAATGACCCTTTTTGTAAACAATGTTGATTAATGGTTGATTTTGAAATATTAAATTTCCTTGACTTTTAGAGTGTTACACCATTGCCTCCGAATCCTTGCTACAAGAAGAAGCTCCAAAATTTTGTATGCTTTAATAACAGATTATCTGCTGACATCCTTATGTTGTACAATGATCGCAAATCTATCTATTATGTCGGTACATCTAACAATGAATTATCCAGCAAGTTTCCGTCAAGTTTTTGGAGTTCATCTGCACTTTAATTCATTGACGTTGGTGACAACAAGTTACATGGCTCACTTCTTGATTCAATCTCTTATTCCAAAAGCATACATAGGGACTTCAAGATCGGTTCAAATTCCTACTCTGTAAAAAATAACATCAATGGCGAGTTAGTTTTCTTTGCGACTTCACTCCAAGTTCCTGCTCTTCACCATTTGTGCTTATTCTTGAATCTAGGAGTCGTAAGATTTCTAGTTCAGTTCAACCATAAGATCATTTGACTTCAACCATAAGATCATTTGACTGATTTATTCCACAATCAGAGCCCTAAATTGAATATCGAATCCATCTCCAGATCCGATGCCATAAATCAAAGCCTTTGGATTCTTATTTGGTGTGTAATCAAAATGCAAAAATGGAGGAATACATAGAAATTGATCGGCACCTCTATGTAGTGTGTGTATCTGCAATCGATTAAGATAGAAAAAGAAATCGAAAGACTAAAGCTACAAAAAGAAGCCCTCTATTCTTCACCATTTTCTTTTTATCCATATGTGTAATTTGAGTATAGAAAGATGTCATTAATTTTTTTTTGGTTTCTTGCACACAGATGTGGAAATAAGCAGGAGATAATTTTGCAGATATGATTTTTTTGGTCTTTTCGACTTACAAAAAGGAAAATAAATGTTCATTTGGAATTCTACCAATGAAATGGATGTTGAGACTAGTGAGGGTCATTATATATATATATATATATATATATATATATATATATATATATATATATATATATATATATATAGAGAGAGAGAGAGAGAGAGAGAGAGAGAGAGAGAGAGAGAGAGAGAGAGAGAGAGAGAGAGAGAGAGAGAGGTGGGGTGGGTATGTGGGGTATATGGGCCCTTATTATTATTATTATTATTATTATTATTATATATATATATATATATATATATATATATATATATATATATATATACACACACTTATAAAAAAGAAAAATATGAAAAATAAATATAATAAGTGAAAATTTGTCATTTATATTTTTCATTTGGGCGTGTTTGGTATGAAGCGTTTTGGAGCTTCTACGTTCTAGCGTTTGACAAAACGTTTCGTCTTAAATAAAAAAACTTCATTTGGTACTACAAGATTTTAGTGTTTAGTTTAAAAAAACGCTTAAAATCTAAAAGCTATCTCACGTAGCGTTTAACTGAATGCTACCAAATACCAGCAACCCGCTTCCTCCTATCCGCTACCTGTTGCCACCAGCTACTTTGGCGAAACACAACATTTGTTGTTTAACAAAACGCTCTCAGCTACCCGCTTTCTACTATCGCTGTGTTTAGTTTTTTCGTTCGCACAATCCATGTGTTATTTTTTTGCTCCGATTATATTTATTTTATTTTTTCCGTTCGGACTATCACTTTGTTATTTTCTCGTCCCGACTATCTCTGTGTTATTTTTTCTTCCGACTATCCATTTCATATTATTAGTTCGGACTATCATTGTGTTATTGTTTTGTTCGAACTATCTATGTATTGTGTAATAGTTTACTTTTTTCAGAAAATCACAACAAAAGAATAACACGAAATAGTTCGAACTAGACAATAACACAATGATAGTCCGAACGGAAAAAATAACACATGAATAGTTCGAACGGAAAATATAACACAAAAATAAACCGAACAAAAAAAATAACAAATGGATAGTCCAAATGGAAAAAAAGTAACACATTGATTGTTGGAACGAAAAAATAAAACAGAGATAGTGTGAATGAAAATATAACACAAGGATGGTCCGAACGAAAAAAAATATCACATGGATAGTTTGAACGAAAAAAATAACACAACGATAGTCGGAACGGAAAAAACTAACACAAGAGTTATCGGAAACAAAAAATAAAATGGAGATAATTCGAATGAAAAATAACACAAGGATACTCTGAATGACTAAAATAACATAATGATAATTTAACCGAAAAATAATACAATGATAGTCTAAATGGAAAAAAGAAATAATAATAACACAAAGATAGTCCGAAGGAAAAATGACATATGAATAGGCCGAACGAAAAAAATAACACAACCATAGTCGTAAAAATAACATGTGAATAGTCTGAACTCTAGGGGAAACCTTGTATACTGCCTAGGTACATAATATTCCGCTAAATGAGAAACTTTGTATACTGTTTGTTCGACATAATGTTTATGTTCTGCATATTATGCATAAAGCATCACACAATTATAATACTCATACTAATATATCTGAAAATAAATAAAATAAACTTTGTTTTATTATTATTTATATTATTGTTATTTTTAATATTTTCTAAATAATAATAATAATAATAATAATAATAATAATAATAATAAATCAAATAAGTTAAATAATATTAATAAAAAACAATAGAAGACAAAATAGACAAAAAAAAAATAAAAAAAATAAAAAATAATAATAATAATAATAATAATAATAATAAAAATAAAAAGTTTAAAAAGGATGATGCGTGCTTATAGAATTATCAATTTTTATTTACATCCCCATATTTATATATTCTATCATCAGCAGCAGAATTCATATCATCAAGGATTGAGAAACATAAAAATTAATAGCCGGATGGAGGGGGAAGCATACAATTTCATTTTAGATTGGAGTTTAGCTGTGGCATCTCTCTTCTACTGTCACAGTGTTGGCAAGTTTACTGCACCTGGTACAACTCGATTCGTGGCTTTGTTTCCTGTTATGTTTCTCTTCTTCTATCTTCCTTTAAATCTGCACACGATGTTTCTTTGTGGTCCAACCTTTTTCTTCATTTCGTGGCTTGGAAGCTTCAAGCTCGTTCTTTATTCTTTTGGTAAAGGCCCTTTATCTTCAAAGCCACCCCTCCCTTTATCTCACTTCATTTCTACAGCTTGCCTGCCTATCAAGGTCAAAAGAAACCAAGAAGACACATCCGACCAAATCACAAAAAGGCCCCAAAGATCCATCATAGATTATGCTCCCAGAGTTTTTCTCTTACTGATTGCAATCAAGGCCTATGACTATAAAGCCAATCTCCATCCTCTGTTGTTAACATCAATTTATTCTTATTACATCTTCTTCTGGCTGGAGTTAATCCTAGCTGTGGCTGCTTCTTTAGCTCGAACCCTAGTTGGCGTTGAGCTTGAACCACAATTTGATGAGCCTCACCACGCAACCTCTGTCCAGAACTTTTGGGGAAAAAGATGGAACCTTATGGTGTCTAGTATACTACGCCCTACAGTCTACCACCCATCTCGAGCAATCTTTAGGGGTGTAGTTCCTGAAAGATGGGTATCGGTGCCCGCTGTTTTCACAACGTTTCTTGTGTCTGGGATCATGCACGAGATAATATTTTACTACCTTGGCCGGTTAACCCCAACATGGGAAGTCACTTGGTTTTTCGTAATTCAAGGGGTTTGGGTCGGAATTGAGATAGTGATCAAGAAAACCATTGGTCGTCAGTTCAAGCCCCTACGAGTGGTATCCCGGGTATTAACGTTGGTGTTTGTGATAACTACGAGCTTTTGGCTGTTCTTTCCACCATTCATGAGATTGAATCCCTTTGCTAGAGGTTGTAGAGAGCTATTGGCATTTGCAGGGCTTTTTAAGCATGGATATCTAATTAGGCCAGATGAGTATTCATGTCCATACTTTTAGTTTCATGTATAATTGTCTATGTAGCAACAACCTTCTGCTTTAGTCTGGATTATCTCTGTTTCAATCCATTTTCTTTTACCGGTTTATATTAATATCCTTTATCATTGTATAGTTTTTTTAATTAGTGGTATTTTCATGAAAAGAGAACACACATTTATATATATAGTAACATCTTTTTATTATATATATTAATCATATTTAATTAAACTATCTTTGTTATTCATATCTAATTAAATTATATGTGCTTAAACAAAGTTATTTTATTTTCGATTTTATATATATATATATATATATATATATATATATATATATATATATATATATATATATATATATATAGTTAGGTTCATGTGAGACGACCTAATTTTGTAAGACCGTGAGACGCAATCTTAGCCAATCATTTTGTAGATAAAAAAACCATTTTTAAAATGCAAAATATTTGAAAATTTTCGAAATTTTTTTTTCAAATATTATTTTCGTCATTTATATTTTCCAAAGAAAAAATTAAAAAAAAAATACCAAAAAAATAAAAATAATTAAAAAATACTTTTTTTTACATATTCTAGTAGAATATTAGAATATTTTACATATATGACAAATCTAATAAAATATTCTAACATTCTAAAAATCACATTATAATATTTACAATGTAATATTCTATTAGAATATTTCACGTATTTTTCAAAAAAACGTTAATTTTTTTTAGGTAATTAAAGTGACGAAAATAATAATTAATAAAAGAATTTTTGGATTTTTTTTATTTTGCATTTTAAAATTATTTTTAGATTTGGTCTCACGGTCTTACAAAATTAGCATGGTCCCAAATGAACCTGAATATATATATATATATATATATATATATATATATATATATATATAAAGTTATTTTGTTTTCCATTATGTTTATTTCTGAACATTTTGTATATATATATATATATATATATATATATATATATATATATATATATATATATATATATATATATATATAGAAAAGTTGGGTTAAATCTGCTCGGTTAGAGATATAATAATCTAGAGCCAAAAAAGAAGATGTACATTAAGAGGATGAATGTATATGTACCGAATCATAGCAAAAAAATCATATTTTTTTTTTTTTTGTTTTTTTAAGATAAACTTATAATTAATAAAACAAACGAATATAACGAAATTTATATATTTTAATCTTTTTTGTATAGACATCTATATTAATATATAAATAAACGAATATACCAGAATATGAATCTAAGCTAAATACTAAAAAAACAACACAATATGAATCTAAGCTAAAATTTTGATTTTTTTTGTTTTTTATATATCAATATTAATGTCTATTTAAAGCGTACAAAAAGTATGAATTATGATATATTTATTTTATTTTTGTTTTTGACAAAAAAATAATTTTCTTTTCATAAATGGTCCTAATTTTTTAGAGTTTTTTTCCTAATATAGTCCTTATGAAATCGTTTTTGCATAGTAGTCCTTTTGGAGGCAAATTGCACATATTTGGTCCTTATGACTAACGTTGTTATTAGATTCTGCAAGTGTATGTGAAATGACATAAACACCCTTTGTATGTTGCACACAAATAGTACTTATGACTCTCTCTCTCTCTCTCTCTCTCTCTCTCTCTCTCTCTTAAAATATGGGAACAAGGTCTTACATTGAAGAACAAGATGGATATTGTAAAATAGTAATCTCTACTCGTTGTGAAATCGTGAATGGTTTATCGATTCTGTAAGAAACCTAGGACTGCTACCATTGTTCTATTTCAAGTATGGTACCAATTTCTAGTTACAATTCTCATAGGAGAGGTAGTAACCTAAGTTGAAAGGCGGTAAAACATAGAAAGTAGAGGGCGAGAAGGGATGTCGAAACAAGGAGATATATAGACGATAACTATGATGTACAAGATGGAAATCAGATGCGCACTCTTTCGTCTCTTCCCGATAAGTCGCCAATCAATTTCCCATGTCTTATCTTTCTCGCCTTCCAGTATTATCTCTTCCTCTTTATCTGCTTGCATAGATTCTTTATTTCTAAAAGCATTCATGTGTTCCCTTTACCGCTACTTTTTGGGCATTGTCATCACTATTATTCGACATCCTACACATCACAAAGCATTCAATGTCATATAACGGAGAAGATTGTCTTGCTATAAGAAGAAAGGGTCTTGTTAGTGTGGAGCTTTGGTAAACCGTGGGAATAAAGGGATCTTTGACACAGTCATTATAACCAGGATGGGTATTCTATTCTACTTTTTGGGACGTGCATGCCAATGCGAAATTCCAATCATGCTATGATATTGTGTAGAGTTCATTTGATTTAGAAGTTCAGGGTAATATAGTAATATAAATTCTTTTCCAATTTTAATGATTTTAAAGTGTAAAAATGATTGTAAAATATAAAAAACTACTAAAATAAATGGATTTGGGCAAATTGATATATTAAAATATTAAAAAGGGTAAATATGATATTTTGATATTATATTGGACAAATATGATCTTTTGACATTTAATAAGGCCAAATACGAAATTCCCTTTTTGTATTGAACTGTGAATAGATTATATTAAGTATTGAATATATTATATTAAGGTTTTAAATTTAGAATAAATTTCATCATAATCATAGAATGATTAAATTAATATGTTTATTAAACTATGAATTTAAAATTTTAACTATGAATACAAGTTAGTGTAACGCCCGTGTTTCTGGGCCAGACATTAATGATGATGTGATAGTCTATGTTAACCTTTGTAACCCATTTTGAAATAATAAGAATGTATTATTTGAGTATTATGTGTTTTATGCTTAATTGCTTAATTGTGTGGCTTAAATGAATTAAGGATAAAAATAAGCATGAAAATGAAATGTTAGATAAACCCAATATTGATACACGAAAACGTAAGGTTTCTGAATATATAAAGAATGCCGAAATCCGAGTTATAACGAAGAAGTTATGATCTGTCGAAGTTTCGCGACAGAACCGGCACGACGCTGAATGACGTAAAATATGAATTTAAGATAGAACGATATCTAGCCTTAGTAATCTAAACGAAAGTCGTAGAATACGTTAAACCGAGAGCGTGCATAAAAAGAATGCCCAAATCTGACTTCGTATGAGGAAGTTATGATTTTTCTAAGTTTCAGCTTAGCAGTATGCAGCCCGAAACTCAAGATTGATATAGAGTGATATTTAGCCAAAACTTTCTAAATGAGAATTGAAGATCTCATTGATAGTAGTCCAACGATAAAAAGACAGACGAAAACGGAGTTCAGATGAAGGAGTTATGAATTTCGAACGGAGTTTTCCTGTCCCGGCCTACTAAAAATAATATATTAATAATATATTAAAATTAAAGTCAAAATTAGCCAACGGAGTCTAAACGAGAGTTGTAGAGAATAATCTCACCTACACGTCGATATAAAGAACGTCGAAAACGGAGTTCGTATGCGAAAGTTATGAATTTCTGAAGTTCGGGGCACGAAACCCCAAAACTGTCAGAGACCACGACGTGGAAACAGTGGTCACGACGTGGCATGGCTTCTGACGCCTTCTGGAGCCTGACAAAGCAAGTGGACGATGACGCATGCAATGACGTTCAAGACCACGACGTGGAAACTGTTGGAGATAGTGTCTAAGTCCATAACTATATTTGGTATGTACTTGACCCGACCCGGCATGATCCATTTGGGTTGCACTTCACCCGAACAATTTACGGATAATCTTTTGAGAATAGTATAAGTTATGATTTATTAATATATTATAAGTTCTAATATATTAATATAAAATCATATTATTTAATTAGTGTTGATCTATAATTAATTTAGAGATCAAAAGTATGACTAATTAAATATGGGCTCTTGTATTTATATAGTGTGGGCTAATGCTTATTTGGAATGGGCTAGGCTTGCATGGAAAGTCCATGGATACTCCATGGAGCTTTAACCCATGGATCTCATGGAAATGAAAAGACATGGGTATTAGGGTTTACATGGATGTAACCCTAATCCACCACACTATATAAAGGAGGCTTTGGTTCTTGAAATAACATTAGTTGATGTATGTAAACTAAGAGGGTCGATTTCAAGAAGTTTGTGACTATTCTCTCAAGTTTCCAAGTTTGTGGTGATTTGTGACTTCCATTTGAGGCATCCACATTATTGGTGCTAGGCTCTCAAACTCCAAGCAATCAACTACTACTACAAGGTAAGTAATTCTACTAGTTTTATTTGATTCAAGTACCCCATGCCATGCTAGTTAGGATAAGAACCTTGGAAAAATAATTATTTGCATGTATCTTAGTCAAACATAGATCCAAGGTTTCTAGGGTTGCATCTACACCATAGGAGTGTTAGAATGCTCAAAACCCATCAGTGGTATCAAAGTCTGGTTTGTTTATTTGATACTTGATGCAAAAAAAAAAAAAAAAAAACTTGAAAATCGAAGTTTTGTTCAAAAGCTCGTATCAAAATTTCAAGTTTTGTATATGTACTTACGATTCTTGAATTTTTTGATATGAACATTCATAAACATATGAGTTTAGAAGATCATAGAAATTATGTGCTAATAATTGATTAGATTAATTCTTGATCTTTATATGTTTTAATGGAGTCCATAACTAGTTCTTAAGTTATGGATAACCAAAAGTCACATTTATAAATAACCATTAAAAGAACACATAGGTTACAAAAAATGAAGAGTCTTTATTTTTAATAACCATTAACTCATAAATTATGAGAAATGAAAAGTTTTGAAAGTTTACAAAACTTGCCCTCAAGTTTTGGAACATGTAAAGTCATATTAAAAACTTTAGTTCCAACCCCTAGAATTTTAAAAGTTAAAATTCAACCCTTATACTTTATAATATTATAAGTTTAATAATATTTATAAGATCAAGTCGTCTTACCGCTAGTACGCCTCATTCACGAAGCCGGTCTATAAGGGGGGTATAAGGTTGTTGCCTATAAAATGGCAACTTAATGGGTGTCCACTCTCACCAACCGCTTCCTTGATCGGTGGAGGGTCGTTAGCCGAACGGGTAGGACAAGGATTTATAAATTCTCATTAAAAGTATAATGATAATACTAAAGTAACGAAAGTTTATTGAATTCCCAATCTTAGTTATTTTAGGAAAATGTGAATAAGGTGCTAATCCATGAAATTACACTTTACACTTTGTTTAAGTCGTTAGTGGAGCGTGTGTGGTTAACCGGCACACTAACTTGAACTTAACAAGGTAGGTAAAGGGTGACTTAATGTTTATCATAGTATCGATGGAGCGTGTGTGGTTAACCGGCACATCGATTGAGGGGTAATACATTAAGGGTACCAAGTAATTTGCATGGTTACTTCACACCTTGTTTTGTGATCCTCGGCATCCCAGTCACAAAACTTGAAGGGCACACTCGAGATTGAAACATGCCATTGAAGAAAGTTCAATGAATCTCAAAGAATCTAGGAGTTTCTAAACCAATTAAAACCTAATTAAATATTTCGTTTTTCATGGTGGAAATTGGTGAATCGTCATTCACCTACCTTCAAATATCTTATAGCTTAGATTACGGCATCCCTCTTCTAAGTTATAAAATATTGTGTTGGGTCCTAGCCTTAATATTACATTTGGGTGTTTTGTTAAGGACTATCTCAATATCTAATCTAATCTATTCCCTCTTCTTTCCAGATGTCTTCCAATAACAATGCTTCTGGCTCAAACCCTACTAGCTCCTTCTCTCTCATGAATCTTTGTGGGAGAGTCATCTTTGATGGGTCCAACTTTACAGATTGGATAAGAAACATCAGGATGGTCACTCGGTATGAGAACAAAGAATATGTTCTCGACAAGAAGCTGAAGGTACCCGAGCCAACTGCTACTCCTGAAGAGCTTGCTGAATATGAGGTACATGAAAGAGATGCTACAAAAGTCGCATGCATCATGATGGCCACCATGACAACCGAGCTCCAAAAGTCCTATGAGGACTATTATCCTTTTGAGATGCACCAGGACTTGATGGACCGCTACCATCAAAGTGCTCGTCAAGAGCGATATGAAATAATCTCCTCCATGATAACAACCCGAATGAAGGATGGTGAACCCATCACGGGCCACATGCAGAAAATGCAAAGGTATGTGGACCGTTTACTGAAGCTGAATGTGAACTTCCCTGAGGAGTTAGCAATAGACATCATTTTGCACTCCTTGCCATCGTGTTATGATCAATTCCGCATGACATATCACATGAACAAGGAAGAAGTCACCCTCAGCAAGCTTCAAGGACTCTTGAAGACCGCCGAAAGTGGTCTAAAGGGTAAGTCGGTTGTTACTACTCCTACTCCTACTCCAACTGCGGCCAATGTCTTGGCAATCGGGCATGGCAATGGGAAGAAGAGAAAGAACCCTTCTAAGGGTACCAAGGGTAAGACCCTTGAAGGCTCCTCTTCAAGCAAAACCAAGAAAGGTTTTGTCACTCCTTCTGCTAACCCTAATGAGGCTGAATGCTTCTATTGCCATGAAAAGTCGCACTGGAAGCGAAACTGCCCAAAGTACCAGCAAGATTTGAAGGATGGGAAAGTAAAACCCAACCATGCAGGTATATACACTATATTGTCTAATAACTCACCTCATTCTAAGTGTTGGGTCCTTGATACAGGGTGTGGTATTCACATATGTTATGATTTGCAGGGACTAAAAAGAAGTGAGAATGTGGAGCAGGGAAAGATAAACTTGATCATGGGAAACAGGAAAGCTTCACCTGTCACCAAGATAGGAGTTTATTCCTTAGTGATAAATAGTGGGTTTACGTTAGATTTGAATAAATGTTATTATTCGCCAGAAATGGCAAGAAATGTTATTTCCTTTCATGCATTGTATAAACAAGGTTTTACCTTTTATTTTGATAATAATAATGGTAGTATTGATGCTTTCTTTAATAATGTTCTTTATTTTAAAGCATTACCTTGTGATGGCGTGTATGAAACTGTATCTGTTGTAGATAATCTAGGAAATAATGTATTGTGTATTAACTCTTCCACTAGCTTAGATAAAGCATCCTTATGGCATTGTCGTCTTGGACATGTAAGCAAGAAATGCATATGCCAACTCCAAAAGGATGGAGTCTTGGAGTCATTTGACCTAAAGTCAGATGATAGTTGTGAATCTTGTTTGCTTGGTAAAATGACAAAGTCACCTTTTACTGGCACTTGTGCTAGGGGTGAAGGTTTGTTGGACCTCATACACACGGATGTGTGTGGACCCTTCAGAACCGCCACAAGTGATGCCAATTGGTTCTACGTGACTTTTACTGATGATTTTAGTAGATATGGATATGTCTACCTAATCAAGTATAAGTCAGAAACCTTTGAGAAATTCAAAGAGTTTAAGCAAGAAGTGGAGAATCAGTTGGGCAGGAACATTAAGATGCTTCGATCCGATCGTGGTGGTGAGTATCTTAGTACTGAGTTCCTTGACCATCTTAAGGAATGTGGGATAGTCTCACAATTGACACCTCCTAGGACACCACAGTTGAATGGTGTAGCTGAGAGGCGCAATCGGACCTTGTTGGACATGGTTCATTCCATGATGAGTCGAGCTTCGCTACCAATCTCATTTTGGGGGTATGCCTTAGAGACTGCCGCCCATATCCTTAATCTAGTCCCTACAAAGAAGGTTGCCAAAACACCTCACGAGTTGTGGACTGGAAAAGTTCCCAATCTAGACCACATCAAGATTTGGGGTTGCGAGGCTTTCGTGAGACACGAGACTCACGATAAGCTCGAACCCCGAAGCGAAAGGTGTATTTTCATCGGCTACCCACAGAAATCCTTTGGTTACATCTTCTACAGACCCAGTGATAATGTGGTCTTTGTAGCAAGAAGTCGATTCTTTCGAGAGAGAGAATTCATTAGCCAAGGAGACAGTGGGAGGCAAATTGACCTTGAGGAAATTCAAGAGTCAAGTGGTGAAGGAACCTCAAACCCTAGCCCTCAACCTGAGGAGGAAACTCCTGTTGAGCCGACTGAAGAATCTATACCTCTGGGGTGTTCCACCAGAGTTAGGAATGCACCTGAGCATTATTATGGTTTTCATATTACTGCAGAAGGTGAGACACTTATCAGTGATAACACATTGGTAAATCTGGATGAGCCTAACAGCTACACGGAAGCCATGGCAGGCCCTGAGGCTGCTAAATGGAAAGAGGCTATGGATAGCGAGATACAGTCCATGTATGACAATCAAGTTTGGAACTTGGTTGACAATGTACCTGATCGTAAGATAGTTGGGTGCAAATGGATCTTTAAGAAGAAGACCGACATGGATGCTAATGTACACACTTATAAGGCACGACTGGTTGCAAAGGGTTATTCTCAAACTCCGGGAGTTGATTATGATGATACCTTTTCACCAGTGGCCAAGATTAAGTCTATTAGGGTTCTGTTAGCCATTGCTGCATTTCATGATTATGAAATATGGCAAATGGATGTCAAAACCGCTTTCCTTAATGGAAAGTTGGCTGAAGATGTTTACATGGTTCAGCCAGAGGGTTTTGTCAGTACAGAGTACCCCAGTAGAGTGTGTAAGCTCGAGAAATCCATTTATGGATTAAAACAGGCACCTCGCAGATGGAATCTTTGCTTTGCTGAGAAAGTCAAAGAATTTGGCTTTTCAAGGAGTGAAGATGAATCTTGTGTCTATATCAAGGCTAGTGGGAGTATAGTCAGCTTTTTGGTACTGTATGTGGATGACATACTACTCATAGGAAATGACATCCCAACCCTGCAGGAAGTAAAGTCCTGGCTTGGGAAGTGTTTCGCTATGAAGGACCTTGGAGAAGCTGCCTATATCCTAGGGATAAGGATTTTGAGAAACAGGAGTAAAAGACTAATTGGACTTAGTCAAAGCACCTATGTGGACAAAGTGTTGAAAAGGTTCAACATGCATAACTCCAAGAAAGGAGAGTTACCCATCCAGAGTAACGCCAGATTGAGTAAGACACAAAGCCCTAGTACTGAGGCTGAGATAGCAGAAATGAGTCGAATACCTTATGCTTCAGCTGTAGGATCGATCATGTATGCTATGACGTGTACTCGACCTGATGTAGCCTTTTCTTTGAGCACGGTTAGAAGGTATCAGGGGAACCCTGGCAAGGCACACTGGACTGCGGTAAAGAATATCCTCAAGTACCCACGGAGGACTAAGGACTGGGTCCTTACCTTCGGTGGCAGTGAGGACTTGAGAGTTGTAGGGTACAGTGATGCTAGCTTTCAGACTGACAGGGATAATTTCCGCTCTCAGTCGGGCTGGGTCTTTACTCTAAAAGGAGGGGCAATTACTTGGAAAAGTTCCAAGCAGGAGACAGTGGCCGATTCCACTTGTGAATCAGAGTATATAGCAGCAAGCGAGGCAGCAAAGGAGGCTATATCGCTAAAGAACTTCATCGGAGACCTTGGAGTTGTACCAGCTATAAAGGAGCCAATGGAGATTTTCTGTGACAGCAATAGTGCGGTTGCCTTAGACAAGGAACCAAGAGATCATGGGAGATCCAGACACATTGACAGAAAATATCACTTCATCAGACATCGAATAGAAGAAGGAATCCTCGTGGCAAAGAGGGTATCATCGGATGAGAACCCAACAGATCCCCTCACGAAGGGACTGAATCGGGCTAAGCATCTCCAGCATGCTCGGAGCATAGGGCTGAAGGATGATATTAGTTTTAGTAGTTAGATAATCTTGAAATTTGTAAAATGTAATTGACATTTGATGATAAATAAAAGCTGTTATTTATGAGTAAAGTGTTGCTATCTCTTGTCAATCGTTTACTATTATTTCTTTTTGCATGTTTTGACTTCTAGAATAATTATGTTATGGTTTATATCATATTATTCAAACTCTCCACAGTCGGTCATATGTTGGAAGTAGATATGAATCAAGACTATCATGGGTTGGCTTGTAGAGGTCTAAGATGTTAGACAAAGCTGGGCTACAACCCTCATGAGTGCTCATAAGTTCTGAGTATTGGATTCAACCCACGCTCACTTGTATCACTTCATGGAATTTATCTCGAGTGATCGTGAGACAGTAATATCATATAAGTCTTCAAACCTAGAGATATGATTTGTTGCCTATGAGTTGGTTATGCATTGATTGCACGAAAACGCATTGGTAACTCGATGTTATAAACCGTGCTTTTGTGTGTAATTCAACAAGTAGTAGAGCAAACATATGAGTCGAAGTTTATCTGTTCCTTCTAGAATTAGAAGCGATATCTGGGCCCCTCGATGATTTTGTTTTGACCTATGTACCGGGCCCGGTCAGAACTAAATTGATGTGTTCAGTTAAGTTCTATGTCAAACAAATCGGAAATCGGGAAACAAATGTTGGACAATAAGCAAGACCATGTTCCATGTATTTATCCGGCTGATATCTAGAACAGAGGATTATATGATCACTTATCTAAAATGGCGCTTCATAGTTCAATAGAGTTTTAAGAGCTACGATTGCTGATCGGTTCCTGAAGTCATACTTGCAACTATAGTTATTAGACTTATCCAAGTGGGAGACTGTTGGAGATAGTGTCTAAGTCCATAACTATATTTGGTATGTACTTGACCCGACCCGGCATGGTCCATTTGGGTTGCACTTCACCCGAACAATTTACGGATAATCTTTTGAGAATAGTATAAATTATGATTTATTAATATATTATAAGTTCTAATATATTAATATAAAATCATAATATTTAATTAGTGTTGATCTATAATTAATTTAGAAATCAAAAGTATGACAAATTAAATATGGGCTCTTGTATTTATATAGTGTGGGCTAATGCTTATTTGGAATGGCCTCGGCTTGCATGGAAAGTCCATGGATACTCCATGGAGCTTTAACCCATGGATCTCATGGAAATGAAAAGACATGGGTATTAGGGTTTACATGGATGTAACCCTAATCCACCACACTATATAAAGGAGGCTTTGGTTCTTGAAATAACATTAGTTGATGTGTGTAAACTAAGAGGGCCGATTTCAAGAAGTTTGTGACTATTCTCTCAAGTTTCCAAGTTTGTGGTGATTTGTGACTTCCATTTGAGGCATCCACATTATTGGTGCTAGTCTCTCAAACTCCAAGCAATCAACTACTACTACAAGGTAAGTAATTCTACTAGTTTTATTTGATTCAAGTACCCCATGCCATGCTAGTTAGGATAAGAACCTTGGAAAAATAATTATTTGCATGTATCTTAGTCAAACATAGATCCAAGGTTTCAAGGGTTGCATGTACACCATAGGAGTGTTAGAATGCTCAAAACCCATCAGAAACACTGTCCACGACGTGGCAAATGAAAATTTTGCCCTATAAATAGATTTGAAGGGGAAGCCGGCCAAGGTTGCTAATTCAACCTTCTCTCACCCATATTACCTCGATTTACGTGCAAAGAAATACCCCCGAAGCCCCGGTATTATACCGAGACCCGAAGCAAGTCTCGAAGCCTCGAAGATCCCGAGAAGTGCAATTCTCGAGCCGAAGCTCTGCCAGCGAGAAGCCAATTTTTGTGAAGATCTTCCAGATCCACCGAAGAATACTACTTCTACAAGCCGTAGTGCTATCCGATCATCTTATGATCAAGTGAGTGTGTAGTTAATTTCTTCTAACACATAATTTGAAGTATTTGATACAAAATACGTTTTATGTGTATATGTTTATATGTGTGAATGTATATTCACTTTCTTCTATCTCATAGATATGATTTATTCTCTATGAAATACGTGTTATGTGTATGTGTCTCATCTGTTGTTTGGAATATGTATTGAATGAGAATGCTATACAGGTTTTAAACTATGTATAAAAATATATATTTTTATCTACTAATATGTTGGGTAGAACATGGGTAGATAGTTGATGTGTGATAAACATATGACAGGCCTCGATGTTGTTGTTGTTGATCTAGTTATCCAGCAGAGTATGGATAATGACCACGGACACTTTCTAGACAGTCCTTTGGAACGCTAGCAGGCTCATAACCTGTAGGTGTTCGGAATGATGTGTTCACCGGTGTACTCTATCCCCCTCATGGTTGCCTTTAGGACATCTATTGTTGAGGAAACCCCTTGCAGTAATGTCCGTCCCGATGAAAAATCCTAGATTAGGTCCCTTGAGATAGATGTTGTTTTAGGGACGTAAAGTGAGGATAACGGAAATGGGTAATCGGGTTATTGTTGGTTGGTGAAATTAAATATAATTATTTATTGTGGGTTGAAAACCCTATATGCTTACCAGGCTCCCAAGCCTGACCCACTCAGTTTTGTTGTATTACAGGTAGTGGCGCGAGAGCATAAGTTGGATGACTTATCAAGATCTTTTGATATTAGACCATTTGTTATATGTAACTGTTGCTTTCATTGTTTATGCTTTTGGTCTGTTTATCGGAACATGACATCCCAAATATTTTTATATAATGAAAATGCATCTCTCGATGAAATGCTTTGATAAACTTTATTTTATCATATTTTGTTTTGGGAACAAATTCCGCAATTCTTTTAAATCAATGGATTTACTCTGAAACTATTTTAAAAGCATAAATGAAACCGGTCTTTTCTGGCCGTGATTTTGGGGATGTCACAGTTGGTATCAGAGCATTAGTTTAAGCGAACTAGGAATTTGTAGGATTTCTAGATAAAACTTAGAATTCTAAGTGAAGATTTTGAGATAGTATCTGTTATATTTTAGACACGAACACTAGTTTATTTTAGGAAAGTTGCCTAAAATGCTTTTATGTGCTAAATGTTATATGTTTGCCATATATGATATTATTTGTTCGGATCTATTGTTTGATGCCAACCGGATCTGGAGCTTATGTGTTTAGGATTCTAAGCGTATGACTACGGTATTAGAACTATCATGTAAACGTTTCGGAGTGATAAGGATGATTTGATTATCTATCGTGATTGAGGATCTAAATTCACCTTAATTGGTGTGTAGATCAAAAATGGTAAGAACCAGAAGTGGCGTGGGAAACACAGATGAAAACAGGAATCAACCACCAGTGATTGAGCAAGCACCTGTTGTAGCTGCTGCACCAGAACCAGTCACCATGGCTGGAGTGCAAGCCATGATTCGGGCTATGTTAGCCGAACAAAAGGAAGAAATGCGGCAGATGTTGCATGAAAATAGGGACGAACCTATCATACCCATTGAGGAACCCGAACTGATTCCCGAACAATCGGAGGAAGGAAACAATAGTCGCGCTGTGAGTCAAGTTGGGACTCAATAAGAACGAAGGAATGACCCGGAAAGGGGAAACAACAAGGATGGGCGAATGTACAAAAATTTCTTGGGCGCCAAGCCGCCAAGTCTTTCTGAAAGCCCAAAGCCTGTTGAGATTACGGACTGGATCTCCGAAATGGAGATGGTGTTTGAAAGTTGCGACTGTAGCAACAAACAGAAGACTATCTTTGCAGTTAGACAACTGAAGACCGGAGTCTTGAGCTGGTGGAAGTTGTTGGCAGATACTATGCCACGAGGAGAAGCCCTGAAAATGTCATGGGAGGAGTTCTTGGAACAACTAAGGGTGCAATATTGTTCAGAGATAGATCTGATTGATCTGAACAACGAGTTCCAAAACTTGAAGAAGGGGAGAATGAGCATAGACGACTATGCTACTGCATTCACTGAGAAAATGAAGTTATTTCCGTACCTAGTACCAACGGAACTCTCCAAGATTGAGAGGTTCGCTAATGGACTGCCTGCCGACTTTGGCCCGACAGTCAAGATGGCAACCACTCTGAAAACAGCTGTTCGAGCAGCTAAGAATGTGGAGGCCCAGCAGAAGGAAAAGGGTCTGGAAAGAATAGAGGTTGGTGAGAAAAGGAAGTTCGATGGACCTTCAGGGTCCAACAAGAAAAGTAAATTCTCGAAATCTGGTTCGAGAGGAGGAGGAGGCGAAGCGAAATGGTGCGACAAATGTAAGAAGAAGCATCATGGAAAATGTGAGGTAGTGGCCACATGTTTTAAATGTGGAAAGCCAGGACACTATGCCAATGAATGCACTCTCACCAAGAAAGTTTGCTATGGTTGTGGTGAGGAGGGACACATGTCTAGGGACTGCCCGAAAAAGAAGGAGACAGGAAGACCCAACATTCCGCCAAAGCCGAAAGCGAGAGCCTTCCAGATCACACTGGAAGCTGCGAAAGATGAAGCTGATGTCGCTTCAGGTACCTTTCTCGTAAACAAATTGCCTACCCAAATTTTATTTGATTCTGGAGCCAACTACTCCTTTAATTCGCATTAATTTGGTGGAAAACTAGCTTTGCCTGTCGATAGACTAGATAATGCTTTATTAGTCGAAGTTGCTAGTGGCAAGTTTGTACCTATTAGCCATCATATGAAAAACATCTTAATTGATTTGAATGGGAATAAGTTCCACGAGGAATTATTGCCTATTGAGTTAAATGGTTTCGACATCGTGTTGGGGATGGATTGGCTTAACGCCAACGATTCCGAGATTTTATGCAAGAAGAAGATTGTAAAAGTAAACCCGCTAGGGAAAGAGTCATTTATGGTGTATGGGGACAAACGCAGAGTAAATTCTGGAATCATTTCGCTAATGAAAGCCAGAAAGTGTTTGGCCAAAGGATGTACATCATATTTGGCATTCGTGATTTACGCAAAGAAAGAGAAAAAGGGGATGTAGAGCATTCCTGTCGTGTGTGATTATCCGGAAGTATTTCCCGAAGATCTTCCCGGATTACCGCCTGATAGACAAGTGGAGTTCAGAATAGACTTGTTACCAGGGACGACACCAATAGCAAAGGCACCTTATCAATTAGCACCGACGGAGATGAAGGAGCTGATGATGCAACTTCACGAGTTATTGGATAAAGGTTTCATTAGACCTAGTTCATCACCCTGGGGAGCTCCGGTGTTATTCGTGAAGAAGAAAGATGGAAGTATGAGAATGTGCATCAATTACAGAGAGCTGAACAAGGCAACAATAAAGAATAGATATCCGTTGCCAAGGATTGATGACCTGTTCGATCAACTACAAGGTTCAAGTTATTTTTCAAAGATCGACCTGAGGTCAGGATATCATCAGCTGAAAGTAAGAGAGCAGGATATAGAGAAGACTGCATTCAGAACGCGATATGGAAACTACGAGTTCTTGGTTATGTCGTTTGGACTAACCAATGCTCCCGCAGCATTCATGGATTTAATGAACAGGGTTTGTAATCCGTTCCTTGATAAATCTGTGATAGTGTTCATAGACGACATTCTGATTTACTCGGAAAGCCAAGAGGAGCATGGCAGACACTTGCGAGAAGTGTTGGAAGTCTTGAAGAAGGAGAAGTTGTATGCAAAGTTCTCCAAATGTGATTTTTGGATTCGAGAAGTCCAATTCTTGGGTCACGTGGTCAACCAAGAAGGGATAATGGTTGACCCAGCAAAGATTGAAGCTGTGATGAAGTGGGAACAACCGAAATGTCCCACGGAGATCTGAAGCTTTCTTGGATTAGCTGGATATTACCGAAGGTTTATCCAAGGCTTTTCTTCGATCGCTACTCCATTAACAGCTTTGACTCACAAAGGAGCTACTTATGCTCGAAGTGATAAACACAAAGAAGCATTCGAGCTGCTAAAGAAGAAGTTATGTTAGGCACCGATTCTTTCTCTACCCGATGCAGTCGAAGACTTCGCTGTCTATAGCGATGCGTCTGGTGTTGGGTTGGGTTGTGTTTTGACCCAAAGAGAAAAGGTGATAACATATGCGTCTCGACAGCTGAAGGAGCACGAAAAGAACTACCCCACCCATGATATGGAGTTGGCAGCGGTAGTCTTTGCACTGAAGATATGGAGACATTACCTCTATGGCTCGAAGTGCAAACTTTTAACTGATCATAAGAGTCTACAATATCTCTTTAATCAGAAAGAATTAAATATGAGGCAACGACGTTGGCTAGAATTACTTAAGGACTACGACTGTGAGATACTTTACCATCCCGGTAAAGCAAATGTTGACGCTGATGCTCTCAGTTGGAAAGTCAATCTTGAGAGAAAAAGGCCAAGAGCGTTGAGAATATAAGTTGTCTCGACCATTGTGGAAAGTATAAAGAAAGCTCAAGAGGAAGCTTCTGAGAAGAATGACCGAAAGGGAGAACGTTTGGGCAAAAAGTTGGTGTTTGGTACAAACGGTCATGGACTGAAGGTATTCCAAGGTCGTATTTGGGTACCTAAGTCAGGGGGGATAAGATATCTTCTGATGGAAGAAGCTCACAAAACCATGTACTCAATTCATACTGGCAGCACTAAAATGTATAGGGACCTGAAACCCTATTACTGGTGGCCGGCGATGAAGCTTGATATTGCAAAGTACGTGGCGCAGTGTGTGACATGTGCGCGGGTCAAGGCACAACATCAGAAACCATACGGGAGTTTAGAATCGTTACCTGTGCCTATGGGTAAATGGGAAGACATTGCTTTGGATTTTGTTACTAAACTGCCCACAACAAAGAATGGTCACGACATGATTTGGGTGGTCGTTGATCGCTTCAATAAGAGTGCGCACTTCATAGCAGCCAATGAGAAATGGTCTATGGATAAGCTTGCGAATTCTTACGTGAAGGAAATTGTGAGGCTTCATGGTGTTCCGTTAACGATTGTGTCATATCGTGACAGCCGTTTCACCTCCTGATTTTGGAGAAGTCTACAAGAGGAATTGGGTACCAAGTTGTGTTTGAGTACAGCTTACCATCCACAGACTGATGGTCAGAGCGAACGAACGATACAAACGCTTGAAGATATGCTGAGAGCATGTACCCTAGAATTCCAAGGTAACTAGGATGAACATTTACCTTTGGTAGAATTTTCCTACAATAATAGTTTCCACTCGAGCATAAAGATGGAACTTATCAAGCTTTGTACGGAAAGAAGTGTCGTACGCCGTCTTGTTGGCTTGAGGCTGGAGAAAAGCAGTTTATGGGACCTGAGATAGTCCATCAGACTGCTGAAAAGTTGAAAATAATTAGGGAGAGAATGTTAGCAGCTCAGGATCGTCAAAAGAGCTATGCTGACAAAAAGCGAAGACCGATGACTTTTGAAGTTGGAGATTCGGTTTTGCTTAAAGTCTCGACGTGGAAGGGACTTATAAGATTTGGTAAATGAGGAAAGTTAAGTCCAAGGTTTATTGGACCGTTTAAAGTTCTTCAGAGGATTGGGAACCAAGCTTACAAGCTAGAATTACCCGAAGAACTGAATGCAATTCATAACACTTTCCATGTGTGTTATTTGAGGAAGTTCACGGGAGAAGTTCCCGACATGATTCCAATATCGGAATTAAAAATTGATGAGAACAAGAGGTTAATTGAAGAACCAGAGGCAATCGTTGACCAAAAGACTAAGAAGTTGCGACGCAAGATGGTCGAGTTAGTGCTTGTCCGTTGGAAACATACGAATGGGCTAAATCTCACCTGGGAGACGGAGAGTGACATGATGAGTCGCCATCCGCATTTGTTTGTTGATGTGTGATTCCGGGGACGGAATCATTTTAAGGTGGAGAGAAGTGTAACGCCCGTGTTTCTGGGCCAGGCATTAATGATGATGTGATAGTCTAGGTTAACCTTTGTAACCCATTCTGAAATAATAACAATGTATTATTTGAGTATTATGTGTTTTATGCTTAATTGCTTAATTGTGTGGCTTAAATGAATTAAGGATAAAAATAAGCCTGAAAATGAAATGATAGATAAACCCAATATTGATACACGAAAACGTAGTGGTCGTGACGAGGTTTCCAGATATATAAAGAATGCCGAAATCCGAGTTATAACGAAGAAGTTATGATCTGTCGAAGTTTCACGACAGAACCGACACGACGCTGAATGACGTAAAATATGAATTTAAGATAGAGCGATATCTAGCCTTAGTAATCTAAACGAAAGTCGTAGAATACGTTAAACCAAGAGCGTGCATAAAAAGAATGCCCAAATCTGACTTCGTATGAGGAAGTTATGATTTTTCTAAGTTTCAGCTTAGCAGTATGCAGCCCGAAACTCGAGATTGATATCGAGTGATATTTAGCTAAAACTTTCTAAATGAGAATTGAAGATCTCATTCATAGTAGTCCAACGATAAAAAGACAGACGAAAACGGAGTTCAGATGAAGGAGTTATGAATTTCGAACGGAGTTTCGTGTCCCGGCCTACTAAAAATAATATATTAATAATATATTAAAATTAATTTCAAAATTAGCCAACGGAGTCTAAACTAGAGTTGTAGGGCATAATCTCACCTACGCGTCGATATAAAGAACGTCGAAAACGGAGTTCGTATGCGAAAGTTATGAATTTCTGAAGTTCGGGGCGCGAAACCCCAAAACTGTCAGAGACCACGACGTGGAAACAGTGGCCACGACGTGGCATGGCTTCTGACGCCTTCTGGAGCCTGACAAAGCAAGTGGACGATGACGCATGGAATGATGTTCAAGACCACGACGTGGAAACACTGTCCACGACGTGGCAAATCAAAAATTTGCCCTATAAATAGATTTGAAGGGGCAGCCGGCCAAGGTTGCTAATTCACCCTTCTCTTACCCTTACTGCCTCGATTTACGTGCAAAGAAATATCCCCGAAGCCCCGGTATTATCCCGAGACCCGAAGCAAGTCCCGAAGCCCCGAAGATCCCGAGAAGTGCAATTCCCAAGCCGAAGCTCTGCCAGCGAGAAGCCAATTTTTGTGAAGATCTTCCAGATCTACCGAAGAATACTACTTCTACAAGTCGTAGTGCTGTCCAATCATCTTCTGATCAAGTGAGTGTGTAGTTACTTTCTTCTAACACATACTTTGAAGTATTTGATACGAAATACGTGTTATGTGTATATGTTCATATGTGTGAATGTATATTCACTTTCTTCTATCTCATAGATATGATTTATTCTCTATGAAATACGTGTTATGTGTTTGTGTCTCATCTGTTGTTTGGAATATGTATTGAATGAGAATGCTATACAGGTTTTAAACTATGTATAAAAATATATATTTTTATCTACTAATATGTTGGGTAGAACATGGGTAGATAGTTCATGTGTGATAAACAGATGACAGGCCTCGATGTTGTTGTTGTTGATCTAGTTATCCAGCGGAGTATGGATAATGACCACGGACACTTTCTAGACAGTCATGTGGAACGCTAGCAGGCTCATAAACTGTAGGTGTTGTGAACGATGTGTTCACCGGTGTACTCTATCCCCCTCATGGTTTCCTTTAGGACATCTATTGTTGAGGAAACCCCTTGCAGTAATGTCCGTCCCGATGAAAAATCCTAGATTAGGTCCCTTGAGATAGATGCTGTTTTAGGGATGTAATGTGAGGATAACGGGAATGGGTAATCGGGTTATTATTGGTTGGTGAAATTAAATATAATTATTTATTGTGGGTTGAAAACCCTATATGCTCACCATGCTCCCAAGCCTGACCCACTCAGTTTTGTTGTATTACAGGTAGTGGCGCGAGAGCATAAGTTGGATGACTTATCAAGATCTTTTGATATTAGACCAGTTGTTATATGTAACTGTTGTATGGTGTATCTTTTGTTGTTTATGCTTTTGGTCTGTTTATCGGAACATGACATCCCGAATATTGTTATATAATGAAAATGCATCTCTCGATGAAATGCTTTGATAAACTTTATTTTATCATATTTTGTTTTGGGAACAAATTCCGCAACTCTTTTAAATCAATGGATTTACTCTGAAACTATTTTAAAAGCATAAATGAAACCGGTCTTTTCTGGCCGTGATTTTGGGGATGTCACAGTTAGTTGAAATGTAAAAATGATGTTTTTTTTTTCATTTTCACTAAAACAAAACAAGATTTTAATAATGTTGGGTTTTAAGCACTATAACACACCTATGGTGCACATGCAACCCTAGATGTTTTGGATCTATGTTTTCTCTAATTATACATGCCATTTCAATTTTCCAATGCATACATCCTAACTAGCATACAATAGAGGATATACAATACAAAACTCATAGTTAGATGAATACCTCTTGATGTAGTTGTAGTTTTTGGCCTTTCCAGAGCTTAGCACCTCAAGTGTGATGCCTCAAATGCTTCACAAACACCATGAACAAAGGAGGACTTGAGAGAGAGGTTATACACGCCAAAATGGCTATGATTCTCTTAGAATACATAGGTGTAACCGATTTTGGATAAGGGGTAACTCATATATAATTGTAGGATTCCAAGAGTCATGGGTAAACCCTAATCCATACACTTGGGCTATGATCCATATCTCATGTGGGTTAACTCTTACGGATACTTACATAAACTTAGCCCAACATGGATCAATAGCCAAAACACTATATATCACTGATTTACATAATCAGTCCCCGTTAATTTAATTAGTCTCTTTTGATCACTAAATTAATTCCAAATTAATTCTTGATCAATACTAATTAAATATTATGATTTCATATTAATATATTATACTTGTAATATATTAATAAATCCCAAATAACCTCTTTCTCAAATATCCATCCTATCAGATTGTTCTGGTGAAGGCAACCCAAATGGATCATGCTACTCTCGGGTCGAGTTCATACCAAATATAGTTATGAGCTTAGACACCTGATCCAACAGTCTCCCACTTGGATGATCCAAAAACGAAAGTTCTCATTCATCACACAATACAATTTGCATGATTCCAAGTTTCTATCCAATTGAAATTTGGGTGATGAGAATCTTTCCTTATTTGGTAAATAATGACACTACCACAAACGAAAGAATCAAATCCATATTGTTAAAAATAGAAACATACAAACATCAATTTTCACAAATGCCATTGCAAGGAGATTATCAATATAAGAAAAAACCAAAATTTTATTTATTTATAAAATGCGGAAAAACTTTTCCTTACAATGCAATTACAAATGAAAACTAAGTCACTACATATTCCTAAGCAATTTATCATAACTCCTAGCATCAGCTCAAAAATCTAATCATCGAACCATGCGATCGAATTCCATCTCTTCGCGATCAGACTCAACATGCTTTTCCTTTAATCTTCCTTTGATCCGTCAAAACATGAAAATGTAATCTTATCACATCATGTATTAAGAATCTACAAATAGGAACTTAGTAGAGTTAGATAGTTCACTTACCTGAAGCAGACTCATACATTTTGACTTTACCATCCTTGTGATCCTTCAGGTAGACACGACAGCCTCGCAACCAATTCCCCTTCTCTTGGCAATAGAAGCAAATAAATTCTTTTGGAATGGTACACGGGACAATCTCAGAATTAGCCATTCCCTTTCCCTTGGAAAGAGAAATATTTTCTAGACTTCCAGTGTTTCCATTGTCAATGTCCATGGAAGTTTGGGAAGTAGATCTTCCAATCAAATTTACATTACTAGTGCACCAAATCATTGTTGATTCAGCAGCAATTAGCAAATAGGTAAGATCGATAAGGGAAATGTCACGGTCTGTCATATAGTAATCTTTAATGAACTCACCATATGACTTAGGAAGTGATTGAAGAACCAAGTCAACAACCAACTTCCTTGACACAACGACTCCTAACATTCCCAGCCTATCAATGTGTGACTTCATCTCCAAGACATGTGCACACATATACCTTCCATCTTGGTGTTTGCTAGCCAATAGGGCTTGAGTGACCTTGAAATTTTCAAGTCTTTGAACTTGTGGGTTAGGGAGAATAATTGGAGGAGGTGGAGGAAGTGAAACATGATTTTTGGGAACATTATCTTCACGAGGAAAGCTTTTTCCAAAAGATTCAGGAAGACCATAGTTGCCTGAACTGGACATCTACAAGGGAGAAATTCAAGTTTAGTTGATTTAAGTCCTTAATATAACACCCAAAATGAAATATTAAGGCTAGGACCCAACAAAATATTCTACAATTCGGAAGAGGGGTGCCGTAATCCAATTGAAAAATATTTGAAGGTAGGTAAATAACGATTTACCAATTTCCACCATAAACAACGAAAATGAACTTTAGGTTTTAAATAAATTGAAATTCCTATATCCTTTGAGATTCATTGAACTTTTTCATTGGCATGTTTAATCTCGATTATGCCCTTCAGTTTTGTGACTGGGATACCGAGGATCACAAACAAGGTGAGAGTAACCATGCAAATTACCTTGGTACACTTAATGTTACAAATCATCCAATCAATGTGTCGGTTAACCACAAACGCTCCATTGATCCATGATTAACACCAAGCTACCCTTTGCCACACATTGTCAGTCCCAAATTAGTGTGCCGGTTAACCACACACGCTCCACTAACGACTTAACAAGGTGTAAAGTGCAATTTAATGGGTTAGCACCAAATTCACATTTTTCCTAAGTAACTAAGATTGGGAATTTATAAGTATTTATTTACTTGGTATTTTCATTATAATTTTAATGATAATTAATGTCCTATCCTACCCGTTCGGCTAACGACCCTTCACCAGTCAAGGAAGCGGTGGGTGAGAGTGGACACACATTAAACCGCCATTTTATAGGCAGTAACCTTATACCCCCTTATAGACCGACTTTGTGAATGAGGCCTACTAACGGTACGACTGACCTTTTACTTATACATATATAATATATTAAACTTTTAATTTTATATAGTATAAGGGTGTATTTTACACATTTAAGATACTTGGTGGTTTAATCTATTAATAAATATACTCTTAATTTAATTAATCTTAAACCATGTTACAATGGAATTATTAAACTTCTCTTTTAATTAAACACTTTCATTAATTTAATAAAGTCCATAAGGTGTAATTGAACTATTCAAAGGATCTAGGTTACTAAAAATTCAAAATTAAAACTATTTAATTAATTTTTAAGTTATGAACCTTAGAGTTGCATCTTTTGAAACCTTTCAATTACAAGAGTTAATGTTTTCAAAATTTGAGACTTTTCAAATACCAAAACTTGAGGGCAAGTTTTGTAACTCTTGAAAACTTTTCATTTCCATAACTTATGAGTTTAATGTCATTTTAATGGATGAGACTTTTCATGTTCCATAACTTGAGGACAAGTTATGGAAGTCATTAAAAAAACATTTAGATCAATTTTAACAAATAAAATTTTCATATAATCTAGGATTGATCTAACCAAACTCATAAAACAAGATAATATCAAATCAACAATTTACAAGTAATTTTGTTTATCATAAAAACCAATTATTATCTTAAAATTTTGACAATTATCTTTTGATTGGATGAAAATAATCACTACCATAGCAGAAAAAACAGATTTTATGATGCAAAACAGTTTGTGGTAGTGATCCCAATCCAATCCAGGCCAAAAATCCCGAAAATCTGCCAACAGACTGTCTGACTCGTCGAGCCAGTTTATGGACTCGTCGAGTTCAAGAGTGGACTCGGCGAGTCCATGCTGACAGAATGTAGATTTTCATTTTTCCAGCTTTGAACAATTCACAAGTGCAACTATATAACAGAAAACTACCCATGACTCCGATACCACTGTTGGGTTTTAAGCACTATAACACTCCTATGGTGCACATTCAACCCTAGATGATTTGGATCTATGTTTTCTCTAATTATACATGTAATTTCAATTTTCCGAAGAATACATCCTAACTAGCATACAATAGAGGATATACAATACAAAACTCATAGTTAGTTGAATACCACTTGATGTAGTTGTAGTTCTTGGCCTTTCAAGAGCTTAGCACCTAAAGTGTGATGCCTCAAATGGTTCACAAACACCATGACCAAAAGAGGACTTGAGAGAGAAGTTATACACTCCAAAATGGTTATGATTCTCTTAGAATACATAGGTGTAACTGATTTTGTCTAAGGGGTAACTCATATATAGTTGTAGGATTCCAACAGTCATGGGTAAACCCTAATCCATACACTTGGGTTAATATCCATATCTCATGTGGGTTAACTCTTATGGATACTTACATAAACTTAGCACAACATGGATCAATAGCCCAAACACTATATATCACTGATTTACATAATCAGTCGCCGTTAATTTAATTAGTCTCTTTTGATCACTAAATTAATTCCAAATTAATTCTTGATCAATACTAATTAAATATTATGATTTCATATTAATATATTATACTTGTAATATATTAATAAATCACAAATAACATATTTCTCAAATATTCATCCTATCAAATTGTTCTGGTGAAGGCAACCCAAATGGAACATGCTACGCTGAGGTCAAGTTCATACCAATTATAGTTATGGGCTTAGACACCTGATCCAACAAATAATTCATCAGATACATCCATTTTTTTCAAATGAAAGGTTATGATTTCTCATCAGATCAATAAGTTTTTTAGTAGTAAATGTATGATTTTTCTAAGTGTTAAGTTGTAGATTCATTATTTTTATGTATAGTTTTGGTATTAAACTGTGAAAAATGGATGAATGTATCATTTTTTTTTGTTTAAATGTGAATATACATGTATGGATATTTTGTACTAATTTTTTATGAATGTATAAATTTATTGGTGTTGTATAAATTTTATACATGTATTTTAATTTTGTATTAATTTATGAATTGTATGTAAATTGTTTTATTAAACGATGAATGAGTGTATTAAATCATCAGTAATAGTATTAAAATGACGATATATGGTAGTTGTTGGTGGTGGTGGTGGTAGGTGACGGCCACGAACCACCGTCGTCACCACCAACCGTAATCCTGAGAATTAGTTGTTAACGTAGCTTATTTAAAATGTAAATGGACTATATTAAGTTGTTGATGTATTGTATTAAGTTGTAAATTTTATATAAATTTGATGATAAACTGAGCAATTAATATGTTTAATAAAGTATGAATATAGTATTTTAACTGTGAATTTGCGTTAGTTGAAATGTGAAAATGATGTTTTTTCCATTTTTTACTAAAAAAATAAAAAACAGGCTTTCAATAATTTATCATATACGATCTATTTTTTTCAAATCAAAAGGTTATGATTTCTCATTATATTTGTAAGCTTTTAAGTAGTAAATGTATGGTTTTTTTTTTTTTTTTGAAGTTTTAAGTTGTAGATGCATCTTTTTATATATAGTTTTCTTATTGACTTGTGAATTATGTATGAATGTATAATTTTTTGTGTTTAAATGTGAATGATACATGTATGAATGTTTTGTTGTAATTTTTTTTAATGTATAAACTTATTGGTGTTGTATAAATTTTATACATGTATTTTAATTTTGTATTAATTTATGAATTCTATGTAAATTGTTTTACTAAAATATGAAAGTGTGTATTAAATCATTAGTACTAGCATTGAAATGACTACATGTGGTAGTTGTTAGAGGTGGTGGTGGTAGGTGGTCACCACCATCTGTCGTCATTGCTACCAAATGCCATTTAGATCGGAGAATTAGTTGTTAATGACGTGTATTTAAATTTTGAATTTAATGTATTGAACTGTGAATATACTATATTAAGTTAGTAATGTAATGTATAAAGTTGTAAGTTTTGTATAAATTTCATGATAAACTAAAAAAGATTAAATTAACTTTTTTGTTAAACTGTAAATATAGTATTTTAACTGTGAATGTGCGCTAGTTGAAATGTGAAAATGACGTCTTTTTCATTTTGTACTAAAAAAAAAAAGTACTTTTAATAATTCACTACATACATCCAATTTTTCAAATGAGATGTTATGTTTTCTCATCGGACCTGTAAGTTTTTAAAACGTAAATGTATTGTTTTTTATAAGTTTTAAGTTGTTTATGCATTTTTTATAAGTAGTTTTCTTATTAAACTGTGAATTCTATATGAATGTATAAATTTTTGTGTGTTTAAATGTGAATGTATAAATTTTTTATTTGTTTAAATGTGAATGATACATGTATAAATGTTTTGTAATAATTCTTTTTAAATGTATAAATTCATTGTTGTTGTGTAAATTATATACATGTTTTTTTAATTTTGTATTAATTTATGAATTGTGTGTAAAAAATTTTATTAGTTTGTGAATGTATGTGTAGTAAACCGTTAGTATGAGTATTTATAAAATGACGGCGTATGATAGTTGGTGCTGGTGATAGGTGGCGGCCACCAATCGCTGTCTCCACCGTTGTCGCCACCACCAACTATTATCCCACCAGCACCCTCTGACATGATGTGTCATCATTTAAAAAAGTGTTATATCTATTGTATTTATTATTTTGATACCACTTGTTTATTTTTTATTTAGTAAAAAAGGCAAAAAAAAAAAGTCATTTTGATATATTTGATGTAAACATTATTTTAATCCCTTTTTAGTGAAAAATGGCATACAAGCATTATTTTTATGATTCAACCCAGACATATTTAAAGTTCCAATATTATATTTACTATTAATACAATACATTTACAACTTAATGTAATATATTATCAATTTAATACCCAAAATTCATAGTTTAATACAATACATTTTTGCTTCGTCCTAACACCGTCAAATCTGGAGTTCGTACACTTTTGTAAGCTCCAAACATCATATATGGATAAACAAAATCAGAATTCACAAATTCAATATATTAATTCGATTATAATTCACAGTTTAAAATAGTAGTCCAAACACTCATCCACTATTTATTTATAACTTAATAAATGTTATTCACAGTTTTGTTTCCTCCTAACTCCATCAAATCTGGAGCTCTTACACTTTAGCAAGCTCAAAAGATCATATGTCGAAAAAAAATCAAAATCTATAGTTTAATTATACTAACTGGTTTATAATTCACAATGTAAATTATTAGTTCATACACTCACGCACAACTTAAAAGAATAGTTCGGACATGAATTTAATGCTTAATACATGTAACATCCGATTCAAGTTATTTCTCTTTTGATCCTTTATTATGCAAAATGTTTGCAATTTGGTCCCAAGGGGTGAAAAGCGAAACTTTAACGCAAGGGAGCATACGATAGGCGTACTCCTAGTAGGCAGGGCATACATGGTTAGGGTTTGAACCCTATTTAAGCATCATTATGGACTCAAGACCCTTTCCTTAGACCCTTTCCCTCATCATCCTCCTTCCCACTAAAGATACCCCACGAAACCCTAGCTTGTTTTTTAGTTTTCTTGAGCTTTGATGGTTAACTTTTGGTGTTTTTGCTCACTTTAAAGAAGAAGGAGCTTGGTGCTCAAGCCTTGGTTGGAGTAGAGCTCCTGGATCCAGAGTCTTCATCAATCTTGCTAGCAATTGGATGTATAAAGCTTTTATATCTTGATGTGTCTATGTGTTAGATCTATTCCATGGCTTGTTATGAGCATATTTTGATCCCTTGAGTCATCATTATGACTATGAGCTACTCCAAGAGCTTAGAATGTTATATCTTAGCATTTCAAATGTTATTAGTGCATAAAAAACTCATTTTTGTAACATCCCAAATTTTCAAGCCAAAAATTTCATTTTAAATTAAATAACTTATAAAAATCATTTCTCAAAACATAGCTGAGAACATAACATTCCATAAACCATAGAAATTATGTTTCCGAAATCATATCATCAAGTAGTAATAAAATCAGAGTACAATCCCATGAATCGCAAAATGTGGAAAACTGATGTGCATGTGATGTGCAGCTACCGCGCCGGCTCTTCCCCCATCATACCACATACCATACAATCACATAGCATACATATTGTCAGGCAATTCTGGGTGCCCGACCTACCCGGTCCGGCCATTCTGGGGTGATGACCTACCCATGTCAAGCCGTTCTGGGGTGCTGACCTACCCATGTCAAGCCATTCTGGGGTGCTGACCTACCCATGTCAAGCCATTCTAGGGTGCTGAACTACCCTTCAGTCCTAACAACCGAACTTCGGGGACTAATCACCTCCTACTGCCACTATCACATATAACATATCATGCTAACATATAACATATCAGGTAGTAGCAAACCAGACAATTATCACAAAGACAATTATCTCGACTATAATCAACTACTAGTGGGCCGGCCTTGGTGCCTTAGACCCACTTCTAGTGGAAGGTAACTCACCTCGATGTCGTGCAGTGTCTGAACTGTCCTTGGTATGAGAATCAACTCGTCTCAACTCCTGAATTCCTCAAATAAGATGGAAATGAGTCACAACCTCTGGATCTACTAGCTTCCACTTGAACTTCCAAGCTTCCTTCTTCTTCTCCAACAGGAACCGGGTGTTACAAATCTCCCCAACTTATTTTAGACTTCGTCCTCGAAGTCTGCTGCTGAATCCGAAAAAAGCTCGGGGTAGTGTTCCCTCATCTCGTCCTCCGGCTCCCAAGTCCATTCTGAGCCCTTGCGGTGCTGCCATTGCACCTTCACCAACTCCACCCTCTTGTTCCTCAGATCCTTCGACTTCCTGTCGAGGATCGCCACTGGCCGCTCGATGTAGTTCAGGTTGTAATCCACTTGAACATCCTCCAAGGGTACCACTGCCGCGTCGTCCACCAGGCACTTCCGCAACTGGGAGACGTGAAAAGTACTGTGAATCTGACCGAGTTCGGGTGGCAGGTCCAGCCTATATGTCACCTTGCCCACCCGGGCTACAACCCTGAAAGGTACAATGTACCTGGGGCCCAACTTGCTCCGTTTCCTGAACCGAATGACACCTTTCCAAGGTGACACCTTCAGAAGCACCATATCCCCGACCTGGAACTCCAAGTCCGAACGTCGCCTGTCAGCATAACTTTTCTGCCGACTCTGAGCTGTCTGAAGCCTGCTCCACACCTGCTGGATCCTCTCCATAGTCTTAAGTACCACTTCGATACTCCCCATGACCCTCTGGCCAACCTCACCCCAGCATATCGGGGTCCTGCACTTCCTCCCATACAACATCTCAAAGGGAGGACGGTCAATACTCGCGTGGTAGCTATTATTATAGGAAAACTCTGCCAGACGAAGGTAGGTATCCCAGCTACCACCGAAGTCCAATACGAACGCCCGCAACATATCCTCTAGCGTCTGGATGGTCCGCTTGCTCTGACCATCTGTCACACCCCCAAACCAGAACGGCGGAAACGTTCGGGGGCGGAGGACGTCATGTACAGTATCATAACAATGCATAATAGTAAAACAAGCAACAACATCATCCATTGCATTAATAGTATAATTTAATACAAGTGTGTTCTGTATAGTTTGAAAGACACCAAAATATGAATCAAAATAAAAGATGAGTATTGAACATGCTCCGTCTTCTCAAAACCTGGTCATCGGTACATGTCTACTGGTGACCTGAGAATACAAGTTATTTTGAAAGAGTAGATCAGCATTTAAGCTGGTGAGTTCATAAGTATTTTAGTGTCATTGTCTGTATAATTTTGATGAAAGTGTTTGTAAATGTTTGACGTAAATGTTTGTAAGTGTTTGATGTAAATGTTTGTATACTTCCTAGAAAATCCTATATTTTCTACTAAAGTAGTCTTCTACCAAGACCCGACTGTTTTGTATGTTTGTTCTTTTGTAAAAGTAAATGTTTTTCCCCAAGTATGACTATCATTACCAAAATATAGTTTACATTACCGATTATGTGAGAAGATCACAATATGAATGTATAGGGAAAATAAGGATGTATTGTAGTATTGTATATAAGTAACTACCTATGTACTAACTACCTTTAAACCAGTTTGTTTAATTAAGGTAAAATGTGATAAAGTTATAACCATACTTGATTGACTAGTAAACACGACGATCAAAGACGTCAAAATGGTATGACATTCATCACCCGTAGACCTGCAGGTCCCACTGTAGCTAGAAACAAGGTGTAGGATGGTCAATCCCGTATATATCTATACATAAACTCACGCTCTCCCTCCAGGAGACTCTGGTTACAAAATGTGACACAACAGTATATCGCCGTGCCATGAAGTAGTGGCTCACATTAATGTTATATTATTCTTGTTTTTGTATAGTATGTTCTCGTGTATAGTATGTTCTCTCTGTTCTGGTGTATAGTATGTTCTCTCTGTTCTAGTGTTTAATATGTTCTCTCTGTTCTGGTGTTTTGTATGTTCTTTCTGTTTCTCATTATAGTATGTTTTAACTGACTCATGTATGAACTGACTCTTATATGTTTCATTGTTCTAGAAATAGTGAGTAGTAATCCTCTAAACTATACCTATTATAGTTTACTAGTAATGTTGTTTGAATGACTGATCATGTTTGCACACCTTTTCTATCCAAAGGTATTGAACTGAGTGAAGAAATTTTATATCTATACACATATACATAATATATAACTAAGATTCAAACGACACTCGGACAAACAACCGATACCCTAAGTCCACAACCAAACAAGGAACAGGAAATAAAGCGAGTTATCAGTCCTAAGCCCTTTCAACCCTATTTATATAACTATATCTATATAGACATGATTTTGACAATATATAAGTTTAAAAGAGTTTGATAAAGAGTTTAGCATATAAAAGAGTTTATAAAATGAGTTGAAACAATTTGTTTGATAACACAGTTTTGAAGTATAAGAAAATCCACTTGTTTGATAGTTATTAATCACATGTGATTGATATAATAACTATAATGTTTTCTACTTGTATCCCCCCATAAAACATTTAAAATCATTTAAAAGATAAGTTAGGGGTATGAACACACCTGTAGTGAGTGATTCGGATGTAAGATCGATATAGGAAGCTAAGTGTCAGGTGAAGTCCCGAGCACAAACAGATCCGATTAAGCATATAATGACACATATATGGATATAATTAGTGTATATAACAACTAATATTGATAGGGAACAACCTTAGGCACTTGGAAACACTTGGAATGAAGTGTTACAATCATATATGATTGTTCTAAAGGAGTTCACGGCCAAACAAAGTGATGTTCACGGCCTTAGGAGGGTTCACGGCCAATGAACACATGATGTGTTCACGGCCCAACCTTGATTCCATGAGGTGTTCACGGCCATGGATGATGTGATCACGGCCTAACCTTACATCTAAGAAGGGTTCACGACCATGTCAAGATCCTATGAAGGGTTTACGGCCCAATGAAGGATTCACGGTCGTGAACTCTTCAAGATCTTACAATTTGGTGCTTGTTTCATGGATGAAATCAAGTGATGTAATGGACAACAAGCTAATGGAAGAGATACTCACTTGTACGTAGCTTTGAGTGGTGTTCACGGTTGAAGAAGTTGAGAGAGAATGAGGAGTGTTCACGGCTAGGGTTGTGTGACAACCCGAAACTTTTATCCTATACAATAGATCTTTATAGCAATATTAAACTCGATTTTATCATCTTTTAACGCCGTTTAAGAGCTAGTTTAAGTGTTCTAAGCTTGACTAGAGTTGGGAATGAGATTAGGAATGAGTCAACATGTCGTTTAGAAGCAAAATTGGGCCATACACCCTCATGAGAGGTGTGTACGGCTGCACACACGGGTGTGCGGCCGCACACCCATCCCCCAGCCGCACACTCGTCCCTTATATATATAAGGAGACCCCTTCACTCATTCCTTTCCTTTGGCTGCACTCTACTACTTTCTCTCTCTAAGAACTTCACCCAAGAACACTCTAAAGGCCTCAAAAACGCGAACCACTTCATCTTTCAGCTTGTTATCTTGGTAAGACACCTGAATCTAAGCCTAAAACTCATTCTGTTCTTCGTGTTCTTCACCCTTTGAAGGTGTACGGCCGCACACCTTCATAAGTTGGCCGCACACGCCTTAAAGACTCTCCAAAGTGAAGAGTTTGGCCTCCATATACTAGTAGGACTTGGTATTAGCACAAGAACACCTCAAAACACCTCAAAATCGACATTTCGGACGCAAATGAGGAGTGTACGGCCGGATACTCCTGTGTACGGCCGCACACACCCTCTGTACGGCCGCACACTCATGTGTGCAACCACACACACAACCTAGCCGCACACCCTGGCCGCACACCCACTCAAATGGCCGTACACCTCCCTTATTTGATCATATAGGGTCCCGACAAGCATTTCCAAGTCTTTAGGGTGATTTCCCGTCATGTTTAGCCATGAAACACCCTAATTCTAACACACATATGTGTTATCATATGTTAATAGGATCCACTTGCATACGAAACATCGGTTGACACTCAACACTCGTAACCAATTGTGCTTTCGGATCCTACGATAAACTGTGAGTTCATACCCCTATACTTTTCCGAGTTTTTCATGTTTCCAGGGGGGAATACAAGAAAAAGTACAAGGAAACTTGTGCTCAAATATATTATTTTGTTTAAAATAATTTCATGTTCAGTATGCTTTCAGACACAGAAAACCGTTTTACCACTCGATTTAGGAATCAACTCGTAGAAACAGTTTTCAAATCTAAAGCAAGGAACTTGTGAACCTTATCATAAGATGTATTATTTCATAAAGGATTCACGTAAATTATAAACAGGATTTTCAACATTGTTATTTGTAAGTTTGTTAGGCTAAGTTTGAGACATGTCCTCGGTAACACTCCCCCGGATTCATGAGTGGAGGACTACGACTTATAACCAGAATCTCTTGGAGGAAGAGCGTGACTATTGTGTATAGATCTATATGGGACTGACTATCCCACACCCTCGCTGCTAGCTACAGCGGAACCATTTGGTTTAGGGGTGACAAAGTCATAAAAGATACTGGCCCATTTACGCGCCTTATCCAGTCTCAGTACGGTTATGGCACTCACAACTTAGGTAACGAGAATTTACTTTTCTAATATACTCCTCTGGGTGTAACCAGAGCTTCGAAAATACGGCCAATGTACTCCTCTGGGTGTAACCAGAGCTTCGAAAATACGGCCAATGTACTCCTCTAGGTGTAACCAGAGCTTCGAAAATACGGCCAATGTACTCCTCTGGGTGTAACCAGAGCTTCGAAAATACGGCCAATGTACCCCTCTGGGTGTAACCAGAGCTTCGAAAATACGGCCAATATACTCCTCTGGGTGTAACCAGAGCTTCGAAAATACGGCCAATGTACTCCTCTGGGTGTAACCAGAGCTTCGAAAAGAAAACTGATGTCCGAGTATGGTATGTACTCGCGTATGGATAATCAACTATCAACCTTTAGGAAAATATAGGATTTTCTTGAGATAACTCAACCTTTCATAAACAGATGGTTTATCATATAACTAATGGGAAATCAAACCTCTTTCATAAGAAAATATGAGATTTTCTTGGGAAACAACTTTTCAAAGAATCAAGGAAACATTTCTTTCACCAGAATTAACTGCTTATGAACTCACCAGCTTTATGCTGATATTTTAAAACTGCTTGTATTCTCAGGGCATCAATAGGTAGGTACTTTTGCCAACTTTTGGAGAAGATGGAACATCCTGAAGTCACATCTTTTACCTTTGCTATATATACTGATATGTATAAACCATGATTTTGAACAATGTAAATATTCTTATTATAATGTAATGGTTGTGTTTACTATGCTTACTACGATACAACTGTTGTGATACTACGCACGACGTCCTCCGCCCCGGAACGTTTCCGCCTTCGGTTTCGGGGTGTGACAGATTGGTATCAGAGCTATTGTTTATAGTGAACTAAGTATACCGAACCTTACATGGTAAATAACTATAAACACTAAGGGGCTATAGTGCTCTGAACTAAAAGTATACTTCTAAAATATAAGAATTTTTACAAAAAGTATACAAGTATACCCGAGTACCAGAATCCGTGTCTTAAGTAGAATAAAACAAAAGTATTTTGGATGTTGAACACTGCGGTTAAACCTGGGCAGTTATGTAATCATGTCTAGGGTCAATATAGCTTGATCAACTATATTCATTTGAGACATGACCAACATGTGCTTGGGAGTGACTTTGGTGTTGCAACAAGCCTAAAACTTACCCGGTATCCATATAACTTAAAATACTATAGGAGTATTTTAGTCAGAGCCGAATACCTTGTAGAAATTCATTCCTAGTGTTGCTACCTATTCGTTTCTTAGCGATAACTTACTTGCATAGTAACCTTTCTTTTCTTATCTCTTAGTAGAACACTCTAACCATCATATTGAGATGCATCTTGCTTTATATCTCTTGGTTCGATTCAGAGGACTTACCATCCTCTTCTTCCTAATTCTTTTTAGAACAGGATGCCTCCCCGAAGAAGACCTATCAGAAGGGACAACGACACTCCACCACCACCACCACCACCGCCCCCTCAATTCGATCCCGTTAGGTGGTACTCATCCCCAAAATCATGAAGGTGGTCAGGGACACCAGAAGGAGTGCTCCTATAAAGACTTCATGAACGCAAAACCCACATCTTTCGACGGCAAGGGAGGAGTCATTGCCCTGACTCAATGGATCGAGAAAATTGAGTCCATCTTCGAAATCTGCTCTTGTTCCGAAGCTAACAAGGTGAAATTTGCCGCTTGCACTTTCGCCAACAAAGCATTGACCTGGTGGAATGGCCGGGTCAAGTCCCTAACCCTGCCAATAGCAAACGCTATGGGTTGGGAGAACTTAAAGGAACTCATGATAGCTGAGTACTGCCCTCAGGGCGAAATGCAGAAATTAGAGCACGAACTCTGGAACCTAAAGATGAAGGGTTCCGACATTGCTACCTACACTTCTAGGTTTGAAGACCTAGCGCTTCTTTGCCCGGGAATGGTCACCCCGGAAAGCAAGAAGGTTGAAAGATACATTTGGGGGCTGACCCAACCAACCAAAGGAAATGTCCTGGCTGCTAGGCCAAACACCTTTGACAGCCACTCCCAAACCGGCTAAAGGGAGTGGAGAGAAAAGAAAGTTCTGGAGACAGAAAAAGGGCCAATCTTTGCAGGAACCCTCAAAGAAGCAACACGCGGTAGCAGTCCACGCTGCTACTACTCCTGCCGCTGCTCCTGCCACTCAAGCACCTACCAGTAGATATACTGGTACCCTCCCCTGGTGCAGCAAATGCAACTATCATCACCGCATCCCCAGCCCATGCCGTGAAACGCTCTGCAGCAACTGTGGCAAGAAGGGTCACATGGCTCAAAGCTGCAAGACACCAGTCCAACCAACCGACCAGGCCTATGGAGCAGGTGTCGGTAAAGCCTGTTATGGCTGTGGGGAAGTCGGGCATTTCAAGAGAAACTGCCCCAAGGCAACAACAACAGGTGGCACAGGGAGAGTGCTAACGATGGGTCAAGAGGAAGCCGTGGCTGACCCTACCATTGTGACGGGTACGTTCCTCCTCAATAACTCTTATGCATGCATTCTTTTCGATTCTGGTGCTGAAAGAAGTTTTGTTAGTCATGCATTCAAGCATTTTTTTTAACATAAATCCCGACCTTTAACCAAAACGTTTACCGTCGAATTGGCTAACGGTGAGAAAGAGAGCACTAAAGACATATTCGTGGGTTGTATCCTCGCTCTGAACGACCATTCATTCCCTACCGATCTTATGCCAGTCTCTATAAAAAGCTTTGATGTCATCATCGGCATGGATTGGTTGAGCCCCAATCGTGCTGATATTCTTTGTTACGAAAAAGCTATCCGTCTCAATCTTCTCTCCGGAGAAACCCTCATGATCTACGGCGATAAACTCAGTTCAAACCTTCACATCATTTTGTGCATCAAAGCCCAGAAACTCCTGCGGAAGGAGTGTCATGCATTCCTAGCCCACGTCATTAACGAGAAGCAGGGGGTTAAAGACCTCGAGAGCATCCCCGAAGTCTGCAACTTTCCCGATGTTTTTCCCGAAGATCTCCCGGGAATCCCTCCCGAACGCCACGTCGAGTTTCGCATCGACTTAGTCCCCGGAGCTACTCCCGTAGCTAAATCTCCATATCGCCTAGCACCAGCAGAAATGCAGGAGCTATCTAGTCAGCTCAATGAGCTGCTCAGCAAAGGATTCATCAGACCGAGTTCCTCACCCTGGGGAGCCCCGATCTTGTTCGTGAAAAAGAAGGATGGATCCTTTCGGATGTGTATCGATTATCGGGAGTTGAACAAGCTCACAGTCAAAAACCGTTACCCTCTTCCTCGAATCGACGACCTCTTCGATCAACTTCAGGGAGCCAGCTACTTCGCGAAAGTAGATTTAAGATCAGGGTACCATCAACTGCGAGTCCATGAGAGTAATGTTCCTAAGACAGTATTTCGGACTCGATATGGTCACTACGAGTTCGTAGTTATGCCCTTCGGTCTAACTAACGCACCAGCAGTATTCATGGACCTGATGAACCGGGTGTGCCGTCCTTTCTTGGACAAGTTCGTCATCGTGTTCATCGACGATATACTTGTCTATTCCAGAAGTGAGGAAGATCATCGACAACACTTGAGATCGGTGTTGGAAACCTTAAGGACGGAGAAGTTATATGCAAAATTCTCCAAGTGCGAATTATGGATTCGAAAAGTAACCTTCCTAGGTCACGTGGTAAGCGAAGAAGGCATACACGTGGACCCCTCCAAAATCAAAGCGATAGAGAACTGGTCAGCACCGAAGACACCCACAGAAATCCATCAATTCTTGGGTCTCGCTGGCTACTATCGCAGGTTTATCCAGAATTTCTCTAGAATTGCCAAACCCTTAACCACTCTAACTCAGAAAGGCGTACCCTTTTGTTGGAGTGAAAAAGAAGACACTGGGTTCCAAACGTTGAAGCGGGCCATATGCAGCGCACCTGTCCTGTCTCTGCCTGAAGGGACGGAGGACTTCGTTGTCTACTGTGATGCATCCAATCAGGGCCTAGGCTGTGCGCTCATGCAACGGGGAAAAGTTATTGCTTACGCCTCGAGACAGCTGAAAGTACACGAAGTTAACTATACAACGCATGACCTAGAATTGGGGGCAGTGGTCTTCGCACTGAAGATATGGAGACATTATCTCTACGGAACCAAGTGCACTATCTTCACTGACCATAAAAGTCTGCAGCATATCTTCGACCAAAAGGAGCTGAACATGCGACAACGGCGTTGGGTCGAGCTACTCAGCGATTACGAGTGCGAAATCCGCTACCATCCCGGCAAGGCCAATGTGGTGGCAGATGCCCTCAGCCGAAAAGAGTATTCAGGTCGTAGAGTGAGGGCACTGACTATGACTATCCATTCCCATTTATCCGCACAAATCAAGGAGGCTCAGCTGGAAGCCTTAAAACCAGAGAACATGTCGGGTGAAGCCTTGAGGGGAATGGAAAAGAACCTAGGGATCAAGGGAGACGGAGTCTATTATTTCGTGGACCGGATCTGGACCCCAAAGTTCGGTGGTTACAGAGAGGTTGTAATGAACGAAGCTCACAAGACTAGATACTCCGTTCACCCAGGTTCGGACAAGATGTACCTCGATCTCAAGAAGTTATATTGGTGGCCAAACATGAAAGCGGAGATCGCTACATTCGTGAGCAAGTGTCTGACTTGCCCCAAAGTAAAGACCGAATATCAAAAACCCTCAGGTCTACTCCAACAGCCAGAAATTCCTGAATGGAAGTGGGAGAGGATTACTATGGATTTCATCACCAAACTACCCAAATCTCGGAGTGGGTACGACGCCATTTGGGTGATAGTCGACCGACTGACTAAATCCGCTCACTTCCTGCCAATCAAAGAAACCTTCAAAATGGAGAGACTGACACGAATCTACATCCAAGAGATAGTTCGACTGCACGGTGTACCTGTGTCCATTATCTCCGATCGAGATAGCAGGTTCACTTCGAGATTCTGGCAGTCCCTGCAGAAGGCCCTTGGAACTAAGTTGGACATGAGTACAGCTTATCATCCTCAAACTGATGGGCAGAGTGAGAGAACCATACAAACCTTGGAAGACATGTTGAGAGCATGTGTCATCGATTTCGGTAAGTCATGGGATATCCATTTACTCTTGGTCGAGTTCTCCTACAACAACAGCTACCATACCAGCATCAAGGCTGCGCCTTTCGAAGCCCTCTATGGCCGCAAGTGCAGATCCCCTCTGTGCTGGGCTGAGGTGGGCGACACACAGCTAGCTAAGGGGTAAGTCCCCGACAGCACTCTCACTGGTCCAGAAATCATTCGAGAAACCACAGAAAAGATCGTCCAAATCCGAGAACGACTGAAAGCCTCTCGTAATAGACAAAAGAGCTACGCCGATAAACGACGAAAACCCTTGGAGTTCCAGGTTGGACACCGTGTCCTGCTAAAAGTCTCACCCTGGAAAGGCATGATACGCTTTGGGAAGCGTGGAAAGCTAAATCCAAGATACATAGGACCATTCAAGATCCTTGCTAGGATCGGTCTCGTAGCATACAAACTCCGTTTAGCTCAAGAGCTTAGCAACATTCATCCTGTCTTCCACGTCTCGAATCTTAAAAAGTGCTTATCCGACGAGACTCTTACTATTCCTCTCAATGAGATTGAAATCAACGAGAATCTAAACTTTGTGGAAGAACCAGTCGAAATCATGGATAGAGAGATCAAACGAACGAAACAAAGTCGCATCCCGATAGTGAAGGTTCGCTGGAATGCCAAGCGGGGACCTGAATACACTTGGGAACGCGAAGATCAGATGAAACAAAAGTATCCGCATCTCTTTTCTAATCCATGATTTGTATTCTATATTCGAATTTCGGGACGAAATACCCTCTAACTGGGGGATGATGTGACAACCCGAAACTTTTATCCTATACAATCGATCTTTATAGCAATATTAAACTCGATTTTATCATCTTTTAACGCCGTTTAAGAGCTAGTTTAAGTGTTCTAAGCTTCAGTAGAGTTGGGAATGAGATTAGGAATGAGTCAACATGTCGTTTAGAAGCAAAATCGGGCCATACACCCTCATGAGAGGTGTGTACGGCTGCACACACGGGTGTGCGGCCGCACACCCATCCCCCAGCCGCACACTCGTCCCTTATATATATAAGGAGACCCCTTCACTCATTCCTTTCCTTTGGCTGCACTCTACTACTTTCTCTCTCTAAGAGGTTCACCCAAGAACACTCTAAAGGCCTCAAAAACGCGAACCACTTCATCTTTCAGCTTGTTATCTTGGTAAGACACCTGAATCTAAGCCTAAAACTCATTCTGTTCTTCGTGTTCTTCACCCTTTGAAGGTGTACGGCCGCACACCTTCATAAGGTGGCCGCACACGCCTTAAAGACTCTCCAAAGTGAAGAGTTTGGCCTCCATATACTAGTAGGACTTGGTATTAGCACAAGAACACCTCAAAACACCTCAAAATCGACATTTCGGACGCAAATGAGGAGTGTACGGCCGCATACTCCTGTGTACGGCCGCACACACCCTCTGTACGGCCGCACACTCCTGTGTGCAACCACACACACAACCTAGCCGCACACCCTGGCCGCACACCCACTCAAATGGCCGTACACCTCCCTTATTTGATCATATAGGGTCCCGACAAGCATTTCCAAGTCTTTAGGGTGATTTCCCGTCATGTTTAGCCATGAAACACCCTAATTCTAACACACATATGTGTTATCATATGTTAATAGGATCCACTTGCGTACGAAACATCGGTTGACACTCAACACTCGTAACCAATTGTGCTTTCGGATCCTACGATAAACTGTGAGTTCATACCCCTATACTTTTCCGAGTTTTTCATGTTTCCAGTGGGGAATACAAGAAAAAGTACAAGGAAACTTGTGCTCAAATATATTATTTTGTTTAAAATAATTTCATGTTCAGTATGCTTTCAGACACAGAAAACCGTTTTACCACTCGATTTAGAAATCAACTCGTAGAAACAGTTTTCAAATCTAAAGCAAGGAACTTGTGAACCTTATCATAATATGTATTATTTCATAAAGGATTCACGTAAATTATAAACAGGATTTTCAACATTGTTATTTGTAAGTTCGTTAGGCTAAGTTTGAGACATGTCCTCGGTAACACTCCCCCGGATTCATGAGTGGAGGACTACGACTTATAACCAGAATCTCTTGGAGGGAGAGCGTGACTATTGTGTATAGATCTATATGGGACTGACTATCCCACACCCTCGCTGCTAGCTACAGCGGAACCATTTGGTTCAGGGGTGACAAAGTCATAAAAGATACTGGCCTATTTACGCGCCTTATCCAGTCTCAGTACGGTTATGGCACTCACAACTTAGGTAACGAGAATTTACTTTTCTAATATACTCCTCTGGGTGTAACCTGAGCTTCGAAAATACGGCCAATGTACTCCTCTGGGTGTAACCAGAGCTTCGAAAATACGGCCAATGTACTCCTCTGGGTGTAACCAGAGCTTCGAAAATACGGCCAATGTACTCCTCTGGGTGTAACCAGAGCTTCGAAAATACGGCCAATGTACTCCTCTGGGTGTAACCAGAGCTTCGAAAAGAAAACTGCTGTCCGAGTATGGTATGTACTCGCGTATGGATAATCAACTATCAACCTTCAGGAAAATATAGGATTTTCTTGAGATAACTCAACCTTTCATAAACAGATGGTTTATCATATAACTAATGGGAAATCAAACCTCTTTCATAAGAAAATATGGGATTTTCTTGGGAAACAACTTTTCAAAGAATCAAGGAAACATTTCTTTCACCAGAATTAACTGCTTATGAACTCACGAGCTTTATGCTGACATTTTAAAACTGCTTGTATTCTCAGGGCATCAATAGGCAGGTACTTTTGCCAACTTTTGGAGAAGATGGAACATCCTGAAGTCACGTCTTTTACCTTTGCTATATATACTGATATGTATAAACCATGATTTTGAACAATGTAAATATTCTTATTATAATGTAATGGTTGTGTTTACTACGCTTACTATGATACAACTGTTGTGATACTACGCATGACGTCCTCCGCCCCGGAACGTTTCCGCCTTTGGTTTCGGGGTGTGACAGGTTGAAGGATTTGAAAAAGTGAATAAAATGAGCCATTATATATATATATATATATATATATATATATATATATATATATATATATATATATATACATTTATATATATATCCATTATCTCTGATAGAGATAGTAGATTCACTTCTAGGTTCTTGCAGTCGCTACAAAGTTCCCTGGGAACTAGATTGAACATGAGTACGGCCTATCATCAGCAAACCGACGGACAAAGTGAGAGAACTATTCAAACTTTGGAAGATATGTTGCGAGCCTGTGTGATAGACTTTCGGAAGGCATGGGATACTCATTTACCCTTGTCGAATTCTCCTACAATAACAATTATCACACGAGCATAAAGGCTGCTCCATTTGAAGCCCTCTATGGCCGAAAGTGCAGATCCCCTCTGTGTTGGGCTGAGGTGGGTGACACTCAGTTAGCTAAAGGAGGAGTTCCTGATAGCATTCTCACAGGTCGATGACCGTGTCCTTTTGAAGGTCTCCCCCTGGAAGGGCTTGATACGCTTTGGAAAGCGTGGAAAGCTAAATCCAAGATACGTAGGGCCTTTCGAGATTATCGCTAGAATCGGCCCTGTAGCTTACAAACTCAAACTACCTCACAAATTTAGTAATGTACACCCTACTTTCCACGTATCGAACTTGAAAAAGTGTCTGTCCGACGAGACTCTTGTAATCCCACTCGACGAGATCGAGATCAACGACAACCTCAACTTTGTGGAAGAACCAGTAGAGATCATGGACCGAGAGGTCAAGCAAACGAAGCAAAACCGTATCCCAATAGTGAAAGTTCGCTGGAATGCAAAGCGAGGACTTGAATTCACTTGGGAGCGCGACGATCAAATGAAACTGAAATATCCTCATCTTTTTACTTAGTTATTTGTAATTGCTTAAACTCTAATTTCGGGACGAAATTCTCTCTAACGGGGGGATGATGTGACAACCCGAAATTTCTATCTTGTAAAGTCAATCAATTCAATAAAAAGTCAGACTTGTTTCTGTTATATTTTAGCATTGTTAAGAGTCTGTTTGAGAGTTTTAAGCCTAGTACACTCAAGGTTCGTGTGTTAGGATGTGTTAGCTCGGGTTCTATGAGTTGAAATTGAGCTGGAAACTCCATCAAGAGGGGTTCACGGCCACATCTAGACTCCTGGCCATGAACAAGTTCCCTATATATATATATATATATATATATATATATATATATATATATATATATATATATATATATATATATATATATATATATATATAGGGAACTTGTTCATGGCCAGGAGTCTAGATGTGGCCGTGAACCCCTTTTGATGGAGTTTCCAGCTCAATTTCAACTCATAGAACCCGAGCTAACACATCCTAACACACGAACCTTGAGTGTACTAGGCTTAAAACTCTCAAACAGACTCTTAACAATGCTAAAATATAACAGAAACAAGTCTGACTTTTTATTGAATTGATTGACTTTACAAGATAGAAATTTCGGGTTGTCACATCATCCCCCCGTTAGAGAGAATTTCGTCCCGAAATTAGAGTTTAAGCAATTACAAATAACTAAGTAAAAAGATGAGGATATTTCAGTTTCATTTGATCGTCGCGCTCCCAAGTGAATTCAGGTCCTCGCGTTGCATTCCAGCGAACTTTCACTATTGGGATACGGCTTTGCTTCGTTTGCTTGACCTCTCGGTCCATGATCTCTACTGGTTCTTCCACAAAGTTGAGGTTGTCGTTGATCTCGATCTCGTCGAGTGGGATTACAAGAGTCTCGTCGGACAGACACTTTTTCAAGTTCGATACGTGGAAAGTAGGGTGTACATTACTAAATTTGTGAGGTAGTTTGAGTTTGTAAGCTACAGGGCCGATTCTAGCGATAATCTCGAAAGGCCCTACGTATCTTGGATTTAGCTTTCCACGCTTTCCGAAGCGTATCAAGCCCTTCCAGGGGGAGACCTTCAAAAGGACACGGTCATCGACCTGTGAGAATGCTATCAGGAACTCCTCCTTTAGCTAACTGAGTGTCACCCACCTCAGCCCAACACAGAGGGGATCTGCACTTTCGGCCATAGAGGGCTTCAAATGGAGCAGCCTTTATGCTCGTGTGATAACTGTTATTGTAGGAGAATTCGACAAGGGTAAATGAGTATCCCATGCCTTCCGAAAGTCTATCACACAGGCTCGCAACATATCTTCCAAAGTTTGAATAGTTCTCTCACTTTGTCCGTCGGTTTGCTGATGATAGGCCGTACTCATGTTCAATCTAGTTCCCAGGGAACTTTGTAGCGACTGCAAGAACCTAGAAGTGAATCTACTATCTCTATCAGAGAAAATGGATATGGGGACACCATGCAGCCGTACAATCTCCCTAATGTATGTTCTTGTTAGTTTCTCCATCTTGTCAGTTTCTTTGATAGGCAGGAAGTGTGCGGACTTTGTTAACCTGTCTACGATCACCCAAATGGAATCGAGACCACCCGTCGTCTTGGGCAACTTGGTTATGAAGTCCATTATGATCCGCTCCCACTTCCATTCAGGTATCTCCAGTTGCTGCAGTAAACCTGAGGGTTTCTGGTATTCGACCTTAACCTTGGCGCAAGTAAGACACTTGCTCACAAAGGTAGCAATCTCAGCTTTCATGTCAGGCCACCAGTATAACTTTTTAAGATCCAAATACATCTTATCTGAACCTGGGTGGACGGAATATCGAGTGATGTGCGCTTCGGTCATGACCAAGTCTCTGAAACCACCGTGCCTCGGTGTCCAGATCCGATCCATGAGATATAAGGCTCCGCCAGCCTTGACTTCCAAGTTCTTATCCATCCCTCTAATGGATTCACCCGCCACATTTTCAGGTTTCAAGGCTTCTAGCTGAGCCTCCTTAATTTGTGTGGACAAATGTGAATGGATAGTCATAGTCAATGATTTGACTCTACAACCAAAGTATTATTTCCGACTTAGGGCGTCAGCTACTACGTTGGCCTTGCCGGGATGATAACGAATTTCGCATTCGTAGTCACTGAGTAGCTCGTCCCACCGTCGTTGTCTCATATTGAGCTCCTTCTGGTTGAATATATGTTGTAGGCTTTTGTGTTCTGTAAAGATAGTGCTTTGGGTACCATACAGGTAGTGTCTCCATATCTTCATAGCAAAAACCACTGCTCCTAACTCAAGATCATGTGTGGTGTAGTTGACTTCGTGTGTCTTTAGCTGTCTTGAGGCATAGGCGATGACCTTACCTCGTTGCATAAGAACACAGCCAAGCCCTTGGTTGGATGCATCGCAATAAACACGAAGTCTTCTATCCCTTCTGGGAGGGATAGTATCGGTACGCTGCACAAGGCTCGCTTTAGCGTTTGAAACGCCTTCTCTTGTTTATCTTCCCAGTCAAAGGCCACGCCTTTCTGGGTCAATGTGGTAAACAGTTTTGCAATCCTAGAGAAGTTATGAATGAACCTGCGATAGTAGCCAGCGAGGCCTAGAAATTGATGAATTTCTGTAGGCGTCTTTGGAGCTGACCAGTTCTCAATGGCCTTTATTTTGGAAGGGTCCACGTGAATTCCCTCTTCACTAACCACGTAACCCAAGAATTCGACTCTTCGGATCCAAAATTCTCATTTAGAGAACTTCGCAAAAAGCTTCTTTGCTCGTAGGGTTTCTAGAATCTGACGTAAGTGTTGACTATGCTCCTCCTTACTACGAGAGTAGATAAGAATTTCGTCAATGAATACAATGACGAACTGATCCAAGTAAGGTCGGCACACCCTATTCATTAAGTCCATGAATACTGCAGGCGCATTGGTCAATCCGAATGGCATCACTACAAACTCGTAGTGTCCATAACGAGTTCGGAAGGCTGTCTTCTGAACATCCTCTTCTAGCACTCGTAACTGGTGATACCCGGATCTCAGATCAATCTTCAAAAAGTAATTCGCCCCTTGCAGTTGGTCGAACAAGTCGTCTATGCGAGGTAGAGGGTAACAATTCTTGACGGTCAGTTTGTTTAGTTCTCTGTAGTCAATGCACATACGAAACGATCTGTCTTTCTTCTTCACGAACAAGACTGGTGCTCCCTAGGGTGAGAAGCTTGGCCTAATAAATCCCTTGCTGAGCAGTTCGTTAAGTTTACCGGATAGTTCCTGCATCTCTGCTGGTGCTAGACGATAGGGCGATTTGGCTACTGGGGTAGCCCCTGGAACTAAGTCGATTCTGAACTCGACTTGACGTTGTGGAGGTAATCATGGTAGTTCTTCTGGAAAGATGTCGGGAAAGTCGCGTACTTCTGGGATGTTCTTTATGTCTTTCGTCTCTTGGCTCATATCGACAACATGAGCAAGGAATGCGTGATACTCCTTTCGTAAGTACTTTTGGGCTTGTATGCTGGAGATGATAAGAAGGTTCGTGCCTGGTTTGTCGCCGTAGATAACTAGAGTTTCACTAGATGGTAGATTAAGACAAACGACTTTCTCATAACACATGATGTCGACACGATGAGAACTCAACCAATCCATGCCGATAATGACGTCGAAACTTTTAATCGAGACCGGCATGAGGTCGATTGGAAATGAATGGCTATCTAAAGTTAGGGTACATCCTATGTATATGCAGCTAGTGCTCTCTGTCTTTCCGTTAGCCATTTCTACAGTGAACGGTTCTTTAAATGCACGTGATTGTTGTTTAAGTAAGTGAGCAAATTTCTGGTTCACGAAACTGCTCTCCGCTCCACTATCAAACAGTATGCACACATATGAGTTGTCAAGGAGAAACGTACCAGTGACCACTGTAGGGTCGGCTACTGCTTCCTCGTGGCCTATAGCCAAAACTCTTCCCACTCCTCCGGCATTCTCTGCCTTCGGGCAGTTCCTCTTGTAGTGGCCCATCTCGCCAGATCCATAGCAAGCCTGGCCCACACCAACGCCGAGGACTTGGGTGATTGGCCTTGCCAGATCCTTGCAAAAATGGGCAGTGTGCCCCTTCCTGTTGCAGTTAACACAATGCATTTCCCGGTAGGGTCCATTATGGTGGAAGCTGCACTTGTTGCACTTGGGCAAGCTCCCAGCATACTGCTTCATCGGCGCAGTAGCAGTAGGTGCTATCGTGGCATGAACAGTTCTGCGCCGCGTTCTTTTTCTTGTTATCCCACAACTTCCGCTTGTTGTCAGCGGCTTTGGAGGGCTCTGGAATGACCAGGGTTGTTGTCGTTGTCGGGGTGTGGACTCCATGATCAATGAGCCGCTGTGCCAATCGCTTAGCATTGTCGAAGGTAGTGGGGTTTGAAGCTAAGACATTCCCCTGAAATGGAGGCACCGCTGTGCCAATCGCTTAGCATTGTCGAAGGTAGTGGAGTTTGAGCTTCCCATCCCATAGCATTGGCCATTATTAGGGTTAGTGACTTGACATGGGTATTCCACCACGTGAGGGCTCTGTCCGCGAAGGTGCAGGCAGTAAATTTAACTTTGCTTCCTTCCGGACAGGAGCAGATCTCGAAGATCGACTCCGTTTTCTCGAACCATTGCGAGGGGAAAATGATTCTGCCAGTCCCGTTGAAGGTCCTGGGCTTGCAGTTGGTGAAATCCTTATACGAGCACTCCCATTGTTGTGCTGGAGTTATCGGAGTAGTGCGCCTGTTCGATCTACGAGGAGGCATCTTGTAGCCATAAGATCACAAATATGAAGATATCGGTAAGAATTCAATAGTGATTACAATAAGAGTGAACCATGGACTAACTCACCATAGACCAACAAAATAGATGAGAGTATGATTGTAATAGAGATCTAACAATAAAAAGGTGAAAGCATTCGGATAACAATTTCCCATGAGATTAGATATCTGTGAATAATATTGACATTAAAGATGTAACGAGTTCGGTCTTACATCAAACCAGAATAAGAAAATTTGACAGAACAAAGATCTAACAGACTGAAAGTCTAAGGTTTTAAGATAAACAGGAAATTCATACTAGAGTCTATACATAGACCTAGTTATATCCAAAAGACAAAGTAGAGTAGACTCTACTTGCGACGAGAACCGCTCAGACGAGCCTTTCGTTCTGCCTTTTGACGTTCCATTTCCCGCATACGCCTTTCGAACGTTGCCTGACATGCTCGAAGTTCCCTGACTTCAGCTTGGGTTGCAGTAAGTTCTCTCTGAAGGGTCTCATTGTGGGCCAGAGTCCTTCCATGAGCATCTTCTAGATGGAGAATGGGGACTGTATTAACTCCCGCATTGGCATCAACCTCCATGACTCGGTTGATAGCTGCCCTACCCTGCTCCTCATTTCGAGCCACCCTGCGAACCAGAATAGGTAGGACTCTGTTTGCTAAGCCTCCCTCGCTCAGGTTATAGAAGCTTTTGTCTCCGTTGTATGGTATGGGTTGACCCTTTTCCTGACTCCATCTTCCCAAGTTCTTAGCCCACAAAGTCGTCGGGCCTTGAAAAAGTCGGACGAGGGTTAGGATTTGGGATCAGAGCTACTATGCGTAGATCATTGACTTCTGGCTCTAGGTCAGAATCCTCTAGGAAGTTCTCTGCGAAGTCATCATCCAATGGAATTTCATGATTCTCTTCTGGCTCTGCATCGATCCATCTACCATTTCCATGTTTGGGGAAGTACGGATCTCCATGAGGATGAAATCCCGCCATGATATCTACGCGAGAATAGGGGTAAAAGAGATAGTTAATAGACATACTGCTATATATAATTATAAGATGATCCTTACTAGTTACTCCAATATTTACGTAGTGCATACCAATCATATGTAACCAAGATAGAATAGACCATCGAATAAGTGACCCTAACTCTAAGTCCACAACCAAACAAGGAACAGGAAGTAAAGCAAAGATCACAGATTCTAAGTCTATGACACCTTAGTCACATATAACCTTAGCGTATCCACTCAGCAACTATTGACATACTAATAAAGACCCTTTTACTTTACACATAAGTAATTATATAACACAAAATACTCCCATAGTATTTTAAGTTTTATGTTTTGTTCTAAAGTTTTCATTGTACTAGTGTTGGTAAGTTTTTAGACTTGTTGCAACACCACAACCATTCCTAGGCACATGCTAATCACATCTCGAAAAGATATAGTTGACCAGGCTATATCACTCCTACATCTGATTATATGTTCCCAAGCCTACTTGTGTTGTCCAACAACCGCAATACTTTTGTTCTGTTCTAGTATGACACTGATCCTAGTATGAATGCTTGTAGGTATACTTTACTAAAATATTATATTATTTTAAAAGTATTAACTCTTAGTCAGAGTGTTTTAATCCCATTGTGTTTATAGTTGTATATCTTTTATAGGTGGATATACTCAATTCACTATAAACAAAGCTCTGATACCAATCTGTCACACCCCCAAACCAGAACGGCGGAAACGTTCGGGGGCGGAGGACGTCATGTACAGTATCATAACAATGCATGATAGTAAAACAAGAAACAACATCATCCATTGCATTAATAGTATAATTTAATACAAGTGTGCTATGTATAGTTTGAAAGACACCAAAATATGAATCAAAATAAAAGACGAGTCTTGAACATGCTCCGTCTTCTCAAAACCTGGTCATCGGTACCTGTCTACTGGTCACCTTAGAATACAAGTTATTTTGAAAGAGTAGATCAGCATTTAAGCTGGTGAGTTCATAAGTATTTTAGTGTCATTGTTTGTATAAGTTTGATGAACGTGTTTGTAAATGTTTGATGTAAATGTTTGTAAGTGTTTGATGTAAATGTTTGTATACTTCCTAGAAAATCCTATATTTTCTACTAATGTAGTCTTCTACCAAGACCCGACTGTTTTGTATGTTTGTTCTTTTGTAAAAGTAAATGTTTTTCCCCAAGTATGACTATCATTACTAAAATATAGTTTACATTACCGATTATGTGAGAAGATCACAATATGAATATAATGGGAAAATAAGGATGTATTGTAGTATTGTATATAAGTAACTACCTATGTACTAATACCTTTAAACCAGTTTGTTTAATTAAGGTAAACTATGATGAGGTTATAACCATACTTGATTTACTAGTAAACACGAAGATCAAAGACGTCGAAATGGTATGACATTCTTCACCGTAGACCTGCAAGTCCCACTGTAGGTAGTAGCAAGGTGTAGGATGGTCAATCCCGTATAGATCTATACACAAACTCACGCCCTCCCTCCTAGAGACTCTTGTTACAAAACGTGACACAACAGTATATTGCAGTGCCATGAAGTAGTGGCTCACATTAATGTTATAGTATTCTTGTATTTGTTTAGTATGTTCTCTCTGTTCTAGTGTATAGTATGTTCTCTCTGTTCTAGTGTATAGTATGTTCTCTCTGTTCTACTGTTTAGTATGTTCTCTCAGTTCTAGTGTTTAGTATGTTCTTTCTGTTTCTCATTATAGTATGTTTGAACTGACTCATGTATAAACTGACTCTTATATGTTTCATTGTTCTAGAAATAGTGAGTAGTAATCCTCTAAACTATACCTATTATAGTTTACTACTAATGTTGATTGAATGACTGATCATGTTTGCACACATTTGCTATCCAAAGGTATTGAACTGAATGAAGAACTTTTATATCTATACACATATACATAATATATAACTAAGATTCAAATGACACTCGGACAAACAACCGATACCCTAAGTCCACAACCAAACAAGGAACAGGAAATAAAGCGAGTTATCAGTCCTAAGCCCTTTCAACCCTATTTATATAACTATATCTATATAGACATGATTTTGACAATATATCAGTTTAAAAGAGTTTGATAAAGAGTTTAGCATATAAAAGAGTTTATAAAATGAGTTGAAACAATTTGTTTGATAACACAGTTTTGAAGTATAAGAAAATCCACTTGTTTCATAGTTATTAATCACATGTGATTGATATAACAACTATAATGTTTTCTTCTTGTATTCCCCCCATAAAGCATTTAAAATCATTTAAAAGATAAGTTAGGGGTATGAACACACCTGTAGTGAGTGACTTGAATGTAAGATCGATATAGGAAGCTAAGTGTCAGGTGAAGCCCCGAGCACAAACAGATCCTATTAAGCATATAATGACACATATATGGATATAATTAGTGTATATAACAACTAATGTTGATAGCGAACAACCTTAGGGACTAGGATACACTTGGAATGAAGTGTTACAATCATATATGATTGTTCTAAAGGAGTTCACGGCCAAACAAAGTGATGTTCTTGGACTTAGGAGGGTTCACAGCCAATGAACAGAAGATGTGTTCACGGCCCAACCTTGATTCCATGAGGTGTTCACAGCCATGGATAAAGTGATCACGACCTAACCTTGCATCTAAGAAGGGTTCACGACCATGTCAAGATCCTATGAAGGGTTTACGTCCCAATGAAGGGTTCACGGTCGTGAACTCTTCAAGATCTTGCAATTTGGTGCTTGTTTCATGGATGAAATCAAGTGATTTAACGGACAACAAGCTAATGGAAGAGATACTAACTTGTTAGTAGCTTTGAGTGGTGTTCACGGTTGAAGAAGTTAAGAGAGAATGAGGAGTGTTCACGGCTAGGGTTGAAGGATTTGAAAAAGTGAATAAAATGAACCATTTTTATATATATTAGGGACTTGTTCAGGGCCAGGAGTCTAGATGTGGCCGTGAACCCCGTTTGATGGAGTTTCCGGCTCAATTTCAACTCAAAGAACCCGAGCTAACACATCCTAACACACAAACCTTGAGTGTACTAGGCTTAAAACTCTCAAACAGACTCTTAACAATGCTAAAATATAACAGAAACAAGTCTGACTTTTGATTGAATTGATTCACTTTACAAGATAGAAATTTTGGGTTGTCACACCATCCGTCTGTAGGTGAAAAGCAGTGCCGAAGTGCAGACGAGTACCCAACTCGTCGTGAAACTTCTTACAGAATATAGAAGTGAACCGCACATCTCTGTCGGAAATCACCGAAACGGGCACCCCGTGCCGAGCCACTACCTCTCTGATATAGATGTCGGCCAATTTTTTGGCCGAAATGCTCTCCTGAATCAGAATGAAATGGGCGCTCTTAGCCAACCGGTCCACGATGACCCAAATTGAATCCACTCCCCGCGTGGTCCTGGGAAGTTTCGTGATGAAATCCGTAGTGATATCTTCCCATTTCCACAGCAGAATATCCAACTGCTGGGTCTTGCCGTGAGGCCTCTGGTGCTCGGCCTTGACCTTCCTGCAGGTCAGGCACCTCTCAACGAACCAAGCTACATCCCTCTTAGTGCAGGGCCACCAATAATCAAGACGAAGATCCATGTACATCTTCGTCGCTCCGGGATGGATAGAAAACCTGGATTTGTGCCCCTCCTCCATCAATACCAGGCGCACACCTCCATGATACGGGACCTACACCCTACGGTGTAGAGTCAACAACCCATAGTTGTCGTAATTGAAGGAGGAAACCTGACCCACAGTACGCTCACTCTTACGATGTTCCTCCTTCACGGCCTCCTGCTGGGCCTCTCGAATCTGCTCCAACAGCGGAGTCACCACGGTCATCCTCATGCAAATATCTCTGATCGGTGCTGTCTTGCGGCTAAGCGCATCGGCCACGACATTGGCCTTCCCCGGGTGGTAGAGGATCTCACAATCATAATCCTTTACCACATCCAGCCATCGACGATGTCTCATGTTCAGATTCGGCTCATCCATAAAGTACCTCAAACTCTTATGGTCCGTGTAAATGGTACAGCGGACCCCATAGAGGTAATGACGCCAAATCTTGAGGGCGAAAAGAACTGCCCCCAACTCCAAGTCATGCGCCAGATAGTTCGCCTCATGAGGGTTCAGCTGCCTCGAAGCGTAGGCGATAACATGCCCCCTCTGCATCAACACTGCGCCCAAACCTGAGATGGACGCGTCGCAATACAACACAAAATCATCCATGCCCTCTGGCAGGGCTAAGATTGGCGCCTCGCACAATCTCCGTCTCAGCGTTTCAAATGCAGCCTGCTGCTTAGGCCCCCAGTGAAATACAATGGCTTTCTTCGTCAGTCGGTTCAAGGGTACGACTATCTTGGAGAAATCCTGAATGAATCTCCGGTAATAGCCTGCCAATCCCAATAATCTCCGAATCTCAGATAGAGACTTCGCAACCTCCCATCTCATCACGGCCTCCACCTTGGTCGGGTCAACTAAAATCCCGTTCTGGTTGACAAGGTGCCCAAGAAACTGCACCTCGCGCAACCAGAACTCGCACTTGGAGAACTTGGCATACAAGCTCTCCCTCCTCAGGGTATCCAACACCTCCCGCAAGTGCTCCTCATGTTGCTCCTGCATCTGGGAGTAAACCAAGATGTCGTCAATGAAAACTATCACATACCAATCCAACACCCGTCTGCATACGCGGTTCATGAGGTCCATGAACGCGGCAAGAGCATTGGTGAGCCCGAGGGGCATCACTACGAACTCGTAGTGGCCATAGCGAGTCCGAAATGCAGTCTTCTGTACATCCTCGTCTCTGAACCTCATCTGATGGTAGCCTGAACGCAAATCTATCTTGGAAAACCAAGATGCTCCCTGCATCTGGTCGAATAGATCATCAATCCTCGGGAGTTGGTAACGGTTCTTCACCGTTACCTTGTTCAGCTCCCGGTAATCTATACACATCTGATGCGAACCATCCTTCTTCTTCACAAACAGTAGCGGGGCTCCCCAGGGTGAACTGGTCGGTCTTATAAAACCCTTGTCTAGCAGCTCCTACAGCTGCACAGAAAACTCCTGCATCTTGGGAGGAGCCAACCGATATGGTGCCTTGGCTATCGGAGCCGCACCAGGGACTCGGTCGATCCTGAACCCCACCTGTCGCTCCAGAGGTATCCCAGGCAGCTCCTCGGGGAATACATCCGCATAATCTCGCACCATGGGTACATCGCTCACCGACACCTTGCCCGCCTCCAGGGTATCCATAACATAGGCGACATACCCAGTGCAACCCTGCTGAAGGTAGCGCCTAGCCCTCACTGCTGAACATAATGTTGGTCCACGCTGTGGCCTCTCGCCATGAATCACCAGCTCTCCCCCACCTGGGGTCCTGACACGCACTAATTGATGCGCGCAATCTATCACCACCCCATTGCGGCTCAACCAATCCATGCCTATAATCACCTTGTTCTCACGCAACGGGATTGGAACCAAGTCTACCAAATAACGCTCCTCAAACAACCTCAAAACCCAATCCCTGAAAACCTCTGATGCTCGCACTGATCGATCGTCCGCAATCTCGACCTCTAGGGGCAATCCAACATGCCCGAAGACTCAGGGAACCTCTTGCTAAGCGCAAGAGAGACAAATGATCGGGTAGCCCCCGAATCAAACAACACCTGAACTGGGATACCGTTCACATGGAACGATCCTAAACAACACATATAACATGGCACATCAATATCATAAGCAACATAAAATAAAAGCTAGGGAGAAGAAATCATACCCGTCACCACATCGCGTGGGACGCGTGCCTCCTCGGTAGTCAACTGCAAGGCTCAGCTCCTCACCACTGGAGCCTCTGACTTGCCCTGTCGGCCATCAGTGATCCGCAGGGTCGCTGGTGCTAGCGCCACCACTGACGCTGTTGCTGCTGTCAATCTCGGGCAGTTGGCCTTTTTATGGCCTCGCTGGTTGCTGTGGAAACATAGCAACTCTGATGTCTGAACAGTGGGCGCAGGGGCGGTACAGTCCCGACTGAAATGCCCCGTCTTTCTGCACTTGTAGCAGCCAGACAATCCCACTCTACAAGATCCCTCATGCGGCCTGCCTCACTTCCTGCAGCGGCCCTGGCCCCACTGGTTCTTCGGCCTAGTGTCGGATCCCTTGGGCTTCTTCCCCGAAGCCCCAGTAACCTGCTCAGTGTCTGCCTTCCTCTTCCTGATGTGCTCCAAATCAATCTTCCTCTCCCTCGCCCTGGCAATAATGGAATCTAGGGTCGGACACGCTGAGAAGCTGACATGCTTCCGGATATTGGATCTCAACATGTCGTGATAGCGGGTCCTCCGCATATCCTCATCTCTTGCATACTGAGGCACCAATAAGGCCCTCTCCCGGAACTTGGCGGTAATCTCCGCCACTGTCTCTGTCGTCTGCCTCATATCAAGGAACTTCCAGGCCAGCCGCTGGAGCTCCACGGCCGGCATAAACTCGGCCCTAAACCTGGGCACAAAGTCCGACCAAGTCATAGCCTCAATAGCTGAGGCTCCCAATGAGTCACCAACTGACTCCCACCAATCCCTGGCCTTGTCTCTCAAACATGCCGCAGCATAGCGGACCTTCGACCCTTCTGGGCGGAAGCTCGTCAACTGTGCAGACTCAATGTCTCCAATCCATCTCCTATAAATAATAGGGTCCTTCACCCCGTGGAAATCCGGCGCGCCACTCATCTGAAGTCCTTAAAGGACAGTGTGTGCGTACGCGACTGGCTAGACGCCATGTCACTCCGGAACGCTCTGAGGCGATCCTCCATCAGCTCAATGATCCCTTCCTTGATCGACCCGAAAATCACCGGGGTCAACTAAAGGATACCTCTCGTGATCTCAGACGTGATAAACTTGCGTAGTCCCTCATCCACTGGCTCGGAACCTGCCCCCGAACCTGATCCTGAACCTCCCCCTCCATGACGTGTGATCATCACCATTCTGAAACTAAACACATAATCGTCAGAATCATACATAAACCTCGGGGGATCTCATACACTCTACAGTTCCCTGATTTCATCTCCGCCCTCCTTGACTCGAGTACGGATCCTCTGCTTTCAGTAGTATGGGCCCATACTACCTTCCACATCTTTCTGTACTTTCCTCAAGGATTGCTTCTACTTCACCAAGTCCCTTCTACTACTGCTGCACTCTTTGCTAATCTCATCCTAGGCTTACCCCTAGGGTAACTCTCCAATCCACTCTCCCCCATCAGCTGTGTAAGAAGTTCATGCTACCTTTACCTAACTAGCTAACGAATACCATTACATGTCACTAAGATCAGATAATTCTTCGAATGAGGGGTCCTACCCTACAACGGTTGGACTCGGACAAGAGCTGTGAAATAGGGCTAAACCTAACCTTCTGAAATTATTCAATCCTCGCAATATGTAATGTGATGTATTCATTTATTAGTTAACTAAAGATAGTTAGAACTCCTATTAGCACAAAGCAACAACATTCGAGCATTGAGTAACCCAATCATACATACTCTATCCAAGCTATCATACAACTGACTAATCAGTAATATCTTGCAGCTCAAAAAGCACATATATCAAGCATATCAGGTATCTTCCTAGATCCTTAGCCCTAATCTAGCATGCAGTTCTCATACATAGGCCATAGGAATATAATGCATCCTTCCAAGATCCTTAGTCCTAATCTAGCATGCAGTTCTCATAATCATATCATATCATAACATAACATGTATGGGTATCTTGGGGAAAACTTATTTGAGCTCGTCCGGTCGCGCACATCACACACCTCGTTCTTTCTCAAAACTTCTCACTTTATCTTTTGGAAAAACATTTTTTTTGTGAAAAATCTTTCAAACCCTCGATTTGAGTCCAGAAACCCCCGAAGGTGTGTCCGAATCACTCAAACCAAGGCTCTGATACGAACTTGTAACATCCCAAATTTTCAAGCCAAAAATTTCATTTTAAATTAAATAACTTATACAAATCATTTCTCAAAACGTAGCTGATAACATAACATTCCATAAACCATAGCAATTATGTTTCCGAAATCATATCATCAAGTAGTAAAAAAATCAGAGTACAATCCCATGAATCGCAAAATGCGGAAAACTGATGTGCGTGTGATGTGCAGCTACCGGGCCGGCTCCTTCCCCTTCGCTGAAGAGGTACCTGAAACAAAATTAAAAACTGTAAGCACACAGCTTAGTGTGTTCCCCCATCATACCACATACCATATATTCACATAGCATACATATTGCCGGGCAATTCTAGGGTGCCCGATCTACCCGGTCCGACCATTCTGGGGTGCCGACCTAACCATGTCAAGCCGTTCTGGGGTGCTGACCTACCCATGTCAAGCCATTTTGGGGTGTTGACCTACCCATGTCAAGCCATTCTGGGGTGCTGTCCTACCCTTCGGTCCTAACAACCGAACTTCGGGGACTAATCCCCTCCTACTACCACTATCACATATAACATATCATGCTAACATATAACATATCAGGTAGTAGCAAACCAGACAATTATCACAAAGACAATTATCTCGACTATAACCAACTACTAGTGGGCCGGCCTTGGTGCCTTAGACCCACTTGTACTGGAAGGTAACTCACCTCGATGTCGTGCAGTGTCTGAACTGTCCTCGGTACGAGAATCAACTCGTCTCAACTCCTAAATTCCTCAAATAAGCTGAAAATGAGTCACAACATCTGGATCTACTAGCTTCTACTTGAACTTCCAAGCTTCCTTCTTCTTCTCCAACAGGAACCGGGTGTTACAATTTTGATGGGTGTTGATGAAGCATGCTAGAGCTGGTTCTCATATTATGGATCTAGATGGACAAAAACGAGTTTTGGGTCCCATTAAGACGTATAAATGGGTAAAGTTACCAACTTTATTTATTAATACCTTATTTAAACATAGATATGAGGTTTAGACGTTAAGGTATCAAGAGATTATGACTTTTGGTTAAGGATTTGGGCTCTGGCCAGTACGCCCGGCGTACTTCTTGGCAAGGTTGTAGAACTCGCTACTCGGTACTTGCTCGGCCGACTATCGACTAACGAGTACTCGGGAGTACTCGGGGGTACTCGGGGAGTACTCGGATTCGGTAATTCATTTAGAAATTTTTTTAGGAAAATTATATATGTCAAAATCATAAGTTAAAATCTTAATTTGATTGAAATATATAACAAAATTAGATACATGTGAATTCATAAAAACTGAAATACACACAATTGTCTCACTTCATGAATAATTACTAAAAATTTAAGATATATATATAAATGTAGTAACAATCACATGTGTGTGTTAAATAATAAATCATTAAGTGTATTATACATATTAATCTTGAAATTCTTGATTTTTTCTCTTTTTATGAAAAATTTGACCCTTTGACTGTGTTTGACCGAGTTGGCTGAGTTTGACTTTGTTGACCGAGTAGGCCCGAGTAAGACCAAATAATACCAAGTAGGCCCAAGTTAGAGATATGTTGACCGAGTTTTGACCGAGGTTGACCAATTTTTGACCGAGTTTGACTTAATCTGATTTTTTTGCTGAGTTCACATGACTCGCCTGGGTGGAGGGCCAATTCCGAGTACTCGCCCGAGTAGACCGAGTTTTGCAACACTGCTTCTTATTATGTTACACATACTGGGTATGCGGCCTGATGGAAATCTTTTGAGTACGCGGGGCGTATAGGTCAGGTACGTAGGGCCTAGGATACTTTTTTGTTCCAATTTGTGGGTCAGGTGCGGAAGGCCTAGGATGCTTTTTGGTCCATTTTGAGGGTTTGGGCTTTGATTGAATGGGTTTAGCTTTGAGGGGTAAAATAGTGTTTTACCCTAATAGTCGGGATTATGGACTTGGGCTCTCGGTTATGGTTTATAAACTAATTATTAATTAGGGTATTATTTGATCATATTTAGTGCGGAGATTTCCTGGATCTGTAGTTCGATCATTTATCTGATTTTTCAACAGTTTGAGGTGAGTCTCCTCCCAGTGTTTGGCGGGTCGCCGACACCAATGCCGACCCATGGATTATTTTCATTTGTATGCTAGTTGTTTGTATGACTCTTTCATGTCTTTTATGTGTTGTATCTATACCGGGCGACGCCCAATGCCAGGCGAAGCCTGATGAGTGTGTTGGGTGGGGCCCATCGCATGTTACTAACAGATCTATTCCCGGAGGGGCTCGATATCGGGCGGGGCGTGATGGTTGTAGGGCAAGGCCCACTGCATGTATGGTATGGGGGTATTTTGGGGAACTCACTAAGCTTTTTCCTTACGGTTTTCAGTTTACGTTTCAGGTACTTTTGGATCGAAGCGTAAGGGCTCGGGATGATCGCATCGCACACACCCTGATTTTCTGCTTTATTGACTCTGATTTATTTTGGATAATTATGGATACACTATGACTTTCTTATGGTTTTCATAAACGCGTTTGGTTGATGTTTTATTTAATATAAAAACAAAATTTTGGTTCTGGGTTTTGGGACGTTACAAGTTTGTATCAGAGCCTTGGTTTGAGGGATTCGGGCATACTCTCAGATGTGTCTTAACTCAAACTGAGAGTATGATATATTTTTCATAAAAAGAATTGTATTAATTATAGGAATTTCTAATAAAAGAAAGGGGTGTGGTGCATGAAATCGACTGAGCTCAAGTAATTTTTCCCAAAATTGAAGGGTTTTGAGCATAACATACAATACTATGTGTGCACGCAACCGTAATTGAAGATCTACGTTTTCTCTAATTGAACATACAATAATGAACAACAAAGTATAAACCCTAGAGCTATGGATAATAAACAAATAATAGGGTTATAATACATACCTTTAAGATTGTTATTGTAAACAATCTTGAATCCTTGCCTGAAAGACCTTTGGTAGCAAGCGTTACAAGTGTCGCGCCTCTAATGGTTCACAAACAAACTCAAGCAACCATGCAATACTATAGAGAGAGATAAGGGAAGAAGAATTTTGGCTCTAAGCCTTTTGAGGTGTGCATGGACGAAATCTAACCCTAAGGAGGGTTTATATAGGTGTTAGGAAGGTATCGGATAAGGCAGGTATATCCAAGATAACCCTAATCCTTTAACTTCCTCCCTAAGGCATCCAAGTCACACTTAGAGCCCAAGGAAACCCTAGGAGCATCTAGTTTCCATTCCCCTTACTATAGGGAGGTTCTAGAATTACCCAATGCTCAAATATTGAACATTGTCACCTTTAGTCCCTGCAGTATTAATTAATTCCTTTAATCTCGAAATTAATTCCAAATTAATTTTTGATTAAATATTAATTAAACAATATGATTTCTAATTAATATATTATTTCCATAACACATTAATAAATCATTTATTTTGATTTCTAATAAATTTATTAACCAAGTAATAAATTAATAAATCATTCTTCTCTCTCTAACAGTTATCCTATTCAATTGCCAGGTTTGAAGGCAACCCAAAAGGACTATGCTAATATCAATTCAAGTTTATACCAATTATAGTTATTGGCTTAGACACCTAATCCAACAGTCTCCCACTTGGATAAGTCTAATAACTATAACTGCCAGTATAACTACCAAATTGATCATCAAATTGAAGCTACCAAAAGCCGTTGTCGAAGTCTGACCTACTCAGTAACGTGTCCTTAGATAAGTGATCAAATATTACTCCGTTCTACAAGATATCGTATGAACATGAGACATGGATTATAATTATTCTCACTGTCCAAAATTTGTTTCTTGATTTCTGATTTATGACGACCGTAATCAGACTACTAACTGAACACATCAATCCAGTCCAGGCTTGGCCAAGCGCTTAAGATGTCATCATCAAATCATCGAGGGGCCCACATATATTGCTTTTCCCGTTAGGGAAAAAGGAACGGATAAAATTCGACTTATATGCTTGCACTATTCACTCATCAAATCGCATACAACAATACGTTTTATAACATCAAATTATTGCTGCGTTTACGTATTATCATTGCACAACTGACTTGTAAGCAACAACTCATATATCCCCGTTTCAAGAATATAAGATATTATCGTCTCAAAATTACTCGAGATAAATCCATGAAGTAATTCGTTGAGCGTGGGTTAATCCAATACTTAAATCCCCATTTCAAAAGTACTCGTGAATACTACAACAAACCATTGCTATGTCTAATCCCTTAGACAATCTACAGTCTGATTCATGACAATCTTAATTCACTACTTACTTCCAAAAGTATGATCGATTGTGGATGTTTGAATAATCCAATTATTCGGGAAGTAAAACATGCGAAGTGAAACACAATAATAACCTAATTAACTATGGTCTCAAAACAGTTGAATATAAATAATACTCTTATTACTTAATCACCATATTAATTAGACTTTACTCATTGTATAATGTTTCGAGTAATCAACTAAAAACTTGAATTAAACATTAGTCATGCCATATTATAAACATGCATACTATGTCTCTCTATGGTCTTTCCTTTGTAAACATATCAATTGGACATACTTCCAATGATGCTTATTTCACAATCCCAAATCCTTATTACAAGTGTAAGAATTCCAAATTCTTGTTACCACTAAATGTGTTAGAGTCTAACCATGCACGCAATATCCTTTTGTGATGATGTGGCGTCAAAGTCACTGAGATTTCGCCAACGATGTCACAAAATGCTCCATTGAAACTTTATTACTTAAAACAGTTTCATGGTAATGAAGTTTCAAATTCAAGGTAATATCTTGAACACCTTCCTTGTGTTAAGGTTTCTAACTCACATTTAGATTTTAATGATCAACTCCCATTATGGAAACATTTCCATATTCCCATATGACTATCAATTCTGATCAAGAATTATCCCAATCTGAAACATGTCACTATGGTCCTTCCAAATTTATACTTCCAACTGTCCACAAGCAACCAATCTTTAGTGAACCTTAGACTGTTCTTTAGCAGTTGTTTAACAACATTTTTCGCACCAAGTTCTAGTCCTTTTTCCTCTCAATGCCCTAGGCATTTGGAAAAATCAGAACAAGTGAATATTATAGCATATATAATCAATCTTATATATGAAGCATATGGGATTCGATACATAATGTCTTACATAAAGACATGATACTTGATCAGTCTCTTGCTATAATATTTCCATATATCGAATTTCCTATGTTGAATCACGTCAACACGATATTCATATATGTTCATGACTAAGTTCCATTAAAATCCTTCAATCTAAACTTTTAGATTTTAAATGAAGTATAAGTGCCTTCTCCCCTAAATCCTTTTGTAGTGAAACAATTCCCAAACTTTACAATTTTGCAAATTTGAAAACTTTGTTTCCTACAAATAGTATTGCCAACTTGTAACACTTAGCATAACAATTATGCTCCCACTAGCTTTGACATGTACCCATAAAACAATACTTTTTGACTTTCTTAGTAAAGTGTAAATTTCTGATAAGTAATGCTTCGATAAGTCTTCAACTAGACTTCTCGAGCTCATACACCTTCATTAGATAGCATATGTCTGACAACCCAAAATTTTTTGTCTTGTGAACCCAGCCAATGAATCGAGAGCCAGACTCATTTCTGCTAACTTTTAGCATCGTCTAGAGCCTGTTGAGTTTCCTAAGGCTAGTACACTTAAGGATTTGGTGTAGGGCTATGTTAACTTAAGTTCTTCGTGTTACACTCGAGCCATACACTCCATCGGGAGGAGTGTACGGCCGTACACATGGGTGTACGACCGTACACCACCTCCTATATATATAAGATCACTTCATTTTCTTCATTACTTCCTTCTTTGGCCGCAAACAACTCCATTCTCTCTCAACTAGCTTCATCCAAGAACACTCCAAAGCCTAAAAAACATAAGTGTTTCATCCTTAAACTTGTTATACTTGAAAGACCACTTGATCCACGCCCTGATTCTTCATGTTCCAACATGAACTTCATGATCATCAAGGGTGTACGGACGTACACTCTTTCTATGGCTGTATACCCTTGTTTAGTTCATAACCATCAGCCTTAAACACTTCTAGGTACATGCTATCCATTAGAACTCTTGAGCCCTTGAATCCTCCTGAATGAAGACCCAAATTTCACCATCTTGGAATGTGTACGGCCGTACACACTTAGTGTGGCCGTACACACCTCAAAACCCTCCAAAATGAAAGCCTTGTTCATCATTTGGTTGTACATTCGTCACACTAGTTTCCCCATGGATCAAACACCCTCTTTTGCATGTTTTCCATGAGTGTACGGTCGTACACTCCATGGCCATACACCCCTTGGCCGTACACTCCATGTTGTGGCCTTAGACCCCTTTTGATCAATCACATGTGATTGTAACAATTAGTTCAAGTGTTTCCTCGTCCTTAAGGGTGTTTCCTTGCATGATTAGTTGTTATATACACTAATTATACACATATATATGCCAATTAGGATCCAATTGTGCTCGGGACTTCGTTTCGCATACCAAATATTCTATATTGTATCTTCAATCAAATCTCCAACATAAGGTGAGTTCATACCCCCATATTTTCAAGCTTTTTAAAATGTTTTAGGGGGGGGGGGAATACAAGTAAAACACAAGATTGCTTGTGTTTAAAAACATAACTTATTTATCATGTTTTCTTATCGTTAAAATGTATTTAAACTTAAAACTTGTTAAAGTCATAGAAATCAACTTATAAACTATAACAGGTATGGTTTATGGATCATAGGAACTAATTTACAAAAGTCCAGGTTAAAACATGGAAATGAACTTATAAATATGGTTTATGAAACAAAAGGAAATCTTTTCACAAAATTACTTGTTAATTAAAAAAGGTTTTACATTTTATGTAAATTAACTATAACCAGGGTATCCTTCAGGTTACCCGTTCGAATCTTAATTATAACCAGAATCTTCATAAGGGAGAGTGTGTGTTGGTGTATAGATCTGTATGAGACTAACTTTGTATTAGTATGGTTATAATGAATATTCACAATAATATTAACTAATTATTTACATAAAGATATACTTTTCCTAAACTTTCCCAAGGGATACTAACTATATGATTTCTCTGTATATACAATAGGGTTAGAAAAAATTGAAGTCTGATAGACAGTGGAATGTGTGACTTCCACCTCATTTCCTGTTCCTTGTTTGGCTGTGGGCTTAGGGCAGATTCACCCATTCAAGTATCTATTCGATCTCGGTATTATAGAACTCGTGTGTACTAAGTGATCATAGGAGGGTACTATCGTCACGTCGAACTTTCAGGGTGATTACATGTTCAGATGGGATTACTGATAAACAAAACTAGGTATCATTAAGCTAAGTATGGTAATTATACTTGTGCTTCTCGGTCTTGGAGCGTTTAAGGCTACAAATCGGTTTTATAGAAAATATAGGATTTTCTATGGTTTACATCGTTATTTTGGAAGATAAACAGTTTTCGATAGAACTTTCCGAAATCAATGTTTCACAATAGAGTTAGTGGAACTAGAAACTTATTTACAAAAGGTTTAATACTTCTTATTAAACTAATATTACATAAAGGGCCTTTATGGTTAATTCTATAATTCCTTAGTTTATACGTTCAAATTATATATAAATAATATTCGATAGACAGTGGAATGTGTGACTTCCGCCTCATCTCCTGTTGCTTGTTTGGTTGTGGACTTACGGCAGATTCACCCATTCAATTGTCCGTTCGATATTAAGTTATATATAGTTAGTATAAACTAAGTAATTATAGAAGGAACTATTGTGATTGCCATTTTACCGGAGATTCGTTAATGTTAATTATGTAATTAGTTGATGAATACATTAGGATTATATATAATAAAGATCAGGTAGACAGTGGAATGTGTGACTTCCGCCTCATTTCCTGTTACTTGTTTGGTTGTGGGCTTAAGCAGATTCACCCATTCAACTGTCTAATCGATCTGTATTATATATAATTAGTATTTACTGAATGATTACAGAAGGATTAACTACAGCCATATTACTTATTAAGAAAATATAGGATTTTCTTAAGGGAACGTTTTTAAATTAAAGGATCATTAAACTTAATGTACTTAGTAAATACATCAGGGTTATATACATGAAGATCCGACAGATAGTGGGATGTGTGGATTCCGCCTCATTTCCTGTTCCTTGTTTGGTTGTGGACTTAGGGCAGAACCACACAATCGACTACTTGTTCGATCTAAATGTATATGACTTGTATTCACTAAGTACTCGTTGAAGGAACAATCACGAGTTGTTTTACTTATCATTTATATACAACAGAAAATATAGGATTTTCTGGAAGAACTGGCGAACTTTTTAAAAGAATAAAGGATATACTTTCTATAAAAAAAATACACATGAACTCACCAACTTTAATGTTGACACTTTTTCAAACCACTTGTATTCTCAGGGTCGTTAGTAGACAAGTACTCTCTTCCAGGTGTTTGGAAGACGAAGCTTTACGTCTTATCTTTTGTTAAACTTTTCATGTGTTTCAAGTAATGTTTTAAACATAATGTAAATATTATATTATCAATACAATGGTTGCTGTTACTTTGATTACTATAATGCATGTGTTGTGATACTTGACATGACGACCTCCACCCCCGAACGTTTCTGCCGTTCCGGTTTGGAGGTGTGACAGATTGGTATCAGAGCATTGTTTATAGTGAACTAAGTATATCAACCTATAAAAGATATACAACTATAAATATAATGGGACTAAAACACTCTGACCAAGAATTACACTTTAAAATATAACAATATTATATATATATATATATATATATATATATATATATATATATATATATATATATATATATATATATATATATATATATATATATATACTAAAACAAGTATCACAAGAAGAACGAAACAAAAGTATTTGGATGCTGGACACTACAGTCAAACCTGGACAGTTATGTAATCATATCTGGGATCAATATAACCTGATCAACTATATTTATTTGAGATATGACCAACATGTGTTTGGGAGTGATAGTGGTGTTGCAGCAAGTCTAAAACTTACCAACCCTATACACAAAGGAATCTTAGAATCAAACATAGAATACTAAAGGAGTATTTTTAGGTATTATAAATAACTTGTGTGAAAACTAAAGGATATTTACTGGTAAGGTTATAATTACTAAGTATATACATAAGGTTATATATAATTGAGATTTTATAGACTTAGAATCGGTGATTTTCACTGTACTTCCTTTTGCTTGTTTGGATGTGGTTTTAGAATAGGATCACTTATTCAAAGCTCTATTTGATTTGGAATATATATAATCTGTATACACTAAGTGATTATAGAAAAACCTTGTAAGGATCGTTCTCGTAAGAATCTATTTTTAATAAAAGTGTTTTATTAATCTCATAGATTCTTTAGTCATTTCTATTCTCGTACAACCGATACACCTAGACCTCGCAATCAGTCAACAGAGGAGTCGAGACAGAACCAAAAGAGGGTTTTCAGGGAGAATTCCGAGAAAGGATCGAGCGAAGAGAAAAGTCCTAGAGAAATCATTATCAAACCTTACCTTATTAGGAACAAACTAAAAAGTACCATATACATCATACTAATAAGTAAGAAACTAATTTAACTTAGTGATTTAGTGATTACACTACTCACATCAGGTGTTAAGTTTATCACGTATTTCATCCCAACTAGTACTTGCAAATCCAGTCACGAAACTTCAGTAAGGGTATTCATTATTGAAAAATTCATAAGTTTATGTTCACATAGACTTCTATTATGAATTGATTTCAAAACACTCTCGGAAACATGATACACTCAATATTTTGGTATTATATCATTCGATTTATACTACCAATATCTTACCAACCTTTCATGTTTAAACTTTATGTCAGAAAGATGCCGCCTCGTAGAAATATCAGGCGTAATAACAATGCAACCACAAATCCTATGACACCACCTCCACAGTATGATCCTGTTATGTTCCAGGCTGCGGTGACTGCTGCCGTAACAACCGCCATGTCTCATATCCACGCAAGTGGTGCCAATGGAACTGGAAGTGGTTAATTCAATGGGCTTGGAATAATGATGAAAGAATACTGTCCGAGAGGCGAAATACAAAAGCTAGAGGAAGAGCTTTGGGGTCTCACCATGACGGGCTCAGACATAATGGCCTACACTAATAGATTTAGTGACCTAGCGGTACTATGCCCTGAAATGGTTACCCCGGAGAGCAAGAAAATAGAGAGGTACATCTGGGGATTACCTTCGCAGATTCAAGCAAGTGTTTTAGCCTGCAAATCAACTACTTTCGATAGCGCAAAACAATTGGCGCAGAGTCTCATGGACCATGGGGTTCGCCAAGGAATAATGACCCCTGTTCCCGAGCCAACAAAAGAGGGCAACAACAAGAGAAAGTCTGGGAGCAAGAAGAAAGGATTGTCAACACAAGAGACCTCGAAAAGACAACAAATTGTAGTTGTTCATGCTGTTACAACACCTGACACGCCAACGCCAGCACGACAATATGCAGGGAATCGCCCAAAATGCAATAAGTGTAACTTCCATCATTATGGAGCCTGCCGAGAGTTACACTGTAGAAATTGTAATAGGAAGGGGCACACTGCCCGTTTCTGTAGGGCACCAGCACAACCCCTTAACCAAGTCCCCGATATTGGAGTAAACCCAACTTGTTACTAGTGCGGTGAAATTGGACACTTCAAGAGAGATTGTCCAATAATTAAGAATGCGGGCGAGGATGGAAGAGTACTGATGATTACCGCAGGGGAGACTGTCCCGAAACCCCAGTTAACAGTGGTACGTTTTCCCAGTGAAAATATTTTTTTAAAAAAAAACTTAAGACTTTTTATAAATAATTATAAATAACTGAACAAAATACATCATTCATAAAAGAAACTAAGAACCGTTTTGCAGATTAGCTGTGATGGTTTAGTGTATACATTAGGGTAATTTATAATTAAGATTTGTAGGCTTAGAGTGAGTAATTCCTCCTTATTTCCTGTTCCTTTTTTGGTTGTGGATTTAGGGCAGAATTGCTTAGTCAACTGTCTTTCCAATCTTAATGGTACATAACTTGTATACATCAAGCGATTATAGAAAGATCTGCTAGGGAATTTCTTATGAAAATTAATCAGTCTTAAATATCAGAACACTCATACTGCTAGTACTCGCTTAATGCGGTACATATTGTTTGCAGTAATAATAACAAGGATAAAACTGGAGGGCACTGAAAACACATACATAGAATAGTATGTTGTTTTGTTCGACTTAACAGTGGTCACGATAAGAAGTTCTGATGTTGTCTTTCGAAATATATTGGTTTGGTCCTTACTATACTAATTTCTTGTGTTACATAAAGACCCTTCTCTTTAATCAACCGTCTAACAAAATCTTTTCAATCTATAACGACAAACTTGACCTAAACCTTCGTATCGTTTCTCGTTTCAACACTTAGAAGTACCCATGCGAGGGGTAGCACGTATTTCTAGTTTACTCCGTAGACAAGGAACTTGAAGGGAGACACCGATGATATTCTGAAAGTCTCCATTTCTTCCGAAGTATTTCCAATAGATCTCCTAGGAATGCCACTTATACAGCAAGTCAAGTTCAAGCACAGAGGCTAAGGACAAATACAGTTAACCTATCAATGTTAAGTGTATACGCGAGAATGGTATATAATTAAGATTCTATAGACCTAGGATGTGTGTTTCCGCCCTATCTCCTGTTCCTTGTTTGGTTGTGGACCTGGGGCAGAGTCGCACATCTGACCATCTTACTAATCTTAATTATATACGACTTGTATATATACGAGACGATGATGGATGAACCAAGTATGAGTCTTACCATGAACTTCAGGACAAAGCTGTCCAGAACTACGAGTAGACATCCTACCAGTTGAATAAACATAGTCAAATAAGCCAAACTCGCACACTCTCCATCAATCAGAACAGAAGATCAGATAGAACCGAAGTACCTACCTCTTTCCTAGTTCGTAGTAGTCACTCAAAATTCAAATTTCGGGACGAAATTCCCTCTAACTGGGGGATAATGTGACAACCCAAAAATTTTTGCCTTGTGATCCCAACCAATCAATCGAGAGCCAAACTTATTTCTGCTAACTTTTAGCATCGTTTAGAGCCTGTTGAGTGTTCTAAGCCTAGTAAACTTAAGGATTTGGTATAGGGCTATGTTAACTTAAGTTCTTCGTGTTACACTCGAGCCATACACTCCATCAGGAGGAGTATACGGCCGTACACCCAAGGTGGTCGTACACCAGCTCCTATATATATAAGATCACTTCATTTTCTTCATTACTTCCTTCTTTGGCCGCAAACAACTCCATTCTCTCTCAACTAGCTTCGTCTAAGAACACTCCAAAGCCTAAAAAACGTAAGTGTTTCATCCTTAAACTTGTTATAATTGAAATACCACTTGATCCAAGCCCTGATTCTTCATGTTTCAACATGAACTTCATGATCATCAAGAGTGTACGGCCGTACACTCTTTCTACGGCCGTATACCCTTGTTTAGTTCATAACGATGAGCCTTAAACACTTCTAGGTACTTGCTATCCATTAGAACTCTTGAACCCTTGAATCCCCCTCAATCAAGACCCAAATTTCACCATCTTGGAGTGTGTATAGCCGTACACACTTGGTGTGGCCGTACACACCTCAAAACCCTCCAAAATCAAAGCCTTTTTCTTCCTTTGGTTGTACATTCGTCACACTAGTTTCCCCATGGATCAAACACCCTCTTTTGCATTTTTCCATGAGTGTACGGCCGTACACTCCATGGCCGTACACCCTTGGCTGTACACTCCATGTTGTGGCCTTAGACCCCCTTTGATCAATCACATGTGATTGTAACACTTAGTTCAAGTGTTTCCTAGTCCTCAAGGGTGTTTCCTTGCATGATTAGTTGTTATATACACTAATTATACACACACACACACACACACACACATATATATATATATATATATATATATATATATATATATATATATATATATATATATATATATATATATATATATATATATATATATATATATATGCCAATTAGGATCCAATTGTGCTTGGGACTCCGTTTGGCATACCAAAATATTCTATAACGTATCTTCAATCAAATCTCCAACATAAGGTGAGTTCATACCCCCATATTTTCAAGCTTTTTAAAATGTTTTAGGGGGCAGGGGAATACAAGTAAAACACAAGATTGCTTGTGTTTGAAAACATAACTTATTTATTATGTTTTCTTATCGTTAAAATGTATTTAAACTTGAAACTTGTTAAAGTCATAGAAATCAACTTATAAACTATAATAGGTATGGTTTATGGATCATAGGAACAAATTTACAAAAGTCAAGGTTAAAACATGGAAATGAACTTATAAATATGCTTTATGAAACAAAAGGAAATCTTTTCACAAAATTACTTGTTAATTATAAAAAGGTTTTACATTTTATGTAAATAATTAATACAGGATTGTGAACCACTAGATGTACCATTCAGGGCACCCGTTCGAATCTTAATTATAACCAGAGTCTTCATAAGGGGGAGCGCGAGTTGGTGTATAGATCTATACAGGACTAAATTTGTATTAGTATGGTTATAATGAATATTCACAATAGTATTAACTAATTATTTACATAAAGATATAATTTTCCTGAACTTTCCCAAGGGATACTAACTATATGATTTTTCAGTATATATAATAGGGTTAGATAAAATTGAAGTCCGATAGACAGTGGAATGTGTGACTTCCGCCTCATTTCCTGTTCCTTGTTTCGTTGTGGGCTTAGGGCAGCTTCACCCATTCAACTGTCTATTCGATCTCGGTATTATACAACTCGTGTGTACTAAGTGATCATAGGAGGGTAGTATCGTCACGTCGAACTTTCAGGGTAATTACATGTTCAGATGGGATTACTGATAAACAAAACTAGGTATCATTAAGCTAAGTATGGTAATTATACTTGTGCTTCTCGGTCTTGGAGCGTTTAAGACTACAAATCAGTTTTATAGAAAATATAGGATTTTCTATGGTTTACATCGTTATTTTGGAAGATAAACAGTTTTCGATAGAACTTTCTGAAATCAATGTTTCACAATAGAGTTACTGGAACTAGAAACTGATTTACAAAAGGTTTAATACTTCTTATTAAACTAATATTACATAAAGGACCTTTATGGTTAATTCTATAATTCCTTAGTTTATACATTCAAATTATATATAAATAATATCCGATAGACGGTGGAATGTGTGACTTCCGCCTCATCTCCTGTTCCTTGTTTAGTTGTGGACTTAGGGCAGATTCACCCATTCAACTGTCCGTTCGATATTAGGTTATATATAGTTAGTATAAACTAAGTAATTGTAGAAGGAACTATTATGATTGCCATTTTACCGGAGATTCGTTAATGTTAATTATGTAATTACTTGATGAATACATTAGGATTATATATAATAAAGATCCGGTAGACAGTGGAATGTGTGACTTCCGCCTCATTTCCTGTTACTTGTTTGGTTGTGGGCTTAAGCAGATTCACCCATTCAACTGTCTAATCGATCTGTATTATATATAATTAGTTTCACTGAATGATTACAGAAGGATTAACTACAGCCATATTACTTATTAAGAAAATATAGGATTTTCTTAAGGGAACGTTTTCAAATTAAAGGATCATTAAACTTAATGTACTTAGTAAATACATCAGGGTTATATACATGAAGATCCGACAGATAGTGGGATGTGTGGATTCCGCCTCATTTCCTGTTCCTTGCTTGGTTGTGGACTTAGGGCAGAACCACACAATCGACTATTTGTTCGATCTAAATGTATATGACTTGTATTCACTAAGTACTCGTAGAAGGAACAATCACGAGTTGTTTTACTTATCATTTATATACAGCAGAAAATATAGGATTTTCTGGAAGAACTGGCGAACTTTTTAAAAGAATAAAGGATATACTTTCTATAAAAAAAATACACATGAACTCACCAACTTTAATGTTGACACTTTTTCAAACCACTTGTATTCTCAGGGTCGTTAGTAGACAGGTACTCTCTTCCAGGTGTTGTGAAGACGAAGCTTTACATCTTACCTTTTGTTATACTTTTCATGTATTTCAAGTAATGTTTTAAACACAATGTAAATATTATATTATCAATACAATGGTTGTTGTTACTTTGATTACTATAATGCATGTGTTGTGATACTTGACATGACGTCCTCTACCCCCGAACGTTTCCGCCGTTCCGGTTTGGGGGTGTGACAATATGTGTGTGTTTAAACCATTTCAGAACTTATAGCTATAAGTCCTGAACGTTCAAACTATTTCTTGCCATTTCTCACAATTCGAACTATGAAAAGGGATGTCGTAATCGTATTGCAAATTTGAGAATGCAACTATCACAACCACTAATCATAATGATATTTATCAAATCTTTAAAATCTGCTAGCTAAAGTGTCCCCTCATAATCATGTAGAGAGAAACCTTTTCCTACCTATATTTTATGGTGTATGCGTTCCTATCTGTAACACCCGTAGATCCGGGCTAGTCAATTTAGAGACAATAAGTGTCGAAAACGACTTTTTGATAGAAGGTTATTTAGATCGATTAATCTTAATAAAAGATATACCATATGTCACAAGGGTTCCGTACATATAAAGAACACCGAAATCCGAGTTATAACGAAGAAGTTATGGCCCGCCGAAGTTTCGCGGCAAAACCGGCACGACACTGCGTGACGTAAATAGTAAATTTACGATAGAGTGCTTTTTAGCCTTAGAAATCTAAACGAAAGTTGTAAATACGTTAAACCGAGAGTGTGCATAAAAAGAACGCCCAAATCTGACTTCGTATGAGGACGTTAGGATTTTTCTAAGTTTCGGCTTAGCAGTACACAACCCGGAGTTTGAATATTAGATCGAGCAATTTTTAGACGACACAACCTAAACGAGAATCGAAGATCTCGTTAATAGTAGCGTAACGATAAAAAGACAGACGAAAACACACGTCGGATGAAGAAGTTATGAATTTTTAATGCACTATTCCTGTCCCGGTCTGTTAAAAATATTACTTTAAAAAGAAATTCAAAATCAGCCGATGGAGCCTAAACGAAGGTTGTAGAGTACGATCCCACCTACGCGTGGATATAAAGAACGTCGAAAACGGAGCTCGTATGCGAAAGTTACAAATTTTAGAAGTCCAGAGGCGAATCTGCGAAGTTGATCACGTGGCATGATCTAGGCCAATGCTTGCTGCCCACGGCCTCGCTTCGAATCGTGACACCTGGCATCACGTATGTCCAACGTTCACATCCGACGCCCAGCATACGAGTACGCCCCGTGTCCGAGCTCGGTACGCCCAACGATCTCTCTTTCCTCGGTCCACATTGAGCCACGTCTCCCCAACAGCTCACCGACGCTTGTTGTACGAACTTCGGTGTACGCGCATCGTACTTTGGAACTACACCCAACATAGTGCGAGGCCTCGCGCCTATAAAAAGGTTGCGAGGAAACCTCCATTTTTCACACCTCCCACTTCTACTTTCTCTCTCTACTCTTTCTCTAGACTATCCCAAACCCCCCCCCCCCCCCCGCAAGCCTAGGGTACCCCCTAGCACTAGAAGGAAGCTTCGGGGCGCCCGACGGCTCCGAGAAAAAGAGTTTTTCGGCTCGGAAACGCTGCACTGGCGAAGCCCGGTTTTTAATAAAAACCCATTGTAAGTGAGATACGCCTACCATACTTTAAATATAGCTTATATATTAATATAATATCGTTATTATGAACCTATAAATAAGATTTATCAGTGATTCAAAGTCGTTATACTGATTGAACTACTTACGGGAGAGGTGTCTAGAATGGTCACGTTGGGTTTGGTTGTTGGATTTCAGAAAAGCTATATGCCGAAATGGTCCTGCCTCCCAACCATCCTGCCTGACTGATCCTTACTTGATAGATCATGAAGTAAACTCTGACTTAATGACGAATCTAGACTAATAATTAGTCGGAATAAATATTAGACTAAAATCTAGTGGAAATAATACTAGGTTTCGTCGAAGGAAATCATATTGTTAAGAAGCGAAGCGCTGCTCGAATTTCGAGTCGTCACTTTAACAAGTGAGTTCATAGTTACTTTCATCTTACACATAGATATAAAGTATTTTATATAAATTACTTGCTATGTGTGCACATAACCTGTTTACTTGCTATCTATGCTGGATGAACGATTTTATACATGTTTTAAATAATTTAAACTGCATATGTATTTTATATCTACGAATATGTTGGGTAAAACATGGGTAGATGAATGATGAGAGATGAAAGATGATATGAGTGAACATTGGCAGCTATAGACTTAGTTCCTAATAAATAACATCGGCAGCTATGGACTTAGTGCCTGTTAGATAAACGATGGTAGCTATGGACTTAGTACCTATTAGATAAACGTTGGTAGCTATGGACTTAGTACCCAATGAATGCAACTATGGAATTAGTGCTTTACGAACAAGCATTGGCAGCTATGGATTTAGTGTCTGCTGTATAAACCTTGGTGACTATGGACTTAGTGCCTGCTGTATAAACCCTGACGACTATGGACTTAGTGCCTTCTGTATAAACCCTGGCGACTATGGACTTAGTGCCTGCTGTATAAATCCTGGCGACTATGGACTTAGTGCCTGCCATATAAACCCTGGCGACTATGGACTTAGTGCATCTTGTATAAACCCTGGCGACGATGGACTTCACGCCAATTCCTTAGGATAATCCTTAGGAATGAATGAACGAGGAATAGTTGATTCTTAGGGTAGACCCTTAAGAACAAAGAAGATAATGGGGATGGGTAATTTGGTTAATTATTTGATGATTAAACATAATAATTATATTATTGTGGGTTGAAAACCCTATGTACTCACCAGGTTTCCCAACCTGACTCACTCAGTTTATTTGTATCACAGGTGTCGATATGAGGTTACACTACACTGAGGGATTAAGGAGATATAAATCACTAGTGATAATGAATGTAAGTTCTGTTTATGCTTATGTTTTTGTATTGACGATGACATCCCAATGTTTTAAAATGAATAAAAATACATTTCTTCGAAAACACTTTAATAACGTATTTATCATGTTTTTCTGGGAACAAATTCCGCAACACTTTTATTTAAAAGGTTACTCTGATTTTCAAAATAAAGCATAAACAAATTGGTCTTTTCTGGCCATGAAAATGGGGATGTCACAGTTGGTATCAGAGCATTAGTTTAAGCGAACTAGGAATAATGATTTATTTCTAGACTTAAACTTATAATGCTAAGCGATGACCGTGAGGAGTGTGTCTAATATATTTTAGGTAGTACACGTAAATAGACACAAGCACTAGCTAATTTAGGGAAAATGCCTAACATGCTTTTATGTGCTAAATGAATTGTGATTTTTATAATGCTATCGTATGATCGGGTCTATGGTCTGTTGCCAACGGGATCTGGAAATTTTATGTGTTTAGATTTCTAAATGTATAATTACGGTATTAGAACTAGCATGTAACTTTTTAGAGTGATAAGGAGATTTACACGTCGATCATAAATAAAATCTTTCCTATCTTAATTCTCTTCATTACGCACTGAATGCCTGATTTGGTGTATAGATCGAAATGGCAAGAACCCGAAGCGGATTTCAAAACGCGAACGGAAATAGGAATCAACAACCTCAACCCCAAGTAATTGAGAAAGTACCAGTAGCAGCAGCTGGACCTGAGCCAATCACAATGGCTGGAGTACAAGCCACGATCCGGGCTATGCTGGCTGAGAAAAGAGAAGAGATGATGCAAATGTTGCAAGAAAATAGGGACGAACCTACAATACCTATTGAACAGCCTGAGCTGAATGATGGGCAGTCGGAGGAGGGAAACTACAGTAGGACCGTTGGTCAAGCTGAACAGCCAATGGTTAGAAGGAATATCCAAGACGGAGGAAACGACGGACGAGGATGCAAGTACAAGGATTTCATGGCATCCAAACCACCGACTATGCTGCAAGTTTTACAAGGAAGATGAAGCTTGTTCCTTACCTAGATCCAACTAAACTCTCCAAGATCAACAAGTTTGCCAATGGATTACCCGCAGACTTTGGTCCAATGGTTAAACAAGCAACCACTTTAAAAGTCGCCGTCTGGGCAGCCAAAAATATTGAGACCCAAATAAGGGAAAAGGGTCTGGAGAAAGCTGAAGTTGGTGAGAAGAGGAAGTATGAAGGATCTTCAAAGTCCAACAAGGAGAGCAAATTCTTAAAGTCTGGAGGAGGAAGAGGTGGTGAAGCTAAGTGGTGCGAGAAGTGTAAAAAGAAACACTTCGGGAAATGTAGCGAGGAGGTTACTTGCTACAAATGTGGAAAGACAGGGCATTACGACAGCAAGTGCGCATCCAACAAGAGGGCATGCTACGGATGTAACAAAGAAGGGCATATTTCTAGAGACTGCCCAAAGAAAAACAAGGCAGCAAGGCCAGATACACCACCAAGGCGAAGGGCATTCCACATGATCCTCGACGAAGTAGATAACAACGCGAGGAATCGAGGATGAGGACTTCATATCCGAAGATCGAGTTATGAAGTAGCCAAAGGAAGAGTATCATATGATGTAGCCTATTAGAGGCATAATCTAGGGTGAACTTGAACACCTATGTAATTCTTTCAAGGAATAATATAAAACCTTCGTTTTGTTATCTGGTGTGTTAAGTTGTTATGTGATTTTCTTGTATGGTGACTTGGAAAAACCGCGTGACAATACTTGGGACGAGTATGAGTAGGTGTGAATGGTAGTAGAGGCCTATACTACCGGAAGCACATGACTCACGCTTGGATCAGGGAAAGTCACAACGTTACCAAGAAGCCAGTAGATGATTCCGTTTTGTTCATGTATGTCGTCACCATTATTTCAGTGATGACTAAGAAGATGATTGTTATTTTGACCCTAGTGGTCATATAAAATCGAGTCCGACTCAGATATGTATGTTACTAGGTTCAAAGAACCAAGATCGATGTAGCATTTGAGTTAAGCCAGAAGATTGGAATGAAAGATAATCGAAGCGATCAGTAGATGTATCGCGATCACTGTTAAAGTAAGAAACTTCTAGCTAGAAGTGCTACATACCAAAAGGTGATTATATCACATTAGGACATGAAGGAAGGTATATTCTGTCTTGGAATTTGACTCTAAGAGACCTGAGTCTAAGCGTTGCAACATACGATGAGAGGTCATTAGAACGTGACCCATCGGTCTATTGTGGAAATCAAACAATTTATCTTAAGTTTCTTAAGAAGAAGAAGGAGTATCTAATAAGGATCGAGATTGTGACTTGAAGGTCATAATTTGGAGTCTAACATGAGATAGAAATCGGGTACAAGATCGAGCACCGCCTGCAGTCGAGGAATCCAGGAGTTAGATACTCGTTCAAAGAAACATAGAAGATACGGTTATTACCTAGGATGAAGAGAACACATATGGAATCGTTATACAAGCCCTGTCTCGTTGATGATTCCGAGACTTAATCATCCTAAGGGGAGATAATTGTAACGCCCGTAGATCCGGGCTAGGAAATTTAGAGACAATAAGTGTCGAAAATGACTTTTTGATAGAAGGTTATTTAGAATGAATAATCTTAATAAAAGTTGTAGCATATGTCACAAGGGTTCCGTACATATAAAGAACACCGAAATCTGAGTTATAACGAAGAAGTTATGGCCCGCCGAAGTTTCACGGCAAAACCGGCATGACACTGCATGACGTAAGTAGTGAATTTACGATAGAGTGCTTTTTAGCCTTAGCAATCTAAACGAAAGTCGTAGAATACCTTAAACCGAGAGAGTGCATAAAGAGAACGCCCAAATCTGACTACGTATGAGGAAGATATGATTTTTCTAAGTTTCGTCTTAGCAGTACACAACCCGGAGTTCGAATATTTGATCAAGCGATTTTTAGCCGACACAACCTAAATGAGAATCGAAGATCTCGTTAATAGTAGCGTAACGATAAAAAGACAGATGAAAACGGACGTCGGATGAAGAAGTTATGAATTTTTAATGGACTATTCCTGTCCCGGCATGTTAAAAATATAACTTTAAAAATAAATTCAAAATTAGCCGACGGAGTCTAATCTAAGGTTGTAGATTACGGTCCCGCCTACGCGTGGATATAAAGAACGTCGAAAACGGAGCTCGTATGCGAAAGTTACGAATTTTAGAAGTCCGGAGGCGAATCTGCGAAGTTGATGACGTGGCATGATCTAGGCCAATGCTTGCTGCCCACAGCCTCGCTTCGGATCGTGACACCTGGCCTCGCGTATGCCCAGCGTTCGCATCCGACGCCCAGCGTATGAGAACGCCTCGCGTCAGAGCTCGGTACGCCCAGTGATCTCGCTTTCCTCGGTCCACATTGAGCCACGTCGCCCCAGCAGCTCACCGACGCTTGTTGCACGAACTTCGGTGTACGCGCAACGTACTTTGGAACTACACCCAACATAGTGCGAGGCCTCGCGCCTATAAATAGGTTGCGAGGCAACCTCCATTTTTCACACCTCCCACTTCTACTTTCTCTCTCTACTCTCTCTCTAGACTATCTCACCCCCACCCCCCCCCCCCCCCCCGCCACCAAAGCCTAGGGTACCCACCCCTAGCACTAGAAGGAAGCTCCGGGGCGCCCGACGGCTCCGAGAAAAAGAGCTTTACCGCTCGGACATGCTGCTCCAGCAAAGCCTGGTTTTTAATAAAAACTCGCTGTAAGTGAGATACGCCTACCACACTTTAAATATAGCTTATATATAAATATAATATCGTTATTATGAACCTATAAATAAGATTTATCAGTGATTCAAAGTTGTGATACTGATTGAAGTACTTACGGGAGAGGTGTCTAGAATGGTCACGTTGGGTTTAATTGTTGGATTTCAGAAAAGCTATATGCCGAAATGGTCCTGCCTCCCAACTGTCCTGCCTAGCTGATCCTTACTTGATAGATCATGAAGTAGACTCTGAGTTAATGACGAATCTAGACTAATAATTAGTCGTAATAAATATTAGACTAAAATCTAATGGTAATAATAATAGGTTTCGTCGAAGGAAATCATATTGTTAAGAAACGAAGCGCTGCTCGACTTTCGAGTCGTCACTTTAAGAAGTGAGTACATAGTTACTTTCATCTTACGCATAGATATGAAGTATTTTTATATAAATTATGTGCTATGCGTGCATATAACCTGTATACTTGTTATCTATGCTGGATGAACGATTTTATGAATGTTTTAAATAATTTAAACTGTATATGTATTTTATATCTACAAATATGTAGGGTAAAACATGTGTAGATGAATGATGAGAGATGAAAGATGATATGAGTGAACATTGGCAGCAATAGACTTAGTGCCTAATAAATAACATCGGCAGCTATGGACTTAGTGCCTGTTAGATACACGATGGTAGCTATGGACTTAGTACCTATTAGATAAACGTTGGCAACTATGGACTTAGTACCCAATGAATGAAACTATGGAATTAGTGCTTTACGAACGAGCATTGGCAGATATGGATTTAGTGCCTGCTGTATAAACCCTGATGACTATGGACTTAGTGCCTGCTGTATAAACCTTGGCGACTATGGACTTAGTGCCTACTGTATAAACCCTGGCGACTATGGACTTAGTGCCTGCTGTATGAACCCTTGCGACTATGGACTTAGTGACTGTCGTATAAACCCTGGCAACTATGGACTTAGTGCCTGTTGTATAAACACTGGCGATGACGGACTTCGTGTTTATTCCTTAGGAATGAATGAACGAGGAATAGTTGATTCTTAGGGTAGACCCTTAAGAACAAAGAAGATAATGGGGATGGGTAATTTGGTTAATTGTTTGATGATTAAACATTTAAACATAATAGTTATATTACTGTGGGTTGAAAACCCTATGTACTGACCAGGTTTCCCAACCTGACCCACTCAATTTATTTGTATCACAGGTGTCGATATGAGGTTACATTACACTGAGGGATTAAGGAGATATAAATCAGTAGTGATAATGAATGTAAGTTATGTTTATGCTTATGTTTTTGTATTGACGATGACATACCAATGTTTTAAAATGAATAAAAATACATTTCTTCGGAAACGCTTTGATAACGTATTTATCATGTTTTTCTGGGAACAAATTCCGCAACACTTTTCTTTAAAAGGTTACTCTGATTTTCAAAATAAAGCATAAACAAAGCGGTCTTTTCTAGCCGTGAAAATGGGGATGTCACACTATTCATGTGAATTTATCAATTCCAACCTACAATCATAAGATAAGGTAGAGGACAAAACCAAAATCAAATTTAGGTTTTTCCCTTCATGGACTGAACTTGTTTGTTGTTAATTTATTGCCCACTGGTAGCACGAGGGCCTACCAGTGCTTTGCCTTTTGCAGTCGAATGAGAACCATAGAACTCATAAGCATTGCCAACACAACAAAAAGATGCACAGAAACAAGAATATGTCAACTTAACACGATAGATTATCAACCTTATGTCGTGTGCTAGTGATAAATAAAAGGTTTATTCTCAATTGATTCCTGAAACATTTCATGATCAATAAGGCTCCCACTGACTTCTTGACATATAAGATTTATCTCTTCAAGGGACATTCTTTAACGAGCAAAACAAATATTCAAAAATTAGTAAGGATTCTTGACAAGAGAACACTTCATATAATTGGTCTTAGTTTATCCTTTGTTTTAACCAAAACATCACAACTACCAATTTTAAATGTGCCGGAGTAAAAAAAATTATTACTCCACATTTTATGACATGTTATAAACCTACTTAGTTTGAAATAAGTTTCAAGATATGATTTGCAGTTACTAGAGTATGACTCTAAAACTTGATTTCATACGAAGTATGACTCATCTCTTGATTAAACCATTTCAGCAATATTCGATTCCTCTTCTTAGTAAAACAATTGCACTAAGACATTATTTGAGGATCATTTGTGATATAGTTCCATAACCATTAAGATGATCATAAAAAGATGATACTAAAGTACTCTCCTTTCCTTTCATATTGGAGAAACTTTTATCTTTCTTCCTAATAAATTCTTCATATTTGTTCCACTACTCTTTGAAACTTTTCAAAGAATCAGAATTACATTTAATCTTATAAGCATAACCATATTTACTGAACCATCAGTAAATCATGACGAATAGACTTATCGTCATTTGTGGTGAATCTGAATAGTCCACATCAATGTGTACTAGATCGTTTAGTCCTTCAATTGACTCACATAAACATGTGATCAACGAATTAGTCATGATCTTCCAATGATCAGGATTCTCATACATCACACAATTCGAATTGTATGACTCCAAGTTTCTATCCAACTAAAACTTAGGTGATGAGAATTCCTTTTTACTTGGTTGATTATGACATTTCCACCAATGATATAATTAAGAATCAATCCACATTTAACATTGCTAATAATAGAAATATAACCATCAATTTTTTTATAAATGCCATTGCAAGGAAACATAAAGTAAATAAACCAAAAACTCAGTTTTATTGATAATAAGCGGAAAAATTTGTCCTTACAATGCAAATACAAAAACTATGTTTCTAAATATTTCCTAAGTAATCTATTAATCTATCATAACTCCTAAGCAGCAGCTTCCAAAATCTGATCATCGAACCATGCGGCCGAAATCCATCTCTCACGATCAGATTCAGCTTACTCTTCTAACGCTTCATTCTTTCTCTTAGATTCTGCAAATGTCACACCCCCAAACCAGGATGGCGGAAACGTCCGAAGGTGGATGACTTTCATGTATTGTATCATAACAATTGTGTAATAGTAAAGAAAGCAAACATAAGCATCATATATATAATTGAAAAAGTTACATCATTGTAAGTGTTACATGTTTAAAAAGTCAATTACAATATTATGATAAAAGACTTGTTTGACGCCTTAGCGCCCCATCCTCAAAAGCTGGTGGTTACCTGTTTTACTAATTTCCTGAGAATACAGGTTGTTTGAAAAAGTGTCAACAATTAAGTTGGTGAGTTCATAAGAGTTTGTTATGAAAAATAGTAAGCCTTTCCGTGAAAAGATATCATGTTTGTTTCCAGAAAATCTGATATTTTCTAATAAATGAAATGTAAGCCGTTCACTTGTAAAATGAGGGTGTTTGTTCCAGAAAATCTGATATTTTCTAATAAATGAGATGTAAGCCGTTCAATTGTAAAATGATAATGTTTGTTCTAGAAAATCCGATATTTTTCTAATAAATGAGATGTAAGCTGTAAATGTTCCATGACCGAAATGTACAAGTATTTTCCATGCTTAAAGATAGTATATGTAGTTTTATTCGTATATAAAACCGTTTGAAGGAATATGTTTTCATGTAAAATAAACGCATAGTCGTTTCCCCATGTGAGTTTTTATAACCGTGCTTTTAAGATGTGGTGTCCGCCTCGTCGTTCTTCAGGCACCGATATATTTATGACATTTGTCACCCATAACCTGCCGGTCTGACTGTAGCTAGTAGTCGGGGTGTGGGATCATCAGTCCCGTATAGATCTATACAGTAGTATCACGCACTCGTATCGGAGATTCCGGTTATAAATACAGGACTTTCCTGTATACCTCAGTTAGGTACGACGAAGACAATGTCTCACAAATTTATTCAACGAGTGTACGTATTTATCAAATGAAAACGTTCGTATATGAAATTATCCCATCTTTCCAGGATAATAATGAAAACGAAATAAAATAATTATATATGTACTTTATATAATTACTCCCTTTGCTCAACGGGTTACAAATGTGGTAAAGTTTCGTAAACTATATTTGTAAAGTTTTAACGAAATGAACATTTTGTACTTAATATATATATATATATATATATATATATATATATATATATATATATATATATATATATAGAAGAATAATGTAATGTGTTTTGTAACCATTTTTGATATCTTTACCTTTTTATCAAAATGTTATACATAAAAATATACGCGATTAACAGTAAAGCTATTTCGCGTATTTAACACTTTTCGTAAAAATGGTAAAATAATGTTTTTAAATGTTTGGTTTTAACATAAATATTCTTGTGTGTTACTTGTATTCCCCCCCCCCCCCCCCCCTAAAACATTGAAAAAGTCTTGAAAAAATATATAGGGGTATGAACTCACCTTGTGTGTGATTCTGGTTAGAATCTAACTAGAAACGGTCAGCGGTTCGTGATCGTCGGGCTCGGGAAGCGGAACGCCTTCAGCAAACGAGAGAGAGAGAGAGAGAGAAAAGAATTTGGTGTAAGAAGTGAAATGGTTGAACTTGCTACTTATAGACTAATTTTTTGTCTCTCATGTCGTGATCCATACATGCTCACGTCGTGAGCTCGATCCTGCTCACCTCGTAGACCCGCCATTTGCGTCCCTTGCTTCGGAAGGTGTCCATTTGACTTCTCACGTCGTGAGAAATCCTTGCTCACGTCGTGAGCTTTTGAGTTATCGTTCCGTAGACTTGCCATATGTATTCTAGGCTTGAAAAGTGGCGTTTTGACTCCTCACATCGTGAGAATTCATGCTCACGTCGTGAGTCCAGTTGGATTAGGGTTTCTGAACCGTGTCATGCTCTTAGACAGCTGTATCTTCGGAAGGTCATAACTTTTGCATACGAGCTCCGTTTTTGACGTTCTTTATATCAACGCGTAGGTGGAGATGTACTCTACAACTTTAATTTAGATCACTAAGGCTAAAAAGTAATCTATCGTAAACTCACTTTTTACGATTCTCGGTGTCATGCCAATTTTGTCGCGAAACTTCGACAAGTCATATCTTCTTCGTTATAAGTCGGATTTATGCGTTCTTTATATCTCCGGAATCCTTGTCCCGACCACTACAATTTTCTTCATAGATATTGGGTCTATCTATTATTTTATTTTTGACGCTTATTTTTATTCTTAACTTATTATATTTTATAAATAAGTATAATGCACATAATATTCAAATAATTTCTCTTTATTACTTCAAAATAGGTTATAATTGTTGACCCTAACTATTATACCATTATACTAATGCTTAGCCTAGAAACACAGGTGTTACAAGTGATTTCGGTATTGTGGTTTGATCTTAGAAGGGAGATTTCGGTTGGGGTGTTTTCGGTCCAATTGTTTCTTAATTTGGTGTTTTCGGTTTTGGTTTGGAATAACTGGTTGTTATATTATCCCCCCGTTAGAGGGAATTTCGTCCCAAAATTATTTCTAAGGTGGTACTCATGAACTAGGGAAAAGATGTGGGTACTTTTGTTTCATCTGATCTTCCTGTTCCAAAGTGAATTTAGGTCCTCGCTTGGCGTTCCAGTGGACTTGTACTATTGGTAAACGGCTTTGCTTTGTTCTCTTGATCTCCCTATGCATGATTTCTATTGGTTCTTCTACGAAGCGTAGACTCTTATTTACCTCGACTTCATCGAGTAGAATTACTAGAGTCTCGTCGGACAGATATTGTTTCTGATTGGACGTGGAAGATGGGGTGTGTGTTACCGAGTTTCTGCGGTAGTTGGGGTTTTTAAGTCAACGAGCCGATCCCACAATGCCTCTAGTTGTTTACGGATTCTAACGATCTTCTCTATTACATCCTTTATGATTTCTGGGTCGGTGAGGGTGTTTTTGATCATTTGGCTTCTTAGCCTATTGGGCGTTCCTAATTTCAATCCAACTTAGTGGTGATCAGTGATTGTGTCCGTACAGTGCTTCAATCGGAGAGGCATTGCTGCCGGGGTAGTTATTGTTTGTAATAGGACTCAACCGGTGGAAGGTGAGCGTTCCATGCTTTGCCAAAGAATATCACACAGAAGCGAAGGATACTTTCTAATGTTTGAATGTTTTACTCATTCTAACTGTTTGTTTAGGGATGGTAAGGTATACTCAAGACAAGTTGGGTTTTTCCAAAGGTTTCTGTAATGACTGTAAAAAGTGCGAGGCGAATTGATTGTCCCTTATTCGTAATAACTGATAGCGGTATACTATACAGTCTCATAGCCTCCTTGTGATATGTTCCTGTCACCTTTTCTATTTCATATGTTGCTTTGACTGTTAGGAAGTGTATGGGTTTGGTTCATCACTCAATTGGTAGCGTGCCCACCCGTAGTCCTGGACAGTTTTGTCTTGGGATTCGTGGTATAACACATACCTGGTTCATCTACCATCGCTTTGTGTATACAAGTCGTATATAATTAAGATTGGAAATACAGTCAGATAGGTGATTCTGCCCTAAGCCCACAACCAAACAAGGAACAGGATTCAAGGCGGAATCACACATCTTAAGTCTGTAGAATCTTAATTATATACCACCCTTACATATGCACCTAGTAGTGATAAATTACCAGCATGGGTCCTTAGTTCCCACATGAGTGATGTGATTAGTTTGGGTGAGAAGGTGATTATAACTACTTTTTCGATATCTACTGCGTTTTAGGTCAATTCTTGATCTTGACTTGTTGTACGAGTGGTATTCCCGGGAGTTCTGTCGAGAATACATCGGGAAGTTTACGGACTTCTGGAACATCCTTGATGTTTTACGCTTCCTGTTTCTCATCTACTGCGTAGGCTAGGAAGGCATGGTGCCTCTCGTGTAGATAGTTCTAGGTCTTGACATAAGAGATGATTTGAAGGATTGTGTCGGGTTTGTCGCCATAATTGACGAGGGTTTCGCTATATGGCATATTAGGGCTAACGACTTTTTCGTAACACACGATATTAGCATGGCAAGGACTAAACTAAAATATACTGGTGATCACGTCGAAGTTTCCTATTGTAGCTGGCATTAGGTCAATTTGAAAGAACTGGTTGCTTTAGTGTTAGAGTGCATACTACATATTTATCTTTAATGCTTTCTGTTTTATTATTTTTTAATTCTACTGTGGATGTTTCGTTGAGTGATTGTAGATCTTATCTGAATATGTTTTTAAATTGGTGATTCGCGAACTCTTCTTCATACCGCTAACGCAAAGTATGCATGTATATGAGTGACTAAGGAGAAACGTATTGGTAACCATGGTCGGATCATTCATGGTCTCCTCGTGCCCCATTTTTAGAACTCTGCCAACACTTATGGCATTCCTTGCTTTTAGACACTCCCTATTGAAATGCCCCACTGCACCACATCCGTAGCAAATTCGGGTTACTCCGGCATTCGTGGTTTGAGTGGTTTTTTGGGTCGGTATCCTATAGAAACGAGCGATATGCCCATTTTTGTTGCAATTCTTGTAGTGCATCACCCGACAGGCTCCACAGTAATGAAAGTTGCACTTGTTGCATTTTTGAAAATTTCCAGCATATGGTCGGTTCGGTACTAAGGTAGTAGGGACAGTGGTGGTATGGACTTCTACAGTTTGTTGTTTTTTGGTAGTTCCTTGAGTCGAACTGCCCCTTTTCTTGTTCCATAACTTTCGTTTCTTGTTCTTAGGTTTGTGGTTTGGGTGTACTTGTAGGCAGACACTTGTTGTTGCCCTTGGTTGTTACTACGATTGGAATTGTCGACACTGTTTCCATTTCCGTTTGTGTTGTTAGCGCTGAGTTGTGCCATGACAGCTGTCACAGCAGCTGTTACAGCGACTTGGAATGTAGCGGGGTCTTTTTGTAGAACCGGTGTTGCGCCGGTATACTGGTTACTTCCATGTGAAGGCATGATTCTGTTGCATGGTATGAAACGAGTTCGTAAGTAATCATGGTCGTTGCTAGTTGTATTCTATCTATTTATATACACATATAAATTTCACGTTTTGCTTTACGGTTCTCAATGTTTCGACCAACATCCCTGTGATGTATTTATGGTAGTGAGTGGGAGTAGATATTGTACAAATGTTAAGTTTAACAAAATAGAATATAGGTGACAAAATCTTAAGTTGGTCGGTTTCATGGGTTTTGGAAGTGCGTATCTTTCCTGATTTACTATTACTAGTTGTAACGAAAGGTACGATAAACCCAACACGTAGTGTGAGTAGTGTAGTCACTAACTGACTAGGTTATATAAGTTTATTAGTTATTAAAGTGACGCATAAGGTGTCCTGCCATCTTGCACGTCTTGCGAGTGGTCTCTTCTACTCTCTATTCTGTTATGATTACCCTAGTTTTAGCTGCAAGGATTTGTTGTCTCATGGTGACTATATTTTCCTCTAAAGAGTGTAGGTGGTCCATATTGTTTTCCTGGGCTACTTGTAGACATGACATCCATATGGTGTTCTTTGTTCTTCGTGGGTGTGTTGGATTTAAATCATCATGTTTCGCGCTTTGCCACTGATCTCCATTACTTCGTGATGGAGAGTCTGAACCTGAATGTCGGAGCGGGCCTCTCATGTCTGCTCCTGATAGGGTAAGGTTCATTAACGATCTCTCCAACGCCTTTCTCTTCGTTTGATCCCTTCTCAGAATCCTCTTCATGAACCCCCTTCTAGTTCTTCCTCGACTCCTCCGTTGGTTGTTGGAGTGGGGTTGTGATGTCTAGATATGTCGTTTGTGCGAGAATAGGGGTATATAAAGAATCTACGAGTTTAATAGAAGCATATCTAATGAAATTTTTTATGGCGTGATCCTTACCGGGTCCTCCTAAAATCACGTAGTGCATACAAGTTGTATATAACTAAGATCGAATAGACCTTCGAATAAGTGATCCTACTTTAAACCCACAACAAAACAAGGAACGAGATTTAAAGTGGAATCACAAATTCTAAGTCTATGTAATCTTAATTATAAATAACCTTAACGTATACACTAAGCAATTATAGACCTACCAGTAAGGGTCTTTAGTTTTCACATAAATTATTTATAGTATCATAAAATACTCCTATAGTATTTTAAGTTTTATGTTTGGTTCTAGAGTTTCTTAGTATATAGAGTTGGTAAGTTTTAGACTTGTTGTAACACCACGATTATTCCCAAACACATGTTGGTCGTGTCTTGAATAAATATAGTTGATCAGGCTAAATATATCCAAGATATGATAACATAACTATCCGGGCTTAACTGCAACATTCAACTTATCTAAATACTTTTATATGGCTCTTACTATGATATTGTTCTAGTATGTATGTATGTATGTATACTTCTATAAAAATACTTATAATATTCTAAAGTATACTTGTACAAAAATGTTACTTCAGAGAGTCTTAGTCCCATTGTATTTATAGTTTTTATATCTTATGTGGTTTAATATACTTAGTTCACTATAAACAATGCTCTGATACCAATCTGTCACACCCCCAAACCAGGATGGCGGAAACGTCCGGGGGTGGATGACTTTCATGTATTGTATCATAACAATTGTGAAATTGTAAAGAAAGCAAACATAACCATCATATATATAATTGAAAAAGTTACACCATTGTAAGTGTTACATGTTTCAAAAGTCAATTACAATATGATGACAAAAGACTTGTTTGACGCCTTAGCGCCCCATCCTCAAAAGCTGGTGGTTACATGTTTTACTGATTTCCTGAGAATACAAGTTGTTTGAAAAAGTGTCAACAATTAAGTTGGTGAGTTCATAAGAGTTTGTTATGAAAAATAGTAAGCCTTTCCGTGAAAAGATATCGTGTTTGTTTCCAGAAAATCTGATATTTTCTAATAAATGAAATGTAAGTCGTTCACTTGTAAAATGAGGGTGTTTGTTCCAGAAAATCTGATATTTTCTAATAAATGAGATGTAAGCCGTTCACTGGTAAAATGATATTGTTTGTTCAAGAAAATATGATATTTTCTAATAAATGAGATGAAAGCCGTAAATGTTCCAAGACCGAAATGTACAAGTATTTTCCATACTTAAAGATAGTAAGATGTAGTTTTATTCGTATATAAAACCGTTTGAAGGAATATGTTTTTGTGTAAAATAAACGCATAGTCGTTTCCCCATGTGAGTTTTTATAACCGTGCTTTTAAGATGTGGTGTCTGCCTTGTCATTCTTCAAGCGCCGATATATTTATGACATTTGTCACCCATAACCTTCCGGTCTGACTGTAGCTAGTACTCAGGGTGTGGGATCATTAGTCCCGTATAGATCTATACACAAGTATCACGCTCTCGTATCGGAGATTCCGGTTATAAATACAGGACTTTCGTGTATACCTCAGTTAGGTACGATTAAGACAATGTCTCACAAATCTATTCAACGAGTGTACGTGTTTTTGAAATGAAAACGTTTGTATATGAAATTATCCCCTCATTCTAGGATAATAATGAAAACGACGTAAAATAATTATATATGTACTTTATATAATTACTCCCTTTGCTCAACGGGTTACAAAGGTGGTAAAGTTTCGTAAACTATATTTGTAAAGTTTTAACGAAATGAATGTTTTGTACTTGAAATATATATATATATATATATATATATATATATATATATATATATATATATATATATATATATATATATATATATATATAAGAATAATGTAATGTATTTTGTAACCATTTTTCATATCTTTACGTTTTTATCAAAATGTTGTATGTAAAAATATACGCGATTAATAGTAAAGCCATTTCGCTTATTTAACACTTTTCGTAAAAATTGTAAAATAACGTATTTTAATGTTTGGTTTTAACATAAATATTCTTGTGTGTTACTTGTATTCCTCCCCCCCCTAAAACATAGAAAAAGTATTGAAAAAATGTAGGGGTATGAACTCACCTTGAGTGTGATTGCGGTTAGAATCTAACTAGAAACGGTAAGCGGTTCGTGATCGTCGGGCTCGGAAAGCGGAACGCCTTCAGCAAACGAGAGACAGAGAAAAGAATTCAGTGTAAGAAGTGAAGTGGTCAAACTTGCTATTTATAGGCTGATTTTTGGTCTCTCACATCATGAGCCATACATGCTCACATCGTGAGCTCGATCCTGCTCACATCGTAGACCCTCCATTTGCGTCACGTCGTAAGCCATACATGCTCACGTCGTGAGATCCTACTCACCTCGTATACCCGCCATTTACGTCCCTAGCTTCGGAAGGTGTCCATTTGACTACTCACTTCGTGAGAAATCCTTGCTCACGTCGTGAGCTTTTGAGTTATCGTTTCGTAGACTTTCCATATGTATTCTAGCCTTGAAAAGTGGCGTTTTGACTCCTCACGTCGTGAGAATTCATGCTGACGTCGTGAGTCCAGTCAGATTATGGTTTCTGACACGTGTCATGCTCTTAGATAGTTGTATCTTCGGAAGGTCATAAGTTTTGCATACGATCTCCGTATTTGACGTTCTATATATCCACGCGTAGGTGGAGACGTACTCTACAACTTTCATTTAGATCACTAAGGCTAAAAAGTAATCTATCGTAAACTCACTTTTTACGATTCTCGGTGTCGTGCTAGTTTTGTCGCGAAACTTTGAAAGGGCATAACTTCTTCGTTATAACTCGGATTTAGGCGTTCTTAATATCTCTGGAATCCTTGTCCCAACCATTACAATTTTCTTTATAGACTAATGTTTAGCCTAGACACACGGGCGTTCTTAATATCTATTATTTTATTTTTGACGCTTTTTTTTATTCTTAACTTATTATATCATATTAATAAGTATAATGCACATAATATTCAAATAATTTCTCTTTATTACTTTAAAGTAGGTTATAATTGTTGACCCTAACTATTATACCATTAGACTAATGTTTAGCCTAGACACACGGGCGTTACAAGTGATTTCGGTCTTGTGGTTTGATCTTAGAAGGGAGATTTCGGTTGGGGTGTTTTCGGTCCAACTGTTTCTTAATTTGTTGTTTTCGGTTTTGGTTTGGAGTAACTGGTTGTTACAACAAAACATGAAAATGTGACTATCACATCATGTAATAAGCATCTACGAATAGGAACTTAATACAATAATTGGGTTGTATAGTGGATGTACCTAAAGTAGAGTCACACAACTTGACTTTACTATCTCTAAGATCTTTCAGGTAGTCTAAGCAACTTCGCATCCAATGCCCCTTCAATTGGCAATAGAAACACATGGACCTTTTGGGATTCACACATGGAACTGTCTCAAAATTAGAATTTCTCCTTAACGTATGGTCAAATGGTTTGACCTTGGCCGATCCTTTTCCATTGGGAAGAGAAACCTTTTCTGGACTACCAATATTGCCATTGTCAATGTCCATGGAAATTTGGGAGACAGATCCTTCAAACATATTTGCTTGACTTGTGCTCTTAAGCATTCATGCTTGAGCAACAATCAACATATATGTTAGATCAATTAGGGTCACGTCATGGTCCCTCTCATAGAAGTCTCTAATCAACTGACTATATGAGTCAGGAAGCAAAACTAGAACCAAGTCAATGGCCATCTCCCTTGGAAAAATGACACCTAACATTCCCAATCTGTCAATGTGCGATTTCATTTTCAGAACATGTGCACATACAGACTTTCCATGCCAATAAGGCTTGAGTAGTTTCGTACTTTTCAACTTGAAGAATACATGACTTAGGGAGAGTCACTGGAGGAGGTGGAGGAAGAGTTGGAGAAGCATGATTTCTAGTTCCACCATTACTTAAAAAAGGGAACATTCTTTCACTTTGATCAAGACGTGGAAGATCATCTCCAGATTGAGACGAAAAAACATTTCTAGAAGGACGAGGAAGACCATTGTTGTCTGAACTCGACATCTATAATAAGGAGAAAAGAGAATTCAAGTTAGTTGATTTTAATCCTTAATTATTAACCCAAAAATTTAAATTAAGGTAGGATTCATATTTTTTATTTTAATTATGAAGAGGGATGTCGTAATCAAATTCGAATCTATTTTAGTTAAGTAAAGCATTTACCAATTTCAATATTATGAAACTCCTAGATCTTTTAAGATTCATTGAACCATTCAATGACATGTTTAATCTCGATTATGATCTCACTTTGTGACTGAGATGTCGAGGATCACAAACGAGATATGAATAACCATGCAAATTAGTTTTGTACTCTCGATGTCATTTATCATCTGAAATTAATGTGCCGATTAACCACACTCGCTCCATTAATTCAATGATAATTTACGAGACACCCATTTCCAACAATATCAGTCCCATATTAGTGTTTCAGTTAACCACACACGCTCCACTAACGACCAATAAGGTGCAATGTGCAATTTCATGGGTTAGCATCAAATTCTCATTTTTTGCAATGTAACAAAGAATGTGATTTTAGAAAATAGTTCGGTTACTTTATATCACATTATACTTATCAATTAGATTTAATTGTCCTATCGAACCCGTTCGGCTAACAACCCTCAACCATACAAGAGAGCGGTGGGTATGAATGGATACCCAATGACGGTCATTTTACAGGCCGTTTCCTTAAACTCCTCTTATAATATGGTTTCGTGAAAGAGGCGTACTAGCGATTCGACTGACTTTTCTTATACGTATAATATATATTAAACTATTAATTGTATATATAGTATAAGGTGAATTTTAAAATTTTTATAATTCCAAGGGTTTATTCTTTTAATAAATTAAACTTTTAATTTAACTAAATTTAAACCATATATGGATTTATTAATTATCCTTTAACTAATTATTTAATTAAATTATTAACAAAATCCATAAGAATGTAATTTAGTGTTTACATTTTAAATTTCAAAAATTAAACCTTTTAATTTAAATGTCAAACAACCCTAAAATTAACTTTAATTAATAATCAAATTAATTATTTAGTAACCAATTATGGATATATTAATTATCCTTTAATCAAAAAATTAATTAAATTATTAATCATATCCATACGGATAATTATATCAAATAAAATCAACATTATCCAATTCATAATTATCTCCTAACATTTTGGTCATATTTAATTATCTAACATTACCAAAAATCAGATTATAACAGATTTAAAAAAAGATAATTACCAATTATTAACCAAATAAATCAAGTTAGGCAAGAAAATCCGAAATCAGGATCTGACGCACAAACTCGCCGAGTTGCAGTCCAACACGTCGAGTCCGAAGAAACAACTCGACGAGTCCGAAGAACATAATGACGATTCTGTTTTCTCCTCCTTGTTCAAGTTCATATTAGTATCAATTCAATAGAAAACTAAACCTAGGCTCTGATACCATTGATGGGTTTTGAGCATAACATACAATCCTATGCGTGCATGCAACCCTAATTGAAGATCTACGTTTTCTCTAACTGAACATACAATAATGAACAACAAAGTATAAAACCTAGATCTATGGATAATAATCAAATAATAGGGTTATAATACATACCTTTAAGATTGTGATTGTAAACAATCTTGAATCCTTGCTTGAAATACCTTTGGTAGCAAGCGCCACAAATGTCGTGCCTCTAATGGTACACAAACAAACTCAAGCAACCAAGGAATACTGTAGAGAGAGAGAGAGAGAGAGAGAGAGAGAAGGGATGAAGAATTTCGAATCTAAGCCTTTTGAGGAGTGCATGGACGAAATCTAACCCTAAGGAGGGTTTATATAGGTGTTAGGAAGGTATCGGATAAGGTAGGTATATCGAAGATAAATCCAAGATAACCCTAATCCTTTAACTTCCTCCCTAAGGCATCCAAGGCACCCTTAGAGCCCAAGGAAACCCTAGGAGCATCTAGATTTCGTTCCCCCTACTATAGGGAGATTCTAGAATTGCCCAATGCTCAACTATTGAACATTGTCACCTTTAGTCCCTGTAGTTTTAATTAATTCCTTTAATCCCAAAATTAATTCCAAATTAATTTCTGATTAAATATTAATTAAACAATGTGATTTCTAATTAATATATTATTTCCATAACACATTAATAAATCATTTATTTTAATTTCTAATTAATTTATTAACCAAGTAATAAATTAATAAATCATTCTTCTCTCTATAACAGTTATCCTATTCAATTGACAGGTTTGAAGGCAACCCAAAAGGACTATGCTACTATCAATTCAAGTTTATACTGATTATAGTTATGGGCTTAGACACCTAATCCAACAAAAATGCCCATACATGTTCTATGTGATATGCTTTGAATTTTGAACTGCATGCTAGAATAGGGTTGTGGATCTGCTTAGGATTGCATGATAGAATGCTAGGAGAGATGCCTTTGTATGCCTTGTGTATGAGCTCATAGACATGCATGATAGTTCTGGATCAGTCAGTGATAGGATGGTATGTTTAGGTTATGCTTATATTCTGATTACTCGATGCTTGAATGCTACTTGCTTTGTGCTTTTAGGAGTTCCCATTAACATCAACTAACTAGTAACCGAACACGCTAAGTTACATATTACTGAGATTGGGTAGTTTTAGAAGCTTAGGTTTAACCCTATTTCGCAGCTCTTGTCTGAGTCTAACCGTTGTAGTGTGAGACCTTTCATTCAAAGATTTATCTGGTGTCGATGATGTGTAATTATGATCGTGAGCTAGTTAAAGGGTGTTAGAGGGGGGTCCCCTCTACAACTGATGGCGGAGAGTGGTGTGGTAGTATCCTTAGGAAGACCTAAGAGATGATTCGGTGCTGAGAGATTTTCTTTTCTAGAGATTGTTTGGATTGATAGGAAAGTAACTTGGGGGACTCGGGGAAATCCTTGAGGAAAGTACGGATATATGTGGAAAGTAGTATGGGCCCATAATACAGGAAGCAAAGGATCCGTACCCGAGTAAAGGAAAGTCACGATGATACCAGGAAGCTTGTAGGGTGTGGGATTCTTTGAGTATATTCTGATGGTTTGAATGGTTTATTTTCATTATCGTGGTCACTCAAGAAAGTTCTGGTGGAGATATGTGTACCGGTGACGTTGATGGTTTGGGTTCAGGCTCTGGGGTTGGGATTATGGATGATCAGATGCGGGAGTTTATTTTATCAGAGATTACCCACAACATTATTGAGCAGACTCCTGTGAACTTCGGTACGATCAAGGAGGGTATCATGGAGATTCTGGATGAGCGCTTGGGTGCTTTTCGTTCTGAGATGGTGGCGATGATGGGAGCTCGCACTTTAACTTTCTATGTGTTTCGGGCATGTAGGGCTCCGAAAATTGATCCCATTTATGATTAAAATTTCCCTCTATTAACAAAGTGGACGAATGATCATCTGGAATCCTAAGTGATCGGAGACACTTTCTCGGGGGTTCTCAGATGCGCACAGCAAAAAGCGAAGCAAAATGCTTTATTTTCCAAATTAAAATTTTGCATGTTTAATTCTTTTGTTTCTAAAATTGAACCTAAAACCGTTAAAGTTGTGCTTGATCATGCAGATTGGGTTCAGGAGATTCAAGAGGAGCTAAATGAGTTTGAAAGGAATAAAGTATGGAGATTGGTTCCCACTCGAGAAAATGCTTCGGTTGTTGGTATGAAGTGGGTGTTCAGAAATAAAATGGATAAAGAAGGGAATGTCATTTAAAAAAAAAGCTCGTTTGGTAGTTAAATGCTACTGCCAAGAAGAAGGCATTAACTACGAGGAGACGTTCACAAAAACATTGAAGTCTATCAAATGGATGTGAAGTACGTAATTCTAAATGGCGAACTAGAAGAAACAGTATATGTGGAATAACCACCAGGTTTTGGTAATGATAAATCCCCAATCATTGTTACATTCTGAACAAGGTAGTGTATGGTCTGAAACAAGCACCCTGTGCATGGTATGAAACTCTGACTCGTTTTCTTTAACAATCAAAATTTAAACAAGGTTCTGTTGATCCAACCTTCTTTCGGAAGAAAGATGGTGACCATTTAATCATCGTTCAGATTTTTGTTGATGACATTATTTTCGGATCCTCTAATACAAGATTAACAGCTGAGAACTGAAACTTAATGGAAACTAAATTTGAAATGAGTTTGATGGGTCCAATTAACTTTTTCCTTGGTTTAAACATTAGAAAAAGTTCAGAAGGCATATTTATCAACCAAGAAGCCTACACGAAGACCTTTCTTGCAAAATTCGGAATGGTGGGTGATTCAAAGGTTGAGGTTCCTATGACTTTCGGAACGAAACTCACTCCTTCCTTGGACAATCCAGCAACGGATATCACATTATATTGTCAGATGATCGGATCATTAATGTCTCTCACATCAAGTCGTCCTGATATAATGTTTGATGTATGTTATTGTGCCATGTTTTAGGCCAATACCCATGAACCTCATATGTTAGCTATGAAGAACATATTCCGATACCTCAAAAGAACAACGTCACTTGGAATATGGTATCCCTTAAATTCAGGATTCTTTGTGCAAGCATATTCGGACGCTAACCTTGGTGGCTGTGGCCTTGATCGGAAGAGCACATCAGGTGGATGTTAGTTTCTGGATGACAAGCTTGTCAGCTAGCAATCCAGGAAACAAATCTGTGTGTCTTTATCCACAGCTGAAGCTGAATATATTGCAGCAGATTCATGTACATCTCAAGTGGTGTGGATTCATAATCAATTGCGGGACTTCAGAATCAACATGAAGAGAATTCCCTTATGTTGTGATTCCAAAAGTCCCATCAGAATATGCCACAATCCGGTGCACCATTCAAAAACGAAGCATATAGCGCTGAGATACCACTTCATGGAGGATCATGTTGAAGATGGCAACATTGCAGTTCACTTCGTCCGTTCCTCGGATCAATTAGCTGATATCTTCACCAAAGAGTTACTTGAAGCATCTTTCAATCGGATCCTACAAGGTTTGGGAATGATTGAAGCTGACCCGGTTCTGAAATCGTCTTCTCAATAAAGCAAGTTACTGTAGCATTCCGAATAGGTCCGATCTTCAGAATCTGTCGGAATTAACTGTTCACTTCCAATTTATTCCGAACTTCGGAGTACTTCTGAAGTAACTGTTCATTCGGACTTCTGAATCATTTATCTTTAAAAAAAATCAAAAATATTTTTCTTTACTTTTCTTTTTCAGAAAATCCAAATCTTAAACAAATATTTTCTCCATTTCTGCATTTTCTTTTCAGAAATCAAAAAATCTCAAAAATATTTTCTTTATTTTCTTTTCTGAAAAACCAAAAATAAAAAAAATATTTTCCTTTCAAGGATTTGCAAAGAAATTCATTTCTGAATGTCAAAATGACATAAGGAATTGACGGTCGAACACACAACTTCTTTCTACCATATCTTGTCACATCTTCCACGTAATCCCCCGATTATTGAAACAAAACCGGTTTCGATATAGGATTACAAAACTCTAGTTCGTGATCGTAAAATCATTATCACCATGATTTGCGTGAAACTCCCAACCATTCTACTCTCAATCTCTTATTCTCCATCAATTTCGCGTTCACAATTGTAACCCTTAATACTCTCAATGTATTACCACTAAGGTTTAGGTTACAAAACATCTGTGTTTATGATCTTGAAATTTTTATCACCATGATTTCGAATGAAACCCAAAATCTGACTACCATTTCTGAACTGACGGTGAACATTTATTGTTCAAGATTTTTACTTGCTGAATTGACGGTGAACAATTTCTTCTTCTAGATATTTACCTAGTGAATTGATGGATACACTCTTTTTTTTGTACGATGGCTGTTCGATATCTCATTTTTCCTTTGTGTGATCTTAATGAAATGTTCTAATCCCAAGTCATTTCTTCCCAATAGATCCAGGTTTTTCAAATTTTTTCAAATGAGATTTCCCGTTGCACATTTTCAGAAATACCTAGTTACTTCAAAACATTTCCAAAGCTTACTTGTTATTATGACTACACCGGTCAAACAAGTACTTCATTCATATTTTCGACCTTATGTTAAGTTTCAGAATCTCTTTGAAGCTAAAGCCACCCTTAAAGCCTACTAAAAGAAGCCTTTCACATTTTCTTAATAAACTGATGATCGTAATTCAACGGGAAACCACATAAGCATTCTGGAGTCTCTCTTGACTCAGAATGAAGAGATCGTTGCTTGGGATCATACTACTTTTTCATATCAAACTCGTTTGATATCACACATCCCACACTTTCAATTATCTTAATTCTTTTTTTGGCACACTCTTGCTTGCAATAAAAACCTTGTGTTTTTACTCACTCTAGTTTCTGGTTTATTTACTTTTCATCATTTATGTTTTACTATATATATATATATATATATATATATATATATATATATATATATATATATATATATATATATGTGTGTGTGTGTGTGTGTGTGTGTTTTCCGTCAAGTGAAATTCCGAAATGATCTCTCTTCAGAACTGAAGGATTAATGAAGAGGCGCCACTTTTGAATTTCCCGGCACACACGAGTCTGTTAAAATAGCCGCCGACACAAGATGATGAGTTGGCACGCTTTTACAAGCTAATTTTTCGGCTACCGGGGAACGTGAAACGACGGTTTCTCTCTCTACTCATTATCACATATAAAAGCGTTGTAATTGATTCATATACCTTACCGCTTACACAAATCTTAAAAAGCAAAATTGCTCAAGCATCTACTGTTCATCATCTTCAACACCTGCAACAATGGCCACTTCCTATGAAAACGTGTCCTTTGCCGACCAAGCCGCTTAAGTGATCATGCTCTCTGTGAAGCCAAACCGAAACATGATCATTGATTTGGATGCTACTCGTTACAATGCCCTGCTTTGCCTTATGATCGAGTGTTTGAAGTTTTCCTCTCTCATGAAAGCCTTAACAATGGCAAATGAAGTTCCTCTGGTACATCTTTCAAGGGTGTTCTCCTCAACCATTTACAACATACAAGATGAGGTCATTAGCTTTGAGGTAGCCAACCACAAGACCTCGATTAACAAGCCCAATTTCTGCAAATTGCTAGGGCTTGCATCTTCTAATGCGAGTGTCGACCCAGAATTAATCCCTATTACTGTCTTGATCAACATGTTTTACCAAATGGGATATACCGGCAATATCTCCCTTCTCTCGAAGTTCAGAAAACCCTTCTTGCCGCCAATGTGGAATGGACTCTTCACTATTTTGTTCAAAAGCCTATCAGAACAGGTCGCAAGTTCTGATAGTTCTAGTAAGATGTTCTACACTCTTCTATTTGGGCTCTTCTTTGGAGTTAATTTGGATCTTAGTTCCGTAATCTGGGCTTAGTTTATACAGAGCACCAGCTCGACCACTCGACACATGGAAATTTCGTGTGCTCGTTTCTGGTCGATCGTGGTCAAAAAGGTGTTGCTGCATTATCATGTTCTTATGATGAAGGACTCATTGATGGAGGAGATCCCCAAGCTACAGACCACTATGTTCGACACATCAGATCTACGAAATTTCGATTTCATCAGTTCAATCCCGGAGGTGATGTTAGCAAAAGTTTTGATGGACAACGACCTCATTAGGGCGTATCATTCCTTGCCCTCATCTGGAGTCCACCCAATCCCTGCAGAGCTACAACATATTATCGATACAGGAGACAAGCCGAAATAAGGAGGAAATAGAAAAGTAAAAGCTTTATCTTCGGAATATGTGAGGGTTCCGAAGAAAACCAAGAAACCTGCTCCAAAACCCCGATCTCCCAGTCCTATTCTCCAAGAAGATCCAGACGAAAGGACTGTATCGGAAGTACAAGCAACTAAATCTCAACATCAAGAGGAGGAGGATACAACCCACACTTCAGTTGCTCCAACTTTAGAACCTATTCCGAAGGTATCATCTCCTACTTCCTCATCTGTTCCCACCGCTGATATTTTTGACTCCATTATCCAAGAACCGTTTCTAAACCTCACCCCTCCACCTCCACCCCCACCATTTAACCCTACAACAACAACCTTTGTACAAACCTCTCTACCCACACTTTCAGTTCCTCTTTCTTCACCAATCTTTATCAACTCCACGATACCCATAACATCAACTGTCTCAACTCCACCGAAAGTCCTTGTATTCAAATCAGTTTCGGAGGAGATACAAACTTCAGGCATTCCTGTCAACGCATCTAATGCGGGGGAAAATGTCAATATCTGTGTGACTACCGATAAGGAACATCAACTGCTCCTCCTTTCAACGAGGATGAAGACATCTTGTTCGGAGAAGATCAATACGTTTACTGATTTTGTCTTCAGTCCATTCACTATCAACATCAACAGTGATGATGATGATGCTCCAATGACCAAAGGACAGTTCAAGCAGCTGAACGGAAAGCTTGATTCTATCTTGGATTCTTCCATGGTATCTTCTTCGTCAAAATGGGAATACATTTTGACATCTCATAAAGCCATTGTGGAGATGATCACATTCTCGAATGCCAAAGTCCTTGAAGAAACAACAAAGGCATGTCAAGCTTCAGAAAAGAGAATGACAGAAACTTTTGAAAAGGTCCAAAAGTTACCCAATGAAGTCAAGGAATTTGTGACTGACTTCAGGACCTCTTCTGACAAGAACACAACCGATATGAACAAGGTTATCGAAGGTTTTCATAATTAGTTGTATTATGAAAAGAAGCTCTCTCCAAACTCCGGGAAAACATCAAGCTTGATAACACTGATCTTAATTTCTCAATTTCTCAACAGCTTACCAAGTTGCAATCTGACTTAGCTCTTGAAAATAAGATCATGGATGAATTGGCTGAGAAAACTTAGAAAACCAAGGTTCATATTGTGAAGCTGAAGAATGCTACCCATAACATTGCCCAACTTGAAAAAGAAAGATCTTTAGTTAAAGGGTGCATTTCTGAAATCAACCAATACTTTATGTGAATCGTTGAAACTCGTGATTCCTCGTTCACTGTCTTTGTTAGACAGAATCTCTCTGAAAATTTTCAACCTATATTCGCCATGCTAAATCAGATACAGGGTGTTTCGGGAAGCGGGGCTTCTACAAAACAAGGGGAGACGAGGAAGAAAAGATAAAGATTGAAACTGATCGGAAGGATAATGAAGCTTCCAGATAAGGAAAAGATAAAGATAAAGGTATTTTGGAAGAAGAAAATGATGAAGATGCGAACTTGACTGAGTCGGAACGAGCAGATAGAGAGAAAAGAGACAAAGAGCTTAACGAACTCAATTCTCTTCAAAAGAAATTTGATGCAGAAGAAGCTGAAGCCAAGAATGTGAAACTAGTGCTTGAATTCTACGAATGCTTTAAAAACAATCCTTTCTTCGGCTGGAGCAAACAAAGAAAACTCTACTGCCGACATCAAATATGTTTTGGATATGATACATTGGTATTTGTCAGCTCGAGGCTCACTTCTGAAGATTATGCCAAAAATATTTGATGTGAAAATGAGATAAAGAAGACCTACTTCTGATTTGACACAAAGAGGGAGATTGTTAAATATCTATATTTGTTGTGTCAAATGGTTGTGTTCGGAATTTTTGTGTACATATTCCGATTTTCGAAATTTGCATGTCCATATTCGGTGTCTTAGCTTAGTCTGTCTATATATAGCGCATTGTATTCTTTCTTTTAGATAGATCTTTGGAACCATCCAATACTCACAGAATAGTTATGAATTGAGAACTGTTATTTGTGCTTTGTTATTGAAGATTGAGCTTATTTCAATCCATATCATTCTTGTTAATTGAATTGTTTTAGCATTTCATATTGAATATAGAATCTATCGGTCATATATATATATATATATATATATATATATATATATATATATATATATATATATATATATGGAAAATGTCATTATAGGACAATGAAATTGTATGTTTTGTCCGACTTGGCCAATTATGTTTTTTATTGCGCAATAGGCCATCTAACTGTTACCGTACATGTCAATTAAACCATTATCATTAGTTTTTTAACAATTCCTCCGTTAACAAGTTTTCTAAATTACACGGATGGCCCTTATGTTTTAATTTTCTTTTGCAGTTGCTCCTTACCAGCTATATTTTAAATTCCATGACCAAAACTACCACATTTTAGAAACTTTGGGGACCAGAGTTTAAAATTCTTATCTTCTTCCCCAAAATTGGTGAATCATTACCAGTCGCCAAGCATCCAGGTGATACCGTCTACTCCGGTTCAACCTACAAACAGGTTGAGATTGAAGCCGTTGTTATTACCACCGGAGTTCACACATTCTTCGGAAAGGCCACTTACTTATTTGGTAACTCAAATCAAGTCGGCCATTTCTAAAAGCTAAAACTTCTCAACCCTAATTTTGACTGAAATCTCTATTTTCTCAAGCAACATATGTTTTCTTAACACTTTTTTGGGATCGGTTATCAGGTTTTGACCACCATTGGTAACTTTTGCATCTGCTCAACTGCGATTGGCTCATAATCAAAAAATTACTTATGTACCCAATCCAGAAACGATCTTAGAGAAATGGAATCGACAAGTTGTTGGTCGTTCTCAGTAGTGGAATCCCAATTGTCGTGCTAATTGTTTTGTTAGTCTCCATGGCCATCGGATCGCACAAGTCATTGGAGCAAGGAGCTATCACCAAGAGAATGACTTCCATTGAAGAAATGGAAGGGATGGATGGTCTCTATAGTGACTAAACCAGAACTCACACTTTGAATAAACTTAGAGTCGACAAGATCCTAATAGAGATCTTTGCAAAGGATTGTGACAAGGATACAATGATTCTAATGGGTGCAAGAGCTTTAAGGGTTGAGAATCAAAATGAAACCGATGCTTGTATTGTAAAAACACACTTGGAGATGTTAAGGAAGCACGTGCAGGGATCGATGAGATTCATTTCCTTCCATTCAATCTAGTTGATAAACGATGAGAAAATGGAATTCGATTCGAGCAATCCACAAGGCGATTTAATGAGGAAGATAATAATAAATTTACACTATGGTCCCCAAAGTTTATAAAATGTAGCAGTTTTGGTCGTGTCATTTATACCATAGCTGGTAAGGAGCAAGTACGAAATAAATTTAAAACATAAGGCCATTCGTGTAAATTAGAAAATTAGTTAATTGATGAATGGTTAAAAACAAACGATAATGGCTTAATTGACATATACAGTAATAGTTCGATGACCTATTGCGCAAAAAAAAACGTAATTAGTCAAGTCGGACAAATCACATAAGTTTATTGTGCTACAGTGACATTTCCCATATATATATATATATATATATATATATATATATATATATATATATATATATATATATATATATATAGGTAGGTTCAAATGTTTCCTACAACTATTGTATGCATGTATGGACCAATGAGAATTTAGCAATAATTTAAATATTAATTAAATTAATAAAGGTAAACTAGTAATATTACATATATCTATTAATTAATATCCAAATTTAACCATTGATATCCTTTTTTGGGGGGGATTAGTTTTTTTTACGTATTAAAACCCTAGACATCAACTCACGCCTCAAAGGAAATCGACCTTTCTTCCTCACACAACAACCGATTCTTGACGCATCAAAGGAAATCGGCCTCTCTTCCTCACACAATAACCGATTATTCTTTATCTATCTCCACCATTGGTTGCCTTCTAAATCATCTCTGCTACTGCTGATTCAAAGACCTTCAATTTGTTGCTCGATCCAAAGACCTTCAATTTGTTGGTTAAGCGTTAGAAACAGAAGAACATCTTGTAGTTACAGGTAATTTTTCAAAAGTTCATGTTTTATCAAATTCTTTAAGTGCCACTCCAGAAACAATTAGTGGTCTAATTTAAAAGAATGAACAAAGGCAAAAGGCCAAAAAGTATACAACCTTTATAACAACCGTTAGGTAACTCTTATCATCTGTTTTCTTGAATTGTTATTCATGGCTTCGAGAGTCATTATGGTTTGAAATGGATTGTCACACCCCGAACCAGACGGCGGAATTGTCCGGGGCTTGAGCGTGACTCCATTGTTGTAGTATTATCACAAAGTATATAATTGAAACATAACATCATCATCATCACACATGTAATATAACAACATTCATTGTTTACATCGAGTATTGTATTTGAATATTACATGCCAAAATAATTAAAGTCTGATGAAATATAAATATAACAAAACATCCATTAGTTTGTTCGTCCCAACTTGCTTCAACGGTTTCCTGAGAATACAAGTTAATTTAAAAAGGTCAACATAAAAATGTTGGTGAGTTCATAAGCACGTTTGAGAAAATGATTTGTATAACTTTGTAATCACAAGAAAATCCTGTATTTTCTTAAAATAGTTTAGTATGTATGTGTCCGATCTTGTATTAATGCATGTGTGTTATTGATTAATAGAATGCCAAAAGAGAAATGTAAATAGAATGCCCCCAGGCAACCCGATGTTGCCTGTAAAAGAAGAAAAGAGAAAGTTGTCGTACCAACCCTGAGGTTGAGTACCAGTGTGAGTAAGTTTCCGAGTAATCCAAGAGAAAAGAGAATGGTCTTCCACAAACTTCATAACGTTAATTCCTCTAAGTGAGCCGTCATAACCATACTAAATAATGACAATTTCGCTTGTCTTGGCGTTTGTGAACGCCGACGGAAAAATAAAATAAGGTTATAGTCACCCTAGACTGATGTAGTCTAACTATAGCGAACAGCTCAGGTGTGGGGTGTCATCCCCGTATAGATCTATACACAAAACCCCGCTCTCCCTCCAAGAGAGTCTGATTATAACTACAAGCTACGATCGTACACTCAATAGGTGTCAACCGACAAGTCTCACTAGATCCTTAATCGAATTTACGCGAAGAGAAACCTATAAACTCATTCCGGGCCTAATAAACCATGTCTGCGGACCACTGAGTCTCACTGAACACGTAAGTCATTTTCAGGCCCGAAAGAAATGAGATTATATAACATGGGCCCAAAATATATGTAAAAGAACAACTAATGCCCATTTCACATGTAAGGTATTTATAGGCCCAAATAGCAGGCAAATAGTATCCAAGGTCCGTCGCGCATGTTAATGGGTCAGTGAGGCCCAATAAACAAATAAATAGTATTCAGGACCTATCAAACATATTAATGGGCCACTAAGGACCAATATTATACGAATGACAAAATTAGTCCGTTTGTTATTTTATTGCTAGTATTAGCCAAATTATTTACCAAAATAGCATATAAAGCCCCCACTTTTTGTAAAAATGACATTCTTGGCCCAATAAGCCGAAAATTTACAATTAAGGCCCAATCTTAGTAAAAATAACACTTTAGTCCCCATTTTGTTCAAAACTTGTATTTATAGCTATTTTTTGGTAAAAATAACATTTTTAACCCATTTTTGTCAAAAATGTCATTTTTGGCTTGATTTTTGTAAAAATACACATTTTTTTCTGGTTTTTGACTCTTCTGACCCAGTTGTTGAAAAATTTGTAAAACAATCATCGTGAGTCGAAATTTGGATCCGTAAACTCTGGAAGTTTGTAAAATGAGTCTAATTTGTTCATAATGTTTATTATAATTTTTAATGGCCTGTATCCAGTGTGAAATTACTCACCTTTACAGGCTGGTCGGAGATTATTTCAAATATGATAGGCAGTTTTGTAAAATTCGCCAATAATTGTAGAAAAATCGTATGAAAACGTGAGAGTAGTCATTTTAAAGGTATAAACCTGAACCTTTTGCAGGTAAAACAGTTTTGAAAAATATTACCATTTGGTGGTCAAAACAGTTCGAGATTGGGCTAAAACGTTTCTGTCAAAGGCTGATTTTTGAGTTTAAGTTATCCATGTTTGTACACGACACCTGTTTTTTGCTATTTTAAGTGTATAAATCCCAGATCTACAAGTTTACATGTATTATATGTGATAACACATACTTTTCACAAGGTTATTATGTAGATCCTGTTGGATTAGTGTCTAAGGCTGTAACTATATTTGGTAAGTACTTGACCCGGTTATGCATGGTCCTTTTGGGTTGCCTTCACCATAGCAACTTGACAGGATGATTTGTTAAGAGAGAAGAGATATTATTAATATATTATGAGAATAATATATATTTAAGGAATAATAATATTATTTGATTAATATAAGTCATATATTAATTGAGAATTAATCTGGTGACTTAAAGAGGTTAATTGAATAAAGGGCATAAACTGTCAAATGTGTGATAGTTGTATTTTGGGCTATGTATCCTTATGGATATTGGGGTGGACGAAATTTAGGGTTTGGGAACCTTAAATTCGTCCAAGCCTTGTATCTAGAAGGATCTTGGATTGCTTAGGGCCTAAGTCATTCAATTAGGGTTAAAGGAGAAACCCCAATAGCTCATAGTATAAATAGAACCCTTGGGGTGGAGAAATCGACACTCTTGCAAGCCAAGGAACCCTAGGGCCGATTTCTATCCCTCCTCCCTCTCTCTCAAGATCATCTTCTTGCTAGTTGGTGTTTGTAAGCCATTAGAGGAGTGACAATTGTGACTCTAAGTTCCAAGAAGAAGAAGTATCAAGCAAGTAATTCAAGGTATTCTTTCAGATCTGATTTCATATGATTAGATTCAATATATTACATTAGATCTAGTATTGCAAGTCTTGGATTCAATGCATGTTCAATTAGAGAAACCTAGATCCAAGCAATTAGGGTTTGCATCTGCACATAGGAAAGTTCTTATGGCTCAAACCCATCAGTGGTATCAGAGCTTTGATTGATTTCTATTGAATTGATGCATTGGTTGATTGCTTGTTGCTTGAAAAAATTCGATTTTGTGATTCTGACTGCTGTACTCGGCGAGTTCCACTGTGGACTCGGCGAGTAGCTCCAACTCGGCGAGTCCATAGAGGTACTTGGCGAGTTCGAGCGTCAGAACGAGGAAGTTTCGGGATTTCTTGCTGTTTTACTTGAGGATACTTGCCTTAACTGTTTTGGGTCATTAAAATCCGATTTTAATCATATATATGAGTATATTCTTGACCTAACAAAAGATAATTACCAATTAGTTGAATAATAATTTCCTTATATGATAATTGTTGATTATTTGAATTGAATTGGTAAATTGTTTTGCAAGTAACATTAAATAAGATCAAATTGAGATAATCTAATTAGATGATATATATTATTTGCTATTTGATCCTTATGCTTTGAAAAAGTTCAAGACTTGTCCTCAAGCTTTGAAATTTTAAATTTTGTGATTAAAAGTTTAATTTGGATAATTTTAAATTTCAATCCCTAGAATTTTACAAGTTTAAAATTCAACCCTATACTATTATATTATTACAAGCTTAATATATATATATATATATATATATATATATATATATATATATATATGTATGATTTACAATGCTAGTCTTACCGTTAGTAGGCCTCATTCACGAAGCCGGTCTATAAGGTGGGTATAAGGTTGCTGCCTATAAAATGGCGCTTAATGGGTGTACATTCACACCCACCGCTTGCTTGACTGGTGGAGGGTCGTTAGCCGAACGGGTAGGATAGGGCAAACCTCCACTCATTAATAAGTATAATGAATCTATATAAAGTAACTAAACATGTTTTATAAAATTCCCAATCTTAGTTACTTTAGGAAAAGTGAATTGATGCAATCCCATGAAATTACACTTTGTACCCTTGCTAAGACATTAATGGAGCGCGTCTGGTTAACCGGCACATTAATTGGGCTCTAAGCAAAGGTGGTAAAGGGTGACTCATTGTATGTTATAGTTTAATAGAGCGTGTGTGGTTAACCAGCACATTGAATAGGTAACTGTAACAGTGGACGCACCTTGTACATTTGCATGGTTATTCACACCCACTTTGTGATCCTCGGCATCCCAGTCACAAACGAGAGGGGCATATCGAGATTTAAACATGCCATTGAAAGTTTCAATGAATCTCAAAGAAATCTAGGAATTCTCAATACATTTAAAAACTTAAAGCTTATGTTTTTATGGTGAAGAATTAGTGAATCGTCATTCACTTACCTCCAAATTATTTGCATATTGGATTACGGCATCCCATTTCTAATGTGTAAATAACGTTGTTGGGTCCTAGCCCTAATTTTTCATTTTGGGTGTTAATTAGGGACTTAATCTAATCAAACTTTGTTCTTTCTATTTGTAGATGTCTAACGCAAACAACGCAGCTGCTAGCTCATTTCCTCTAATGAGCCTTTGTCAAAAAGTGACATTCGATGGAACGAACTTTAGCGAATGGATAAGATACATTCGCACAATCACGCGTTACGAGGACAAAGAGTATGTTCTCGATGAGAAGCTCTAAAAGATCAATCCAGAAACTGCTACTCCTGAAGAAATGGCTGTCTTTGAGAACCATGAGCGTGATGCAACGAAGGTCCATTGCATCATGATAGCCACAATGAACTCAGAATTCCAAAAGTCCTATGAGGACATGTATCCTTATGAGATGCATCTAGACTTGATGGAGAGGTATCACCAAAGCGCGAGGCAAGAGCGCTATGAAATCATAACGAATATGATTACTGCTAAAATGGGAAGTGGAGAGTCTCTTACTGTGCACTTGCAAAAGATGCAAAGGTATGTTGATCGTCTTCGCAAGTTGAATGTCAACTTTGGGGAAGATTTGGCTATCGACATTGTTCTTCACTCCTTGCCCTCATGCTACAACCAATTTAGGATGACCTACCACATGAACAAGGAAGAGGTCACCCTAAGCAAACTCCAAGGGCTCCTGAGGACTGCTGAGAGCAACCTCAAGGACAAGTCTGTTGCACCAACTCCCAATCCACCCGTTGCTCCTGTTTTGGCTATTGGACAGGGAAGGGGCAAGAAGAGGAAGGTTTTTTCAAAGAACCACCACAAAGGAAAGTCCCAAAATGGTTCCTCTTCTAGTGGGACCAAGGTTGATCCTGCTAAGCCCAACCCAAACCCAAAGGAGGCAGAGTGCCACCATTGCCACAAAATAGGGCATTGGAAGAGAAGCTGCCCGGAATATCTGCAAGCCATCAAGGATGGGAAGATCAAGCCATCTTTCGCAGGTATTTACACAATTAAATCTAATGATTCATCTCATGCTATTTCTTGGGTTCTTGATACAGGGTGTGGTTACCACATTTGTTCTGATTTGCAGGGACTAGGAAGAAATAGGGATGTGGAGCTTGGAAGAATAAATCTGATCATGGGAAACAGAAGAACGTCCCCTGTCACCAAGATTGGAGTGTATTCTTTAGAGCTTAGGAATGGTTTGAATTTAGAATTAAATAATTGTTGCTACTCGCCAGATATGTCAAGAAACATCATTTCTTTTCATGGTTTATTTAGACAAGGATTTAGATATTCGTTTAATAATGAGAATGGATCGATTTATGCTTATCTAAATGGTGTTTTATATTTTGAAGCAATGCCTTGTAATTGAATTTATGAAACTGTTATGGTTGTAGATAACCTAGGAAATGATGTGTTGTGTATGGATTCTTCCAATGGTATGGATAAAGCATCCTTGTGGCATTGTCGTCTTGGACATGTCAACAAGAAGCGCATAGCCCAACTCCAAAAGGATGGAGTGTTGGAGTCATTCGACCTTAGGGAAGATGACACGTGCGAATCTTGTTTACTTGGAAAGATGACCAAGTCACCCTTCACTGGCACTTGTGCGAGGGGTGAGGGTTTATTGGATCTCATACATACAGATGTATGTGGACCCTTTAGATCCACCACAAGGGATGCAAATCGCTTCTATGTGACTTTCACAGATGATTATAGCAGATATGGGTATATCTACTTAATCAAGCACAAGTCAGAAACCTTTGAAAAGTTCAAAGAGTTTAAACAAGAAGTGGAGAATCAATTAGGCAGGAAAATCAAGATGCTTCGATCTGATCGAGGTGGAGAGTACCTAAGTCTTGAATTCCACGACTACCTCAAGGAATGTGGAATAGTTTCACAATTGACGCCACCTAGGACACCACAATTGAATGGTGTAGCTGAGAGGCGTAATCGAACCTTGCTAGACATGGTTCGTTCAATGATGAGTCGTGCTTCACTACCTATCTCATTCTGGGGGTATGCCTTAGAGACTGCCGCCCATATCCTTAATTTAGTACCCACAAAGAAGGTTGCCAAAACACCTCACGATATGTGGACAGGGAAAGCTCCCTCGTTGGCACATGTCAAGGTTTGGGGCTGTGAAGTTTTCGTAAGACGAGAAACTCACGACAAGCTCGAACCTCGTAGTGAGCGATGTATATTCATCGGCTACCCACAGAAATCCTTTGGATATCTCTTCTATAGGCCGAGTGACAATGTTGTCTTCGTTGCGAGGAGAGGGGTTTTCCGAGAGCGAGAACTCATAAGCCAAGGAGACAGTGGGAGGCAAGTCGATCTTGAAGAGATTCAAGAATCTAACGATGAAGGAACCTCTAACACTGGCGCTCAACCTGAGGAGGAAACTCCAGTTGAACCAATTGACGAGTCCTTACCTCTTAGACGTTCCGAAAGAGTTAGAGTTCAACCCCAGTTTTATGGTTTTCATATTACTACCGAAGGGGACACGTATATTAGTGATGGTACACTAATAAATCTAGATGAACCTAATAGCTATGAGGAAGCCATGGCAGGCCCAGAGTCTGTGAAATGGAAAGAGGCGATGGACAGCGAGATCCAGTCCATGTATGACAACCAAGTTTGGAATTTGGTTGACAATGTACCAGGTCGTAAGACGGTCGGGTGCAAGTGGATCTTCAAGAAGAAGACCGACATGGATGGAAACGTGCACACTTATAAGGCGCGATTGGTTGCGAAGGGTTTCACTCAGACTCCTGGAGTTGACTACGACGAAACCTTCTCACCAGTTGCGAAGATAAAGTCTATTAGGGTGATGCTAGCCATTGCTGCATTTCATGACTATAAAATATGGCAAATGGATGTAAAAACCGCTTTCCTTAATGGGAAGTTGGCTGAGGATGTTTACATGGCTCAGCCAGAGGGTTTTGTCGATCCAAAGCATCCCAATAGAGTGTGTAAGCTTGAGAAGTCTATTTATGGGCTTAAGCAAGCGTCTCGCAGATGGAATCTTTGCTTCGATGAGAAAGTCAAAGAGTTTGGATTTGTACGAAGTGAAGATGAATCATGTGTATATGTCAAGGCCAGTGGGAGTATAGTTAGCTTTCTCATTTTGTATGTCGATGACATACTGCTCATAGGAAACAACGTCCCGACTCTACAGGAGGTTAAGTCCTGGCTCGGGAAGTGTTTCGCTATGAAGAACCTCGGAGAGGCTTCCTATATTTTAGGAATAAGGATAGTGAGAGAACGAAGTAAGAGACTAATAGGACTTAGTCAGAATACTTACTTGGATAAGGTACTAAAACGTTTTTGTATGGAAAACTCAAAGAAGGGAGAACTACCGATACAGAGTAATACCAAATTGAGTAAGACTCAAAGCCCGAGTACAGAAGCCAAGATAGCTGAGATGAGCCGAATACCCTATGCTTCCGCAGTTGGCTCAATCATGTACGCTATGACTTGTACTCGCCCTGATGTGGCCTTTGCTTTGAGCATGGTCAGTAGATATCAGGGGAACCCAGGTAGAGCTCATTGGATTGCAGTCAAGAATATACTTAAGTACCTTCGGAGGACCAAGGAATGGTTTTTAGTCCTCGGAGGGAGTGATGACTTAAAGGTACGAGGGTATAGTGACGCCAGCTTTCAGACCGACAGGGACAACTACCGTTCACAGTCGGTCTGGGTCTTTACCCTTAATGGGGGAGCGGTGACTTGGAAAAGTTCCAAGCAAGAAACAGTAGCTGATTCAACGTGCGAATCAAAGTACATTGCAGCGAGCGAAGCGTCAAAGGAGGCTATGTGGTTGAAGAACTTCATTGGTGATCTTGGAGTTGTGCCTACCATAAAGGAGCCTATGGAAATTTTCTGTGATAATGAAGGAGCGGTTGCCTTGACCAAGGAACCGAGGGATCATGGTAGATCTCGACATATCGACAGAAAATATCATTTTATTAGACATCGAGTAGAAGAAGGACACCTCGTGGTAAAGAGGGTATCGTCAGAGGATAACCCAGCAGATCCGCTTACGAAGGGACTTAGCAGGGTTAAGCATTTACAGCACGCTAGGAGTATTGGGCTAAAGGACGATATTAGTTTAGATTAGATAGTTTGGAAACGTGTAATAGATAAATGTAATTGACATTTGATGATTAAATAAAGGAGTATTATTTATAAGTAAAGCTACTGTCTTATGTTAATTGTTTAACTATTGTTTCATTTTGCATGTTTTGACTTCCTGAGTAATTAATTATTTAATAATAATCGAATTATTCGAATAGTCCACAGTCGTTCATATGTTGGAAGTAGGTATGAATGAAGACTGTCATGAATTGGTATGTAGATTGTCTAAAGTGTATTAGACATTGCAAAGGTTTGCTGCAACGTTCATGAGTGCTTATGAACTTGATTTGAGCATTGGAATAAACCCGCACTTGTTGGAATCACTTCATTGAATTTATCACGAGTGATCACAAGATGGTAATATCATATAGTCTTAAAACCTAGATATATGGTTTATTGTTTGTTAATTGGTTATGCATTGATAATGCGCAAACGCATCAGTAACTTGATGTTATAAAACGTATTGTTGTGTGTAATTTGATTAGTGGATAATAAATGCATATAAGTCAAAGTTTATCTGTTCCTTTTATCCTAAGAGGGTAAAAGCGATATCAGGGCCCCTCGATGATTTGATTTGACTTATGTGCCGGGCCCGGTCAGAACTAAATTGATGTGTTCGATTAAGTTCTATGTCAAATGAATCTGAGATCGAGAAACAAATTGCAGGACAATAAGTATGACCATGTTCCATGTAATTGTCCGCACGATATCTAGAACAGAGGATTATACGATCCCTTATCTAAAGGACAAGATACTAATAAGATCAGAGTTGACAGCGTCTTTGAGAGCTACGATTGCTAATCGGATTGTGTTTGCATATATAGTTACTAGACTTATCCAAGTGGGAGACTGTTGGATTAGTGTCTAAGGCTGTAACTATATTTGGTAAATACTTGACCCGGTTATGCATGGTCCTTTTGGGTTGCCTTCACCATAGCAACTTGACAGGATGATTTGTTAAGAGAGAAGAGATATTATTAATATATTATGAGAATAATATATATTTAAGGAATAATAATATTATTTGATTAATATAAGTCATATATTAATTGAGAATTAATCTGGTGACTTAAAGAGGTTAATTGAATAAAGGGCATAAACTGTCAAATGTGTGATAGTTGTATTTTGGGCTATGTATCCTTATGGATATTGGGGTGGACGAAATTTAGGGTTTGGGAACCTTAAATTCGTCCAAGCCTTGTATCTAGAAGGATCTTGGATTGCTTAGGGCCTAAGTCATTCAATTAGGGTTAAAGGAGAAACCCTAATAGCTCATAGTATAAATAGAACCCTTGGGGTGGAGAAATCGACACTCTTGCAAGCCAAGGAACCCTAGGGCCGATTTCTATCCCTCCTCCCTCTCTCTCAAGATCATCTTCTTGCTAGTTGGTGTTTGTAAGCCATTAGAGGAGTGACAATTGTGACTCTAAGTTCCAAGAAGAAGAAGTATCAAGCAAGTAATTCAAGGTATTCTTTCAGATCTGATTTCATATGATTAGATTCAATATATTACATTAGATCTAGTATTGCAAGTCTTGGATTCAATGCATGTTCAGTTAGAGAAACCTAGATCCAAGCAATTAGGGTTTGCATGTGCACATAAGAAAGTTCTTATGGCTCAAACCCATCAGATCCAAGTGATAAACTTCATATTCTTAACATATTTTTAGATTTATGAAGTAAACAACACATAATCACCAAATAAGTCATGAAAAACACACATAGTCATGCATACACACATAGATATACACAAGACAACTTGTATTCTCCCCCAAAACAAAGTAAAACTCGAAAATAGGGGGTATGAACTCACATTGCTTGGAAGTTTTTGATTTTTGGTGAGGAAATGAGAAGATCTCGGCCCTTGATGTGTTCTTGAGTAGATTTTCGAGATCTATGATGTTCTAAGAACATAGATCATGAAATGATGTGGGTTAAGAAGATATTTTTGGTGTAAAATTGAAGTTAAACCATAAAGTCAAACAAGAACTTACCAAAAGTGATGAGCTTTGATGAAGAGTTCTTGATCTTTCACAAGACACACTCGAAAATTTGGAGATATGGTGAGTGAATTCTTGATGTTCTAGGGAGCTTTTTGGTGGAGTTGAAATGAAAGAAAATGAGAGCGGTGAGACACTATTTGGCCGAGAATTAAGAAGAAGAGAGAAAGACAGGGAAAACCTTGCATGGAAGTATGGGATTGGGTCATTACATGAAGTGTATTAAGCTTAATTGCATGGAGGATATTAATTAGGTGTCATGATCTTAATATGTCTCCATAATTCATTTTTTTTTGTTTATATGCATAATGTGGGTTGGGCCGAGATTTGGGCTACGAAGAAAGAAATTGAGGAGACTTGAGCCTTTACTTGAATTCTTCGAATTCATGAAGCCCAAAAATAAATTTTCGGCCCATTGGGCCCTTATTAAGGTTCACTCCCTATTAAGTACCTATAAAAAAAGTTTATGGCCCATTAATGCAAATGAGACCATTTATGGCCCAACAAGACCTATTAGAGATAAAATGGATTATTTTAGGCCCACATGGTCCAAAATGCTAAATTTTTATAAATGTGGTCCATTTAGAGCCCAATTAGGGTTCCTAGGCCCAAGATAGTCAAGTTGAAGGTTTATTGGTCCATTAGGCCCAATAAGAGAATCTTAGTTCATAATAAACTTGAACCGGAATTTCTAGGGTTTTCAACACATAATTGACTATAAGAGGTGTATTGAGTGAGCATAGAGTATGATATTCATTTAGAGTACAAGTTTTTTTTACAATGGACGATGATTACATGAGAATAGAATTTCCTAGCAAAATGCCAGTTGTGACATGGACGGAAGTTGCTAAAACACCCATGTATTCTACCATATATTATGTATTCTACCAGAATATATATCAAGATTTTGAAAAATCTATGCATTATTAAACTTGTAATTCTTATTAGGATACCATTAGTGTTTGTTTGTTACTTTTTCTCTCTTGCAATGTATAAAAAAAACCCAATTGGTGTTGTTTTTTAGAAGAAATTAGTCTATTATGATGTGAATGTTGAGTATGAGGTGTGAATGGATTTGTGTGTATTCTGTCAAAATTTATTTATATAAATTCATTCTTTCATAATGTTTGTATTCTAGCATAATGTATTTTATGTATTCTGCCAAAATTTATAAAACAAATCTTATCAATAATATTATTTTAGAATGGGTTAGTGTTTTTGTTAGATTTTAATGGTTTTTTTTTCTTTTTAGGTTTTGAAGAGTTTGTCATTCATGTGGAAAAGAAAGAAAATATGGAGAACAAGAGTGTCTTATAGTAGAATGTATTCCGCCAGAATGTATAAAATGAATCTTAGCAACATTATTCTTTCAGAATGTATTAGTGTTTTTTGTTGGATTTTGATGTTTTTGTTGCATTTGTGATAGAAATGGCTTGAAAACCTTATATGAATGACGTGAAGAATGAATCAAATATTGATCATACTCACAGTTTAAGAATGTTGTTGTTTTTAAGAAGTACACTTGTTATTCTTTCAGAAAGTTGTTATTATTCAAGAATGTTCTTTTTGAATCACAATCACATAATATAATTATTTGATATATTATTCAAGACTCGATTTTGTATATTGTTTCATAATGTACTTATTCATGTTTTCTTCTTATTTATGTATTCTTAAAGGATGTCATAAACTGTTATTCTAACAGAATGTCATTCTAACAGAATCGCATTCTGACAGAATAAAATAAGTTATAATCGGTTATAATTATAAATTAAATTATAATTAAAATTGAATTAATTTAAAAAAAATCAGAATTATCCCTTCAAATTCGAAAATTTCCTTTTTTTTAAATATAGTTAATTGTCTAAAATACTCTTTTAATTAAATTTGAGTGATATTATGGTACATGATATTCCATTGTAATATCATAAACCCTCAAAATCGTAGCCATTTATTATCTTCATCTATTGGTCCAAAATTCTCCTTACATGCACACAATAGTTACCTAAAACAAAATAACCTAACCCTATATATATATATATATATATATATATATATATATATATATATATATATATATATATATATATAGAAGTATGTTCAATCGAGAACATTTCTTATTGCGAGAACATTTGAAAACAAGTTTTGACTACTAATTTTTAAATGTTGAAATTTTAGTGATATGTTAAAAAAATATTTTAATTTTATTAAAACATAATTAGCACTTTATTTTTATTTTTACAGAAATTCTCTCTCCTCTTTCTCTCTCTGGATATCTCTCTCATCTTTTTCTCTCTACGTATCTCTCTCCTATTTCTCTCTCTACATATCTTTCTTTCTCTACATATCGTTCTCTCTCATCTTTCTGTCTCTACATATCTCTCTCTCCTTTTTCTCTCTATACATATCTTTTTGGGTAATTTGAACCACCATCACCATTCACGGAGCTCATCGTTAACTATCTCTTCCGCAAATCCCAATCGACAGTGAATTTGATCTCTACAAAGACGGTCTATGAGAACTTCCAAGTAGTATTTTTTATGCCTATACACTGTGTTTTTTCAACCTAAATTGACTATTTTTATCACGAAATTCATGAAATTAAGCTTATAATGAACGACTAATCGAGTGTCTAATACTTGATTTCACATCATAGAAGACGTTCTATTTGAAAAATTCCCTTATGTTTTCCTGTTGTTGATGAATTACAAACTTGCTTGTTCATTTGCTTGCTTTTATGAGGAATTATGCATACAGTTGGATTGCTTTTATTGAAAATAGTAAGCTCTAGGGGCTGGATTGGAGTCTATTAGAGAGTTGATGATCACTGTAGGATTTCATGCACACAAGGTGTTTGTCATATTGTCTGAAAGAACCTAATAAGTATGAAAGTGACATTTTATGTGAAAATCCTTAACTTTGAACCCGCATTAAGCCAAGCATTAAGGCCATTAGGTTAAATTCAATTTCACATCTCTATAGCCTAATAATTAACCAACAATCATGTTAAAAGTGATAAACTTAAGGCTTAACCATTAATTCCTTAATAGAACACAAAAATTGATTTAGATGCTATTATGATCAATTTTCCCAAATCTGTCCTCAAACTTCTAAAATTCGTGCAAGTCAATAAGAACATCGAAAATTCATGAGACTTAGTTTTCTGGAAACTTAGTGTGCCTAGTTTCCTCAAACTTTGAATCACATTTCGAAACTCCAACTCCTTGAGGGGTAAAATTGACAATCTTCTCATGTTGGTCCATGTTGTCACAAATTTCATGCATTGTCTTCAGAAAATCATAATAAATTCATCAGGACTCCAAATGCCAAAATTCCAAAGCCTATTGTTAGATATGAATGTATATTTTCTCACATATAAAATGATAATTCAATTAAAAGATTGAATAAACAAGAAAAAGGTTAACTAATTGAAATAAATTTAGAATTTATGAAAGACTCTAATTCTATGTATGGAAATCTAGTAATGTTATTCAAAGATGACATGATATGAACTCAATTCTACCTAAGTTGGTACTTGAAAGTGTTAACAAGCTCTAACACTTCCCATTCCCCAAGTTGTCAAATTCAAAATAAACTCTTTGAAAATAACCTAACCTTCTAATTTAAGTCTAAACAAGCTCTTAGATACAAATCAAAAGGTTGCAATAAGCTTTGTGTGAATGTTGCCAACAACACTCAATACTCCTCACAAGCTCGGGATCGTAAGAGTGTGTGAATAAGATTTACACTAAATTCATTCAATGGAAATCATTTTAGTGCTTGTTACTTGGTCCAATTTAAAAAACAATTACAGATTTTGCAATTAGATAACTAGTATGACCTAACCCTAATTCGAATGGCCAATAAGAATTACAATTAGAATCAAACATTCGATTAAGACAAAGTCAAATTCACTAGATAGAAATTGAAAGGAAACATCAAGTCATGATTGAAATCACAACTAAAAAGTCAAAACATAAAGTTTTAGAAACTAGGGTTCTAGACACACATGGCTAGAACATTCAACAAGTCTAGAAAAAATGAAATAATCCGCATACGAGACTTAAAAATCCAAAGACAAATGTTTCCAAATGATTACAATCAAAACCTTGGTACAGTTTATTCCAAGAGTGTTGAGTGGTCCAGAAAGTGACAACTTAAAGTTACTAACTTTTAAATTTAATATAAAATCAACCAAAAATCGTTAGAATGAGATCTTTATATCTATGAAAAGAAAAAAAAGGGGAACTTTACTAATATTAATTTATCGAAATTTTAGAATGGGTTGAAAGGTAAGAAAACATATCCCAAATAGAGCACTACAATCAAAGAGAAAATAAGGAAATATATACATAAGTTTTACAAGGGTAATACAACAAAGCACAAGCTAAATAATGTTATAATTGTTGTGTAGGTTCTCGGAAAGGAAATAATCCATCTACCTCAAGCTAGCTAATTTTCAAGTTCAAGGAGGTGAGTTACACCAACTTTCTCCTATTATGTAGCCATTACTTGTTTTATGTTATTGTTCATGGATACCCTAATCCGGTAGAGTGAACAAGGAAAAGTAGAATGTAGTTTGTTCTCTAGTGAGACAAGCAGAGGAGATTCATTTTCGCATTCTCGATTCATTAATTGTTATTGTGTATTACATCACATTTGATTATATGATCTAATCACATATGAATTATATGCACAAGATTCATTTTTTTTGTTTTCGATTCAATAGTTGTTCTTTGTCCATATTAATCGTATGTTATTAAATACATAAAATGACATATGATTCAATACATGATAGCAACTAGATTAAATACATGACAACAACTTATGAATTGATAACGCGAATTTGAATCTTATTCACATAAATCATATTTGATTAGATATATGTATAATCACATGCGATTAAATACATGAGAACAATTATAGAATCAAGAACACGTAAATGAATATTTTCCATATAAATCATATGCGATTAGATACATATAATCACATATGATTATATGTATCTAATCACATATGATTTATGTGGCTACGATTCATTTTTGCGTTCTCGATTCAATATCTGTTTTTTCCATATTAATCATATGTGATTAAATACATTTAATCAGATGTGATTATATGTTTCTAATTAGATATAATTTTAGTTGAAAAAATCAAATATTGCCCATATAAATCATATGTGATTAGATACATATAACCACATGTGATTATATACACGATAACAAATATTAAATCAAGAACGCGAAAACAAATCTTTATCCACATTAATCATATTTGATTAAATACATCTAATCACATGTGATTATATGGATGTAATCACATATAATTTATGTGGACACAATTTATTTTCGCTTTGTCGGTTCAATATTCGTTCTCGTCTATTTTATCACATGTGATTATATATATAATCACATGCGATTAAGTACAGGAGCACATGTATTGAATGGAGAAGGCAAAAATAAATCTTGTCCACCTCAAATCATATGTGATTATATATACATATACTCACATGTGATTAAATACACAAAACCAATTATTCAATCGAAACCGCAAAAATAAATATATTCTACATAAATCATATCTGATTAAATACATATAATCACATGTGATTATATGTATCCAATCATATATGATTTATGTGGATAAGATTCATTATCACATTATTGATTTAGTAATTATTCTTTGTCAACTTTAATCATATGTGATTAAATACATCTAATCACATGTGATTATATATATATCTAATCATATATGATCTATATGGACAAAAAAGAATGATGTCTATATAAATCATATGTGATTAGATACATATAATCACATATGATTATATACACGAGAACAACTATTGAATGAAGAATACAACGATAAATATTGTCCACATATATCATATGTGATTAAATGTATATAATCAGATGTAATTATATGTATCTGATCACATAGAATTTATGTGAAAAATATTCATTTTCGTGTTCTCGATTCATTTTTGTGTTTTTAGTTCAATAGTTGGTCTCGTGTATTTAATCACATGTGATTATATGTATTTAATCATATATGATTTTTGTGAAAAAGATTTTTTTTCACGTTCTTGATTCAATAGACGTTCTCGTGTATATAATCAAATATGATTAACATGGATACGATTCATTTTCATGTTTTTTATTTAATAGTTATTCTCATATAATGAATCACATATGACTGTATGTATTTAATCATTTGTGATTAATGTGCACAATATTCATTTTATGTCCCATATAAATCATATGTGATTACATACATATAATAACATGGTGGATTGTGGGTGGTGGTGATAGGGTGATGATTATAGTGGGTGGTGGGTGGCGGTGATGATTGGTGGAGACTGGTGGTAGTGGTGGTGGTGGTGGTGGTGATAGGTGGTGGTGTATGGTGGTTTTGGTGGGTGATCGGTAGGATAATGGTGGCGGGTGGTGGTGATGGGTGGATGATGGCGGATGGTGGTGATGGGTGGTGGTGGCGGGTGGTGGTGGTGGGTGGTGGGTGGGTGGTAGTGATGGGTGGTGGAGGTTGTTGGTGGTGGTGATGCTGGTGGGTGGGGTTGGTGGTAACAGGTGGTACTGATGGATGGTGGTGGTGGTTGATGGTGGATGGTGGATACTGGTCGTGGTTAGCAGTGGCAAGTGGTGGTGATGGTGTTGGGTAGTGGTTTTCGTGGGTGGTAGGTGGGGGTGGTGGTGATGGGTGGTGATGACGGGTGGTGGATGGTGGTGTTTGGGTTGTGAGTGATGTTGGTTAATGAGTTTTTATTAATTTTTAATTACTTATTTTTTGCTTTATATTAATATTATTTGATGATTTTAATTTTAAAAAAATTGTTATATATATATATATATATATATATATATATATATATATATATATATATATATATATATTAGTAAAAACATATTAAAGTTATAATAAAAACAATAGAACAATTGTTCAAGATATCAACGAAGGCTGAGGTAGGGCTTTCTTTTCCTATCACTTTCAGAATATCTTGGCATTTGTTACAAGAAAATTTTGAACTTATCTCCGTGATAAATTCTCCATAATCATTCGGTAGCTTTCATTGCTCCTTATCTTGAACTAACTAGTGTAAGAACCTCGATGGTTGCTTCTTTCATTCCATTTTCGTAATCGCTCACGTTTTTTTGGATGTGAAACACCATATCATCTTTTTAACAAAAATCGGAGTCTCTGTATAACCACTATAATTTGTCAAGAATCGTAACCATGACTTATTAGCGTGTTTCATTTTAGTTTTGACAACTCATAGAAACTGTTGCCGATTCAAAACACGACTTTTGTAGTCTTGAAAAAAGCAAGATCTCTAGAGAATTTATGGTGCTATTATAAATGAATTGTTCTGATTGTTCCATATCGATCATAATAAATGATTGTTTTTTTTTTCTTGAGATGTCAACTTCTAACTGAATTTGACACATGTTATTTTTATAAGAATTTTCGAATTTTTTTTTTCACTTGTTATTTTTGAGACTTTTTTATTTTTTATTCAAACTTCACTTGTAATGTCATTTCATATTAATTAAATTTATGAATATGTATTAATTGAATTAATAACCTCCCATTTATGAATTCTTATTTCCATATGTGAATTCATATTACTTAATTTTATTAGTATAGACTATAGATTAATTAAGAAAAATTTATATAAATGGTCTTTCTGGTTTATGAAATGTCACAAACTCAACATTTGCTATTTTTTTTGCCGAACATGAGCTGTGTGATTTCTAAAAACTACTGTGAATGGTCATTTTTGCTCACATTGTTGTTTTTAGTCTTATTAAACAATTAAGACCATTTATGTAATTTTGTCTATATTTTATGTTTATGAGTTTGTAGTTTTTCCACCTATTTATTTTTTAAAACATCACTTTGATCCATTCATTTTAAACTTTGTAAAATATTATTTTCACCATCTATTTTCTAAACTTTCGTCTTTATCATTTGTGGTATATCTAATTTGATTTTCTTTAATAACTTGCCTCTGTTAATAAAAAAATATATTTTTTACGTGCTTATTTTTATATATATGTAGGTATACATTCAAGGTGATCAACGTGTTCTTTAGCAATAAGTCATCTAAGGTTGTATTAAAAGAAGTTTTTCTTTTGTTTTAAATTTGTGATTCATAACAATTATTTACAATATGTCAATACTTATTTTATACTATTACTCACTTATTCATGTTTCTATTGTTTTTATTTTGAAAATTTACTTTAAAAAATGTTTAATTTTTACACCTTCATCTTCAACAAAATTATTTAAAACACGTCAACAGTTTTTTTATTAACATACATTGAATTACTTACTTATTCACCATTTCGTTTGTATTTATTTCAAAATTTTACTATAAAAATACTTAATGATTACATCTTATATTTAACTTTTTTTAATTAACCCGTGTAGTATACAGGTCTCACACCTAGTAGATATTGAAATAACATTTAGATCACGATGGAAGGTAAAAGGTCGCAAGCTGCGTCGCTAACTCCTAATTATTTTAAAAATTAAACAGATAGATCTTTTGTCCATAACATTAATATGCATTGACTTATTGGACTCTATTGAGGAACTCCACATCCTCTAGTGCAATAAAACCATAAATATCAAGCGTAAATGGTATAAATACATGTGATTATCATAACATGCTTTCTCATATTTAGTCATATTGCATGAGACATATTTTAAAGCAACATGTCCAATATTGAAACAACATTCCTCAAACCCGCGTCAGTGGAAAACTCTATTAGATATATACATGCGTGTTTTGCCTACTATCCACCTAAGAACCAAAATATCAATTGATATGGGTGTTGATCTTCCTTTGAACATGTCACTCAAGAAGTTCACATTTGTTTCCTTCTTTCTGAAAACTATGAAATGCCTAAATACATGAAAATAACTTCCATTTGTTAAATGTGGCTCGAACATTTGGTGCATTCCTGTGGAGCATTTGGAGCACTAAAAACTATTTTGAGCACTTGAGGTTGATGGAGCATGTGACAAAGGAACGAATCATTTGAGATGGCTTTGGATCATCTGACAAAGGAAAGGATCAAGTGAGAAAGCAACGAATCTTCCAAAAGGGGGTTTGGGAGTAACTTGGAGTGGCTTGGAGCAACCTGGAGTGGTTTGTTGTAACTTGGAGTGGCTTGGAGCGACTTGGAGGAACTTGGAGAGCACCATATTGCGCCATGTAGAGGGAACTTTCGCCATGAAGAAATGAGTTGTGCCATTTGGGTGCATGTTGCACCAAATGGGAAGAAGTTGCACCGCACTGAAGAGATGTTGCGCCGCCATGGAGGAGAAGTTGTTCCATGTTGACGTGATTTAGAGAGAAATAAAATGTTTTGGAGTAATTTGCTAGTATTATACTTATAGATTTATAGAGCAATAAAATGTTGGGAGGGATATATATATATATATATATATATATATATATATATATATATATATATATATATATATATATATATGAGATAGTATATAAAATAAACATGAAATACAAATCTAATTTTAAATATATAAACCGAACAAACCAAACCGAGACTATCAACACCATGTAGTGTACTGGATCATAAATAGTGTAGCTGATGTGTCCTAAATTATATATATTTTAAGATACATTTCAAATATTTTTAGATTTATTTTTAGGACTAAAATAAGGCAAATGGTGCTTAATTGTTTTATATATTTTTTAGCTAAAAATGACATGTTGGTGAAATAGTAGTTGAAAAGTGTCATTTTGGATATTATTTTCTTGAAGTATTAAGCAAGAAAGATAGTTGGAGTTATGTATGGTAAACATAATGAAGAGTATTAAGATTCTATAGATAAGTTATGAACACGAGGAATATGACGACAAGAGAAAGAGAGGAAAGTCATGCTTGGTTGCGATGAAGGAAGGAGAAACCGGAGAAGGATCATCAAAGCTGAAGAAGAACTACTGCTTCATGGCACACGAATGAAGTATAAACATCGTCAAGCAGGTAAAATTTATGATATCTTCTAATCATTATAATTTGAAAAAATGTCAACATCACATAAATAATATTACTCAAACTTATGTTAACGTCCTTTTAGATTAGAACAAAGCCTTAGTTTAAAAGAAGATAGCGACCCAAGAGCTGTATCACTTAAGACGACGAGTAGAAGACAAAAAGCTTAAGGTCACATTGTTAGAAAGGGATTTGTTGTTAGGAAAAGATGTTAAGTTGCTTAATAAAACTAAGTTAGATGTTGATTTCAATAAATTGGATTTAGCCCGAGCCAAGAATGTACGCTTAAATCTTTTAATTGAAAAAATATTTATTGAAAGTGAAACAATCAAAAATCTTGTTAATAATGGATCCATAGATAACACTTATAACTGGGTTCGTAAAATGGCTTTGAAAACGGAGAAAAATCTCCACCCACATTGGGTGCCGACCATACTTATGTCCCCGAAACTTGCACCAACTATGAACCATGTGATATCTACACCTATCATAATACCACAACCTTCATCTAATATAGAGGCTAACTCCGAGGTCCTTTTCAAATATAAAGCTACAATAATATCAAGTGCAGGATATGGATATGATGAGGAAATCATAGTAGAAAGTCCATACCTGTCCCCAAAACTTGCTCCAACTATGAACCATGTGATATCTACACCTATCATAATACCACAACCTTCATCTAAGATAGAGGCTAACTGTGAGGTCTTTTTCAAATATAAAGCCACAGTATTATCAAGTGTAAGCATCAAAACCCTTCCAGAAGGAGCAAAAATGGACAACTTTAAATATGGAGACCTTTCCCGATGTTATGTCTTCTATAGTTCATATGACTCATCTCCCTGACCTCTTTCTAAAAGCAAACTTTACAAAAGAAAGAGACCAAAGTTGAATACTTCTGACTTTTTGTCACCAAAGGATGAAGTTAAACAAGCATTGAAAGAGGAAATTAGATCTCGCGTAGAGGCTAGAAATAGTGAGTCCATTCCTAATGTTTTTACGAACAAAATGCCTTATTTTTTAAGAAAGAAAAAGGTTTTCAAAAAGTCCTCTCAAAATGGAGATGCACAGAGCACATGTTTGCAAAACATAACCGCACATACCACACCTTCGCAAAATACTTCTATGTTGTTACGGGCCCCAAACAAGTTTGAATGCCAAATATAACTGAATGATTATACAGGAAATATGAGGGAAGGATCACGAAACTGAATGGTTAATTGATAGTGCATGTTACTTGCACATGATGGGAAGGTTGGAATACCTTCGTGACTTCAGGCTAGTCACAAATGGTGGTCACATAACTTTTGGTAACGATTCAAACGACACATTACAAGGATATGGTGTTCTTAAAAACTTTAATTTTTTTTCCTATATTGAAGGATTAAAATACAACTTAATAAGTGTTGGAAAACTCTACAAAGCTGATCATCATGTTGAATTTGATGATGAGTACAACTATATCATGACAAATAATATAGAAAAATGTCGTATCAAATCCAAAGTTGTGGGAACCATGTTTCCCTTGGATATCCCTCTAGTCATTTGAAAGACACAATTGTGTTTTCTATCAAAAGCACTTTCTGAGATCAGTCTGCTATGGTACCAAAAACATTCTCACCTTAACTTTTGGTATATCAACAAACTTGTTACTGGAGATATGACGCGAGGATTGCCTGCCCTCAAATTTGACAATCACACTTAATGCGTTTCTTGCAAAGCTCTTCCACAAGCAGTAAGAATGGACAATTTTGAAATTGGACAATTTTCTAGATGTCATGAACTCTACAGTTTAGATGACTCTTCACCAAGAACTATATCGCAGTCCAAACGTTTCAAAAGAAAAAGACCTAAATTAAATAAATCTGACATTTTGTCACTAGAGGATGAAGCAAAGAAGGCCTTAATAGTTGAAATTAAATCTCGCATTAAGAAAAGGCAAGTTGAGTCAAATCCCGAGATTACAGAAAACAAAAGGTCACAAATTTCAAGGAAAAAAGTTTCAAAAGACTCAGCGGTAGGAAAACAATTTCAAAACAAATATAGGTAAAAAATTTTTAACAAATTTAAGTCTTCGTAGAAGTCAAAAAGGGATCAAAACATCAAAATTCCCAACAGGTCACCTAGTCCTACTAAGCCTCATAGCCCCAAAGCTGTGAAAAGTAACAACATCGTAGTTGTTACTATTGGATTAGGTGTTTAAGCCCATAACTATAATTGGTATCTACTTGACCCGATAGTAGCATGGTCCTTTTGGGTTGCCTTCACCGAAGCAATTGGATAGGATGGATATTTGAGAAAGAGGTTATTTGTGATTTATTAATATATTATATGAATAATATATTAATTAAGAAATCACATTATTTAATTAGTATTGATCAAGAATTAATTTGGAATTAATTTAGTGATCAAAAGACACTAATTAAATTTGCGGGGGCTGATTCAGGAAATCAGTAATACTTATAGTTTGGGCTAATGATCCATGTTGATTAGGGATGGGCTAAACCTATATGAGAGTCCATAAAGGTTTAATCCAAAGGGCTTAAGAAATATGAAGAGTCATGTGAATTAGGGTTTGCATGAAAGAAACCATAGCATGTCACACTATAAAAGTAACCCCTTAACACCTAAAATCGGCTAAGGCATCCTAAAGGAGAACCATAACCGATTTTGTGGTTCCTAGCCTCTCTCATAAGCCTCTTCTTGCTTTTGGTGTTGGTGACACATTAGATGCATCATATTTGAGGTGCTAAGCTTTTGAAAGGCCAAGAACTACAAGCTACAAATAAGAGGTCTTCTTCTAGCTAGTTTTTTATGTTGTATATCTCCAATTGCATGCTAGTAAGGGTATATGCTTTGGAAAATGAAATTGCATGTATAATTAGAGAAAACTTAGATACAAAGCATCTAGGGTTGTATGTGCACCATAAGAGTGTTATAGTACTTAAAACCCAACAGTTACTCCTCTGAATAAGACACGTGATCAAAAACTCAATACATTCATTATTCATGGCACAACAATTTTCACTCAAAAGAACAAAGAAAAATCCAAAATGAAGAGAAATGTTAAGATACATATTGGTTACGTTCCTAAATCCAAACCTAGGAAAACAATATGGATAAATGAAAAGAAACTTACCTTTAACACTTATCCGCCTGTTAAGAAAACTACCTCTAGGTCTAAGAAAGGATATTTCACCTCAAAAAGGATTTGGAAAAGAAAATAGGCCAACAACACCACATGATCAAAAGTTAGAAAACCACACACAACAATAACACCAAAAATTGAATCTTCTTTTCATAAATTTATTAAGAAATCACATTAAGTTGTTGTGGGCCCCAAACAAGTTTGAGTGCCCAAATTAACTAATTGATTATGCAGGTAATGTGCGAGGATCACGAAATAGTATAGTTAACTGATAGGTGCTGCTCCTTGAACATGATGAGAAGGTTGGAATACCTTCGTGACTTTAAGGCAGTCACGAATGGTGGTTACGTAACTTTTGGAAATGATGAAAATGGAACTATCTGAGGATATGGTGTTCTGAAGAATGGAAATTTATTGATTCAAAGGGTTGCCTAAGTTGATGGTTTAAAACACAATCCTATATGTATTGGGAAATCTACAAAGCTAGTCATCGTGTTGAATTCAATGATGAATACAGCTACATCATGACGAAAGATAGATCAAGATGTATAATTAAATCAAAGGTTGCTGGAACAATGCCCCCATTAGACATATATCTAGTCGTCAATAAATCACAATTGTGGTGTCTGTCAACAGTAGTCTCCAAGGTCAATTGGCCATGGGACTAGAAACTTGCTCACCTTAATTTTTGGTATATCAATAACATGGTTACTGGAGAAATGGTGCGAGGATTGCCTCTCCTGAAATTTAACAATGACACTTTATGCCCTGCTTGTGAGTGTGAAAAAAAAACAATGGGAAGTCATTCGTTGATCCTAGATTCATCAACTGTTGAACCTTTAGAGTTACTTCACATCGATTTCTATAGTCCGTCCATTGTTGCTAGTCTATATCATAAGCAATATATCTTATTAATCATCCATGATTACACTTGCTTCACTTGGACTTTCTTCTTAAGAATGAAATAAGAGACAACACATACCTGGATAAACTTCATCAAGGAAATTGAATTGCAGATCAAGCTTCTCATATAAAAGATCTGAAGTGACAATGGAACTGAATTCAAAAATAGACATCTAAACGAATTCTTGCTATCCAAAGGAATCAATCACAATTTCTCCATACCATACACACTACAACAGAACGACATAGTAGAAAAAAGGAATATAACTCATGTAGAAGCTGCTAGATCAATGCTAAACTTTGCAAACTTACCACTCTACTTTTGGGCAGAAGCAGTTGCAACAACGTGCTTTGTTCAAAACCAAGGTATCATCACAAAACGCCTAAAAAAGACTCGATACAAAGGTTTGAAAAATCATAAACCCAATGTTCACTTCTTTAATATTTTTGGTTGCAAGTGTTTTGTGGTTAACAAAAAAGAGCACTTGAGCAAATTCGCACCCAAATCAAATGAAGGAATCTTCTTAGGATACTTTACAAACATGTGACACCCCCAAACCGAAACGGCGAAAACGTTCGGGGGCGGAGGACATTCACAACAATTGAATAATAGTAATCAAAACAACAACAACCATTGTATTACTAGTATAATGTTTACATTACGTTTGAATTATACATGAATGTCTTCCAAAGTAAATATAAGTAAAGACTCGAAGCTACTATGCTCCGTCTTCTTGAATCTGCGTGTGTACCTGTCTACTAATGTCCTGAGAATACAAGTAGGTTTTGAAAGAGTATCAGCATAACGCTGGTGAGTTCATAAGCATTTAGTTTTGGAAAAACTGTTCTTTGTTCTTTTGAAAAGTGTGTTATCTTTCTCTAGAAAAACCTTATATTTTATGATGTAATGAATGTATAAACCTTAAGTAAAAATGATTCTTACCAGTTCCTCCTGCGAGTACTTAGTGTATACAAATCATATACAATCCAGATCGAAAAAACAATCGATTGTGTGGTTCTGCCCCAAGCCCACAACCAAACAAGGAACAGGAAGTGAGGCGGAGGCCACACATTCCACTGGTTGTCAGATCCTCATGTACATAATCCTGAAGTATTCACTAGATACTTGCAAAATTAACTGTATTGTCCCTTTGATATCTGTTGAAAGTGTTCCTCAAGAAAAATCCATTATTTTCTTATTGTATGAATGATTAACCAATTCTTTTTATATCTACTTAGCTCATACTAGCTATGTATAAACCAATATCGAACAGACGGTTGATTTTGTGGATCTGCCATAAATACACAACCAAACAAGGAACAGGAAATGAGGCGGAAACCACACACTCCATGGTTTGTCGGATATTCTTCACACATAGCGTGGATGTATAAAATAAGGAATTACAGAATTATTAGTAATGTTCATTAGTAAAATGAATAACCGCTTGCTTGTAAAGTACCAATGTTTACCATGGAAAATCCTATATTTTCCTAAGTGTATGTTATGTATGTACTCTGTACGAAAACCTTTGTATGAAAGCCCTTGTATGAAACCATTGTATGAAACCATTGTATTAAACCATTGTATAGTAGTCTTATTACATAAATAAAACTAGCTGAAAACGTGTTGTTCTGTATACTAAAAGTGTTGTTAATACCCTACTGTGATCACCTAGTACATACGAGTTATTGAATTCTACATCGAACAGACAGTCGATTGGGTGATTCTGCCCTAAGCCCACAACCAAACAAGGAACAGGGAATGAGGCGGAGATCACACATCCCACTGCAAGTCGGATGTTAATTTCGTATTACCCTAAGGTACATACTAAGTCACCGCCTAGTTACTAACCCTGTTGACTGATTGTTAGGTATATTATTACGTAATGTTATCTACTTGCGAGTTTTATTACCATGCTAAACTTGATATGGCGCGAATCGGGCACCAGTATCCTTTATGACTTTGTCACCCGTAGACCTGCCGGTCCTACTGTAGCTAACAGCAAGGTGCGGGATAGTAAGTGCTGTATAGATCTATAAACAAAAATCACGCTCTACTTCGAGGAGACTCTGGATCATAAGGGGTTGTCTTCCACTAGTACATGTAATTGTACCCAAAGACATGTCGCTCAAGCTAGATTAACGATATTACAAGTAATAATACGAGAAAAACCTTTTATTAAATATTATTCATAAAAGATGTGTGTATGTATTTGTATAACCATGTATTGAATACCCAAACTATATTTACTACAGTTTGTGTGTTTGTATATGTATAACCTTGTATGAATTTCCCAAACTATACCTATTATAGTTTGTGTGTTTGTATATGTATAACCTTGTATGAATTCCCAAACTATACCTATTATAGTTTGTGTATTTGTATATGTATAACCTTGTATGAATTCCCAAACTATACCTATTATAGTTTGTGTGCTTGTATATGTATAACCATGTATTGATCTAAAAACTATGAGGTTAAGCTTGTAAGTTGAAAATGTCCCTTATGCTCAGCATAATACAGAAGGGATAAAATATCTAAATATTTTATAAAAGTATAGAAACTGTATGTTTGTATCGATTGCATCCGTTTTAAGTTTATTGAAATCCTTTTTGTATAAATTTCATAAAATCATTTATGTTTGGCTTGTATTCCCCCCCTCCCCCCTGAAAACATTAAAAACTCGGAAAAATGTAGGGGTATGAAATCACCTTATGTGTTTGATTCGATTAAAAGTTCGCGTAAGGATGGGGAGCTCCACGAATGAATTCCCGAGACACAACGAGTCCTAAATGACATATAATAGCATATATATAGGCATGCAATTAGTGTTTTGGACAACTAACACGCAAGGAAACACCCTTAGGGACTAGGAAACACTTGGACTAAGTGTTAGAATCACAGGTGATTGACTAGAATGGGGTTTACGCCCATACAGGAGAGTGTACGGCCAGGGTGTACGGTCAAGGTGTGTGTACGGCCATGAGTGTACGGCCGTACACCCATGAAGGAAACATGCAACAAGGGGTGTTTGAACAATGGGGAAGCTAGTGGGTCGATTGATCATCAAAAATATGAACTCGATTCTCACTTTGGAGGCCCTTTCGGGGTGTTTTGAGGGGTGTACGGCCATGCAAGGGTGTACGGCCGTACACTCCTTTTTTTCTTGAGTTATGGTCGATTCTAGGGTGTTTAACAAGTGTTTCTAACATGTATTAAGCATAGGGAAAGGATACTTACAATTTGGAGGCTCAAAATGGTGTTCACAGCCACCAAGAACATGTGTGTGTTCTTGGTGTTCTTGGTGAAAGATGAAGACCTTGAAGATCTACCCAAAAAGATGATTTCCATGGATGAAATCAAAGGGTGATACATGATTAAGAAGGATAATAACACAAGGATGGAAGAATCACTTACGTTTTTGAAGATCTAAGATGAAGAACTCGATGATAGTTAAGAGAGAAATCGATTTTCTTGACTTGGAAGTGTGAGGAATGACTAGAAATGAAATGATATCATACTTATGGAGGTGGTGTACGGCCAACATGGGTGTACGGCCGTACACTCCCTCTGATGGAGTGTTCGGCTCGATTTCAACGCGAAGAACTTTAGCTGACACTTCCCTAAACCCAACCTTGATTGTTCTTAAGCTTAGAACACTGAAACAGACCCTAAACGATGTTAAAAGATAGCAGAAACGGGTCTGACACTCGGTTGAATTGAATTGAATGGCTGGACTTACAAGGAAAAAGTTTTCGGGTTGTCACATCATCCCCCCGTTAGAGGGAATTTCGTCCCGAAATTCGAACATGGAATATAATTCCTGGACCTGGAAAAAGATGAAGGGTATCACAAGTGTCTCATCGGATAGATACTTCTCTAGGATCGGTAGGGTACCTGGGTTTCATAAAACCCTCGCGTTCTCTAGTGAATCCGGATCCTCGCTGGGTGTTTCAGCGGATCATCACTGCTGTATCTGCTGTTCTGATATGTGAAGGGTGGGTAGGTTTAGCTTGCTCAACCATGTTCATCCAACTGGTAGGATGCCCTTTTGTGGTCCTGAGCAGCCTTTGTCCTGAAGTTCATGGTAGGACTCATACTTGGTTCATCCATCATTGTCTCGTGTACACAAGTCGTATATAATTAAGATTGACAAGACGGTCGGATGGGTGGCTCTGCTCCAGGTCCACAACCAGACAAGGAACAGGAGATAGGGCGGAAACACACATCCTAAGTCAGTAGAATCTTAATTATATACCACCCTCGCGTGTACATTTAACATTGATAGGCTACGCGAGTGGTATTTCCAAAATGATCTGCTGAGGGTGCTTAAGCAGGTTAGAGGTGGATACCATACTCCTAGCATGGATACTTTTCGGGGGTTGAAGCGAGATGAAATTTCGAGGTTCGCATCTAGTTTGTCGTTAGGAGTGACGAGAGTTTTGTTATTCGGTTGGTTTAAGGCAAAGGGTCTCCTTGGTGACACATAGGTTTGGCATCGCGTGGACTCAGTTAGATTAGGTGGGATGACATCGTCGGATGGCGTGTTAAGTTAGTTCGGAAAGAGTGCTTTGTTTGAATATCGGTGCATCTGAGTGTATGTTTCTGGTGCTTTCTGTTTTGATCCTAATATTACTACTATGATGATTTTGTATTGCCTTACGTTTGTATTATCTGAAAGATTGTTCTAGTGACTGATACTTGATATTATGATCCCTATCCAGTCTCTCTATAATCGCTTGGTTTTTGCAAGTCATATATAATTAAGAGTGATAAGACAGTCGACTGAGTGACTCTGCCTTAAATCCACAACCAGACAAGGAACAGGAAATAAGGCGGAATCACGCACTATAAGTCTACTGGTTCTTAATTATATATGGCCCTACTTCTTACACCAAGTCATTATAGCTTACCAGAAAGAGTATTTAGTTTCTATATAAACTATATGCTTAGTTTAGACGAGGAAGAAACTATTACAGTTAGGATTTGGTTGGGAAACGTACCGCTGTTCTCATGTGGTTCCGGGGTAGACTCTCCTGTAGTGATCATTAGCACTCTTCCTTCTCCACCAGGGTTCCTGACCAATGGACAATCTTTCTTAAAGTGTCCCGTTTCGCCACATTCATGGCAGGTCTGACTCACTTCCTCAAATGGAACCTGAGAGATTGGTTGTGCCGGTGCTCTACAGAAGTGGATGGTGTGTCCTTTTCGGAGGCAGTTCTTGCAATACAACTTCTGACACCTTCTGATATGATGGAAGTTTCACTTATTACATTTAGGGAGGGTTCCAGCATAACGATTGTCGGGTGTTGAGGTGGTTGGTGTCGTGGCAGCCTAGGCTGCACCTGTCTGTTGTCCCTCGGAGGGTCCTTGTGTTGACTGTCTCTTCTTCCTACTCTCGGTCCCTTGTTTATCATCGCCTCCTTTGGTTAACCCATAAACGGGGTCCATTATGCCTTGGCGGATCCCATAGGCCACCAAGGTTCTAGCCAGGCGTTTGGTACTGTCGAATGTAAGAGGTTTTGCTGCTATTACGTCTCCTTGGATTGGAGAAGGTAGTCCCCAAATGAATCTTTCTACCTTGTTACATTCCGGGGTAACCATCCCAGGGCATAGCGTATCTAAGTCGCTGAATCTATCTGTGTAGGCTTCTATGTCTGAGCCTGCCATGGTGAGATTCCATAGCTCATGCTCTAGTTTTTGCACTTCGCCCCTCGGGCAGTACTCTTCCAGCATCATCTGTTTTAGATTCTCCCAGCCCATTGTGTTTGCGATCGGAAGAGTCAATGACTTGATCTCTGATTTGTAATGACAAAGAACTTATAATTGAACACATCAACTTAGTCATGGTCGGGCCCGACACTATAAGTCAATACCAAATCACCGAGGGGCCCAAAGATGTCGCTTTTCCCGTTAAGGCAAACGAAACGAATAAAATTTGACTTATATGCTTGGACCATTTACTCAACAAATCATGCATGGCAATACATTTTATAACATCAAGTTATTGATGCATTTTCATATTATCAAGGCATAACGAACTTGTAAACTACAACTCATATATCTCTGTTTTTATATTATAAGATATTATCGTCTCAGAATTACTCATGATAAATTCCATGAAGTAATTCTCTGAGCGTGGGTTAATCCAATACTTAAATTTCCATTTCTAAGTACTCATGAAGATTGTAGCATTACTATTGCCATGTCTAAAACTGCTTAGAAAATCTACAATTCAATTCATGACAGTCTTAATTCACTACTTACTTCCAAATGTATGATCGACTATGGAATTTGAATAATCATATTATTCGGGAAGTAAAACATGCAAATTGAAACACAAGAATAAAAAATTGACAAAAGGTGGTAAACAAACTCATAAATAATTCTCAGCTATTTAATCACCAATAGTCAATTACATTTACTTTGTTATAAGTTTCAAACTAACTATCTAACTACTAAAACTAACATCATCTCTCAGACTAATGCTCCTGGCATGTTGAATATGTTTAGCCCTACTCAGACCCTTCGTAAGTGGATCTGCATGATTATCTTCAGATGATATTCTCTTCACAATGAGGTGACCTTCTTCTACTCTATGTCTGATGAAATGGTATTTTATGTCGATATGTCTTTATCTTCCATGATCTCTTGGTTCATTTTTCAAGACAACCGCTCCTTCCTTATCACTAAAAATTTTCATCGGCTCCTTGATGGTTGGCACAACTCCAAGATCTCCGATGAAGTTTTTCAACCAAATTGCTTCCTTCGATGCTTCACTTGCCGCTGTGTACTCTGATTCACAGGTAGAGTTAGCCACTGTCTCTTGCTTGGAACTTTTCCAAGTAAATGCTCCTTCATTTAAGGTAAACACCCAACCATATTGAGAATGGAAGTTGTCTCTATCTATTTGAAATATGGTGTCGCTATACCCTGTTACTCTTAATGTATCATTTCCAACAAGTACTAGGACCCAATCCTTTGTCCTTCACAGATACTTGAGAATATTCTTATCTGCTATCCAATGAGCTTTACCTGGCTTTCCCTGATAATGACTGACCATGCTCAGAGCAAAGGACAAGTCAGGGCGAGTACATGTCAAAACATACATGATAGATCCAACGGCGGAAAATTATGGAATCCTATTCATTTATGCTATTTCTGCATCGGTACTTTGACTCTTAGTCTTAATCAGTTTGGTATTACTCTATATGGGCAGCTCTCCTTTCTTGGAAATTTCCATACTAAAATTTTTTAGCACCTTTTCAAAATATATATTTTGACTAAGTCCAATTAGTCTTTTACTCCTACCCCTCAGAATTCGTATCCCCGGAATATAGGCAGCCTGACCTAGGTCCTTCATAACGAAACACTTTCCAAGCCAAGACTTAACTTCATAGCGAAACACTTTCCAAGCCAAGACTTAACCTATAAGAAGTTTGTCATCAACATACAATACTAGGAAGGTTGCTATACTTCCACTAGCTTTGACGTATATACAAGACACATCTTCATTTATAGAGAAACCAAATTCTTTGACTTTCTCGTCGAAGCAAAGATTCCATCTGCGAGATGCTTGTTTCAATCCATAGATGGATTTCTCAAGCTTGCACACTCTATTGGGAAAATTTGAATAAAAAAAACCCGTTGGCTGACTCTTGTAAACATCCTCATCCAACTTCCTACTAAGGAATGCAGTTTTGACATCCATCTACCAAATTTCCTAGTCATGAAAGGTAGCTACGGATAGCATTATCATAATAGATTTTATCTTAGCCACTGGTGAGAAGGAATCATCATAGTCAACCCATGGGGTTTGAGTAAAGCCCTTTGCAACCAGTCGTGCTTTGAATGTGTGAACATTACCATCCATGTCAGTCTTCTTCTTTAAGATCCATTTGCAAACAACTGTCTTCCGACCAGGTTGTTGGTCAACCAAATTCCAAACTTGGTTGTCATACATGGACTTGATCTTGCTGTCCATTACGTCTTTCCATTTGGCCGCCTTAGGGCCTTCCATCACTTCCTTATAGTTAGCAGGTTCATCCAAGTTCATCAGTGTACAATCACTGATAAACGTATCACCATATGTAGTATATGGAAACCATAGAACTCAGTTGACATGCTAACTCTACTAGAGCGACGAAGAGGTAATGAATTATCAAATGGTTCAATTGGAATCTCTTCCTCTAGTTGAACCCTAGCGTCTTCAGAGGTTCTTTCATCGTTTGTTTCTTGAATCTCTTCAAGGTCAATGGTACTCCTACTTTCCTCTTTGCATATGAGCCCTCTCTCGCGAAAGACTCCTCTTCATGCTACAAAGACCACTTTTTTCACTAGGTCTGTAGAATTAATATATAAAGGATTTCTGTGGGAAGCAGATGAAAATACATCTCTTACTTCGAGGTTCAAGCTTGTCCTGAGTCTTTCATGTAATGAAAACTTCATAACCCCGAACCTTGATATGTGCTAACGAGGGAACAATCCCTGTTCACATCCCGTGAGGTGTTTTGGCAACCTTCTTAGTTGGGACAAGATTAAGAATATGTGTGGTAGTCTCTAAGGCATACCCCCAAAATGAAATTGGAAGGGAAGTTCGACTCATCATGGAATAAACCATGTCCAACAATGTTCGATTGCGCCTCTCAACCACACCATTAAGTTGTGGTGTCCTAAGAGTGGTCAATTTTGAAACTATTCCACATTCCTTGAGGTAGTCGTGGAACACGATACTAATATACTCTTCACCTCTATCAGATCAGAGCATCGTTATCTTCCTGCCCAATTGATTCCCAACTTCATGTTTAAACTCTTTGAACTTTTCGAAGGTTTCCAGTTTATGTTTGATTAAGTAAATATAGCCATATATACTATAATCATCTGCAAATGTTACATAAAATCGATTTGCATCTCTTGTGGTGGATCTGAAAGAACCACACATATCTGTGTGTATGAGATCCAACAAACCTTCACTTCTTTCACAAGATCCAGTGAAAGGTGATTTTGTCATCTTACCCAAAAGACAAGATTCGCATGCATCATCTGACCTTAGGTCAAATGATTCCATCACACCATCCTGTTGGAGTTCGACGATGCGTTTTTTGTTGTTGTGTCCAAGACGACAATGCCACAAGCATGCTTTGTCTATACCATTAGACAAATCAATTTGATATACACTATTGCCTAAATTTTCTACACACATCACAGTTTCATACACACCATCACAAGGTAAAGCTTCTAAACAAAAAATACTATTTTTATAAGCTGAAATAGAACCATTCAAATCATTAAATGAATATTTAAACCCTTGTCTGAGCAATGCATGAAAAGAGATAACGTTTCTTGTTATTTATGATGAGTAGCAATAATTTATTAAATCTAAACCAACACCATTACTAAGCACTAGACTATAAACTCCAATCTGGTAACATGAGAAGATCATATATCTCCCATGATTAGGTTCATTCTACCATGCTCCACCTCCTCTCTTCTTCATATCCCCTGCAAATCAGAACAAATATCACTATAACAAAAAGACCCTTTTACGACGCGCAAACCACGACACTCATTGATTTATGTTATGCAAAAGAGAGTGACATTAAAAAAGTGTCATCTCTTCAAAAAATTTAAGGATTTACGTCACACATTATTGTGTGCCCTTAAATTAGTGTCTCAAGAAAAGAAATTAAAAACACGGAGGGTGCTTTATTTTAAAGGCGCGTCCTCTATACCTGTCGCTTTATATGTGTAATGAAAACGCGCGTTTAGTAGAGGGGGAAACGAAATCCCCAAAATTTTGAAAACCCGTCTTCTACCTTCTTTCTATCTTTCATCTTCTCTCCTCTCCGATCCGCATCTCCGCCACTCCTAACCTCCTTATCGGTCTCATCAAACATCGTGTTCCCTCCTTAATACCTTGCGGGAATCTAAAAATTAGAAAACCCCGTCCTCACAAAGTCTAAGAAACTAGGGTTTTTTTCATCCCTCAAAGAACAACCCACATCCTCCATTGATCGATCTCTATCGCTTCATTTCTCACAAGAAATCAAACACTTTACATTCATAGGGCCACAAAATCGACTATTGTTGGAACTAGGGCTTCGGTTCTTATTAAAATCGAAGGGTTTCTGGTCACAAGGCCACAAATTTGAAATCAAAGTGTTAAGGTCTCGTTTATTGCTGAAATCGAAGGATTGATGCTCACAGGGCCACGAAAGCTAGGGTTTTTAGGCAAAGCTAGAATCAATCATGTCTCATTCCATCAGGAAATTAGTTATAAACGATAACTATTCTTTGATCGCGCTCCTCTCCAAGCTAATTGATTTGCTATTTCATAGCAAAGGTAAATAAGATTTCTTTTAGCTATTTTTCAGGTTCTAGAAGCTGTGGGTCCCATTATTTTTTTGTCTACAGATACACGAAAGCTAAGAAACGAGGGTTTTCTTAGCCCCTTTCATCCCAGATATCCTGACATTCTCACAAACTCTGCACATCCAATGGTGCACAATTTATTATTTTTTTACTTTTACTTTAAAAAACTATATACTTCCATTATAAAATCATAATGATTTATTCTTTTTCTTTGTTCACAGAGAGCTCAAGATTTGGCAAATGTAACTTCTTATAGGGAATGGGCACTATTTGGCTATCTTGTTTGTCCTGATGAGCTTCTTAGAGTAACCAACATTGATATGGCTATGGTATAATTATTATTATAAATACAATTCCCACATTTTTATAAACTTAATAATTTTCTTGCTTACATTAATGTTTACTTAATAATTTTCCATGTTTACAGGTTGTATTGAGGGAAAATCTAGTTCTTACTTTATATAGAGATGAGGTAATTAATCTCTAAATGATAGTTGACAATTTTTTGTTCAAGGAAATTAATATTTTTTTTATATTCTTGAAATGCAGTATATATTGTTGCATGAGGATTATCAGTTATATGTAATGCCAAGAATATTGGAATCAAAGAAAATGGCAAAATCAGGACGTACAAAGCAAAAAGAAGCTGATTTGGAATATAGTGTTGCAAAGCAAGTTGAGAAAATGATAAGGTATTATTAACATGGGAATTATATTAATTAATCTGATCAATTTAATTAATAATCATTGTTGTTTGTTTGTATGTTTTCTTTAGTGAAGTGCATGATCAATCAATTTTATCATGTGATGCTATTGATCATGAGAGGAGAATATTATTAAAGCAAGAGATTGGAAGAATGGTTTTATTTTTCACTGATCAACCGAGTTTATTAGCTCCTAATATTCAGGTTTATTATAATTAAACACACACTACAATCTATATTTTTCAATGATATAATATAACTATTAACCTTTTTTTTTAATTTGTAATATAGATGGTATTTTCTGCATTGACATTGGCTCAAAGTGAAGTGATATGGTATTTTCAACATGTTGGAATTAATTCATCAAAATCCAAAACCAATCGTATAGTTGCTGTAGACATAGTAAGTGATATTACTTCATAAATTATTGTTTTTTCTATATATTTATTTTTTATAATATTAATTAACAAGTTTGACTTGTCAACATGTGTAGAATGCAAATAATAGGATTCTTGTTGGATGGAATGGATCACCTATGCTGTCTAGTACGCAAATACATTACAGGTGAGGGTATAAAATGTTTAATTACCTTTTTACCCTTGAGACTCGGGTTTAAATATTTACACAATGTTTTTACAGCTGTGAGAGGGTATGGTTTATCCTACCTGTCATCTTCAGCAGGCCGCATCCGGTTTTTACTGAATACACCTGGCATGGTGGCTCTTGACCTGGACACCACTCTAAAAGGACTTTTCCAAAAAATTGTTGACCATCTTGAAAATATTCCAAAACCACAGGGTGAAAATATCTCTGCAATTACATGTGATTTATCAGTAAGTATAATCTTTAATTTTAATCCATTCAAATATGTGACATGGTTTTGTTATTATTTATTTATATTTATACTCATGTTTATAATGTATAAAAAAAAATAATAAACAGGAATTACGTAAAGACTGGTTATCAATTTTAATGATTGTTACTTCTACACGATCTTCAATTAACATAAGACATTTGGAGAAAGCAACAGTGTCTACTGGAAAAGAAGGCTTGTTATCTGAAGGGAATGCTCTAATGGAAAAGAAGGCTTGTAATATTTTTGGTTCTTGTTCCAAGTAAAATGACAACTTTTGGTCCCAACTTTACTTGGAACAGGGACCAAAAGTGTAACTTACTCTAAATTTTATACGTAAATTTTATACGTAAATTTTATTTTATCTTTTGAAGGGCAATTTAGTGAATATTGATTGGTTGATTCAGTTAACTAGAATTGGTCGAGATGCTGTTTTATATGTTGAGTCACTCATTGAGTCAATCATGGGAGGATTGGAAGGGCTAATCAACATTCTTGATTCTGAAGGAGGTTTTGGCTCTTTGGAGACACAGGTTCTTACTATTTTATCAATTTCCTTAAAAAGTTACCAAATTCATGTATTAAATTTGATAGACCTAACTTAATTTTTTTTTAAATCCCAGCTTCTTCCAGAACAAGCAACAATTCTGATGAACTTGACATCCAGACTTTCTATTCCTTCAGCAAAATCCCCAAGGGTATCTGGTATACATTTGCCAGACTATGAAAGCTACCCTGAAAATAATAATTCCATTAAAATGTAACATTCCTGATTCCTCAACATTAATTTTTTAAATTTATTATCTGTCCTCAAAAATAATACAAACAACATTTATGTCATCATAGGTTAGAAGCTGCAATGCTTTGCTCAGTTTTGAATGACATGGAGCCTATCTGTGTTCTAAATCATGTCTTTGTCTTGAGAGAGGTAATGATAATCCAAATAAATGTATTTACTTTGAATGACATAAAACAAAACTGATATTGTATTATTTCATAATGAAATGAAACACAGTACATGAGAGAATGCATCCTAGGAAACTTCAGAAGGCGTCTACACACTGTATTAAAATCCGACATAGATCTTCAACGTCCCACAGTTCTTGAATTCCTAATCCGTAGACACGTTAGCATAATCCTAATGGCAGAACAACATATGAGCATGGACCTCACACAGGGGATCCGAGAAGTTTTATTGACCGAATCCTTCATGGGTTCCGTTTCTTCTCTCCACACATTCGATAAACCCAAAAACGATCAACAAACGGGGTCCGCAATCGAAGTTGTCTGTAAGATAAACAGAATGTGTATTTGAATGAGTACCATAATCCACATGGGAAGAGAACATTTCAAGCAAAAGTAACAAAAAACATTACAAATTGTTAAAGCATGAAAATCCTCCTTTGCCCGGTGTTCTCTCTCTCTCTCTCTCTCTCTCTCTCTCTCTCACTAGTAGTTTTTGTCCCGTTATAGCATCCTACTTTCTTTTCCTTCCCTATTACAGCATTGTACTTTCATTTCTTTTTCTATTACAACGTACATTGTATTAAATAAAAAAAGCTACTCAATCATAGCAATGTCTGTTACAAAAGGTTTGATCTCAATGTCTTGTGAACCACTTGTTCATTTTGTAATGCAGATCTCAGTGTTGGAGATGGAGAAGGGGAAGGCTTCAAGTTTTTAGAATTTGGATTATGTTGTAGATTTGGAAACAGAAAAAGATAAGGATGCAATTAATAAGTATGAATCTGTTTGACTTTATGACTTTATGATGGTTTCCTTTTTTATTATATATATATATATATATATCTTGCTATTCTTTTTTTAGTCTTATCATTTGGTATCTTGTAGCAGCTATACAAAGAGCTTTTGGTTGCACAGGAGGAAGCCCATTTGGCTCATCAACAACTTACCTCTTCAATGGTAATAGTTGAGAAATTTTGAATACTAACAACATACAATAACACTCTTAACATACGACTCATGTAATGCCATGTAGGATGAAGACTCTGAAGCATTGGCAAAGTTATCAACAGACATCCAAGAAATCACATTTGAGATTCAACAGTATATATATTCTCATATGTATCTTTTTAACAGTAATAGGTCCAAGGGAAACTAATGTTGAATCATCAAATCAAGCAAATGTTGATATTCTAATGTTGTTCTTTTACAGGTGGTTGGAATTGGACCTAAAGTTAGTTGCTGAGATAGGAATAGTGGGTGCTCCAAATGCAGGAAAAAACATGTTTTTAAGTGTTAATAGTTTTGACATGTGGTGTTGTTTGACATAATGTTAGGTAACTTGTTTGACATGTGATATTTTTTTGAAATGAATTATCGTTCTTATGTATGGTATTTTATTTTGTATTATGATAATTTCAATCTGTTGTTTAATTTGAAAATTAGTAATTCTATCAAAAATATATATATTTTTAAATCATTTAAAATTATGACACGCAAATGCGTGTCGTCTTCCTTTATGACAGGGGCTTCCTTGATACGCATCGCGTGTCATAAACACGCGCGTCGTAAGGTTACGACACACAAATGTGTGTCGTTATTCTTTATGACAGGGCCTTCCTTGATACGCATTGCGTTTCATAACTGCGCGTCGTAAAAGCGTGTCATAAATGCGCGTCATAAATGCGCATCGTCTATAGACGACGCGCAAAAGCGCGTCATCTGTCGTTATGACAGGGCCTTCCTTGACACACATTTGCGCGTCGTCTGAGCGTTTTACGACGCTCATTGCGCGTCGTAAAAGGCTGTTTTTTCTAGTAATGTATGAAATCCACATCCTGTATTAAGCACCCAAGAAAGAGAAGAAGATGAGTTATTAGATGAAGTAGTGTATATACCTGCAGAAGCTGGCTTCACCTTGCAGTCTTTGATATCTTGCAGATACTTCGGGAAACTTCAATTCCAATGCCCCTTGTCGTTGCAGTAAAAGCAGATAACCTCTTTGGGATCAGAAGAGGGTGGATGATCAAAACTGGACTTGCCATTAGGGCCACTACTGGATGACCCTACATGATACTTTCCCTTCCAGTTTTGTTTGGGAGGACATTTCCTCTTTTTACCCTTTCCTTGTCCAATGACTAGGACGGGGGCACTAGCAGGAGTGGAGGCAATACCTTTTCCCTTCATTCCTGCTTTAGTTGTCTGCAGGAGATTGTGAAATTGACCCAGGGTAGTTTCACTGCTGTTCAAATGATAGGTCAGAATGTATTGATTATAACAACGAGGTAAGGATTTTAGGACTATGTCAATAATCAACTCCTCATCAAAATGCACATTTAGCCTAACAAGGGGATCCACGTAACGTTGCATCCTTTTCACGTGGCCATAGACAGATTCTCCCTCCTTCATCGTGCATGCCATGAGGGACTTGACCACTTCGTACTTTTCTTGACGAGAACACTTATGATACTTTTCCACAAGGTGCTTGTTCATCTCATAGGGCTAATAATCCTCATAAAACCTTTGCAGCTCAGGGGTCATGGTGGCTACCATGATGCAAGAAACTTTTGTCGCATCATCGTAGTGCTTCTTGTAGGAGACTATTTCTTCAGGAGTGACCTTCTCTTCGTTAAACTCATTGAGTTCCTTTTCGAGAATATATTCTTTGTTCTCAAATTGAAGGGCCATTTTGATATTCCGCATCCAATCATTGTAATTGGAACCATCCAGTATGACTTTGGAGCAGATGGAAAGCAAGGAGAAGTTATGATGGTTGGAGGAGGAGGGACGAGAAGCATCAGTTGGAGTAGACATCTATAAAAGGAAGGTAGTTTTAGGTAGATGAGAATAATCCTTAATATAATAACCCAAAATAAAATATTAAGCCTAGGATCCAACTATATAATTCACAACTTAGAAAATGGATGCCATAATCTAATTGTAAATTTTATAAAGGTAGGTAAATGACAATTTACCAATTCCACCAAAAGAAAACAAAATTTGAAAGAAACTAAGTCAAGTGAAATTCCTAGATCTTTCGAGACTCATTGAAACTATTCAATGGCATGTTTAATCTCAGATTATGCTCTTCTATTTATGACTGGGATGTCGAGGATGACAAATAAGATGTGAATAATCATGAAAATGTGCATTGTAAACCACACACACTCCATCAACAATGATAATTTATGATATACCCATTACAACTATTTATTAGTCCCTATTAGTGTGCTGGTTAACCAAACATGCTCCACTAACGACTTATAAAGTGTAATGTGTAATTTCATGAGTTAGCATACAAATTCACATTTTTTTTTCTAAAGTAACTAAGATTGGGATTTTTAATAAAAAGGTTTAGTTACTTTTAGTAGCATTATATTTTTAATGAGAATTAATTTGTCCTATCAAATTCGTTCAGCTAACGACCCTCCACTAATAGAGGAAGAGGTGAGTGAGAGTGGACACCCATTCAACTACCATTTTATAGCCAGTTTCCTTGTACCCCTTATAGACTAGCTTCGTCAATGAGGCGTACTAGCGATTTGACTGACTTATTCATATACATATAGTAATAATTAAGTTTTTAATTTTACATATAGTATAAGGTGTATTTTAAACTTTTCAAAATACTAGGGTTTATATTTTAAATTTTGAAATTAATATTCAATTAATTAAATTTAAAATAAATTAATAATGATTTAATTATTAACAAAAATTAAATCAATTAGGATTATCTAATTAAATAAATCAATAATTTAATCCTAATCCTTACCCTCTAAATTTCAAAAATTAGGGTAAAGGATTCCAAATTTATAATTATCCCATTTAATCAAATTAAGCTAACAGTTATCAAATAAGGAAACCCTATAAGCCTACCATTTTCGAAATTAATTGGGGAGGAATGGTAGGGTTTCTTAGCCCTAGCCCTAAATTTCGAAATCCAAGGGGTGGAGGCTAGGATTTACAAAACCCTAGCCCTTTGCGAAAATTTGGCATCTTAGGGTTTAATGTATATAAACCCTAATTTGATATATTCGTCTATTATAGCTATTCAACAGAACACAAACCAAACGCTCTGATACCACTGATGAGATTTAGGTAAACAAACAATAATTAAAAACCCTTAAGTTTGCATGCAACCTAAAAAAGATATATGTTTTCTCTATTAAATCTATAACTAAGAACATCAAAAAGAAACCTACAAACCCTAGGCAATTTTCTAAATTATGATGAGAGGGATTTAGGATTACATACCTTTTAGTTGTTATAGCAAACAACCAGAATTCCTCTTTGTCGATCTCTTGGAAGAAAGCACCACAAGGGAAGCGTGGGATGAAGTCATGGACTAGGGGGCTCCTTATATAGTTGAGGAAACTTGGTGCCAAAGCCAGGGTTTAAGGGATATGCCCTAGATCCTTTGCTTGGTGACCAAGAAACTCAAACCCCTTGTCTAAGGGGCCTTGTACAAAATCTCCTAGGGCTTTAGATTTCCGTCCACCTCTTTCAAGAGGTTCTAGAGCCTTCCTTTCTCAATTATTAATAAATAACAAAACAGTCCTTGTACTTGTAATTAATCCAATTAATATCAAAATTAATTGCAATTAATTTCTGATTAATTATTAATTAAATAATATGATTTCTAATTAATATATTATTTTCCAATTACATTAATCAACCATTTGTTTACTTTATTATTCACATAATAAGTTAATCTCTCTCTAAAATTATTTTGTCCAATTTCTAGGTTTGAGGGCAACCCAAAAGGACTGTGCTACTATCAATTCAAGCATATACCAATTTTAGTTATGGGCTTAGACATCTAATCAAACAAAATGTTACCCTTGCCCCTATTAAAATATAAATAAAAGTTTCTTGGAATTCTACAATGCCAAAGGTGACAATTCCATAACCTAAACACATAAATTATTTATCAAACAAAATTCCCAATTTTTTTACGGTCGTTTTAGCACCACTGAGACCAGTAGAATTTACATTTTTACATCATATTCCAGTAGACTATGATTATATACTTTCATAAAGTGCTTGCACAGGTCTATACAATTTTTCTACAATTTTCTATGAATTTTACAAAACTGCATTTCCGTGCAGCTAATTTCTTACCAGTCAGTGAAAATGACGATTTTCACCTTCTTTAGAAACAATATCAAGTTCTGGAAAAAATCTAAGAAAACATAGACTCAAGTTTTAAACTTTAAGAGTTTACAGATCCTAAATCCTAGTCTCGATGATTTCTCTATATTTTTTACAAAACAGGGACAAAATAGGAATTTTCCTACAATTCACAGCTTTGAGTTTTTAAGGGTTAATTGACAACTTAACCCATTAAGCCATGATTAAAATCGACTATAAAGATGGAAATTAAGTTCGTAAAAGTAGCAACATGTAATTAAGTCAAAAGAACAATTTCAATCATAAACCATGACTCAAATTATATTTCTTTTATGGGAAAACAAAGTACGTTGCTAATAGAGAAAACACCATTAAGGGCTTGAGTTTCTTCCTCCATTAAGCCACATATAAAGACCTTTAGAGACTGTTTTGAAGACTCTTTGGATGGTTCAAAACATGGTCTTTTTACAGAAAAATATTCGCTATAATTGAGATAGAAATCAACATGAGTTTTTGCAACAACAAAGAAGGTAATAATTCCAAAACTTTGAGCAATTGATGGACTTGATTAATGATTGTTTTGAAAGTGTTCATGAAAATATTTTTTCATCCACTAAACCAAGAAAATAAATTCAATAATACTAAAAAATTAAGCACACATAACTTCAAAATTTGAGATTAGAAAGCCTCATGATCAAGGATAGAAAATAGGAAGCAATTGACAATGATTTCAACCAATTTTTGACAATTCAAGACAAACTAACATGAGAAAGAAAACCATAGACATAGAAGGAAGAACTGATTTCTGGCAGCCTCAATTGATATGGACACATAGAAACAAGAAATCAAAATAGAAAACAAAGTCTAAGTTTCATATTTTCAAGTTTCAGTGCCCGACCCTTGTTCAGTCTTTTAAGAGTAAAACAGAATCTACAACTCCAAAAGGATGTTATCAGACTTTCTAGAAATTAGACTCGATTTCAAACAATTTCATCTCTCTGGATCATCATCTAATTCGGATCATATCGTGTTCTATAGTCCTTTCAAAACAGATCAACAATTCTGTCTTGATTTCTAACTTTGACAAACATCACCAAATACTTCAAGGATTAAGACAAGGACTCGAAAAATAGACATGAATGGTAAGAAACTCATTTATACCTCTGTAAATGTGATGAATTTACAGGAGAAGAATAGAGGAAAATGTGTTGATCCCAACAAAGAATTATCTCCATTCGAAAGTTGTTGGGTCTAAAAATATGGTTTATACTTTGCATTTCTAGGCATTTGTAGTTTTTGGTCTAGGGCCGAGAACATTATTGGGTTTAGTTGTAGCTTGGACCGAAATCACATGTGATTTCATTCTGGGTATTGGGTCTTGGGCTTGGGATTTAGTCCATATGTATAAATAGGGTGGAAGGGGTGTGTTTTAGGGGTCTAGACTAAGGAGGGGACGTTAAGAGCTATCATTGTCATATGTGTGTGTTCTAGAGAGAAAAAGTGAGAGAGAACTTGTGTGTGTTTTGGATCTTGTGTATTGTTCATCATTCAAATCATTGAATACATTGAAGATTCATCAAGTTCTTCTTCTTCTTCTTTTCCATTCTATTTTGCATCGTCGACTTGATTGGGATTCCACACCCTCAAGTGGATCAGATTGATACATCAAGCAAATTTGGGGACTTACAGTTGGTATCAGAGCTTGGATCGTATCAATCATTTTAACAAGATCTTGAACGTTTTTGTATTTTTTTTCTTGAAGGTTTAGGCATTTTTGATTTGTTTTGGACAAAATATTGGGTGTTTGTTCTTCGTGTTCCTCATAAAAATGACTTTTTGATCGACTTTTGTGCTTAAAAAGTTGAAAAAACGTGTTTTTTGGACGAAACTGCGACATCCCAGCAACCATTTTCGCACAAGGAGTAGCTTTTCCGAGGAGTTTTCGGTCAGAAGCGATTTGCGGTCGGAAACGGTTTGCGGTGGAGCGGGGTCTGCGGTTTGCGGTGGAGCGTGCGAGCTTTTGGTGGAGCGTGTCTTCGCAGGTTTTCTGTTCCCTCGTTTGCGGTCCTCGTTTGCGGTCAGCAGCCCTTTTTCGGTCAGCAGCGAGTGTTCCCGGTCCTGATCAACAAGCTTCGCATTTTCGGTCATCTTTTCCGATTTTTTTACATTTTTGGCCCAAAAATCAATTTTTCAAATTTTAAAATTTTGTTTTCGGCCCAAAGCTTTGACTTTTGATTTTTGACTTACTAGTTTGACTTTTGACCTTAAAAATTTGACCTTGACTTTCAAGTTTGACCTTTGACTTTAAACTTTGACTTTCTCTTTTAACTTTCAACTTTTCACGTTTTGCTTTTCGGTTCGATTTTTAAGTTTGCCTTTTCAAGTTTGACTTTTAAGTTTGACTTTTTAAATTAGACTTTTAAGGTTGACTTTTGAGGTTTATAGTCAAAGGGAATTTTTGGTAAACAATGAGTTCCTCAATCACTAAGGGTAATAAAACTTCATGTTCTCAATCTTGTGAAGCTACAATTAAGTTTCTTCGTGATCCAATCGATATATTAAAAAGAGAAAATGAGGACCTTAAACCCTTAAAAGAACAATTAGAGGCCAACATCAAGGACTTTAGAAAACTTCAAGAAGAATATAGTAATAAATGTGAAAACTATAGCTATGTTAAGTGACAGCTTGCCAGCTTGACTGACGAGCTTGACACATTGAAAAATAAGTTTGAAAATGTAGATTTTAATTTCAGAAAATTTGATGTGTCAAGTGAGGTCGTTGTGTCCATGATAGAAAAACAACTAAAATTTAAAGATAACAAAAACAAGGGTATAGGGTATCACAGTGTTCCACCTCCCTTCAACGATAACTATACCTCACCCCTTGAAACTAATGAGGAAGAAATACCTGCTCAGTTTGGTCAATCCCCTGTACCAACTTCAATTAAGACTAAACAATCTGGGCCAACTAAGAGTGTTGAGGTAAAGGATTCTAATGTTTCTACTTCCTGTGTAGGTAAAGTAGTGGAAGAAGAGAACAAGGAGAGCATAATTAATTCTAGTTCTGTTGATTCTGTTGATTGTCAAATAAATAACTCCTTGAACTCTGAATCTGTTGCCTCTAATTCAGTCACCTCTAATAAACCTGCTGCTGGTAAATACAGGCCACCAAAACAAGCGCAACAGAGTGCTTGCTGCAAGTGCACATGTGGGAACAATCAGAAACGAGGCATAGGCATGCTACCAGGGACAGGCAGAAATAACTCCTACGTGAAGAAACATACATGTTTTCAGTGTGGAACACCTGGAAACATTGCCAGAAATTGTCCACATCGTTCATATGTTCCCTACTATACACAAGGATGGCAGAACGCGCCAAGAGGGAGATTTTCCAAAAGAAACCCTTCAAAGTCACAATCACGCAATGGTGACTGGAACGCGCAAAAGGCCAAGAATCTAACTCCCAAGGTCAAGAAGGGAATGTCAGCCAAGAAGCAAAATTCAAGAGATGGTCCAGTTAACCCAATACTGGTTAGGTCAAAGTCGTCTCAGCGATCGACTTCAAGTTCAAAAGCAAGTGCTAAGGCATCCATCCGATCGAACAAGAAATGGGTTAAACCGGACTACAGATGGGTACCAAAGGTTCATGCTCCCAAATCACCTAATGATTCTAACATTTGTACATATTTTGTGTGTAACAAAGAGGATATGTCATGGGAGAGAGTACCTTGCATTGTCTTTGGTGCTGACCAATTCTCAATCGCTTTGATTTTGGAAGGGTCCACGTATATGCCTTCCTCGCTAACCACGTGACCGAGGAATGTTACTTTTCTGATCCAGAATTCGCACTTAGAGAATTTTGCGTATAGTTTCTCCGCCCTTAATGTTTCCAGCACTAGCCTCAAGTGCTGTTTGTGATCTTCCTCACTCCAAGAGTAGACAAGTATATCGTCGATGAATACTACCACGAACTTGTCTAGGAAAGGGCGGCACACCCGATTCATCAGATCCATGAACACCACAGGTGCGTTAGTTAGACCAAAGGGCATTACTACAAATTCGTAGTGACCATAGCGATTTCGGAATGCTGTCTTGGGAACATCATTCTCATGGACTCGCAACTGGTGGTACCCTGACCTTAGGTCTATCTTGGAGAAGTAGCTGGCTCCTTGAAGTTGGTCGAAGAGATCGTCGATTCTGGGTAGGGGATAACGGTTTTTTATGGTAAGCTTGTTCAGTTCACGATAGTCTATGCACATCCGAAAGGATCCATACTTCTTTTTCACGAATAGAATCGGGGCTCCCCAAGGTGAGGAACTTGGTTTGATGAATCCCTTGTTGAGAAGTTCATTGAGTTGGCTGGATAACTCTTGCATTTCTGCCGGCGCTAGACGATATGGGGATTTAGCTACAGGAGTAGCTCCGGGAATTAAGTCAATACGGAACTCGACTTGGCGCTCGGGAGGGATTCCGGGGAGATCTTCGGGGAAGACATCAGGAAAGTTGCAGACTTTGGGGATGCTCTCGAGGTCTTTAACTTCTAGTTTCTCATTAACTACATGGGCTAGGAATGCATGGCACTCCTTTCGCAGATATTTCTGGGTTTTGAAGCATGAAATGATACGGAGGTTTGAGATGATTTTATCGCCATATATAATAAGGTCTTTGCCGGATGGCAGATTGAGTCGTATGGCTTTTTCATAACAAAGAATATCAGCATGATTGGGGCTCAACCAATCCATGCCAATGATGACATCGAAGCTTTTTATGGAAACTGGCATGAGATAAATTGGAAAAGAATGATCGTTTAAGGTAAGGGTACAACCTATGAATACGTTGTTAGTACTCTCTTTCTTTCCGTTAGCCATCTCGACGGTGAATTTTTCGGTTAAAGTTTGGGATTTATGTTTGAGTAGATGTTTAAATACATGACTAACAAAACTTCTCTCCGCACCAGAATCGAAAAGAATGCATGCATAAGAGTTGTCAAGGAGGAACGTACCCGTAACAACAGTGGGATCAGCAACTGCCTCCTCCTGGCCCATCGCTAGCACCTTCCCTGTGTTACCCCCTGTTGTTTCCTTGGCAAATTTCTCTTGAAGTGACCAACCTCCCCACAGCCATAACAGGCTTGACCAATGCCCGCTCCAGAAGCTTGATTGGTCGGTTGAGCTGGTGTCTTGCAAAATCGAGCCGTGTGCCCCTTTCTGCCACATTTATCACATTGCATCTCTCTACAAACTCCCAAATGATGGAAGTTGCATTTGTTGCACAAAGGCAGGTTTCCAGCATAACGGCTGGGAGTGGTTGGAGTAGTGGGAACAGCATCACGAGTAGTAGCGGCATGAGCTGCCACTACTTGTTGTTTCTTGGAGGGCTCCTGTGAAGATTGGCCCTTACGCTTGTTCCAGAATTTCTTCTTCTCACCACTCTCCTTTGATGGTTCGGGAACGACTGTTACTGCATCAAGATCAACCCCGTGATCTATAAGAGTTTGTGCTAAACACTTGGCGCTGTCGAAAGTGGAAGATTTAGCAGCCAAGACATTTCCTTGAGTTGGGGGTGTCAATCCCCAAATATATCTCTCTATTTTCTTGCTTTCTGGGGTGACCATCCCCGGACAAAGAAGAGCCAGATCGCATAATCTAGCTATATAGGTAGCAATATCGGAACCCTTCATTTTTAGGTTCCAGAGCTCGTGCTCCAACTTCTGCATCTCGCCTCTTGGGCAGTACTCAGCAAGCATGAGTTCCTTTAAACTCTCCCAACCCATTGCATTTGCCACTGGCAGAGTTAGGGATTTAACCCGACTATTCCACCAAGTCAATGCTCTATCAGTGAAGGTGCAGGCGGCAAAATGCACCTTGCTGGCCTCAGAACAAGCACAATTTTTGAAAATTGATTCGATCTTCTCGAACCACCGGGTCAGGGCAATGACTCCTCCATTGTCGTCGAAAGATTTGGGCTTTGCATTCATAAAATCTTTGTAGGAACACTCCTTTTGGTGTCCCTGACCGCCGTCAAGGTTACGGGGATCAGGTCCACGTCCTGATCCACCAGCACCGCCCGGATTCATTTGAGACATTGCAACAGCCACAGCGGCTGTAACTGCTTCCTGGAACACGACGAATCGAACAGAGGAGGTGGCGGCGGCGGAGGATTGTTGTTCTGTTTGTTGGGTCTCTTCCTGGGAGCATCTTTCTCTAAAAGATACAAGGAAAAATGACGATAAGTCTTCTATGCTGATCATGAATTGGATATTTTCAAGAAAGATATATCTAAACCCTACTGTGACAACAGAGATCTACAATAAAGGTTTACTATCATAAACAAGGAATTGTAGGCCTTTCATTTTTGAGGATTAGTACTACTTGTGCAGTGTTATAGAATCATAAAATACACCTATAGTATTTTAACTATGTGTTTTCATTAGTATATGATTTGGTGAGTTTTAGACTTGTCGCAAGACCACAGTCACTCCCAAACACATGTTGGTCATATCTCGGACAAATATAATTAATCAGGTTATATTGGCCCCACATATGACTACATAACTATTTAGGTTTAACCGTAGAGTCCAACTTGCCCTAAATACTTTTATGTAGTTCTTGTTATGTTATAGCTTCTTGTACGTATGTATACTTGTATACTTCTTGTAAAAATACTTGTATTTTTAAAGTATACTTTTAGTTTCAGAGCACTTTGGCCCCTTTAGTGTTTATAGTTGTATACCATGTAAGGTTCGGTATACCTAGTTCACTATAAACAAGAGCTCTGATACCAATCTGTCACACCCCCAAACCGAAATGGCGGAAACATTCGGGGGTGGAGGACGTCATGTATAGTATCATAACAATTGCATCATAGTAATCAAAGTAAACACAACCATTACCTTGATTAAGTAAAATGTTTACATTTGTTTGATTCATAATTATATACATCAAAAGTATAACAAAAGTAAAAGACGTGACTCTATACGCTCCATCTTCTCAAAATCTGTGTGTTGTACCTGTCTACTGATTTCCTGAGAATACAAGCAGTTTTCAAAGAGTATCAGCATAAAGTTGGTGAGTTCATAAGCATGTTTTTGTAAGGAAAATCTGTTAATGAATCAATGAAAATATTTGTATGTTTCCAAGAAAATCCATTATTTTCTAACACGTGTATTTTTGTTACTGAATCTCATAATGTATTAGTTCATATGTCTGGTTACCATTGAATGTGTTATGCATTGCTGTTTTGAATGGGAAATCCCGTCTTACATGAAAAACCCTGGCTATCACCAGTATGTATAGTATGTTCGGAAAACTCTGAAAAACTCTAATATGTATAGTAGTTCTATTACTTTATAATAAGACTAATTGAAGTTATTACCATTCATACATTAATCGTATATTCTTAGTACCAAATTTATGAGTTGTTATAACCATACTTGACCATTGAATTGCCTGAACGATGTTCTTCAGGTGTCAGAATCGAAATGACTTTGTCACCCAGGCCTGCCGGCCTAACTGTAGCTAACAGTATGGTGCGGGATTGTCAATCCTGTATAGATCTATACACAAACTCACGTTCTCCCACAAGGAGACTCTGGTTATAATCTCAGGACTTTTGTTAGTACATAAGTAAGTACGCGAAGAATGCTCACTCATAACATATGTGATAACCCAAAAATTTCTATCCACTAAAGTCAATCAATCCAATCAAATGTCAGACTTGTTTCTGCTATCTTTTAGCATTGTTAGGGGTCTGATTGAGGGTTCTAAGCCTAGTACACTTACGGATTGGGTGTAGGGTTGTGTCAGCTTAAGTTCATTGGGTTGCAATCAAGCCGGAAACTCCATCACAAGGAGTTTACGACCGCAAACCAGGATTTTACGGCCGTAAACTCTTGGTGTCCGTGAACTCCTTCCCTCAAGTATAGATTTCCTTCATTTCTTCATCATTCTCCACATCTCCAAGGCTGAAACTCACTTCTCTCTCAAGTATCATCAAGAACACTTCGATTTCTCTTCATTTTTGTAAGTGATTCTTCCATTGTTTCTTGATATCCTTCTTGATCTTGTGAAACCCTTTGATAACATCCTTGAATTCATCACTTTTCCTTCAAGATCTTCAAATCTTCATCCTTTCACCAAGAACATCAAGAACACCTACTTGTTCTTGGGCCGTGAACACCCTAAAGTCTTCCAAAGTGTGAGTATTTCTTCTATCATCTTGTTATCCATTAGAAGCTCTTGTATCCTCATAATACCAACACCTTATATGCATGAATCAAGATCCAAAATGCATCATTTTGGAGTGTTTACGGTTGTAAACTCATCTCCCTTCGCTGTAAACTTTCTCTTGACCGTAAACTCATCTCCCTTGGCCGTAAACTCATCTTCATTGGCCGTAAACTCATCTCCCTTGGCCGTAAACTCATCTCCCTTGGCCGTAAACTCCCTTTAGTCAATCACATGTGATTGTAACACTCCGTTTCAAGTGTTTCCTAGTCCCTAAGGGTGTTTCCCTTCATATTAGTGGTGCTAAACACTAATAATATATATATATATATATATATATATATATATATATATATATATATATATATATATATATATATATAGGTCAATTAGGACTCGTTTGTGTCTCAGGACTTCATTCGTGGAACTTCTCATCCTTATACGAATCTTCAATTGAATCACCCACATAAGGTGAGTTCATACCCCTGTAATCAATTTTTTAAATGTTTTAAATGCTTTTAAGGGGGGCGGGGGAATACAAGTTGAACACAATGATATTGTGTAAATGTTTATCTGTGATAAATATCATTTCAAAGGATTTCTTAGGCTTTCATAAGTGATCAAATCATTTCAAAAACTCTTTTAAGTTATGTTACATTGTTGTTTATAAAACTCCGTTTTAAAGTACAATAATAACTCAGTAGATAATCGAGTCTTTTCTACAAACCATAGACAGTTCAAAGTAAAGATACTAGTAAACTATAATAGGTATAGTTTAGGGGTTCAGTTGATACTATAACTAGTACAGGGAGGAGCATACTATAGCCAGTACAGGGAGGAACATACTATAACTATAACAGAAGAACAAATCATGATTTACATACTTATACTATATATTTCCAGTAACCTAGGAAGGAAACATATCATTAACTCATTGTTCTAAAGAAACCATGATAATAATCATGGTATAAGGTTATATATATGGGGCATCTACAAAGTGCCAAGATTTATATATGTGGGGTACATCTACAAAGTACCAGAGTTATATATGGGGTACATCTACAAAGTACCAGATTTATTTAAAAAGGGTACATCTACAAAGTACCAGATAATAATAATAATATAACATATTGATATATACAAAAATCACAACTTACTTGTAACATGAACATTCAGTTAGAAGGGGGCCTATAATGCTAACTTTATGATTCCTCGGTAGATACATCAGGGATATATATTAATCGGGTCCAACTGACAGTAGGATGTGTGCTTTCCGCTTCACTTCCTGTTCGTTGTTTGGTTGTGGGCTTAGAGGAGATGCACCCAGTCTACTATCTATTCGATCTTAGCTATATATATATATATATATATATATATATATATATATATATATATATATATATATATATATATATCGTATACACTAAGTAATCATAACGAGTACCAGCTATGGATCAGGTCATAGTATACAAATTCAATATACCGTTTTTTAGTACAAGAACATACTTTTCAGATACAACATTTAGTAGGCTAAACTAGAAACTTATCAGAAAAAGGGTTTAATTCATTTTATTAAGCCAATATAACTTAAAGGACATTTAGTGGTTAATTCTATAATACCTTAGTTTATACATCAGGGTTATATATAATTAATATCTTATAGGTAGTTGGATGTGTGCTTTCCGCCTTACTTCATGTTCCTTGTTTGGTTGTAGGCTTAGGAAGATTCACACAACTAACTATCCGTTCGATATTAGATTATATATAGCTAGTATAAACTAAGTGATTATAGAAGGAACTATTGTGGTTACTATTTTTACTAAAGGAAATATATGATTTTCTTAAAGAATGTTTTCATCAAATAAAGGAACTATTACAATTAACTCCGTAAGTACCAAATGAATACGCCCGGGTTATATACAATGAAGATCTAACAAACAATGGGATGCGTGACTTCCGCCTCATTTCCTGTTCCTTGTTTGGTTGTGGGCTTAGGGCAGATTCACGCAATCGATTGTCTATTTGATCTGGATTCCATATAATTTGTATCCATTTAGTACTCATAGAAGGAATTGTAGAGTCATTTTTACTTTCATTCATCATATCAGAAGATATAGGATTTTCTGGAGGAACAGACGAACTTTTCTCAAAAGAACTTACAACTTACTTTACATCAGTAAAATACTAATGAACTCACCAGCTTAAATGCTGATCTACTCTTTCAAAATAATTTGTATTCTCAGGAGACTAGTAGACAGGTACGAGCACTGGGATTCAGAAGATGGAGCATAGTAGCTTCATGTCTTGTTTTGTTATTTACTTTTGGAGTCTAACTTTTGTGAATCACATACTTTGTAAACACTTTCATATTAATGCAATGGTTGTTTGTTACTTTGATTATGATGATGCATGTGTTGTGATATTAAACATGACGTCCTCCGCCCCCGAACGTTTCTGCCGTTCCGGTTTGGGGGTGTGACAGATTGGTATCAGAGCATTGTTTATAGTGAACTAGGTATATCAACCTATAAAAGATATACAACTATAAATGCAATGGGGCCGAAGTGCTCTGAATAAAAGTATATTTTAAAATATAACAATATTCGACATACATGCTTATACATATATACATACTAAAACAAGTATCACAAGAAGAACAGAACAGGAGTATTTAAAGGTTGAAAACTGCGGTCAAACCTGGACAGTTATGTAATCATATCTGGGATCAATATAGCCTGATCAACTATATTCATTTGAGATATGACCGACATATGTTTGGGAGTGATGTGGTGTTGCAACAGTATTAAAACTTACTTAACTCTATTCAAGGGATTTCTAGATCAGAACATAAATTTAAAATACTATAGGAGTATTTAATGATACTATAAGACAACAACAAGTTTAAAACATACCAAGTTCATTACATTAAAATACTATAGGAGTATTTTAGGCACTATAAATAACATATGTGAAAATTTAAAAGACCCTTCTGGTAGGTCTATGATTCCGAAGTGTATACTCCCAAGGTTTTATACAATTGAGATTTTATACAATTAGAATTTTGGATTTATGCTTCACTTCGTGTTCCTTGTTTGGTTGTGGTTTTGGAGTAGGATCACTTATTCGAAGGTCTATTTAATCTTAAATTATATACAACTTGTATACACTACGCAATTATAGAAGGACCCAGTAAGGATCACCCCATAATGTTTCACGTAATCTCATAGATTCTTTAGACACTTCCATTCTCGCACGACAAACCCAAATAGGTGTAACCACTCCATCATAGCAGTCAGCAGAAGAGTCAAAGAGGAACAAAAAGAGATTCAAAAAGAGTTTTCCAGGAGGGATCAGCCGAAGAAACTAAAACGTCCTATGCGTCACACTAATAAATAATAGCCTTGATTGACTTAGTGAGCTAGTGGATACACTGCTCACATTATGTGTTAGGATTATTTCTTTTTCTTGTAACTAGTAACAGTTATTCAATTCCCATAGATTCATTCGAGGATAGCCACTTCTGATTCATAAAGTTTGTTTTAGATAGACTTCCATTATGAAATGTTTCCAGAACCCTATGAAAGTCAGAACCAGATACATTCAGAACTAGGATAACTTAGTCTTTTAGCTTTCGGCTTATATCCACTGCTATAGACTTATTTCCATCTCATCTTTGTATTCTTTTTAGCAATATGCCTCCTCGTAGATCAAACAGACGCACTACTCCGATCACTCCAGCTCAAAATCCACTACCTCCTCAAAAATTCGATCCGGTAGCTATTCAAGCTGCAGTGGCTGCGGCTGTTACGACAGCCCTAGCTTCATTCAACACGACCGGTACTAGCGGGAGTGGATCGGGTTTTAACTACACCCAAGGTGGTAGTCACGGGCACCCTAGGGAGTTTTCGTATAAGGACTTCATGAACTGCAAACCCAAATCATTTAATAGAAATGGGGGAGTCATTGCTCTGATGCGATGGTTCGAGAAAACAGTTTCGGTCTTCGAAATCTATCTGTGCCCAGAAGGGAGCAAAGTGAAGTTTGCTGCCTGCACTTTCTCCGACAGTGCCCTAACATGGTGGAATAGCCATGTTAAGTCACTGACCCTATCAGTGGCTAACTCAATACGTTGGGAAAACCTAAAAGATATTATGTTGGAAGACTACTGCTTGTGGGGCGAAGTTCAAAAGCTGGAACAAGAACTATGGGAGCACACCATGGTTGGCTCAGACATAGTGACCTACACTGACAGGTTTAGCGACCTGGCAACACTATGCCATGAGATGGTTACCCCAGAGAGTAAGAAGATAGAAAGGTACATTTGGGATTTAGCTACCCCGATTCAAGGAGATGTACTGTCTTCTAACCCAGCTACATTCGATAGTGCCAAACGCCTGGCCCAGCGACTCATGGACCATGGCATGGAGGTCCCTGTTCCCGAGCCATCAAAGGGAGGGGACTATAAAAGGAAGTGGGGGACAAGAGGAAAGAGCGAACAAAACAGGAAACCCCGCAGGAGCATCAAATGGGTACTATATACGCCGCCACAATACCTGCTACTCCAGCACCTGCCAGTCGATATGCTGGAACTCTCCCCAAGTGTGGTAAGTGTAACTACCACCACACTGGAGTATGTCGGGAAATGTAGTGCATGAACTGCAGCATGAAGGGGCACACTGCCCGTTTCTGCAGGGCGCCAGAACAACTGATCTCCCAAGTCCACGGAGTTGAAATGAACCAAGCCTGTTATGGCTGTGGTGAGATTGGGCACTACAAGAGGGACTACCCAATAACGAAGAACTCAGGCACGGATGGATGAATTCTGATGATCACCGCAGGAAAATCTACCCCAGAATCACCAGCGACCAGTGGTATATCTTCGAAATAAGAATTACTTTAAAATTTAATTTATATTTATATAAGATTAAAACTTGGGGAAAAATTTAAAAGTAATTATAATAACTCACTCGTCTGAACAAGTCACAACATTCGTAAGAGAACTAAAGATCCGTGCAGGTAAGCTATGATGTCCTAGTATGTACATCACGGTTGTGCATAACTAAGATTTTGCAGGCTTAGAGGGAGTGATTCCGCCTCGTCTCCTGTTCCTTGTTTGGTTGTGGATTTAGGGGAGAGTTACTCAGTCGACCGTCTTATTCATCTTATTTATACATAACTTGTATATGTTGGGCGATCATAGAGGTACCGAGGAGGATCATAATATAGAGTATCGACACTAGTTATCAAAGAACTTTCACTATAAGTACTCGCTCATCGCGGTACGATTCGTGGAAGTGGGAATATTAAGGAGAAAACAGAAAGCACTAAAAATTCTACACAGAATACATTGTCGAGCACACTTAGAATACATCATCGTATAACAAATGTTTCTTTCAAATCGGCCTAACTTTTATTTATGTATCGAGTCTGTTGTCATCATTCGTCATGGATGGGCGTGGTCCTCACCATACTAAGTTCATATATTCCGGAATCCCATCGCCTTAACCGAGAAATTAATGAAACCCTCGTCATTCGTAACGACAACCCGACCTAGACCTCATATTTGTCTCTTGTCTTCTAAACCCCAAAGTATTCATGCGAGGAGTACGTTGCCTTCCGAAACCTTGCCACCGTATATTCAGCAGACCTTCCCGAACTACCACTCGTCCAACAGATCAAGTTCAAGCACAAAGGCTAAGGACGAGTACAGCCCACCTATCACTATTAAGTGTATAAGTGAGAGTGGTATATAATTATGTTTATGCAGATTTAGTATGTGTGTTTCCGCCCTATCTCATGTTCCTTGTTTGGTTGTGGACCTGGGGCAGAGTCGCACATCCGACCGTCTTACAAATCCTAATTATATACGACTTGTATACACGAGGTGATTGATAGATGGACCAAGTATGAATCTTATCATGAACGTTAGGGCAAAGATGCCCAGGTCTATGAGTGAGTATTCTGCCAATCAGAGAAACACAACCCCAGGAGTACTGCTAAGAAAGCTAATTTCGGGACGAAATCCATCTAACGGGGGGATGATGTGACAACCCAAAAATTTCTATCCAGTAAAGTCAATCAATCCAATCAAATGTCAGACTTGTTTCTGCTATCTTTTAGCATTGTTAGGGGTCTGATTGAGGGTTCTAATCCTAGTACACTTAAGGATTGGGTGTAGAGTTGTGTCAGCTTAAGTTCATTGGGTTGCAATCGAGCTGGAAACTCCATCACAAGGAGTTTATAGCCGCAAACTAGGAGTTTACGGCCGTAAACTCTTGGTGGCCGTAAACTCCTTCCCTCAGGTATAGATTTCCTTCATTTCTTCATCATTCTCCACATCTCCAAGGCTGAAACTCACTTCTCTCTCAAGTATCATCAAGAACACTTCGATTTCTCTTCATTTTTGTAAGTGCTTCTTCCATTGTTTCTTGATATCCTTCTTGATCTTGTGAAACCCTTTGATAACATCCTTGAATTCATCACTTTTCCTTCAAGATCTTCAAATCTTCATCCTTTCACCAAGAACACCAAGCACACCTACTTGTTCTTGGGCCGTGAACACCCTAAAGTCTTCCAAAGTGTGAGTATTTCTTATATCATCTTGTTATCCATTAGAAGCTCTTGTATCCTCATAAGACCAACACCTTATATGCATGAATCAAGATCCAAAATGCATCATTTTGGAGTGTTTACGGTCGTAAACTCATCTCCCTTGGCCGTAAACTCTCCCTTGGCCGTAAACTCCCTTTAGTCAATCACATGTGATTGTAACACTTCATTTCAGTGTGTTTCCTATTCCCTAAGGGTGTTCCCCTTCATATTAGTGGTGTTAAACACTAATAATATACATATATGTATCAATATAGGTCAATTAGGACTTGTTTGCGTCTCGGGACTTCATTCGTGGAACTTCTCATCCTTACACGAATCTTCAATTGAATAATCCACATAAGGTGAGTTTATACCCCTATAATCAATCTTTTAAATGTTTTAAATGCTTTTAAGGGGGGGAAGACAATTTGAACACAATGATATTGTGTAAATGTTTATCTATGATAATTATCATTTTAACGGATATCTTAGGCTTTCATAAGTGATCAAATCATTTCAAAAACTCTTTTAAGTTATGTTACATTGTTATTTATAAAACTCCGTTTTAAAGTACAATAATAACTCAGTAGATAATCGAGTCTTTTCTACAAACCAGAGACAATTCAAAGTAAAGATACTAGTAAACTATAATATGTATAGATTAGGGGTTCAGTTGATACTATAACTAGTACAGGGAGGAGCATACTATAGCTAGTACAGGGAGGAACATACAATAACTATAACAGAAGAACAAATCATGATTTACATACTTATACTATATATTTCCAGTAACCTAGGAAGGAAACATATCATTAACTCATTGTTCTAAACAAACCATGATAATAATCATGGTATAAGGCTATATATATATATATATATATATATATATATATATATATATATATATATATATATATACCATCTTATAAAGCATACATAATCAATGTCTTAAGTACAAATTTTAAAGCCTAAGGTACAAAAAATTAAGTATGTTATCTTGAAAAACAAGTAGAGCAGATCTGGACCGTTGAATCTACATTGGACGGTGAGGATTATATCAATGGTGATCCGTGTGATTTGTTTACAACCAATCAAAATAGAGCGTTTGGGCGGCATTTTAATTTTAATATAGGGTTGAATTCTAAGAGGGCAATTCAATTTTTTTGAAATCGGATGGCATCTCATTTCCTCTGTATCACTTTTACCTCGGCCCATTCAAGATTGTATACCTCATTCTCTCTCATTCTAAACCCTAGGTAACTGGTCAGAAGCATTGTGCCGCCTCCTACTTCCCTTAAGAGGTTACTTTGTGTCTTCTAGGTTACTTCCAACCGACATATTTCCTCTATACTCAAACTCAAATGAATATTCCAAGAAAATCAAATTTTGATCGTTTTCATCATTGATTTTCAATTTTCATCGAAGTCGATCAATAGCAACCTACAAGCCTGCGTGCGATGACCAGCAACAGCAAGAAGCGACCAGCAAGCAGCGACGGATACGGACTGAGCGACCCTTCTTTCTTCAATCGATCGACGGCCCCTTCATTGATTTTCATACCTCGCACAAGAAACAATCACAAGTCTGACTTTTTTGAAATTGATAATGGACCTCTTCTCAGAATCGATCGCATATTTCTTTCTCTTCATTTTTTCTTGAAATTGATCATAGGTCTTATTGTTTGTACTGTTAATATGATTTTGTGGTAATTTGTTTGTATTGTTAATCTGATTTTGTGGTAATTTGTATTCTTGAACGACGACCACCATCCATCGATGTCGCCTTTTTCACTTCTACTACGCCTCCCTCGATTTCTTCTTCTATATATCTGTAAATTATTAACCACACACCATTTATTTGACGGTCTCTTTCTCTACTATAGAAACGAGAAAGATACATGGGAAAAGACAAAAAGACCATCGCCGCCTGTTGTAGAATACATCATCTCACGATTAAATATCTTCCCCGGTCGATCTACACAAGTAAGTTGTATATTTATTTTTTTTATTTTTTGAAGACAAAGCCAGTTTAGGGTTTTTACGTTTTTCTTATTTGGTTCATGTCAATTGAATGTATTTCATGTTTCTCCAGGGGATTTTGACGTTTCTAAGATTCAAATTGAACAGGGGATTGGTGTTTCTCACATTCAAATCGAACAGGTTATTTTATTTTTAATCTTTTCATCTATATGGGTTTCAAATCAGAACCCATGGAATTTTGTTGTTTGTTTTGTGAAGGTAGTGAAAAAACTATGACAGGAACTGGTGTTCTCTTTGGGTAAAATGTACAACCATGGCATATATAAAATTACATATAGGCTAAAAGGGAATAGGCCTCACTAAGGAGGTCGTCACCGGTCGCCAAGGGCGCTGAGCACCGCTCCCTTGTTTACGCCAAGGGAGTCGCCAGCTATGGCTCGCCAGCACCCTAACGAGTAGAGAGAGAAAGAGATTTGGTGGTTTTTGGCTGTTTTTGAGAATTTAGGTATCGATCCCAATACTCGACTTCAGGTACTCCACATCAAACGCACCACAACTGTATTCTTCTTATTCTTCCAATTTCAGTATCTATTGCTTCTTTGAAAAACAAATTGATTTCTCGGTCTGAAACCTAGATGATTTTATGTTTTTTCATTGGGGATTCATTACGTTCTTCACCGTTTTTTTAAATAGTGCAGTAATTTTTAGTTTAACTATGTTTGTTTTTGAGAATTTACGCTGATGTTAATTGAATTAGCTCTTGAATTGTGCTACATTCATGTCCATTTGGGAGAAAGGCTTTAAGACCTGTTGCTTTATGATTAGGTTTCGAATTTAGCAACCCATTCAAAGGTCCTGAACTAGCTTTTTGCCCAAAAAGCATTAGCGTTTGTATTTCCCCTTAGTGTATCAATTTTGAAGACATTCATGTAGAAATTGCTACCTTGTAGTTTATGAAAGTATTTAGCTTTAGATGGCTTCTCAGAAGTGATCTATTTGATACATAATAATCACAGTCAGATGATTAAAACATGCCATAAGAGATCAAACCAGATTATTTAAGTATCTAATGGTGTATTGAGCATTCTTATATATAGTTGGATCATTTGAGGACTTAGTATATATTGTGTACTTGTTGACATTTGCAGCTTCATGGAGAACTTGATACATGAATTGGTGTTCCAACTTTTTTCAGCGCAATCCTTAGATAGTTTCCTCCAGAAGTAAGTTACCTTTTCTTTATATTAAAATTTCACAACTAATTGTAGTAATTAATAAATATTTATCTTTCTTTTTATTCCCCATATATTATATATAGCTTTCTGCAAAAATAGGAGCAAGATTACAATATGATAGACGTGAAAAACTCCATTACACCATGCATGAAAAAAAGTCATTCCCACTAGGCCACTAACACGTGATGCAGCTGTCAATTTTGTTGTGAAAGGGCGTTGTGATCTTGACAAAGAATTTAAACGAGTATGACTTATTATTATTATTATTATTATTATTATTATTATTATTATTATTATTATTATTATTATTATTATTATAAAAAAACTAAACTATAATTTAGTTAATTTACTTACTTTTTTTTTTTTACATTCCACACCAAGTGGAGCAGCTGAATTGGTTTGGAACATTCTTGATTTTCAGAAAAATATTTGTTTATTAAAATAAAGTAATTAAATTAAATTACAAAAAGTAAATAGAAAAAATATATTTATTAAAATATAGTAATTAAATTAAATTAGAAAAAAGAAAATACAAAAAAAGTGAGGGTCGAGCTTATGCTGTTGATTGTTACTTAAAGTTACTGGTCAGACTTTGCCATATATTTGATACCAGGGGTGGGGTAAAACGAGTCAAAGACGGGGCATCTCAAGATCAGATATTTAACGAAACCCGTTTACAAAATTTGCAAAGACAACTTGTCAATGATCTGCTTGAGGTTTGTGACATATATAAAGCCCAATTTAATTAAAGTCAAACAATGCAAACGTAGTCCCAATGTTCAAAAATAACAAATACATTTATTTTAATCCGGACACAGATTGTCGAAAATAAAACTAATCACCGTGAGATAGTAATCACCGAATTAACCATTGGTCGCCGACGTATCGTGAAAAAGAAATCAGAGCAATAGATAGGGAACTATTCCTACACCACACCTACGTACTTAGCTGTAGTGGTGGACACATGATTTCGTAGTAGATGTTGCCGGTGGCACATAGGTGTTGGTGGAGACATTTTTATTACGTAGTGGCACAAAAGTATAAAAAATGAAAATTTCAAAAAAATTTACACTGCGTCCGAAAAACATAAGGGGTTGCAGGTGCCCCTATTGGCACCATAGTGGAACCGCCCCGACTTAGCTCAAAACTATTTGCTAAAAGGAGCTATCCAAACTTAAATAATCAATCAAAAGGCTAAAACGAACTATCTAAAATGAAAAAGAAACTAATCGCCGTATGAACATTATCTACCGGAAGGAACTATCTGGCGTCGCCGCATCGCGCGGGTATCCTACTAGTATATATATATATATATATATATATATATATATATATATATATATATATATATATATATATTCGGCATCTACAAAGTGCCAGGATTTATATATATGGGGTACATCTACAAAGTATCGGACAATAATAAATAAAACATATTGATATATACAAAACTCACAACTTACTCGTAACATGAACATTTAGTTAGAAGGGGGCCTATAATGCTAACTTTATTATTCCTCGGTAGATACATCAAGGATATATATTAATCGGGTCCAACAGACAGTAGGATGTGTGCTTTTCGCTTCACTTCTTGTTCCTTGTTTGGTTGTGGGCTTAGAGCAGATGGACCCAGTCTACTATCTATTCGATCTTAGCTATATATATATGCCATATACACCAAGTAATCATAAGGAGTACCAGGTATGGGTCAAGTCATAGCATACAAATTCAATATACCGTTTTCTAGTACAAGAACATAGTTTTTAGATAGAACATTTAGTAAGCTAAACTAGAAACTTATCAGAAAAAGGGTTTAATTCATTTTATTAAACCAGTATAACTTAAAGGACCTTTAGTGGTTAATTGTATAATACATTAGTTTATACATCAGGGTTATATATAATTAATATCTTATAGGTAGTTGGATGTGTGCTTTCCGCCTTACTTCCTGTTCCTTGTTTGGTTGTGGGCTTAGGGCAGATTCACACAACTAACTATCCGTTCGATATTAGATTATATAGCTAGTATAAACTAAGTGATTATAGAAGGAACTATTGTGGTTACCATTTTTAGTAAAGGAAATATATGATTTTCTTAAAGAATGTTTTCATCAAATAAAGGAACTATTACAGTTAACTCCATAAGTACCAAATGAATACTCCAGGGTTATATACAATGAAGATTTAACAAACAATGGGATGTGTGACTTCCGCCTCATTTCCTATTCCTTGTTTGGTTGTGGGGTTAGGGCAGATTCACGCAATCGATTGTCTGTTTGATCTGGATTCCATATAACTTGTATCCATTTAGTACACATAGAAGGAATTGTAGAGTCATTTTTACTTTCATTTATCATATCAGAAGATATAGGATTTTCTGGAGGAACAGACGAACTTTTCTAAAAAGAACTTACAACTTACTTTACATCAGTAAAATACTTATGAACTCACCAGCTTAAATGCTGATCTACTCTTTCAAAATAACTTGTATTCTCAGGATACTAGTAGACACGTACGAGCACTGGGATTCAAAAGATGGAGCATAGTAGCTTCATGTCTTGTTTTTTCATTTACTTTTGGAGTCTAACTTTTATGAATCACATACTTTGTAAACACTTTCATATTAATGCAATGGTTGTTTGTTACTTTGATTACTATGATGCATGTATTGTGATATTAAACATGACGTCCTCCGCCCCCGAACGTTTCCGCCGTTCCAGTTTGGGGGTGTGACAAAATGCTATACTAACGATTAAGTGTAGAATAAAATGAATCCTTTGAATTTAACTAGTTGAGTATATGTCTCATAAAATATACTTTATATAGCTTATATGTTTGATCACATTGAATCTATGTTTGTACATTGATAAGACAATTGTTCCATAAACTATACCTATTATAGTTTATATGTTCGTTAATGTATTCAATTCATGTTTTACACTGAAAAATCTATGATTATTTTGAAAACTTCCCTTATGCTCAGCATAATACAAAAGGGATAAAATATCTTAATGTTTTATAAAAGTATGGAAACTTGTAAGATTTCATCAATTCTAAGTGTATTCAAATCCTTTTTGTATAATTTCACAAAATCAATGATGTTTGGCTTGTATTCCCCCCCCCCCCCCTAAAAACATTAAATACTAAAGAAATAGGGGTATGCTCTCACCTGATTGTGAGTGACTTGGATGAATGACAAAGATAGGATGCTTGGTACGCTAAGTGAAATCCCGAGCACAGTACGATCCTATTAAGTACATTTTAACATGCATAGGCCTACAATTAGTGTCTAAAACCACTAACAAACATAGGAAACACCCTTAGGATGTAGGAAACACTTACAATGAAGTGTTAGAACGAAGAATGAGGGACAAGAAGGAGTTCACGGCCAAACCACCATGGGTTTACGACCCAAGATGTGTTCACGGCCCATGAACACATGAAGGGTTCACGGCCCAAAATGTGTTCACGGCCCATGAACACATGAACACTAGAAGGGTTTACGGCCCATCTATGAAGGGTTCACGGCCCTATGAAGGGTTCACGGCGGTGAACACTTGAAGGTCATGAAGATGGTGATGAAAGTGATCAATCAATGGATGAATATGAAGCATTCTACATGGAGAAGATGAATAACAAGTGAAAAGGGATGGATTACTTATGTTTGTGGGGTGGAAATGAGCTTTTGTTGGATGAGTCTTGAGAGAGACTTGAGGAGTTTTCAGCCAAGGAGGGAAGAAATGAGAAAAAATTAAGGAAAACATATATATATATATATATATATATATATATATATATATATATATATATATATATATATATATATATATATATATATATATGGGGAGGGGTTCACGACCCAACATGGGTTCACGGGCGTGAACGTAGTTTGTGGCCGTGAACACCCTTTGAAGGGTTTTTGGGTTCGATTACATTCCTCTAATCCTGAGCTAACATTTTTCAACATCCAACCCTAAAGTGTATTTGGCCTAAAGACTCTCAAACTGACCTTGAACACAATAAAGCTATAGCAGAAACAATTCTGACTTTTATTGATTGAGTTTGATTTACAGATAAAGATTTCGGGTTGTCACATAAGAGGAATGGATAAAAACTTAGAAATCAAGGGTGACGGAGTTCGTTATCTCATGAATAGAATCTGGACACCGAAGTTTGGTGGATTCAGAGAAGTTGTCAAGAACGAAGCACACAAGGCTCGATAATCTATTCATCCTGGTTCAGAAAAGATGTATCTGGACCTTAAGAAATTGTATTGGTGGCCGAACATGAAAGCAGAAATAGCTACCTACGTGGGTAAGTGTCTGACTTACGCCAAAGTCAAGGTAGAATACCAAAAGCCCTCAGGTTTATTACAACAACCAGAAATACCTGAGTGGAAGTGGGAACGGATTACAATGGATTTCATAACCAAATTACCCAAGACAACGGGTGGTCTTGATACAATCTGGGTAATCGTCGACCGGTTAACCAAGTCCGCACACTTCCTGCCAATCAAAGAAACCGACAAGATGGAAAAACTGACCAGAACATACATCAGGGAAATAATACGATTACATGGAGTACCAATATCTATTATCTCTGATAGAGATAGTCGATTTACCTCTCGGTTCTGGCAGTCACTTCAAAAATCCTTGGGAACTAGGTTGGACATGAGTACAGCCTACCACCCAGAAACAGACGGGCAGAGTGAGAGAACTATCCAGACACTAGAAGACATGTTGAGAGCTTGTGTGATCGACTTTGGTAAAGCATAGGATACCCATTTACCACTTGTCGAGTTCTCATATAACAACAGTTATCACACCAGCATCAAGGTTGCTCCATTTGAAGCCCTCTATGGCCGCAAGTGCAGATCACCTCTGTGTTGGGAGGAAGTGGGTGACACGCAACTAGCAAAGGGACAAGTACCTGACAACACTCTCACTGGCCCGAAGATCATCAGGGAAACGACCGAAAAGATTGTTCAAATTCGTGAACGACTGAAAGCCTCTTGAGATCGACAACAGAGCTACGTAGACAAGAGACGAAAACCCTTGGAGTTTCAGGCTGGCGACCATGTTCTGTTTAAGGTCTCACCCTGGGCATGATATGCTTCGGAAAGCGTGGAAAACTAAATCCAATGTGCATCGAACCATTTGAAATCCTCGCAAGGATTGGTCCTATAGCTTATAAATTCCAACTACCTCAAGAACATAGTAATATACACCCTACCTTCCACGTGTCCAATCTCAATAAATGTTTGTCAGACGAAACTATGATTATCCCACTCGATGAAATCGAGATTAACGAGAGTCTACACTATGTAGAAGAACCAGTAGAAATCATGGATAGGGAAGTCAAATGAACAAAACAAAGTCGTATACCCATAGTGAAGGTTCGCTGGAATGCCAAGCGGGGACCTGAATTCACTTGGGAGTGAGAAGACCAGATGCAACAAAAGTACCTGCATCCTTTCCCTAGTCCATGAGTACTCACTTTAGAATTAATTTCAGGACGAAATTCCCTCTAACGGGGGGATGATGTAACAACCCGTTCTTTTGAGTTAATAAAAGTCTAGACTACAAGCATGTAGAAGTAAAACTTACCGCCTATATTGTTGTTATATGAACTTTGGATGCCTAGTGTGCATGCTTATTTAACCTATATATAAGTATAAATGCAAAATAGGTTTAATGAAAGCAAATACAAGTCCAACACTTAACTAAAATTAAGGAAATTAAAGGCTTAAAAGGGGTACAAAGTAGCTTACGATTTTGGGAATCTTATCCCAAAACCAAACCGAAAACACATGCTTTTGGAATAAGCAATCCGAAAACCCTTGGTGTTTTCTCTTAGGTCCGAAAACTGCCACTTTTAAGATACTAGGGCCAAAAACCCTTTTCTCTTTGACCTTAGATCCGAAAACACCCCCTTCTAGAAAGCCAAATCCGAAAACCCTTTTCCCTTTTGACTCAAATCCGAAAACCCTTCATCACTTTTGACTTTAGGAACGAAAACCCTTTTCTTTAGGCCCATTAAGGGCGAAAACTCATTACTAGGAGTTATTAGATCCGAAAACCCCCTTTTATTATTCATAATTTCATCCATAAACACTCATAAATATCTTATACCTTATCCTTAATTCAACTTCCCAATGTGATTTGGTGCAGTTACCAACGAACCTATCACATCACCTCCTCATTAAGTTTACTTCATATATAAGCCTCATATAAGATCATTTTTTAATTCTACACATCTAGTAAATAAGAACAATCCCATTCTCTCTCAAATAGCAAACCACATTTCTTTCATCTCAAGCTTAAAAGTTAACAACTCCAGGAGATAACCTTCTTCCATATAACTATAGCTATAAGTTTGGTAAGCATTCTCCATTTATTTAGTAGTTACACAACACATGAATTCTTGAATTTTCAAATATTCACACATTAATATGTGTTTAAACATTAGGATACGACTATCGTCTCAGGTTCTAAATCGAAGTTCATCGTTCCTATCCCGTAAGCTAAACCGCTATCACATTCGAGGAGAGTTCATACCCCTACATTTTCATAACTTTTTCTATGTTTTAGGTGGGGAATACAAGTAAAACACAAGAAATTTGTGTTAATATTCAAATTATTGTTTTATATTTTATTACTCTAAAGTATCTTTACGTAGAAATATCAAACATGCGGAACAATGTGATTACCAAATTTACAAACGGTTACATGTAAAACAGGTTTAAACGAAACAATTATCATTTTCAACGGAATAATATCTTTTAAAATATATTAGGTATAGTTTGAGAAACATTCACATCATTTTACCCTTTCAGGGAAAAGAAACGATTATATAAAAATAAGATTATTTTTATATATTATAAACATAACGAAAGGAGTAACAATTTCATGCATGAATACTTTCATTAACAAAATACGTATCTCGTTGGAAATTTGTGAGTCATTCGACTTCATCGTACCTACCAAAGGTATACATGGAAGTCCTATTTTATTACCAGAGTCTCCTCCCGGAGAGCGTGATACTTGTGTATAGATCTATACAGGACTGATGATCCCGCACCCTGGCTGTTAGCTACAGCATGACCGGCAGGTTATTGGTGACAAACGTCATATCATTTTTTCACAACTAGCATTTTAGGGCTAGGTTTCCTATCCATGTAGAAGATAGTTCCTTTGTGTAACTATGTAACACTCGTGTAGTATAAATTAACTTCAATGTTATACAAGATTATTCATCCCAAAATATCAATTCAAGTCGAAACTTCATCGTGTAAGCCGAAAATCTAACCCAATAAGCCATGACCACTCAACGTTGGTCCTTAACCCAAGCCTTCTCGGTCCAAGCCTTCTAATGGACCTAGACCTTCTTATTGAGCTCTTCTTGGGCCAAAAGCCCTAGTTAACCTTATTATGGGCCAAGAACCCATATTTGGGCCATAGTTGGGCCGAAAATCCTTAATTAAGATAGTTTTGGGCCGTAAGATCCCTTTTGGGCTTTATTGGGCCATGAAGAATTATTTTAAGGCTTACTGGGCCTTCCAAGGCCAAAAACCTTGCCATTTAGCCTCATTGGGCCGCAAACCCGTATATGGGCCTTCATAGGCCGAAAAATCCTTATTGGGCTTAAGGAGTTCTCGGCTACACTTCAAATCCAAGCCCAAAATTCTTTCTTTCTCCCCTCTCCATAACCGATCGGCCCAACAAAAAAAAAGAGAACAAACGCAAGGGTTGACTTTGATGCCACCTCAACTATACCTCCCATGCAACTATTCATTACCCTCCATGCATCTAGGCATGGAGGATTTGTCCAACATACTCCAAGACTCGCTCTCTCTCCTCTCTTCTTTCCCCATCGGCTGACCCCTCCCCTTAACCCTTCCTCACTTCTCATTTCTAACACACATATATTCCTCTCATTTCTCTCTCAATCCTCAATAAAGTTCTCTCACTCTTCTCTTCTTGCTCCAAAAAAATCGTGAGTTGAGAGTATGTGTTCAACAAGGTTCTTCAAACTTTCATAAACTTGGTAAGTTTATATCATCATTCAAGTTGTTCACTTTCTTCTTATACTAAGATCTTTCCTAATAACCACCTCATTTTCGTGTGTATGCTCCTAGAACCACGACAACTTCAAAGATCTCCTCAACGAAGCACTTAGGGCCGAAAACTTACTCCATTTTCCTTCTCAAACCGAAAAAGCCCCCAAGGTGAGCTTCATACCCCTATTTACGAGTTTTTCTTTCTTTTGGGGAGGATACAAGTCAAACTCTTGTGTAAATCTTTGTATATTTGCTTGTATGTGCATGTGTTGTATTATGTGTGTGTTAAATGTTGTGAAATCCATGCTAAAAGACCAAGAACTCGAGATTTTGGTTAGATCTCAAGTTGTTGGACTTAGTTAACTCATCATGTTGTTAAAAAATGAAAAACTAGTTTCTACATCAAATATATTTCCTTTGATGCATGATAAACATCTCAAGGATTAGTCCAAAAATTATGTTTAAACAAATTTTGACAAGAAAACATGGAAAATGATAAAAATGGAAGTTTTCATTAACAAGGGACCATTTTTGGCCATTTTGGTAAAATGGGTCTTGTTAGTAAATATGGATCATTTTTGAACATTTTGATAAACTTGGGCCTTAAATGAATACTTTTGTAAAAATGTGTTATTTTTGACAACTTTAGTAAAAATGGGCAATTTTTCGACATTCTTGATAAAAAAAATGGGCCATTATTGACACATTGGATGATATTCGGCCATTTTTGAACATCTTAATGAAAATGGGCCTCTTATAACAAATTGAGTAAAAATTGGGCCTTATGTGACTAAAATTGTAGCAATGTAATATTTTGACACTCTCGGTAAAAACGATTATATTTTTATCACCATTGGTTTGTAGTCAAAATATACCCTAGTAAAATTATTTATAACGTTAAATAATGAAACTCAATGTTAGCGTAAATTCCGTTAAGACTCTTGTGAGACACACCTTCACCATACCTATTTTAGTGTACACCGTAAGCCCTGTAGTTTGTGTATAGATCTATATGGGGTTGACACCCCACACCTGAGCTGCTCGCTACAGCTAGACAGGCCAGTCTAGGGTGACAAATATATTTTCAGAAACCGACGCCTGAAGAACGTCAAGAAAGGCACTACGCCATATTAGTATGGTTATAACGACTCACATATAGAATAACAATACAATATTAAAATTTACGCAATATCTACACCTTACTCATGTTACGAAGTACGAACCTATGCATCAACTATTTTACATCTTCTTTCACCACTCGGGTCTTAGGGTTTAAGACCACACTTTTCATATAAAAGAAAATACATGATTTTCTGGGAATCACTCTCTATACATTTTCAAACAAGGTTTACAAAGAATACACATGCAATTATACATGATTGGATTCAAGACTTACAAACTATTTTTAAAAGAAAATATTGGATTTTCAGGAGATTTACAAACTACTACATAGTTTTCCTACAAACATGATTATGAACTCACCAACATTTCATATGTTGACGCTTTTCAAACGACTTGTATTCTCAGGAACACAATGAGTCGGATTCTTTACAGCTATGGATTTTGAATGAATGTTGTATTTTGGTTTCATCATACATTTGTTATTTTGGGATGTAATTTTTATGAACAAACACAATGCTGTAAAACCATGTATGTTGCTATCTTGAATGTATGATGATGATGGTAGCTATGTTTCATTTTTATTCATTGTTATGATATTACAACATGAAGTCACCCGCCCCCGGACGTTTTCGTCGTCCCGGTTCGGGGGTGTGACACATTTCGACGCCTGAAGAACGTCGAGGCAGGAAATTCATTAATAGCACGGTTATGAAAACTCACATGATAAACGACAATACGTTATTTTTACGTGAAATCGATAGTACACTTATTTTACGTAAATGCCCAGCTCTTCAAACGGTTTTATTCATGAATAACACTACATGTGATTAAACTAAGTATGACATTTATACTTTTACTTTCGGTCTTCGAACAATATAAGACTACAATTCAGTTTTATGGAAAATGTAGGATTTTTCGGGATAATTACAATTACTTTACAAACAAACAGTTTACAAATCAGCTTTATGGAAAATATAGGATTTTCCGGGATACACACTCTTATTTTATAAACAAACAAATTACAACTCATTTTATAGAAAATATCGGATTTTCTGGAAACAAACGTGATTTCATCTCATTGAATGGCATATATTTATTCATACAAATACTTATGAACTCACCAACTTAAATGTTGACACGTTTTCTCAAATAACTTGTATTCTCAGGAAACCAGTAAAACAGGTTATCAACAGCTTTTGAAGATTTGACGCTAAGGCGTTAAACAAAACTTTTGAACATCATATTGTAATTGACTTTTGGAAATATGTATGCATACAATGATGTAACTTTTTCAATTATGTATATGATGGTTGTGTTTGCTTTCTTTACTATTCAGTTGTTATGATACTACACAAGACGTCCTCCGCCCCCGAACGTTTCTGCCGCTCGGGTTTGGGGGTGTGACATGTCGTAATCATAATCGAATTTGAGAACGCAATTAACACAACTGCTATCTCCTTAAAATCTACTTAGTGAAAGCGTTTCCTCACAATCATTTTCATGAATTGGATAGAAACCTTATGACACTTAGATTTAATGGTGTATGTGTTCCTATTCATGTGAACCTATAATTTCCAACCATTATCATTAGGTAAGGTCTATGGCAGATTCAAACTCATATGGACTGAACTTGTTCAATCTTAATTTCCTTCCACTTGGCAGCACAAGGGCCTACCATGTCTTCCGAGTTGTTGAGAGAGCACCCTTACTGACCAATGAACTTTCACTGATCAAGGTGCTTTACCTTATGCAAACAATTGAGAACTCATAGAACTCACATGCGTAGTCAACTTTAACTAGAATGGCATAGAAACAAGAATATGTCAACACGATAGGTTATAAACCTCAAGCTATTTGCTAGTGATAAACAATAGTTTTATTCTTGATTTGTTCTTGAAACTTTTCAAGGTCTTTAAGACTCCTACTGGCCTCTTGACATATTAGATTCTCTTGTCAAGAACCATTCCTTGACAAACAAATATCCAAGATTTAGTGTGGATTCTTATCAAGAATGACACTTCATATAATTGGTCTTAGTTGGTCTTTGTCTTATCTAAGACATCACAACTAGCAATCTCAAATATGCATGAGTAAGAAAACTTTTCTACTCCACATTTTATGATGTGTTATAAACATGCTTAAGATATGTCACTCAATGTACAATCTTGGAGTATGACTCTAATAATTGATCTTGAAACGAAGTATGACTCACCTTAATTGATTTAACCATTTCAACAATTTTCCGATTTCTCTTCTTAGCCATACTTATGTACTAAGGTGTCCTTAGAGGATCAATTGTGATATGGTTCCATAATCATTAGGATGATCATAAAACATGATACTAAAGTAATCTCCTTTCCTTACAAATTAGAGAAACTTTTATCTTTCTGCCTAATTGATTATTATTATTCGTTCTGCTATACATTGAAACTTTTTCAATGATTCAGAATTACACTTAATCTTGTAAGCATAACCATATTTACTAAACTTTTATTAAATCATGACGAATAGTCTTATCGTTCTTTGTGGTGGACCTGATCAGTGCACAACAATGTGTACTAGATCCCCTAGTCCTTCACTTGAATCACATCTATATGGGAACAAGGAATTAGTCATAATATCCCAAAGATGAAGGTTCTCATTCATCATACAATACAAGTTGCATGATTCCAAGTTTCTGTCCAATTGAAACTTAGTGATGAGCATCTTTCCTTATTTGGTATATTAAGACACTACCACAAACGAAAGAATCAAATTCATATTGCTAAAAATAGAAACATACAAGCATCAATTTTCACAAATGCCATTGCAAGGAAATATAAAATAAGATAAAGTCAAAAATTTTCTTTATTTTTAAAATGCGGAAAACTTGTCCTTACAATGCAAATACATATGAAAACTATGTCTCTAAATGTTCCATAAGCAATCTATCATAACTCCTAAGCAGCAGCTCAAAATTCTGATCATCGAATCATGCGATCGAATTCCATCTCTCCGCGATCACACTCAGCCTGCACTTTCTTTAAGCTTCCTTTCTATTCTTCGATCCTACAAATCATCAAAATGTGATCTCATAACATCATGTGATATGAATCTTCAAATAGGAATTTAATAGAGCTAGATAGTGGACATACCTGAAGCAGAGTCATACATTTTGACTTTACCATCCTTATGGTCCTTCAGGTAGATACGGCAGCTTCGCATCCAATGCCCCTTCTGTTGGCAATAGAAACAAATAGACTCTTTCGGAATGGCACACACGACAATCTCAGACTTAGCCTCTCTCTTTACCATTTGGTCAAACGGTTTGACCTTCGCCTTTCCATTGGGAAGAGAAAGCTTTTCTGGACTTCCAATGTCGCCATTGTCAATGTCCATGGAAACTTTGGAAGTAGATCTTCTAATCAAGTCTGCTTTACCAGTGCGCCAAAACATTGTTGATTCAGCACCAGTTACCAAATAGGTAAGATCAATAAAGGGTCACGTCGTGATCTGTCACATAGTAGTCTTTAACAAACTCAGTATATGACTTAGGAAGTGATTGAAGAACCAAGTTAATAGCCAACTTCCGCCGTAAAACGACACCCAACATTCCCAGCCTGTCAATGTGTGACTTAATCTCCAAGACATGTGCACACACAAACCTTCCATCTTGGTGTTTGCTTGCCAATAGGGTTTGAGTGACCTTGAAATTTTCAAGTTGACGAACATGTGGGTCAGGGACAATTATTGGAGGAGGTGGAGGAAGTGAAGTATGATTTTTTGGAATATCATCTTCATGTGGAAAGCTTTTTCCAACAGGATAAGGCAGACCATAGTTGTATAACCTAGACATCTATAAGGGGAGAAATTCAAGTTAGTTGATTTAATTCCTTAATATAACACCCAAAATGAAATATTAAGGCTAGGACCCAACACAATATTCTACAATTCGGAAGAGGGATTCCGTAATCCAATTGTAAAATATTTGAAAATAGGTAAATGACGGTTTACTAATTTCCACCATGAAAAACGAAAAAGAGCATTAGGTTTTAAATGAATTGAAATTCCTAGATTCTTTGAGATTCATTGAAATTTTTCAATGGCACGTTTAATCTGGATTATGCCCTTCAAGTTTGTGACTGGGATACCGAGGATCACAAACAAGGTGTGAATAACCATGCAAATTAGCTTGGTACTCTCGAAGTCAATTATCACCTAATCAATGTGTCGGTTAACCACACACGCTCCATTGATCTATGACAAACTACGAGCTACCCATTGTCATCCTTCATTAGTCCCATATTAGTGTGCAGGTTAACCACACACGCTCGACTAACGACTAATAAGGTGTAATGTGCAATTTAATGGGTTAGCATCAAATTCACATTTTTCCTAAGTAACTAAGATTGGGAATTTATAAAAGGTTTAGTTACTTAATATTTCATCATACTTTTAATGAGGATTTAAATGTCCTATCAAACCCGTTCGTCTAATGACCCTCCACTAGTCAAGAATGTGGTGGGTAAGAATGGATACCCAATGGCGGTCATTTTGTAGGCTGCTTCCTTAAACACCCCTTATAGACCAGCTTCGTGAATGAGGCCTACTAACGGTAATACTAACTTTTTACTTATACATATATAATATATTAAACTTTTAATTGTATATAGTATAAGGGTGTATTTTACACATTTAAAATACTTGGTGGTCTAATCCATTAATAAATTAAACTTAAACCATATCATTATGGAATTATTAATTCTCTTTTAATTAAACACTTTAATCAATTTAATAACGTCCATAAGGTGTAATTGAACTATTCAAAAAACATCAAGGTTCTAAATATAAAAAACTCAAAATTAAAAGTTATTTAATTAATTTTTTAAGTTATGAACCCAAGAGTTGCACCTTTTGAAACCTTTTAATTACTAGATGTTTTAGAATTCAATATTTCAAATTAAAACTTTTTAATTAAAGATTTAAAATTCCAAAACTTGAGGACAAGTTTTGAAACTCTTCAAAACTTTTGGATTCCATAACTTATTGTCACAACTAGAAATTTCAGGTCAAAACCAGGTCCAAGGGTCTTGTATACGCGAATGTTTTAGCTATGATACAATTAAGATGAATAATACATAATTAGAATTCATGTTAACTTAAGCCCTAATGATTATTGCAAATCAAATAAGCATCCAATGATATGGACATAAGAACTTGTGTTTATGTTGCAACCTTGAGTGCTTGAACTTTAAGGCTGCATTTAGAGTTTTCTAATCACTAGAAGCATATACACATTTATAAAAGTCATCCAAAACGTAAACACACTTAAAGAAATCGACCTTGACCAGAAACACCTCTATTGGGACATCCTTGGCTGTAAACCCACTTTGGTGGACCTTATATTGGCAAAAACACAAAAGGAAATCACATTAGGGGCGTAAAAACCCATGGTGGACCACACATGGGGTGAAAACTCAAGGGGAGGACCATCCTAGGGCATAAACACTTTGTGTTTACAAACATGCTTGGATATTCTAAAGTGTTTACGGATTAGGATTAAGGAAAAGACAAATACATTTGACTTTATGGTGGGACATTTCAACCACTTTCCAAGGCAAACACGGTTAAACACATATTAACCATCAAATAACTATGCAAAATCCTCCAGTAACCCAAGCAAGCATCATGTCAACTTTCGCTCTCTTACTAAGGAACGTAAACTCTTCTTCCATATCACATTCCTCATTTTCATTTACTGAGAAATCCTAGGTTTACTCTCTGAGAGTTCAAGCTTCAAGTTCTTAGAATACAAATTTCTCAAAGGCTTTTCCCTAAACCCACGTAAGTGATTCAAACTTGGCCAGTGAATGTACACCTTAACTTGTTAATTTCTTTTTATTTACACATAATATTATGTGTTGACAACTTTAGGGTATCATAGTCTTCAAGGGTTTTATCAAACACTCCAAGTGTTTTAGGCTCAAAACTTTCATCTCATCATTTCAAATACACCCAAGGTGAGCTTCATACCCCTTATTTTCGAGTTTTCTTTCTTTTAGGGAGGATACAAGTCTAGTCTTGTGTAAGATCTTAGTATATTTGCATGTATTTGTGTGTATGTATGTTTATGTGTGATGAAATGTTGATATTTCATGCTTACACTTCAAGAACTCGAGATTTTGCTAAGTCTCAAGTTGTTAGAGCTTAGTTATCTTGATATGGTTTCACTTATCTTGGTGTTTGTCAAAAATGGAAACAAGTTACTAGGTGAAAAATTGAATTTCTTGGTTTGTGTTAAAGATCACAAAAATATGTCCAAGAAAGTGTTAAAACAAATTTTGTCATGAAAACTTGAAAAATGGAAAAATATGGAAATTACACTAAAAATGGCAAATTTTTTAATATATAAATTTTTACCACAATCACTTGTAAAAATGGGTCATTTATGACCATTTTGGTAAAACTGGACTATTTTGACAACAATAGTAAAAATGGCCTATTTTTGACAATTATGGTAAATATGGGCTATTTTCGACAACAATGGTAAAAATGGGCTATTTATGACAAAAGTAGAAAAATGGGACAAACTCACTTTTCCACAAAATTTGTGTGTCATAAGTTGTCTGTCAATGATAGTTTTTTTTAAACAATCCTAGTAAACTGTGTAAAATACGACATGAATTATTACGTGTCATAAACTGCAGTCGAAAATATACAGTAGTAACATTATTTATAACGTTAAATAGTGGGATTCAATATTTGCATAAATTCTGTTAATGCTCTTGTGAGACACTCCTTCACTCGTACCTACCTAGTGTACATTGCAAGTCCTGTAGGTATAACCAGAGTCTCCTGGAGGGAGTATGGGATATTGTGTATAGATCTATACAGGATTGACACCCCCACACCTGAGATGTTCGCTACAGCTAGACAGGCCAGTCTAGGGTGACAATTATCTTTAGAAACCGACGCCTGAAGAACGTCAAGACATGCGCTTTAGTCACATTAGTATGGTTGTAACAACTCACATAGAGAATAACAATATTATTTTAAAATTTACGCAAAACATACACTCTACTTATTTTATAAAGTACAAAACTACGTGTCGTCTATTTTGCAACTAATTTCACCACTCTGGTCCTAGGGTTTTAAAACCACAACTTTTTGTATAACAGAAAATATGGGATTTTCTAGGAACAGTCTCTATATAATTTCAAACAAGGTAAAAAAACAATACAAATGCAATCATACATGATTTGAAACGAGACTTAAAAACTATTTTTACAGAAAATATTGGATTTTCTAGAATTTACAAACTAATACATAGTTTTCTTACAAATATGCTTATGAACTCACCAACATTCTATGTTGACGCTTTTCAAAACGACTAGTATTCTCAGGGACTCAGTACGCAGGTTTTGAAGCTATGGATTTTTGGATAATTGTTGTATTTTTGAAATATCATACATTGAGTTATTTTGGATGTAATTTCATGAACATACTCAAAGTTGTAAACAATGCATGTTGGTATCTGAATGTATGATGTTTGGTTGCTATGTCTCATTTATAATCAGCTGTTATGATATTACAAGATGAAGTCACCCGCCCCCGGAGGTTTACGCCGTCCCGGTTTGGGGGTGTGAAAGATTGGTATCAGAGTATTGTTTATAGTGAACTAGCGTATCTAACCATACAAGATTTGCAACTATAAATACAATGGGACTAAAATACTCTGAACAAAAATAAAAATATATGCATGTGTGTGCATATTAGGAGTGGTGTCGTAGTAAGAAACAATTAAAAGTCTTTAGAAGAGTTGGACATCGCGGTTAAACCCAGGCAGTTATGTAATCATATTGGGGATAATATAGGCGAATCAACTATATTTATTCAAAATACAACCAACATGTGTTTTGGAGTGATCGGGGTGGACAGTAAATCTAAAACTTACCAACCTAATACCCAAAAGTATTAAGGAACCGAACATAAGCAATTAAAATACTATAGGAGTATTTTGGTGTTGTGTGGAGTCTTCATTGTATTTTCTTATATCTTCTCTTGTAATTATATTTTCGTACAAACGACATGGAAGGATTTCATTTGCCAGGCGACCCCTATTTTCCTAATCAGGGAAATGGAGGTTTGATAGAGGAGGACCCGGAAGAAGAGCCCATGGAAGACCCGAAAGAGGAAGAAGTCGACGAGGAAGTCAATGAGGAGGAAGAGGATGACTCGGACGCAGAGTACGAGGTCATCGACCCACCCTACATGGCTAGGGTACCCGCACATCGGATGGGACCCAATGACCCTATGCCCCCGTGGGCACACGATATATGGAGGTGGAGTAGGCATCAGGGTGAGCGCCCACCGTTTGGCATGGAATAGAATTTTATGACCTTAGCCATGGAGGGCCAGCGGACCAAGCTCTTTCCTTTATGGTCAGGAGGACCAAGGATATTTTAGATCAGGCCCAAGCCACCGCCGATCAGATGGACGAGATGAGGGCCGCTGTGGAGCGGGCTGAGAGGTAGACCCAGGACATAGTGCGGGAGTACTAGGAGTGACATGCCGCACTAGAGGCGAGGATGCGGGTCACCGAGCGCCAGCTAGCCAGACTCCAGGGCGCTTCTTCTTCGTCGTCGGCACCACCAACATGAGTATTACCCATCCTACTCACCACTGCTATTAATGGGACTCTCTTTTCTCTTTTACTTTATGTATGTAGGACCGACCCTACGATTAAGTGATTACACTACTCGCAGGGTCATTATGCTGACAAATTTTTATTCTCTATGTACTATAGACCTTCTAAAGGTCAATTTTCATGCATTTATGTACTAAGAAGTTATCATTAATGAAACGGTTCTGTGTTTTATTTGTGATGTTGTTATCTGCTATGTTTTCTCTTTTCATTTATATTTGATATAATTGTTGGATTAGTGTCTAAGGCTGTAACTATATTTGGTAAGTACTTGACCCGGTTGTGCATGGTCCTTTTGGGTTGCCTTCACCATAGCAACTTGACAGGATGATTTGTTAAGAGAGAAGAAATATTATTAATATATTATGAGAATAATATATATTTAAGGAATAATAATATTATTTGATTAATATAAGTCATATATTAATTGAGAATTAATTTGGTGACTTAAAGAGGTTAATTGAATAAAAGGGCATAAACTGTCAAATGTGTGATAGTTGTATTTTGGGCTATGTATCCTTATGGATATTGGGGTGGACGACATTTAGGGTTTGGGAACCTTAAATTCGTCCAAGCCTTGTATCTAGAAGGATCTTGGATTGCTTAGGGCCTAAGTCATTCAATTAGGGTTAAAGGAGAAACCCTAATAGCTCATAGTATAAATAGAACCCTTGGGGTGGAGAAATCGGCACTCTTGCAAGCCAAGGAACCCTAGAGCCGATTTCTGTCCCTCCTCCCTCTCTCTCAAGATCATCTTCTTGCTAGTTGGTGTTTGTAAGCCATTAGAGGAGTGACAATTGTGCCTCTAAGCTCCAAGAAGAAGAAGTATCAAGCAAGTAATTCAAGGTATTCTTTCAGATCTGATTTCATATGATTAGATTCAATATATTACATTAGATCTAGTATTGCAAGTCTTGGATTCAATGCATGTTCAATTAGAGAAACCTAGATCCAAGCAATTAGGGTTTGCATGTGCACATAGGAAAGTTCTTATGGCTCAAACCCATCAGTGGTATCAGAGCTTTGATTGATTTCTATTGAATTGTTGCATTGGTTGATTGCTTGTTGCTTGAAAAAATTCGATTTTGTGATTCTGACTGCTGTACTCGGCGAGTTCCAATGTGGACTCGGCGAGTAGCTCCAACTCGGCGAGTCCATAGAGGTACTCGGCGAGTTCGAGCGTCAGAAGGAGGAAGTTTCGGGATTTCTTGCTGTTTTACTTGAGGATACTTGCCTTAACTGTTTTGGGTCATTAAAATCCGATTTTAATCATATATATGAGTATATTCTTGATCAAATAAAAGATAATTGTCAATTAGTTGAATAATAATTTCCTTATATGATTATAATTGATTATTTGAATTGAATTGGTAAATTGTCTTGCAAGTAACATTAAATAAGATCAAATTGAGATAATCTAATTAGATGATTTATATTATTTGCTATTTGATCCTTCTGTTTTGAAAAAGTTCAAGACTTGTCCTCAAGCTTTGAAATTTTAAATTTTCTGATTAAAAGTTTAATTTGGATAATTTTAAATTTCAATCCCTAGAATTTTACAAGTTTAAAATTCAACCCTATACTATTATATTATTACAAGCTTAATATATATATATATATATATATATATATATATATATATATATATATATGTATGATTTACAATGCTAGTCTTACCGTTAGTAGGCCTCATTCACGAAGCCGGTCTATAAGGCGGGTATAAGGTTACTGCCTATAAAATGACGCTTAATGGGTGTACATTCACACCCACCGCTTGCTTGACCGGTGGAGGGTCGTTAGCCGAACGGGTAGGATAGGGCAAACCTCCTCTCATTAATAAGTATAATGAATCAATATAAAGTAACTAAACATGTTTTATAAAATTCCCAATCTTAGTTACTTTAGGAAAAGTGAATTGATGCAATCCCATGAAATTACACTTTGTACCCTTGCTAAGACATTAATGGAGCACGTGTGGTTAACCGACACATTAATTGGGTTCTAAGCAAAGGTGGCAAAGGATGACTCATCGTTCGTTATAGTTCAATGGAGCGTGTGTGGTTAACCAGCACATTGAATAGGTAACTGTAACAGTGAGGGAACCATGTACATTTGCATGGTTATTCACACCCACTTTGTGATCCTCGGCATCCCAGTCACAAACGAGAGGGGCATATCGATATTTAAACATGCCATTGAAAGGTTCAATGAATCTCTAAGAAATCTAGGAATTCTCAATACATTTAAAAACTTAAAGCTTATGTTTTTATTGTGAAGAATTAGTGAATCGTCATTCACTTACCTCCAAATTATTTGCATATTGGATTACGGCATCCCTTTTCTAATGTGTAAATAACGTTGTTGGGTCCTAGCCCTAATTTTTCATTTTGGGTGATCCACCACAAGGGATGCAAATCGCTTCTATGTGACTTTCACAGATGATTATAGCAGATATGGGTATATCTACTTAATCAAGCACAAGTCAGAAACCTTTGAAAAGTTCAAAGAGTTTAAACAAGAAGTGGAGAATTAATTGGGCAGGAAAATCAAGATGCTTCGATCTGATCGAGGTGGAGAGTACCTAAGTCTTGAATTCCACGACTACCTCAAGGAATGTGGAATAGTTTCACAATTGACGCCACCTAGGACACCACAATTGAATGGTGTAGCTGAGAGGCGTAATCGAACCTTGCTAGACATGGTTCGTTCCATGATGAGTCGTGCTTCACTACCTATCTCATTCTGGGGGTATGCCTTAGAGACTGCCGCCCATATCCTTAATTTACTACCCACAAATAAGGTTGCCAAAACACCTCACGAGATGTGGACAGGGAAAGCTCCCTCATTGGCACATATCAAGGTTTGGGGCTGTGAAGTTTTTGTAAGACGAGAAACTCACGACAAGAACGAACCTCGTAGTGAGCGATGTATATTCATCGGCTACCCACAGAAATCCTTTGGATATCTCTTCTATAGACCGAGTGACAATGTTGTCTTCGTTGCGAGGAGAGGGGTTTTCCGAGAGCGAGAACTCATAAGCCAAGGAGACAGTGGGAGGCAAGTCGATCTTGAAGAGATTTAAGAATCTAGCGATGAAGGAACCTCTAACACTGGCGCTCAACCAGAGGAGGAAACTCCAGTTGAACCAATTGACGAGTCCTTACCTCTTAGACGTTCCGAAAGAGTTAGAGTTCAACCCCAGTTTTATGGTTTTCATATTACTACCGAAGGGGACACGTATATTAGTGATGGTACACTAATAAATCTAGATGAACCTAATAGCTATGAGGAAGCCATGGCAGGCCCAGAGTCTGTGAAATGGAAAGAGGCGATGGACAGCGAGATCCAGTCCATGTATGACAACCAAGTTTGGAATTTGGTTGACAATGTACCAGGTCGTAAGACGGTCGGGTGCAAGTGGATCTTCAAAAAGAAGACCGACGTGGATGGAAACGTGCACACTTATAAGGCGCGATTGGTTGCGAAGGGTTTCACTTAGACTCCTAGAGTTGACTACGACGAAACCTTCTCACCAGTTGCGAAGATAAAATCTATTAGGGTGATGCTAGCCATTGCTGCATTTCATGACTATGAAATATGGCAAATGGATGTAAAAACCGCTTTCCTTAATGGGAAGTTGGCTGAGAATGTTTACATGGCTCAGCCAGAGGGTTTTCTCGATTCAAAGCATCCCAATAGAGTGTGTAAGCTTGAGAAGTCCATTTATGGGCTTAAGCAAGCGTCTCGTAGATGGAATCTTTGCTTCGATGAGAAAGTCAAAGAGTTTGGATTTGTACGAAGTGAAGATGAATCATGTGTATATGTCAAGGCCAGTGGGAGTATAGTTAGCTTCCTCATTTTGTATGTCGATGACATATTGCTCATGGGAAACGACATCCCGACTCTGTAGGAGGTTAAATCTTGGCTCGGGAAGTGTTTCGCTATGAAGGACCTCGGAGAGGCTTCCTATATTTTAGGGATAAGGATAGTGAGAGAACGAAGTAAGAGACTAATAAGACTTAGTCAGAATACTTACTTGGATAAAGTACTAAAACGTTTTAGTATGGAAAACTCAAAGAAGGGAGAACTACCGATACAGAGTAATACCAAATTGAGTAAGACTCAAAGCCCGAGTACAGAAGCCGAGATAGCTGAGATGAGCCGAATACCCTATGCTTCCGCGGTTGGCTCAATCATGTACGCTATGACTTGTACTCGCCCTGATGTGGCCTTTGCTTTGAGCATGATCAGTAGATATCAGGGGAACCCAGGTAGAGCTCATTGGATTGCAGTCAAGAATATACTTAAGTACCTTCGGAGGACCAAGGAATGGTTTTAGTCCTCGGAGGGAGTGATGACTTAAAGGTACGAGGGTATAGTGACGCCAGCTTTCAGACCGACAGGGACAACTACCGTTCGCAGTCAGGTTGGGTCTTTACCTTTAATGGGGGAGCGGTGACTTGGAAAAGTTCCAAGCAAGAAACAGTAGCTGATTCAACGTGCGAATCAGAGTACATTGCAGCGAGCGAAGCGTCAAAGGAGGCTATGTGGTTGAAGAACTTCATTGGTGATCTTGGAGTTGTGCCTACCATAAAGGAGCCTATGGAAATTTTCTGTGATAATGAAGGAGCGGTTGCCTTGACCAAGGAACCGAGGGATCATGGTAGATCTCGACATATCGACAAAAAATATCATTTTATTAGACATCGAGTAGAAGAAGGACACCTCGTGGTAAAGAGGGTATCGTCAGAGGATAACCCAGCAGATCCGCTTACGAAGGGACTAAGCAGGGTTAAGCATTTGCAGCACGCTAGGAGCATTGGGCTAAAGGACGATATTAGTTTAGATTAGATAGTTTGGAAACGTGTAATAGATAAAGGTAATTGACATTTGATGATTAAATAAAGGAGTATTATTTATAAGTAAAGCTACTGTCTTATGTTAATTGTTTAACTATTGTTTCATTTTGCATGTTTTGACTTCCTGAGTAATTAATTATTTAATAATAATCGAATTAGTCGAATAGTCCACAGTCGTTCATATGTTGGAAGTAGGTATGAATGAAGACTGTCATGAATTGGTATGTAGATTGTCTAAAGTGTATTAGACATTGCAAAGGTTTGCTGCAACGTTCATGAGTGCTTATGAACTTGATTTGAGCATTGGAATAAACCCGCACTTGTTGGAATCACTTCATTGAATTTATCACGAGTGATCACAAGATGGTAATATCATATAGTCTTAAAACCTAGATATATGGTTTATTGTTTGTTAATTGGTTATGCATTGATAATGCGCAAACGCATCAGTAACTTGATGTTATAAAACGTATTGTTGTGTGTAATTTGATTAGTGGATAATAAATGCATATAAGTCAAAGTTTATCTGTTCCTTTTATCCTAAGAGGGTAAAAGCGATATCAGGGCCCCTCGATGATTTGATTTGACTTATGTGTCGTGCCCGGTCAGAACTAAATTGATGTGTTCGATTAAGTTCTATGTCAAATGAATCTGAGATCGAGAAACAAATTGCAGGACAATAAGTATGACCATGTTCCATGTAATTGTCCGCACGATATCTAGAACAGAGGATTATACGATCCATTATCTAAAGGACAAGATACTAATAAGATCAGAGTTGACAGCGTCTTTGAGAGCTACGATTGCTAATCGGATTGTGTTTGCATATATAGTTACTAGACTTATCCAAGTGGGAGACTGTTGGATTAGTCTCTAAGGCTGTAACTATATTTGGTAAATACTTGACCCGGTTATGTATGGTCCTTTTGGGTTGCCTTCACCATAGCAACTTGACAGGATGATTTGTTAAGAGAGAAGAGATATTATTAATATATTATGAGAATAATATATATTTAAGGAATAATAATATTATTTGATTAATATAAGTCATATATTAATTGAGAATTAATTTGGTGACTTAAAGAGGTTAATTGAATAAAAGGGCATAAACTGTCAAATGTGTGATAGTTGTATTTTGGGCTATGTATCCTTATGGATATTGGGGTGGACAAAATTTAGGGTTTGGGAACCTTAAATTCGTCCAAGCCTTGTATCTAGAAGGATCTTGGATTGCTTAGGGCCTAAGTCATTCAATTAGGGTTAAAGGAGAAACCCTAATAGCTCATAGTATAAATAGAACCCTTGGGGTGGAGAAATCGGCACTCTTGCAAGCCAAGGAACCCTAGAGCCGATTTCTATCCCTCCTCCCTCTCTCTCAAGATCATCTTTTTGCTAGTTGGTGTTTGTAAGCCATTAGAGGAGTGACAATTGTGACTCTAAGCTCCAAGAAGAAGAAGTATCAAGCAAGTAATTCAAGGTATTCTTTCAGATCTGATTTCATATGATTAGATTCAATATATTACATTAGATCTAGTATTGCAAGTCTTGGATTCAATGCATGTTCAATTAGAGAAACCTAGATCCAAGCAATTAGGGTTTGCATGTGCACATAGGAAAGTTCTTATGGCTCAAACCCATCAATAATACAGTTTAATTATAAGTATAATCGAACCACCGTAACCGTTAGAAGCAAAGGGATTCATAAACTCATCGTCATTCCTGTCTCATAGCAGGAAATGCCGAGGAGATATATTTGCAAGAACACTACAGCACCACCACCTCCACCGCCTTCACCGGAGATGAAATTTGCTGCTTTCCAGGCGGCAGTCTCGGTTACGGTTATGGCAGCTTTAGCACATATGAGTCGAGCGTCTTCAAGGGTTTTATCAAACACTCCAAGTGTTTTAGGCTCAAAACTTTCATCTCATCATTTCAAATACACCCAAGGTGAGCTTCATACCCCTTATTTTCGAGTTTTCTTTCTTTTAGGGAGGATACAAGTCTAGTCTTGTGTAAGATCTTAGTATATTTGCATGTATTTGTGTGTATGTATGTTTATGTGTGATGAAATGTTGATATTTCATGCTTACACTTCAAGAACTCGAGATTTTGCTAAGTCTCAAGTTGTTAGAGCTTAGTTATCTTGATATGGTTTCACTTATCTTGGTGTTTGTCAAAAATAGAAACAAGTTACTAGGTGAAAAATTGAATTTCTTGGTTTGTGTTAAAGATCACAAAAATATGTCCAAGAAAGTGTTAAAACAAATTTTGTCATGAAAACTTGAAAAATGGAAAAATATGGAAATTACACTAAAAATGGCAAATTTTTTAATATATAAATTTTTACCACAATCACTTGTAAAAATGGGTCATTTATGACCATTTTGGTAAAAATGGACTATTTTGACAACAATAGTAAAAATGGTCTATTTTTGACAATTATGGTAAATATGGGCTATTTTCGACAACAACAGTAAAAATGGGCTATTTATGACAAAAGTAGAAAAATGGGGCAAACTCACTTTTCCACAAAATTTGTGTGTCATAAGTTGTCTGTCAATGATAGTTTTTTTTAAACAATCCTACTAAACTGTGTAAAATATGACATAAATTATTACGTGTCATAAACTGCAGTCGAAAATATACAGTAGTAACATTATTTATAACGTTAAATAATGGGATTCAATATTTGCATAAATTCTGTTAATGCTCTTGTGAGACACTCCTTCACTCGTACCTACCTAGTGTACATTGTAAGTCCTGTAGGTATAACCAGAGTCTCGTGGAGGGAGTGCGGGATATTGTGTATAGATCTATACGGGATTGACACCCCCACACCTGAGCTGTTCGCTACAGCTAGACAGGGCAGTCTAGGGTGACAATTATCTTTAGAAACCGACGCCTGAAGAACGTCAAGACATGCGCTTTAGTCACATTAGTATGGTTGTAACGACTCACATAGAGAATAACAATATTATTTTAAAATTTACGCAAAACATACACTCTACTCATTTTATAAAGTACAAAACTACGTGTCGTCTATTTTGCAACTAATTTCACCACTCTGGTCCTAGGGTTTTAAAACCACAACTTTTTGTATAACAAAAAATATGGGATTTTCTAGGAACAGTCTCTATATAATTTCAAACAAGGTAAAAAAACAATACAAATGCAGTCATACATGATTTGAAACGAGACTTACAAACTATTTTTACAGAAAATATTGGATTTTCTGGAATTTACAAACTAATACAGAGTTTTCTTACAAATATGCTTATGAACTCACCAACATTCTATGTTGACGCTTTTCAAAACGACTAGTATTCTCAGGGACTCAGTACGCAGGTTTTGAAGCTATGGATTTTTGGATAATTGTTGTATTTTTGAAATATCATACATTGAGTTATTTTGGATGTAATTTCATGAACATACTCAAAGTTGTAAACAATGCATGTTGGTATCTGAATGTATGATGTTTGGTTGCTATGTCTCATTTATAATCAGCTGTTATGATATTACAAGATGAAGTTACCCGCCCCCGGACGTTTACGCCGTCCCGGTTTGGGGGTGTGAAAGATTGGTATCAGAGTATTGTTTATAGTGAACTAGCGTATCTAACCATACAAGATATGCAACTATAAATACAATGGGACTAAAATACTCTGAACAAAAATAAAAATATATGCATGTGTGCGCATATTAGGAGTGGTGTCATAGTAAGAAACAATTAAAAGTCTTTAGAAGAGTTGGACATCGCGGTTAAACCCAGGCAGTTAGGTAATCATATTGGGGATAAATATAGGCGAATCAACTATATTTATTTAAAATACAACCAACATGTGTTTTGGAGTGATCGGGGTGGACAGTAAATCTAAAACTTACCAACCTAATACCCAAAAGTATTAAGGAACCGAACATAAGCAATTAAAATACTATAGGAGTATTTTGGTGTTGTGTGGAGTCTTCATTGTATTTTCTTATATCTTCTCTTGTACTTATATTTTCGTACAAACGACATGGAAGGATTTCATTTGCCAGGCGACCCCTATTTTCCTAATCAGGGAAATGGAGGTTTGATAGAGGAGGACCCAGAAGAAGAGCCTATGGAAGACCCGAAAGAGGAAGAAGTCGACGAGGAAGTCAATGAGGAGGAAGAGGAGGAAGAGGATGACTCGGACGCAGAGTACGAGGTCATCGACCCACCCTACATGGCTAGGGTACCCGTACATCGGATGGGACCCAATGACCCTATGCCCCCGTGGGCACACGATATATGGAGGTGGAGTAGGCATCAGGGTGAGCGCCCACCGTTTGGCATGGAATAGAATTTTATGACCTTAGCCATGGAGGGCCAGCGGACCATGCTCTTTCCTTTATGGTCAGGAGGACCAAGAATATTTTCGATCAGGCCCAAGCCACCGCCAATCAGATGGACGAGATGAGGGCCGCTGTGGAGCGGGCTGAGAGGTAGACCCAGGACATAGTGCGGGAGTACTAGGAGCGACATGCCGCACTAGAGGCGAGGATGCGGGTCACCGAGCGCCAGCTAGCCAGACTCCAGGGCGCTTCTTCTTCATCTTCGGCACCACCAACATGAGTATTAACCATCCTACTCACCACTGCTATTAATGGGACTCTCTTTTCTCTTTTACTTTATGTATGTAGGACCGACCCTACGATTAGGTGATTACACTACTCGCAGGGTCATTATGCTGACAAATTTTTATTCTCTATGTACTGTAGACCTTCTAAAGGTCAATTTTCATGCATTTATGTACTAAGAAGTTATCATTAATGAAACGGTTCGGTGTTTTATTTGTGATGTTGTTATCTGCTATGTTTTCTCTTTTCATTTATATTTGATATAATACAGTTTAATTATAAGTACAATCGAACCACCGTAACCGTTAGAAACAAAGGGATTCATAAACTCATCGTCATTCCTGTCTCATAGCAGGAAATGCCGAGGAGATATATTTGCAAGAACACTACAGCACCACCACCTCCACCGCCTCCACCGGAGACGAAATTTGCTGCTTTCCAGGCGGCAGTCTCGGTTGCGGTTATGGCAGCTTTAGCACATATGAGTCGAGCGTCTTCAAGGGTTTTATCAAACACTCCAAGTGTTTTAGGCTCAAAACTTTCATCTCATCATTTCAAATACACCCAAGGTGAGCTTCATACCCCTTATTTTCGAGTTTTCTTTCTTTTAGGGAGGATACAAGTCTAGTCTTGTGTAAGATCTTAGTATATTTGCATGTATTTGTGTGTATGTATGTTTATGTGTGATGAAATGTTGATATTTCATGCTTACACTTCAAGAACTCGAGATTTTGCTAAGTCTCAAGTTGTTAGAGCTTAGTTATCTTGATATGGTTTCACTTATCTTGGTGTTTGTCAAAAATGGAAACAAGTTACTAGGTGAAAAATTGAATTTCTTGGTTTGTGTTAAAGATCACAAAAATATGCCCAAGAAAGTGTTAAAACAAATTTTGTCATGAAAACTTGAAAAATGGAAAAATATGGAAATTACACTAAAAATGGCAAATTTTTTAATATATAAATTTTACCACAATCACTTGTAAAAATGGGTCATTTATGACCATTTTGGTAAAAATGGTCTATTTTGACAACAATAGTAAAAATGGCCTATTTTTGACAATTATGGTAAATATGGGCTATTTTCGACAACAATGGTAAAAATGGGCTATTTATGACAAAAGTAGAAAAATGGGACAAACTCACTTTTCCACAAAATTTGTGTGTCATACGTTGTCTGTCAATGATAGTTTTTTTTAAACAATCCTAGTAAACTGTGTAAAATACGACATGAATTATTACGTGTCATAAACTGCAGTCGAAAATATACAGTAGTAACATTATTTATAACGTTAAATAATGGGATTCAATATTTGCATAAATTCTGTTAATGCTCTTGTGAGACACTCCTTCACTCGTACCTACCTAGTGCACATTGTAAGTCCTGTAGGTATAACCAGAGTCTCCTGGAGGGAGTGCGGGATATTGTGTATAGATCTATACGGGATTGACACCCCGACACCTGATCTATTCGCTACAGCTAGACAGGCCAGTCTAGGGTGACAATTATCTTTAGAAACCGACGCCTGAAGAACGTCAAGACATGCGCTTTAGTCACATTAGTATGGTTGTAACGACTCACATAGAGAATAACAATATTATTTTAAAATTTACGCAAAACATACACTCTACTCATTTTATAAAGTACAAAACTACGTGTCGTCTATTTTGCAACTAATTTCACCACTCTGGTCCTAGGGTTTTAAAACCACAACTTTTTGTATAACAGAAAATATGGGATTTTCTAGGAACAGTCTCTATATAATTTCAAACAAGGTAAAAAAACAATACAAATGCAATCATACATGATTTGAAACGAGACTTACAAACTATTTTTACAGAAAATATTGGATTTTCTGGAATTTACAAACTAATACAGAGTTTTCTTACAAATATGCTTATGAACTCACCAACATTCTATGTTGACGCTTTTCAAAACGACTAGTATTCTCAGGGACTCAGTACGCAGGTTTTGAAGCTATGGATTTTTGGATAATTGTTGTATTTTTGAAATATCATACATTGAGTTATTTTGGATGTAATTTCATGAACATACTCAAAGTTGTAAACAATGCATGTTGGTATCTGAATGTATGATGTTTGGTTGCTATGTCTCATTTATAATCAGTTGTTATGATATTACAAGATGAAGTCACCCGCCCCCGGATGTTTACGCCGTCCCGGTTTGGGGGTGTGAAAGATTGGTATCAGAGTATTGTTTATAGTGAACTAGCGTATCTAACCATACAAGATATGCAACTATAAATACAATGGGACTAAAATACTCTGAACAAAAATAAAAATATATGCATGTGTGCGCATATTAGGAGTGGTGTCATAGTAAGAAACAATTTAAAGTCTTTAGAAGAGTTGGACATCGCGGTTAAACCCAGGCAGTTATGTAATCATATTGGGGATAAATATAGGCGAATCAACTATATTTATTCAAAATACAACCAACATGTGTTTTGGAGTGATCGGGGTGGACAGTAAATCTAAAACTTACCAACCTAATACCCAAAAGTATTAAGGAACCGAACATAAGCAATTAAAATACTATAGGAGTATTTTGGTGTTGTGTGGAGTCTTCATTGTATTTTCTTATATCTTCTCTTGTACTTATATTTTCGTACAAACGACATGGAAGGATTTCATTTGCCAGGCGACCCCTATTTTCCTAATCAGGGAAATAGAGGTTTGATAGAGGAGGACCCGGAAGAAGAGCCCATGGAAGACCCGAAAGAGGAAGAAGTCGACGAGGAAGTCAATGAGGAGGAAGAGGAGGAAGAGGATGACTCGGACGCAGAGTACGAGGTCATCGACCCACCCTACATGGCTAGGGTACCCGCACATCGGATGGGACCCAATGACCCTATGCCCCCGTGGGAACACGATATATGGAGGTGGAGTAGGCATCAGGGTGAGCGCCCACCGTTTGGCATGGAATAGAATTTTATGACCTTAGCCATGGAGGGCTAGCGGACCAAGCTCTTTCCTTTATGGTCAGGAGGACCAAGGATATTTTTGATCAGGCCCAAGCCACCGCCAATCAGATGGACAAGATGAGGGCCGCTGTGGAGCGGGCTGAGAGGTAGACCCAGGACATAGTGCGGGAGTACTAGGAGCGACATGCCGCACTAGAGGCGAGGATGCGGGTCACCGAGCGCCAGCTAGCCAGACTCCAGGGCGCTTCTTCTTCGTCGTCGGCACCACCAACATGAGTATTACCCATCCTACTCACCACTGCTATTAATGGGACTCTCTTTTCTCTTTTACTTTATGTATGTAGGACCGACCCTACGATTAAGTGACTACACGACTCGCAGGGTCATTATGCTGACAAATTTTTATTCTCTATGTACTGTAGACCTTCTAAAGGTCAATTTTCATGCATTTATGTACTAAGAAGTTATCATTAATGAAACGGTTCTGTGTTTTATTTGTGATGTTGTTATCTGCTATGTTTTCTCTTTTCATTTATATTTGATATAATACAGTTTAATTATAAGTACAATCGAACCACCGTAACCGTTAGAAACAAAGGGATTCATAAACTCATCGTCATTCCTGTCTCATAGCAGGAAATGCCGAGGAGATATATTTGCAAGAACACTACAGCACCAACACCTCCACCGCCTCCACCGGAGATGAAATTTGCTGCTTTCCAGGCGGCAGTCTCGGTTGCGGTTATGGCAGCTTTAGCACATATCAACCAGGGCACCAACGGGGGACACAACGGACAAGGAACGGGAAGTTCCAACCATGGGAATAACCCCGAACACCAAAGAACATGAACTTATAAAGAGTTCACCAATGCAAAACTAAAGTCATTTAATGGAAGTGGAGGAGTGATAACTCTCACCCGGTGGTTCTAGAAAATCGAATTTGTCTTCGAAATCTGCGGATGTCCCGAAGAGAGCAAGGTGAAGTTCGCAGCATGTACCTTTGCTGACATGGCTCTTTCGTGGTGGAACGGCCACATCAAGGCCCTAACTCTCCCGGTTGAAAATGCCATGTCATGGGAAGACCTAAAAACTATAATGTTGGATGAGTACTGTCCCCGAGGAGAAGTACAAAAGCTCGAACAAGAAATTTGGAACCTTACCGTGCAGAACTCTGAAATCAAAGCATACATTGCCAGGTTCAGTGAGCTGGCACTCTTATGCCCTGGAATGATCACTTATGAGGGAAAAAAGGTCGATCGCTTTATTTGGGGGTTAACTCCTCCAATCCAGGGGAATGTGATTGCTACGAACCCCTCAACGTTCGATAATGCTAAGCGCCTGGCGCAGAAGTTGTACGACCATGGGGATAACAAGGGCACGAAGACTCGCAGCGCTGAAACCAAGAAATAGTAAAACAACAAAAAAAAACCGGGGAAACAAAAGAAAACAGCGACAGACTCAGGAATCATCCAAGAAACAACAAATTGTAGCAGTTCACGCTGCTACCACTCAGATCACACCAACTCCAGCTGCACCAGCATCAACCACACCAACACCTGCAAGGCCTTACATGGGCACATTACCCAAGTGTGGTAAATGCAATTTCTACCACAACGGCGCATGCCGAGACTTACAGTGCACCAACTGCAATCGTAAAGGGTACACCGCCCGGTATTGCAGATCGTAGCCACAACAAAATAACCCCCAACCCAACAATGCCGGGGAAAGTCAGGCATGCTACGGGTGTGGAGAGACCGGTCATTATAAAAGGAACTGACCCATGGCAAACAACCAAAATGCAGGAGGATCAAATAGGGTCCTAGCTATGGGACAAGGAGAGGCGGTGCAGGATCCGGCCGTAGTCACTAGTACGTTTCCCCTCAACAACATCTATGCATGCATTTTATTGGATAGTGGGGCTGAACGGAGTTTTGTGAGTCATAAATTCAATCACTTACTAAATCAAAATCCCCAAAAGTTAAGCGAAACCTTCACGGTGGAAATGGCTAATGGGAAAAGTGAAACAACAAACGACATTTTCATAGGGTGCACGTTAACATTAAATAATCACTCGTTACAAATCAACTTGATGACGGTTAATATTAGAAGTTTTTATGTGATCATCGGTATGGATTGGTTAAGCCCCCACCATGCCGATATTATGTGTCACGAGAAGGTCGTTCGCCTTCACTTACCCACCAATGAAACACTAATTATCTACGGCGATAAACCCGGTGCAAACCTCCGTCTTATCTCGTGCATGAAGGCACAAAAGTGCTTGCATAAAAAGAATCATGCCTTTCTAGCCCACGTAGTGGACAAACAGAAAGAAGAAAAGAACACCAAGGACATTCCGGAGGTGCGCGACTTTCCAGACGTATTTCCGGAAGACCTCCCAGGAATACCCCCTGAGCGACAGGTCGAATTTCAAATTGACCTCGTACCCGAAGCCACGCCAATTGCTAAGTTGCCGTATAGATTAGCCCCTGCAGAAATGCAAGAGCTTTGTAGCCAATTGAGCGAACTGCTAGCCAAGGGATTCATAAGGCCGATCTTCTCATCCCGGGGAGCTCCGGTTTTGTTTGTCACAAAGAAATATGGTTCCTTCCGCATGTGTATTGATTACCGTGAACTCAACAAGCTCACCGTCAAAAATCAATACCCTCTTCCTAGGATCGACGATCTATTTGACCAATTACAAGGAGCCAGCTACTTCTCGGAAATAGATCTAAGATCCGGATACCATCAACTGCGAGTCCGAGAAGAAGATATCCCCAAAACTGCCTTCCGAACTCATTACGGGCACTATGAATTCGTGGTTATGCCCTTCGATCTAAGGAATGCACCTGCAACATTTATGGATCTGATGAACCGAGTCTGCCTACCGTTCCTTGACAACATTGTGATAGTCTTTATCGACGACAATCTGGTTTATTGTTGGAGCAAGGATGAACACAGCCAACATCTACGGCAGGTTCTGGAGACTCTAAGGGCGGAAAAGCTATACGCGAAATTCTCCAAATGCGAGTTTTGGATTCGCAGGGTGGATTTCTTCGTACACGTAGTCAGTGAAAACTGGATACATGTAGACCCTTCCAAGATAAAAGCTATTGAGGGTTGGGCAACCCCGAGAACACCAACGGAGATCAGGAAATTCTTGGGCCTTACTGGGTATTACCGGAGGTTCATTCAGAATTTTTCCAAGATCGCCAAGCCACTCACCACCCTAACCCAGAAAGGTGTACCTTTCACCTGGAGTGCGAAACATGAAGTTGCTTTTCAAACCCTGAAACAAGCCCTCTGCAGTGCCCCCGTGTTGTCTCTGCCATAGGGAACAGAATATTCCGTGGTGTATTATGATGCTTCGAATCAAGGGTTAGGTTGCGTACTTATGCAGCGTGGGAAAGTGCTAGCTTACGCATCCAGACAACTGAAAACTCACGAAGTAAACTATTCCACTCATGATCTCGAGCTGGGAGTTGTGGTCTTCGCCAAAAAAATTTGGAGGCACTACCTCTACGGGACGAAGTACATCATTTTCACAGACCACAAAAGCCTTCAGCATATCCTGAACCAGAAACAACTAAACATGAGGCACGGCGATGGGTCGAGCTGCTAAACGACTACGAATGTGAGATCCGGTACCATCCAGGCAAGGCTAACGTGGTGGCCGATGCCCTAAGCCGAAAAGAATACTCAGGCCGCTGGGTAAGGACACTAACGATGACCATCCACTCCCGTTTGTCGTCACAAATAAATGAGGTCCAACTGGAAGCCTTGAAGCCAGAGAATGTCGCAAACGAAGCCTTGCGGGGAATGGACAAGAATATCACAATCAAAGAGGACGGAGCATTCTATCTCATGGACCAAATCTGGACCCCAAGATTTGGAGGGTTTTAAGACGTAGTCATAAATGAAGCACACAAGACATGATACTCCGTCCATCCGGGTTCGGACAAAATGTACCTGCATATCAAACAACATGATTGGTGGCTGAATTTGAAAGCTGAGATTGCTACCTACGTGAGCAAGTGTCTGACTTGCGCAAAGCTTAATGTAGAATATCAGAAGCACTCGGGATTATTACAACAGCTAGTGATACCCTAGCGGAAATAGGAACGAATAACAATGGATTTTATAACCAAATTACCCAAGACGACAGACGGACTGGATGTCGTTTGGGTGATTGTCGATCGGTTGACTAAATCCGCCCCTTTCCTACCAATAAAATAAACGTATAAAATGGAGAGACTAACACAGATCTATATAAAGGAGGTGGTGAGACTAGATGGAGTACCGATATCTATTATCTCTGACCGAGATAGTAGCTTCACCTCTCGATTTTGGCAGTCGCTACAGAAAGCATTGGGAACTCAGTTAGATATGAGCACTGCCTACCACCCCCAGACCGATGGACAGAGTGAGATGACCTTCCAAACATTGGAGGACATGTTAAGGGCCTGTGTGATAGATTTCGGCAAGGCTTGGGATGCCCACTTGCCACTGGTGGAATTCTCATACAACAATAGCTATCATACAAGTATCAAAGTTTCTCCTTTTGAGGACCTTTATGGACGAAAATGACGATCACCTCTCTATTGGGCGGAGGTAGGAGACACCCAACTGGCAAAGGGACAAGTACCAAACAGCACCTTCACAGGACCCAAGATCTGTAACACCCGCAGATTCGGGCTAGTCAATATAAAAACAACGAGCGTCAAAAATGAATTTTTGATGGAAGATTATTTACAAGGAGTAATCTTAACCAAGACATAGTATCTGTCACAAGGGTTCCGTACATATAAAGAACGCCGAAATCCGAGTTATAACGAAGAAGTTATGACCCGTTGAAGTTTTACGGCAAAACCGGCACGACACCGGGAATCGTAAAAAGTGAATTTACGATAAAATACTTTCTAGCATTAGCGATCTAAACGAAATTCGTAGTATATGTTAAACCGGGAGTGTTCATAAAAAGAACGTCCAAATGTGACTTCGTATGAGGAAGTTATGATTTTTCTAAAATTTAGCACAACAGTGCACAGCCTGAAATTCAAATTTTAGATCGGTCGATTTTTAACCAAAATAGTAAAAATGAGAATTGAAGATCTCATTAATAGGAACTCAACGATAAAAAGAAAGTCGAAAACGGAGCTCGTATGCGAAAGATATGGATGAAACTAACTCTCTACTCTTCGAGAGTGGTGAATTCGATACAGTTTTGTAAATCTGAGATAGAGTGAGAATTAGTCGACGTGATCTAAATGAAACTTGTAGTACTCATAAATACCAATGCATGGATATAAAGAACATCGATAATAGAGCTCGTATGCGAAAGATATGGACGGAACTTAGTCCCTACTCTTCGAGCGCGATAAATTGAATACAGTTTTGCAAATCGGAGATAGAATGAGAATTAGTCAACGAGGTCTAAATGAAAGTTGTAGTACTCGTAAATACCAACGTGTGGATATAAAGAATGTAGAAAACGGAGTTCGTACACGGAAGATACGGACGAAACTTAGGGGCTACTCTACGAGAAAACCCCTATAAATAAGAGATGAACTCTTCATATTTTCTTCACACCATAAGCCTTTCTTTCTCTCTCTAACTTCTTTCTAGAATCCCTAAACCCCCCTAAAGCCTAGGAAACTTCCCTAGCGCTAGAAGAAAGCCCCGGAGCGCACGGCTCCGAGAAAAACAGCGTTTCGGCTCAGAAGCTCTGCTCCAGCGGAACCCGGTTTTTAGCAAAACCTGCTGTAAGTGAGATACGCCTACCCTACTTTAAATATAGCTTATATTTAAATATAATATCATTATTATGAAACTATAAATAGAATTTATCAGTGATTCAAAGTCGTTATACCGATTGAACTACTTACGGGAGAGTTGTCTAGAATGGTCACGTTGGGTTTGGTTGTTGGATTTCAGAAAAGCTAAATGCCGAAATGGTCCTGCCTCCCAATTGTCCTGCCTGGCTGATCCTTACTTGATAGATCATGAAAGTAGACTCTGAGTTAATGATGAATCTAGACTAATTATTAGTCGCAATAAATATTAGACTGATACTTAGCGATAATAATGCTAGGTTTCGTCGAAGGAAAATTGTTTTGAGTAAACGAAGCGCTGTCCGAGTACAGAGTCACCACCTTAACAGGTGAGTGCATAGTCCCTTTCATGAACATGATTTTAATACAAGTATCGATTGAAGTATTAAATATATGTTTAATGTGCGAGTTATTTGATGTTTCTTGAAATACGTGTTAAAGAACATACCTGATTATATATGATGATTTAGGATAAAGAGTAAACCTAAATTAATTATGAGGAATATTGGGTAGTATCTTCTTACGAGTACGAGTGAGTTATACTCACAGAATAGAACTTTAATATATGTTATTGATCCGGGAGCATGGATTAGATATAGTCATTGTCCTTAGTCCGGGAGTATGGATAGGACATAGTTATTCATCATTAATCCGGGAGTATGGATTAAGACATAGTCAGTTGTCCTTAGTCCGGGAGTATGGATAGGACATAGTTATTCGTCATTAATCCGGGAGTATGGATTTAGACATAGGCGTTTGTCCCAAATCCGAGAGTATGGAATGGGCACAATTATTGATCCGAGAGCATGGATTAGAACCGGGAATAAGAGGTAAAATTTAAGGTCTGAGAGTATTAATAGTCTCTTTGTGAGGATTGACGGGGTGGGGTAAGAGTTGATTATATATATGAGGAAATTGTATATTTTGTGAAATCTGAATTATATATATGATAAAACATTGTGGGATTGAAACCCCTATGTACTCACTAGGTTTCCCAACCTGACCCACTCAAGCTTATTTGTAAATAAATGTAAGTTATGTTTATGCTTATGTTTCTGTATATTGATGATGACATCCCAATTGTTTTAAATGAATAAAAATACATTTCTTCGGAAATGCTTTGATAACATATTGATCATGTTTTACTGGGAACAAATTCTGCAACATATTTCTTTAAAAGATACTCTGATTTTCAAAATAAAGCATAAACAAATCGGTTTTTTCTGGCAGTGAAAATGGGGATGTCACAGTTGGTATCAGAGCATTAGTTTAAGCGAACTAGGAATAAGGATTTATTTCTAGACTTAAACTTAGAATGCTAAACGATAATCGTGAGGAGTGTGTCTAATATATTTTAGGAAGTACGTCTGAATAGACACTAGCACTAGCTTAATTAGGGAAGATGCCTAAGATGCTTTTATGTGCTTAATAATTTGTGATGCTTTATGCTATCGTTTGATCGGATCTATGGTCTGTTGCCGACCGGATCTGGAAATTTTATGTGTTCAGATTTCTAAACGTTTAAATTACGATATTAGAACTGGCATATAATTTTTTGAGGTAATAAGGAGGAATATGCGTCTAAACCTTCCTCTATCTTTATTCTCATCGCAATACACCAAAAGACTGCTTTGGTGTGAAAAACATCATGGTGAAGACTCGTAGTGAATTGAGTAAATGGAGGAGATGAGAAGGCTTACGATACTGAGTGGTACCTATTGGAAGATATCGTAAGAGTGATATCTTGTCTTTAGAACGCGTCTATGAAATAATACGTCTAGTCCGGGAGAAGTACACTTTCGATTAGCAGAAAGAAAGATTTTTGGTATAATCCATGAAGTTATCCCATCGTCTGACATCTCCATCAGCAACCGAGTTGAAGCAAAATTTGATCATTGAAGATACGCATGGAAGAAGTCCTAGTAGAGTCTAGGGAAAATTATATGATTGTTTGGACACATTTGTATATGTTAAAATTGTTTTTGTGATAATGACTTGGAGAACTGCGAGACAATACTTGGGACGAGTATGAGTAAGTGTGAAAGGTAGTACAGGCCTATACTACCGGAAGCACCGGACTCACACTTGAATTAGAGAAAGTCACAAGGTTACCAAGGCGCTAGTAATTGATTCTGTTTTTTTCATGTATGTCGTTACCATCGTTTCGGTAATGACTAAGAAGATTATTATTCCGACATTAGTGGTCATATCATGTCGAGTCCAACTAAGATGAGTATGTTAAATGGTTCAGAGAACCAAGTTCGATGTCGCGTCTGACTTAAGACAAAAGATTGAAATAACGGATAAACGAAGCGATCAATAGAAGTACCGCGATTGTTGTTAATGTAAGAAGATTGTAGCTAGAAGTGCTATATGCTAGAATGTGATTATATCACATTGGAACATGAAGGAAGGTATAGTTTGTTCTGGAATTTGACTCTAAAAGACCTGAGTCTAAGCGTCGCATCATACGATGAGAGGTCATTAGAACCTGACCTATTAGTCCATGGTCGTAATCAAAGAACTTATATTAAGTTTGTTAAGAAGAAGGAGTATCCAATAAGGAATCGAGATTGTGATTCGAAGGTCATGATTGGAAGACTAACGTGAGATAGAGAGTGGGTGCACGATCGAGTATTGCTTGCAGTCAATAAGTCTAAGAGATAGATACTGATTCGAAGGATTATAGAAGTTACGATTATTACCTAGGATGAAGATATAACGTATGGAGTCATTATACAAGCCATGTTTTGTTGATGATTCCGGGACGTAATCATCCTATGGGGGAGATAATTGTAACGCCCGCAGATTCGGGCTAGTCAATTTAAAGACAATGAGCATCAAAAATGAATTTTTGATGGAAGATTATTTAGAAGGAGTAATCTTATCCAAGTTATAGCATATGTCACAAGGGTTCCGTACGTATAAAGAACGGCGAAATCCGAGTTATAACGAAGAAGTTATGACCCGTCGAAGTTTTATGGCAAAACCAACACGACACCGGGAATCGTAAAAAGTGAATTTATGATAAAATGCTTTCTAACCTTAGCGATCTAAACAAAAGTCGTAGTATATGTTAAACCGAGAGTATGCATAAAAAGAACGTCCAAATCTGACTTCGTATGACGAAGTTATGATTTTTCTAAAATTTAGCATATCAATTCACAGCCCGAAATTCGAATTTTAGATCGGTCGATTTTTAACAAAAATAGTCTAAACGAGAATTGAAGATCTCGTTAATAGGAACTCAACGAAAAAAAGACAGTCGAGAACGGAGATCGTATGCGAAAGATATGGATGAAACTTAGTCCCTACTCTTCGAGCGCGACGAATTCGATACAGTTTTGTAAATCTGAGATAGATTGAGAATTAGCCGGCGGGATCTAAATAAAAGTTGTAGTACTCATAAATACCAATGCGTGGATATAAAGAACATCGATAATAGAGCTCGTATGCGAAAGATATGGACGAAACATAGTCCCTACTCTTCGAGCGCGATAAATTTGATATAGTTTTGCAAATCCGAGATAGAATGAGAATTAGTCGACGAGGTCTAAATGAAAGTTGTAATAGTCGTAAATACCAACGCGTGGATATAAAGAATGTAGAAAATGGAGCTCGTGCGGGGAAGATACGGACGAAACTTAGGGCCTCCTTTACGAGAAAACCCCTATAAATAAGAGATGAACTCTTTATATTTTCTTCACACCATAAGCCTTTCTTTCTCTCTCTAACTTCTCTCTACAATCCCTAAACCCCCCTAAAGCCTAGGAAACTTCCCTAGCTCTAGAAGAAAGCCTCGGGGCGCACGAAGGCTCCGAGAAAAAGAGCTTTTCGGCTCAGAAGCTCTGCTCCAGCGGAACCCGGTTTTTAGCAAAACCCGTTGTAAGTGAGATACGCCTACCCTAATTTAAATATAATATCGTTATCATGAACCTATAAATAGAATTTATCAGTGATTCAAAGTCGTTATACTGATTGAACTACTTACGGGAGAGGTGTCTAGAATGGTCACGTTGGGTTTGGTTGTTGGATTTCAGAAAAGCTATATGTCGAAATGGTCCTGCCTCCTAACTGTCCTGCCTGGCTGATCCTTACTTGATAGATCATGAAAGTAGACTTTGAGTTAATGATGAATCTACACTAATAATTAGTCCCAATAAATATTAGACAAAAACTTAGCGATAATAATGCTAGGTTTCGTCGAAGGAAAATTGTTTTGAGTAAACGAAGCGCTGTCCGAGTACAGAGTCCCCACCTTAACAGGTGAGTGCATAGTCCCTTTCATGAACATGATTTTAATACAAGTATTGATTGAAGTATTAAATATATGTTTATGTGTGAGTTATTTGATGTTGCCTGAAATACGTGTTAAAGAACATACCTGATTATATATGATGATTTAGGATAAAGAGTAAACCTAAATTAATTATGAGGAATATTGGGTAGTATCTTCTTACGAGTACGAGTGAGTTATACTCAGAGAATAGAAGTTTAATATATGTCATTGATCCGGGAGCATGGATTAGACATAGTCATTGTCCTTAGTCCGGGAGTATGGATAGGACATAGTTATTCATCATTAATCGAGGAGTATGGATTAAGACATAGTCAGTTGTCCTTAGTCCGGGAGTATTGATAGGACATAGTTATTCGTCATTAATCCGGGAGTATGGATTTAGACATAGACATTTGTCCCTAATCCGAGAGTATGGAATGGGCACAGTTATTGATCCGAGAGCATGGATTAGATCCGGGAATAAGAGGTAAAATTTAAGGTCCGAGAGTATTCATAATCTCGTTGTGAGGATTGACGGGGTGGGGTAAGAGTTGATCATATATATGAGGAAATTGTATATTTTGTGAAATCTGAATTATATATATGATATAACATTGTGGGATTGAAATCCCTATGTACTCACTAGGTTTCCCAACCTAACCCACTCAAGCTTATTTGTATCACACGTGTCGATATGAAGCTACTTTACATTGAGAGATTTAAAGGAGATGTAGAACACTAGTGTAAATGAATGTAAGTTCTGTTTATGCTCATGTTTCTGTATTGACGATGACATCCAAATGTTTTAAAATGAATAAAAATACATTTCTTCGGAAATGCTTTGATAACGTATTTATCATGTTTTACTGGGAACAAATTCCGCAACATATTTCTTTAAAAGATACTCTGATTTTTCAATATAAAGCATAAACAAATCGGTTTTTTCAAGCCGTGAAAATGGGGATGTCATAGTTGGTATCAGAGCATTAGTTTAAGCGAACTAGGAATAAGGATTTATTTCTAGACTTAAACTTAGAATGCTAAGCGATGATCGTGAGGAGTGTGTCTAATATATTTTAGGAAGTACGCCTGAATAGACACAAACACTAGCTTAATTAGGGAAGATGCCTAAGATGATTTTATGTGCTTAATAATTTGTGATGCTTTATTCTATCGTTTGATCGGATCTATGGTCTGTTGCCGACCGGATCTGGAAATTTTATGTGTTCAGATTTCTAAACGTTTAAATTACGATATTAAAACTGGCATATAATTTTTCGAGGTAATAAGGAGGAATACGCGTCTAAACCTTCCTCTATCTTTATTCTCGTCTCGATACACCAAACAACTGCTTTGGTGTGCAAAACATCATGGTGAAGACTCGTAGTGAATTGAGTAAATGGAGGAAATGAGAAGGCTTACGATACTGAGTGGTACCTATTGGAAGATATCGTAAGAGTGATATCTTGCCTTTAGAACGCATATAAGATATAATACGTCTAGTACGGGAGAAGTACACTTTCGATTAGCAGAAAGAAAGATTTTTGGTATAATCCATGAAGTTATCCCATCGTCTGACATTTCCATCACCAACCGAGTTGAAGCAGAATTGATGATTGAAGATACGCATGGAAGAAGTCCTAGTAGAGTCTAGGGAAAATTATATGATTGTTTGGACACATTTGTATGTGTTAAAAGTGTTTTTGTGATAATGACTTGGAGAACTGCGAGACAATACTTGGGACGAGTATGAGTAGGTGTGAAAGGTAGTATAGGGCTATACTACCGGAGGCACAGGACTCGCACTTGGATCAGGGAAAGTCACAAGGTTACCAAGGCGCTAGTAATTGATTATGTTTTGTTCATGTATGTCGTTACCATCGTTTCGGTAATGACTAAGAAGATGATTATTAATCCGAACTTAATGGTCATATCATGTCGAGTCCGACTAAGATGAGTATGTTAAATGGTTCAGAGAACCAAGTTCGATGTCGCGTCTGACTTAAAACAGAAGATTGAAATAAACGATAAACGAAGCGATCAGTAGAAGTATCCAATAAGGAATAACCAAAGAACTTATATTAATTTTGTTAAGAAGAAGGATTATCCAATAAGGAATCGAGATTGTGATTCGAAGGTCATGATTGGAAGACTAACGTGAGATAGAGAGTGGGTGCACGATCGAGTATTGCTTGCAGTAAATAAGTTTAAGAGATAGATACTGATTCGAAGGAATATAGAAGTTACGATTGTTACCTAGGATGAAGATATAACGTATGGAGTCATTATACAAGCCATGTTTTGTTGATGATTCCGGGACGTAATCATCCTAAGGGGGAGATAATTGTAACGCCCGCAGATTCGGGCTAGTCAATTTAAAGACAATGAGCATCAAAAATGAATTTTTGATGGAAGATTATTTAGAAGGAGTAATCTTATCCAAGTTATAGCATATGTCACAAGGGTTCCGTACGTATAAAGAACGGCGAAATCCGAGTTATAACGAAGAAGTTATGACCCGTCGAAGTTTTATGGCAAAACCAGCACGACACCGGGAATCGTAAAAAGTGAATTTATGATAAAATGCTTTCTAACCTTAGCGATCTAAACGAAAGTCATAGTATATGTTAAACCGAGAGTGTGCATAAAAAGAACGTCCAAATCAGACCTCATATGAGGAAGTTATGATTTTTCTAAAATTTAGCATATCAGTAGACAGCCCGAAATTCGAATTTTAGATCGGATGATTTTTAACCAAAATAGTCTAAACGGGAATTCAAGATCTCGTTAATAGGAACTCAACGATAAAAAGATAGTCGAAAACGGAGCTCGTATGCGAAAGATATGGATGAAAGTTAGTCCCAACTCTTCGAGCGCGGCGAATTCGATACAGTTTTGTAAATCTGAGATAGAGTGAGAATCAGCCGGTGGGATCTAAATGAAAGTTCTAATACTTGTAAATATCAATGTGTGGATATAAATAACGTCGATAATAAAGCTCGTATGCGAAAGATATGGACGAAACTTAGTCCCTACTCTTCGAGCGCGATAAATTTGATACAGTTTTGCAAATCGGAGATAGATTGACAATTAGCCGACGAGGTCTAAATGAAAGTTGTAGTACTCGTAAATACCAACGTGTGGATATAAAGAACGTAGAAAACAGATCTCGTACGCGGAAGATACGGAGAAAACTTAGGGCCTACTCTACGAGAAAACCCCTATAAATAAGAGATGAACTCTTCATATTTTCTTCACACCATAAGCCTTTCTTTCTCTCTCTAACTTCTCTCTAGACTCCCTAAACCCCCCCCCCCCCCTAAAGCCTAGGAAACTTCCCTAGCGCTAGAAGAAAGCCCCGGAGCGCACGAAGGCTCCGAGAAAAAGAGCTTTTCGGCTCAGAAGCTCTGCTCCAACGGAACCCGATTTTTAGCAAAACCGGCTGTAAGTGAGATACGCCTACCCTACTTTAAATATAGCTTATATTTAAATATAATATCGTTATTATGAAACTATAAATAGAATATATCAGTGATTCAAAGTCGTTATACTGATTGAACTACTTACGGGAGAGGTGTCTAGAATGGTCACGTTGGGTTTGGTTGTTGGATTTCAGAAAAGCTATATGCCGAAATGGTCCTGCCTCCCAATTGTCCTGCCTGGCTGATTCTTACTTGATAGATCATGAAAGTAGACTTTGAGTTAATGATGAATCTAGACTAATAATTAGTCGCAATAAATACTAGACTAAAATTTAGCGATAATAATGCCAGGTTTCGTCGAAGGAAAATTGTTTTGAGTAAACGAAGTGTTGTCCGAGTACAGAGTCACCACCTTAACAGGTGAGTGCATAGTCCCTTTCATGAACATGATTTTAATACAAGTATTTATTGAAGTATTAAATATATGTTTATGTGCGAGTTATTTGATGTTGCTTGAAATACGTGTTAAAGAACATACCTTATTATATATGCTTATTTAGGATAATGAGTAACCCTAAATCAATTATGAGGAATATTAGGTAGTATCTTCTTACGAGTACGAGTGAGTTATACTCAGAGAATAGAACTTTAATATATGTCATTGATCCAGGAGCATGGATTAGACATAGTCATTGTCCTTAGTCCGGGAGTATGGATAGGACATAGTTATTCATCATTAATCCGGGAGTATGGATTAAGACATAGTCAGTTGTGTCACAACTAGCATTTTGGCAAGGAAATTCCATCCTCATGTAAGCAATAACTATTATGAGACTTGTGTTAACACATTAAAAGTGTACCTTATGGTTCCTAATGGAACATGGAAAGATAGAGTGCAGTTCTCTCCAAGTATGTGAAATCTCTCCTAATTCTCTCCAAGTATGTGAAACCTCTTCCAAATCTCTCCAAGTATGTGAAATCTCTTCCAATTCTCTCCAAGTATGTGAAACCTCTCCCAAATCTCTCCAAGTATGTGAAATCTCTCCCAAATCTCTCCAAGTATGTGAAATCTCTCCCAATCCTCTCCAAGTATGTGAAATCTCTCCCAAATATCTCCAAGTATGTGAAATCTCTCCCACATGTGAAATCTCTCCAAGTATGTGAAATCTCTCCCAAATCTCTCTAAGAATATGAAATCTCTCCCAAATCTCTCCAAGTAGGTGGAATCTCTCCCAAATCTCTCTATGTACCTTCCTCAGTCGAAAACAACCCAAAAACAGAGGAGAAAACCCAAAAGGACCCTCTAGGCCCGGAACCCTCTTGGTCCTGAATCTCTCGTCCGGAACCCTCTTGGTCCTGAACCTCTTGTCCGGAACCCTCTTGGTCCTGAACCTCTTGTCCGAAACCCTCTTGGTCCTAAACCTCTTGTCCGGAACCCTCTTGGTCCTGAACCTCTTGGTCCGGAACCCTCTTGGTCCTAAACCTCTCGTCCGGAACCCTCTTGGTCCTGAACCTCTTGTCTGGAACCCTCTTGGTCCTAAAACTCTTGTCCGGAATGCCTTCTCAGGAGCCAAGAGGAAGCACATCTTCGGAACTTCCCTTGCCTCAGACAACCTCGCATGACTCCGGAAGGATGAGCTCCGGAAGACCTCGCCTCGCATCACTTCGGAAGGGCTAGCTTGCTTCGCATCTTCGGTCCGGACCTCTGGATTTGAGCAAACGGCTTCGGAAATGCACTCCTTTGCTTCGGATCTTGAAGAATGACTCCGGAATCCTTCTCAAGCCCTTCGGACCCTCGCAGGAACATGATTCCACTCCGGATTTTTGTCATTTTCGGACCTTTTTATCATTTTAAGACATTTTGACGCCGGAAATCACACCAAACTCGTATTTTTCATATCCTAAACCCCTTAAACCCCTGTTTTATGCCAAAATTAATTATTTTAAACATATTTATATAAAATAATACCCAAGATTGTTAAGGAGATTGTAAGGAAATATAGGGGTTTGAGTTTGTGATGTGATGTAAATCCTTCATTCCCCATGCAAATCTCAGTAAACCACACATTATCCATGAATAACAAGCTTTACCCACCAGCCCTCCATGCAAATGTCAAGTCACCCTTATCCTTCCCTTTAGATACGTTAACTCCTTTTCCTTCCCAAGTCCCACTTCTCATTTCTCACTTCCAGAAAACTCCTAAGAATACTCTCAACTCCTTCAGGCTTCAAGTTCATCCCTTCAAAGGAAATTCCCAGATTTATTTGGTGAGTATTTTATCCTCTTTGAATAATTATTCTTCACATTATTCTAAGATTTCATTATATTTCCACACAAAAATTATTCTTAGAATCCTCTAAAGATTTAAGAATCTTTCAAGCTTTGGAGCTTGGAAACTTCCTCATTACTCTTCAAATCACCCAGCAAGCTAATCAATGTGAGCTTCATACCCCACCTTTCTCTAAGTTTTTATTGTTTTTGGGGGAGAATACAAGTCAAATCTTGTCTAAATCCTTGGATAATTGCATGTATTTGTATGTTTAGTGTGTGAGTTGAAATATTTTTATTTTATTTCAATCTTAATGAACATGAAACTTGAAAGACTTCATGAAAATCAGCAAAATGTTTAAAAATCACCACAAAAAGAATACTTTGTATACAAAAAGAGCCTCTCAAGGTTTTTGGGTGTGTCCAATATACCCCCTTATTTTCCGTATCTCCATATCTAGAAATAAAATGTTGCTAAAATAGACCTTATAAATTGTCACTATTTCTAGAATCTTCAAAGTTTGAAACTTTATGCCCTATAAATGACTTCATGCAAACTGTTAGTGATTATTTATAAATATGTAATATAAATAATTTTATCAAGGAAAGTATACGAAAACAGAGTTTTCATGACAAAAATATTTGCATGTCATAAACTGCTGTCGTAAAACCTCCAAGAACATAAGTAATGTTCTATATGTCATAAAATGCGTGTCATAACCGGCAGTTATAAATTTATACAAATTATAACTTGACACTTTTTCTCTTGTCTAAAATGGCTTATTTTTTTATAAACGAAAAGGAACGAACACGAGCACCCAGTTAACGAGCACAATCAACGATATGGAACGAGAATGATATTTCTATTCAATGAGTACGAATTTCATTATTTATCTAACAAATAATGGATCTCTAACGATTGCTCAAAAGGTTGTTAATATTCTAGTCAGAAAAATCTCAAAAGTACCTAAATATAAAAATATTAGTGTACGTCTAAAGTCCTGTAAGGAGTTATAGCCAGAGTCTCCTGGAGGGAGAGCGGGAATTTGTGTATAGATCTATACGGGGTTGACACCCCGCACCTTCACTGTTCGCTACAGCTAGACAGGCTAGTCTAGGGTGACAAATGTCTCCAAAACTAGGGCGCCTAAGAAACGCCAGAACGGGCACTCCGTCAGATTAGTATGGTTATAACGACTCACTACAATATGTTATGTCATCTAGAAATTTATGTAAGGAAAAACCTCATAAATAAATTTTAGCACGTTGTGTTGACCGTCCTATAGATGATAGGTGATGGTCTGCATTTGTTGCGTTAACTGTCCTTTTTCATCGCGTAGAATGTCCACAATTGCCATGTTGATTCTTTCTCCTAACAAGTATAGAGTCGTAATACTGCTGTTTTACAAATTAAAAAGCGTAGGACTCTATGGAATTAAAACGTTTGTAAACGATTTTGAAAACGATAAACTAATCCACACATATACATAGTTGGAACTAGAACTTACGAATATTTTATAGAAGAAAATATAGGATTTTCTGGAGAAAACGATTTTCTACAATTTCGATAACGATAAACTAGAACGCACACTCAATTTTACTCGATAAGAGGAACAATATTTTCAACCATATTCTCTTTTTGAAAATAAGGGATTTTTCTGGAAACGGTTGACTATTACTATTCAAAAGAACTATTCTCGGACACAGCTCGCTTTTACAAATGACACTACTTTCAAAATCACTCCTTATAAAGATGAACAAAAGTAATGACATGAACACAAATATCCATGATTTTCAAAGCAAGACTTCAAACGATTTCATAGAAAATATTGGATTTTCTGAAAGTACAATGAGAACGATTCTAAACAAGCGTAAACGATTTTATACAAAAATGCTTATGAACTCACCAACTTTTTAGTTAACGCTTTTCAAAACAACTTCTATTCTCAGGGATCTAGTAAGCAGGTAACAAGGGACGCGGATGTAAGACTATTAGTTGTAGTTTGGATTTTTCTGCTTATGTCTCTTTTGTGTAATTCGAAGGACAAATACAATATGTAAACAATGTACGTTTGTTATCTCAATGTATGATGTTTGGATTGCTCAGTTTCATTTATATTCAATTGTTATGGTACTACACAATGAAGTCACCTGCCTCGGGACGTTTCCGCCGTCTGGTCCGGGGATGTGACAAGTTGTCCTTAGTCAGGGAGAATGGATAGGACATAGTTATTCGTCATTAATCCGGGAGTATGGATTTAGACATAGACATTTGTCCCTAATCCGAGAGTATGGAGTGAACACAATTATTGATCTGAGAGCATGGATTAGATCCGGGAATAAGAGGTAAAATTTAAGGTCCGAGAGTATTGATAGTCTCGTTGTGAGGATTGATGGGGTGGGGTAAGAGTTGATTATATATATGAGGAAATTGTATATTTTGTGAAATATGAATTATATATATGATATAACATTGGGGGATTGAAATCCCTATGTACTCACCAGGTTTCCCAACCTGACCCACTCAAGCTTATTTGTATCACAGGTGTCGATATGAAGCTACTTTACACTGAGAGATTTAAAAGAAATGTAGATCACTAGTGTAAATGAATGTAAGTTCTGTTTATGATTATGTTTCTATATTGACGATGACATCCCATATGTTTTAAAATAAATAAAAATACATTTCTTCGGAAATGCTTTGATAACGTATTTATCATGTTTTACTGGGAACAAATTCCGCAACATATTTCTTTAAAAGATACTATGATTTTCAAAATAAAGCATAAACAAATCGGCTTTTTCTGGCCGTGAAAATGGGGATGTCACAAGATCATCCGGGAAACAACTAAGAAAATCGTCCAGATCAGAGCACGACTCCAGGCATCTCGAGACCGATAGAAGAGTTACGCAGACCAAAGAGGAAAGCCTCTGGAATTTCAAGTAGGAGATCGCGTGCTGCTAAAAGTCTCTCCCTGGAAAGGGATGATACGATTCGGAAGACGAGGAAAGTTAAATCCACGATACATCTGACCATTCAAGATCCTGGCCAGGATCGGTCTGGTGGCCTACAAGCTACAGCTACCATCGGAGCTTAGCAACGTACACCCCGTCTTTCACGTGTCAAACCTAAAGAAATGCCTAACGGATGAAACCCTTGTTGTTCCACTTGACGAGATTGAGGTGAATGAAAATATCCTGTTCGTTTAGGAACCGGTTGAAATCATGGATAGAAAAGTGAAACGTACGAAACAAAGCCGCATCCCGATTGTGAAGGTTCGATGGAGTGCCAAACGTGGACCCGTATTCATATGGGAACGCGAGGATCAGATGATGCAAAAATACCCCCATCTCTTCTCTAGGTCTTAAGGATAACTTTCGAAAGAATTTCGGGACGAAATTCCCTCTAACGGGGGGGATGATGTCACAACTAGAAATTTCAGGTCAAAACCAGGTCCAAGGGTCTTGTATACGCGAATGTTTTAGCAATGATACAATTAAGATCAATAATACATAATTGGAATTCATGTTACCATAAGCCCTAATGATTATTGCAAATCAAATAAGCATCACATGATATGGACATAAGAACTTGTGTTTATGTTGCAACCTTGAGTGCTTGAACTTTATGGCTATCATTTAGAGTTTTCTAATCACCAGAAGCACATACACATTTATAAAAGTCATCCAAAACGTAAACACACTTAAAGAAATCGACCTTGACCATAAACACCTCTATTGGGACATCCTTGGCCGTAATCCCCCTTTGGTGGAACGCATATTGGCGAAAACACAAAAGCAAATCACATTAGGGGCGTAAACACCCTCGGTGGACCACACATAGGGCAGAAACTCAAGGGGAGGACCATCCTAGGGCGTAAACACTTTGTGTTTACAACCATGCTTGGATATTTTAAAGTGTTTACAGATTAGGATTAAGGAAAAGACAAATACATTTGACTTTATGGTGGGACATTTCAACCACTTTCCAAGGCAAACACGGTTAAACACATATTAACCATCAAATAACTAAGCAAAATCCTCCAGTAACCCAAGCAAGCATCCTGTCAACTTTCGCTCTCTTATTAAGGAACGTAAACTCTTATTTCATATCACATTCCTCATTTTCCTTTACTGATAAATCCCAAGTTTACTCTCTGAGAGTTCAAGCTTCAAGTTCTTAGAATACAAATTTCTCAAAGGCTTTTCCCTAAACCCACGTAAGTGATTCAAACTTGGCCAGTGAATTTACACCTTATCTTGTTAATTTCTTTTTATTTACACATAATAGTATGTGTTGACAACTTTAGGGTATTATAGCCTTCAAGGGTTTCATCAAACACTCCATGTGTTTTAGGCTCAAAACTTTCATCTCATCACTTCAAATACACCCAAGGTGAGATTCATACACCTTATTTTCGAGTTTTCTTTCTTTTGGGGGAGGATACAAGTCTAGTATTGTGTAAGATCTTTGTATATTTGCATGTATTTGTGTGTATGTATACTTATGTGTGATGAAATGTTGATATTTCATGCTTACACTCCAAGAACTCGAGATTTTGCTAAGTCTCAAGTTGTTGGAACTTAGTTATCTTGATATGGTTTCACTTATCTTGGTGTTTGTCTATATTGGAAACAAGTTACTAGGTGAAAAATTGATTTTCTTGGTTTGTGTTAAAGATCACAAAAATATGTCCAAGAAAATGTTAAAACAAATTTTGTCATGAAAACTTGAAAAATGGAAAAATATGGAAATTACACTCAAAATGGCAAATTTTTTAATATATAATTTTTTACCACAATCACTTGTAAAAATGGGTCATTTATGACCATTTCGGTAAAAATGGGCTATTTTGACAACAATAGTAAAAATGGACTATTTTTGACAGTTATGGTAAAAATGGCTATTTTCGACAACAATGGTAAAAATGGGCTATTTATGACAAAAGTAGAAAAATGGGACAAACTCACTTTTCCACAAAATTTGTGTGTCATAAGTTGTCTGTCAATGACAGTTTTTTTTAAACACTCCTACTAAACTGTGTAAATTACGACAGGAATTATTACGTGTCATAAACTGCTGTCGAAAATATACAGTAGTAACATTATTTATAACGTTAAATAATGGGATTCAATATTTGCGTAAATTCTGTTAAGGCTCTTGTGAGACACTCCTTCACTCGTACCTACCTAGTGTACATCGTAAGTCCTGTAGTTATAACCAGAGTCTCCTGGAGGGAGAGCGGTATATTGTGTATAGATTTATATGGGACTGACACCCCCACACCTGAACTGTTCGCTACAGCTAGACAGGCCAGTCTAGGGTGACAATTATCTTTAGAAACCGACGCCTGAAGAACGTCAAGACATGCGCTTTAGTCACATTAGTATGGTTGTAACGACTCACATAGAGAATAACAATATTATTTTAAAATTTACGCAAAACATACATTCTACTCATTTTATAAAGTACAAAACTACGTGTCGTCTATTTTGCAACTAATATCACCACTCTGGTCCTAGGGTTTTAAGACCACAACTTTTTGTATAACATAAAATATAGGATTTTCTAGGAACAGTCTCTATATAATTCCAAACAAGGTAAACAAACAATACAAATGCAATCATACATGATTTGAAACGAGACTTACAAACTATTTTTACAAAAAATATTGGATTTTCTGGAATTTACAAACTAATACAGAGTTTTCTTACAAATATGCTTATGAACTCACCAACATTCTATGTTGACGCTTTTGAAAACGACTAGTATTCTTAGGGACTCAGTACGCAGGTTTTGAAGCTATGGATTTTTGGATAATTGTTGTATTTTTGAAATATCATACATTGTGTTATTTTGGACGTAATTTCATGAACATACTCAAAGTTGTAAACAATGCATGTTGGTATCTGAATGTATGATGTTTGGTTGCTAAGTCTCATAAATAATCAGCTGTTATGATATTACAAGATTAAGTCACTCGCCTCCGGACGTTTCCGCCGTCCCGGTTCGGGGGTGTGACAGATTGGTATCAGAGCATTGTTTATAGTGAACAAGCATATCTATCCATACAAGATATGCAACTATAAATACAATAGGACTAAACTACTCTGAATAAAAATAAAAATATATGCATGTGTGCGCATATTAGGAGTGGTGTCATAGTAAGAAACAATTAAAAGTCTTTAGAAGAGTTGGACATTGCGGTTAAACCCAGGCAGTTATGTAATCGTATTAGGGATAAATATAGCCTGATCAACTATATTTATTCAAAATACAACCAACATGTGTTTGGGAGTGATCGGGGTGGACAGCAAATCTAAGACTTACCAACCTAATACCCAAAAGTTTTAAGGAACCGAACATAAGCAATTAAAATACTATAGGAGTATTTTGGCGTTGTGTGGAGTCTTCATTGTATTTTCTTATATCTTCTCTTGTACTTATATTCTTGTAGAGACGGCATGGCAGGATTTCATTTGACAGACGACCCCTATTTTCCCAATCAGGGAAATGGAGGTTGGATAGAGGAGGACCCAGAAGAAGAGCCCATGGAAGACCCAGAAGAGGAAGAAGTCAACGAGGAAGTCAATGAGGAGGAAGAGGATGACTCGGACGCAGAGTACGAGGTCATCGACCCACCCTACATGGCTAGGGTACCCGCACAACGGATGGGCCCCAATGGACCTATGCCCCCACAGGCACTCGATATATGGAGGTGGAGCAGGCATCAGGGTCAGCGCCCACCGTTTGGCATGGAGCAGAGATTTTACGACCTTAGCCATGGAGGGCCAGCGGACCGAGCTCTTCCGGTTATGGTCAGGAGGACCAGGGATATTGGCGATCAGGCCCAAGCCACCGCCAATCAGATGGACGAGATGAAGGCCGTTGTGGAGCGGGCTGAGAGGCAGACCTAGGACAAAGTGCGGGAGTACCAGGAGCGAAAGGCCGCACTAGAGGCGAGGATGCGGGTCACCGAGCGCCAGCTAGCCAGACTCCGGGGCGCTTCTACTTCATCATCGACACCACCAGATACCTCCCGGCGTGAGTAGGACCAATCCTACTCACCACTGCTATTGATGGGACTCTCTTTTCTCTTTTACTTTATGTATGTAGGACCGACCCTACGATTAAGTGATTACACTACTCGCAGGGTCGTTATGCTGGCAAATTATTCTCTATGTACTATAGACCTTCCCAAGGTCAATTTTCATGCATTTATGTACTAAGAAGTTATCATTAATGAAACAGTTATGTGTTTTACTTGTGATGTTGTTATCTGCTATGTTCTCTCTTTTCATTTATATTTGATATAATACAGTTTAATTATAAGTATAATCGAACCACCGTAACCATTAGAAACAAAGGGATTCATAAACTCATCGTCATTCCTGTCTCATAGCAAGAAATGGCAAGGAGATATATTCGCAAGAACACTACAACACCACTACCACCACCGTCTCCATCGGAGATGAACTCTGCTGCTTTCCAGGCGGCAGTCTCTGCTGCGGTTACGGCGGCTTTAGCACATATCAACCAGGGCACCAACGGGGGAGGCAACGGACAAGGAACAGGAAGTTCCAACCACGGGAATATCCCCGAACACCAAAGAACATGCACTTAAAAAGACTTCACCAATGCAAAACCAAAGTCATTTAATGGAAGCAGAGGAGTGATAGCTCTCACTTGGTGGTTCGAGAAAATCGAATCGGTCTTCGAAATCTGCGGCTATCCCGAAGAGAGCAAGGTGAAGTTTGCAGCTTGTACCTTTGCTGACATGGCTCTTTCGTGGTGGAACGGCGACATCAAGGCCCTAACTCTCCCGGTTGCAAATTCCATTTCATGGAAAGACATCAAAACTATGATGTTGGATGAGTACTGTCCCCGAGGCAAAGTACAAAAGCTCGAATGAGAATTGTGGAACCTTACCGTGCAGAAATCTGACATCGAAGCATACATTGCCAGGTTTAGTGAGCTGGCACTCTTATGCCCTGGAATGATCACTTCTGAGGGCAAAAAGGTCGAACACTTTATTTAGGGGTTAACTCCTCCAATCCAGGGGAATGTGATTGTTGCGAACCCCTCAACGTTCAATAGTGCTATGTGCCTGGCGCAAAAGTTCTACCATAATGGGGATAACAAGGGCACGAAGACTCCTAGCGCTGAAACCAAGAAAGAGGAAAACAACAAGAAAAACCATGGAAACAAAAGAAAAGGGCGACAGACTCAGGAATCATCCAAGAAACAACAAACCGTAGCAGTTCACGCTGCTACCACTCATATCACACCAACTCCAGCTGCACCAGCATCAACCACATCAACACCTGCAAGGCCTTATGCAGGCACTCTACCCAAGTGTGATAAATGCAATTTCCACCACAACGGTACATGTCGAGACGTACAGTGCACCAACTATAATAGTAAAGGGCACACCGCCCGGTATTGCAGATCTCAGCCACAACAAAACAACCCCCAACCCAACAATGTCGGGGCAAGTCAGGCATGCTACGGGTGTGGAGAGACCGGTCGTTATAAAAGGAATTGTCCCAAGGCAAACAACCAAAACGAAGGAGGATCAAATAGGGTCCTAGTTATGGGACAAGGAGAGGCGGTGCAGGATCCGGCCGTAGTCACTGGTACGTTTCCCCTCAACAACATCTATGCATGCATTTTATTGGATAGTGGGGCTGAACGGAGTTTTGTGAGTCATAAATTCAATCACTTACTAAATCAAAATCCACAAAAGTTAAGAGAAACCTTCACGGTGGAAATTTCTAATTGGAAAACTGAAACAACAAACGACATTTTTATTGGGTGCATGTTGACATTAAATAATCACTCGTTTCAAATCAACTTGAAGCCAGTTAATATTAGAAGTTTTGATGTGATCAGCGGTATGGATTTGTTAAGCCCCCACCATGCCGATATTATCTGCCACGAGAAGGTCGTTCGCCTTCACCTACCCACCAATGAAACACTAATTATCTACGGCGATAAAACCGGCGCAAACCTCCATCTTATCTCGTGCATCAAGGAACAAAAGTGCTTGCATAAAAAGAATCATCCCTTTCTAGCCCACGTAGTGGACAAACAGAAAGAGGAAAAGAACACCAAGGATATTCCGGAGGTGCGCGACTTTCCAGACGTATTTCCGGAAGACCTCCCAGGAATATCCTCTGAGCGACAGGTCGAATTTCAAATTGACCTAGTACCCGGAGCCACGCCGATTGCTAAGTTGTCGTATAGATTAGCCCCTGCAGAAATGCAAGAGCTTTGTAGCCAATTGAGCGAACTGCTAGCCAAGGGATTCATAAGGCCGATCTTCTCATCCTGGGGAGCTCCGGTTTTTTTTGTCAAGAAGAAATATGGTTCCTTCCGCATGTGTATTGATTACCGTGAACTCAACAAGCTCACCGTCAAAAATCAATACCCTCTTCCTAGGATCGACGATCTATTTGACCAATTACAAGGAGCCAACTACTTCTCGAAAATAGATCTAAGATCCGGATACCATCAACTGCGAGTCCGAGAAGAAGATATCCCCAAAACTGCCTTCCGAACTCATTACGGGCACTATGAATTCGTGGTTATGCCCTTCGATCTAAGGAATGCACCTGCAACATTTATGGATCTGATGAACCGAGTCTGCCTACCGTTCCTTGACAACATTGTGATCATCTTTATCGACGACAAACTGGTTTATTGTCGGAGCAAGGATGAACACAGCCAACATCTACGGCAGGTTCTGGAGACTCTAAGGGCGGAAAAGCTATACGCGAAATTCTCCAAATGCGAGTTTTGGATTCGCAGGGTGGATTTCTTGGTACACGTAGTCAGTGAAAACTGGATACATGTAGACCCTTCCAAGATAAACGCTATTGAGGGTTGGGAAACCCCAAGAACACCAACGGAGATCAGGAAATTCTTGGGCCTTACTGGGTATTACCGGAGGTTCATTCAGAATTTCTCCAAGATCGTCAAGCCACTCACCGCCCTAACCCAGAAAGGTGTACCTTTCACCTGGAGTGCGAAACAGGAAGCTGCTTTTTAGACCCTGAAACAAGCCCTCTGCAGTGCCCCGGTGTTGTCTCTGCTAGAGGGAACGGAAGATTTTGTGGTGTATTGCGATGCTTCGAATCAAGGGTTAGGCTGCATACTTATGCAGCATGGGAAAGTGATAGCTTACACATCCAGACAACTGAAAACTCACGAAGTAACTATACCATTCACGATCTCGAGCTGGCACTTGTGGTCTTCGCTCTAAAAATTTGGAGGCACTACCTCTACGGGACGAATTGCACCATTTTCATAGACCACAAAAGCCTCCAGCATATCTTGAACCAGAAAGAACTAAACATGAGGCAGCGGCGATGGGTCGAGCTGCTAAACGACTACGGATGTGAGATTCGGTACCATCCAGGCAACGCTAACGTGGTGGCCGATGCCCTAAGCCGAAAAGAATACTCAGGCCGCCGGGTAAGGAAACTAACGATGACCATCCACTCCCTCTTGTCATCATAAATCAAGGAGGCCCAACTAGAAGCATTGAAGCCAGAGAACGGCACAAATGAAGCCTTGCGGGGAATCGACAAGAATATCACAATCAAAGAGGACGGAGCATACTATCTCATGGACCGAATCTGGACCCCAAGATTCGGAGGGTTTAGAGACGTAGTCATGAATGAAGCACACAATACATGATACTCCGTCCATCCGGGTTCCGACAAAATGTACCTGGATATTAAACAACATGATTGGTGGCCGAATATGAAAGCTGAGATTGGTACCTACGTGATCAAGTCTCTGACTTGCGCAACGGTTAAGGTAGAATATTAGAAGCCCTCGGGATTATTACAACATGTCACAACTAGCATTTTCAACTAGGAAATTCTATTTTCCATGTAAACATCAGCTATTGTAAAACTTGTACTCGAAGTGAATATCATGCTATATGCTAACATGAAATCATCCATTTGAATCCAAACTCCTGATTGAAGTTCAAAACCTAATACAATACATCTCATAATTTCAACTATGGGTTGAAAACCCTAAAAATCTCGGTTCAAGTTTATTATGGACTAGGATCTTCTTATTTGGCCTAATGGACGAATAAACTTTCAATTTTACTATTTTGGGCCAAGGAACCCAATTTGGACCCACATCCATGAAACTAAAGTAATTTAGGTCATGTGGGCCTAGAATAATTCATTTTTCCCCTAATGGGCCATGATGGGCCGTGAATGGTTTCATAAGCCCTAATGGGTCGTAAACTATATTCATAGGCTTCATTGGGCAGTGAACACTCATAAGGGCCCAATGGGCCGAAAATCTTCATCTTGGGCCTCATAAATTTGAGCTAAGTCAAGAAAGGGCCCACATTCTCTCATTTCCTTTCCTCTTTCCCCTCTCTCGGCCCAACAACAAAAAAAGAGAAAAACAAATGGGAGGGAAATGGGGTGACACGTCATTAATACTTGTTGGATATCCATGCAAGAGTGCATGTATCCATGCAACTCTCACATCACCCTCTTCAAAAGTCAACCTTTCTCCTCTCCTTTATCTCTCTCTAACTCTCAGCCTCTCTCTCTCTCACTCTCCAACCTCTCGCACTTTTCAAGATCAACACCAATTTCTCTCAACTTTCAACACTCTTCCACTCTTCTTCCCTCAAGAAAATCGTGAGTATTAGGAGTATTATCAAGAGGATCACTTCAAGCTTCACATTTTGGTAAGATCTTACAAACTCAAGATTGATATACTTCATTTTAAACTCAATTATTCCTCTCACACACATGTTTTCGTGAATCGTGTTTCCTAGAACCATCTAAGTTCGAAAATCTCCTCAAGAACATATATAGGGCCGAGATCTCATCCATTCTTCATCAAAAACCAAAAACATCAAAGCAAAGTGAGTTCATACCCCCCCTATTTTCGATTTTTACTTTGTTTTGGGGGAGAATACAAGTTGTTTTGTGTAGATCTATGTGTGTATGCATGATTTGGTGTGCTTTTCTAGTTATATTTGTGTTTATGTGTTAAAAATTCTTGAACTTAAAAATCTACTAAAAGATGATGATATTGGTATAACATAACACTTATTTTAACATATCTCACAAGAAAAAGGTTTAAAATACATCAAGGATACTTGAATCTAAGAAAAACTTCATGAAAGGGGCTAAAAATGACAAAAGTGACAAAATATGGGTTGTTTATGTAACTCACGGCTAGTAAGGGGTTCAAAAGGAAATTTTTGCTAAATAATGGCTAATCTCGATATTTGAGACCTTATAGGGACCAAAAATGTAAATATTTTCATAAGTGGGGCCTTATTTGGGCTTCTTACGGTTTTGGGCGCAAGAATTGAAATTTTTGGTCTTTTGTGGGTTAAATTGTCATTTTCAAGAAAGTTGGGTCAAAAATGTAATTTTTTTATAAAAAGGGTCAAAGTTCCGAAATTATGAACATTTGGGCCAAAAAGATGAAATTTTCTATAAATGGGCCGAAAATGTATATTTTCACAAAAATCAAGCCAAAAATGATATTTTTGACAAAAATGAGTTAAAAATGTTATTTTTACAAAAACTAGCCTTAAAATACAAGTTTTGTCCAAAATGGGGCCTAAAATGTTATTTTTACTAAAATTGGGCCTTAATTGTAATTTTTTGGTGTATTGGGCCAAGAATGTCATTTTTACAAAAAGTGGGCTTTTTATGCTATTTTAGTAAATAATTGAGCTAATACTAGCAAAATAATAACAAACTGGCTAATTTTTACCATTCTCAGGTTATTGGGCCTTAGTGGCCCATTAATATGATTGATTGGTCCTGAATACTATTTATTTGTTTATTGGGCCTCACTGACCCATTAACATACGCGACGGATATTGGATACTATTTGCGTGCTATTTGGGCCTGTAAATACCTTACATGTGAAATGGGCCTTAGTTCTCCTTTTACATATATTTTGGGCCCATGTTATATAATCTCATTACTTTCGGGCCTGAAAATGACTTACGTGTTTAGTGAGCCTCAGTGGTTCGCTTACATGGTTCATTGGGCCCGGAATGAGTTTTATATGTTTCTCTTCGCGTAAAATTCGATTAAGGATCTAGTGAGACGTGTCGGTTGACACCTAATGTGTGTACGACCGTAGCCTGTAGTTATAACCAGAGTCTCTTGGAGGGAGAGCGGGGGTTTATGTATAGATCTATACGGAGGATGACAACCCACACCTGAGTTGTTCGCTACAGTTAGACTACATCAGTCTAGGGTGACGATAACCTTATTCTATTTTCCGACGGCGTTCACAAACGCGAAGATATGCGAAATTGTCATTATTTAGTATGGTTATGATGGCTCACTTAGAAGGAATTAACATTATGAAATTTACGGGAGACCATTCTTTTTCTTCTTTTACAGACAACATAGGGTTGTCTGGGGGCATTCTCTTTACATTCTCTTCATTCACTTTTGGCATTCTATTAAGCAATAACACACATGCATTAATACTAGATCGGACACAAACATACTAAACTATTTTAAGAAAATACAGGATTTTCTTGTGATTACAAGGTTATACAAATCATTTTCTCAAACATGCTTATGAACTCACCAACATTTTTATGTTGACATTTTTAAATTAACTTGTATTCTCAGGAAACCGCTGAAGCAGGTGGGATGAACAAACTAATGGATGTTTTTTTATATTTCTATTTCATCAGACTTTAATTATTTTGGCATGTAATATTCAAACACAATACTTGATGTAACCAATGTACGTTGTTATATTACATGTGTGGTGATGATGATGTTTTCAATTATATACTTTGTGATGATACTCCAAGGATGAAGTCCCACGCAAGCCCCCGGGCGTTTCCGCCGTCTGGTTCGGGGGTGTGACAGATTTGTATCAGAGCATTGTTTATAGTGAACTGGCATATCTAATCATACAGGATATGCAACTATAAATACAATGGGACTAAAACATTCTGAAAAAGATAATACCTAAGCATGCACTAAAATTTTAACACTAAAAGTCTCTGGAGGAAATTGAACACCGTGGTTAAAACCGGACAGTTATGTAGTCGTATTGGGGATAAATATAGTCTGATCAACAATATTTGTTCAAAATACAACAAACATGTGTTCGGGAGTGACCATGATGGGAAATGAACCTAGAAACTTACCTCGTATCCAAAAGCTTCAGGGAACTCAAACATAAAAAATTAAAATACTATAGGAGTATTTTGAAATGCTATCTACATACTCTCCTTACACACTTCTCACCCTTCCAGTTTCGCACACAGCCTTCATGGAAGAAGTATAGCAAGGACTCCTTTACTATCAGGCTTTGGTAGCCAATGGGATAATCGAAGGAGACCCTGCAATGGGCCAAGAGGCAGAACCCGGCGTGGGGCCTGAGGAGTACGTGGAAACAGACGGGATCCCATCGATAGGACTCGTTCCTTTGAGGAGGAGGTTGCCACCCTTCGGCAACAGCTATTTGCAGCAGAGGCCCGAGCCGTACAGGCGGAGCATGAGAGGGACGAGGTCGTCAGGGAGATGACCGAGATGGCTGATCTTGTGGCATGACATTTTGGCATGTGATTTCACCACCAAACCAATCTATTCACGACTAGTATCCATTACCGTTATGATTTTCTTTTATGTACTATTCTATGTACTACCGACTACATGATTAAGTGATTACACTACTCATGGAGTCGTTACTCTATCAGATTTTATTTCACTTCATGAATTGTATGCCTTATGTAGGCAAATTTTCATGTACTCAAAAGATTATCATTAATGAAAACGGCTATATATTTTCTCATAATGTTGTTATCGTTTATGTGTTCTGTTACTATTATTACATGTTGATTGCATGCAATCACTTGTTTATACATAACCAAATCACCGACATCATTCTATAATCAACAAATCGTGAAACTAAAATACACTGGATACTCAACATCTTTCCGTTTCATGACAGAAATATGTCACGAAGACAGACACGCAGAAACCGCAACGCAACACCACCACCACCACCTCCACCAGAAATGAACTCAGCATCAGTTTCAGCTGCAGTTACAGCAACACTGGCTCATATTCACCACGGGAACAACGGTGGAGTTAGTGGGCAAGGGACCAGAATCTCAAACCACGGGATGAACCAAGGACCTACCAGAACCTGTACCTACAAGGACCTCGCAAACGCCAAGCCTCGAACCTTCAACCAGACAGGAGGCGTGATACTCTAAATAGTGTTGGGTTCTGAGGAAACTTGATGGGTTTGAGCCATAAGAACTTTCCTATGTGCACATGCAAACCCTAATTGCTTGGATCTAGGTTTCTCTAATTGAACATGCATTGAATCCAAGACTTGCAATACTAGATCTAGTGTAATATATTGAATCTAATCATATGAAATCAGATTTGAAAGAATACCTTGAATTACTTGCTTGATACTTCTTCTTCTTGGAGCTTAGAGTCACAATTGTCACTCCTCTAATGGCTTACAAACACCAACTAGCAAGAAGATGATCTTGAGAGAGAGGGAGGAGGGATAGAAATCGGCTCTAGGGTTCCTTGGCTTGCAAGAGTGTCGATTTCTCCACCCCAAGGGTTCTATTTATACTATGAGCTATTAGGGTTTCTCCTTTAACCCTAATTGAATGACTTAGGCCCTAAGCAATCCAAGATCCTTCTAGATACAAGGCTTGGACGAATTTAAGGTTCCCAAACCCTAAATTTCGTCCACCCCAATATCAATAAGGATACATAGCCCAAAATACAACTATCACACATTTGACAGTTTATGTCATTTTATTCAATTAACCTCTTTAAGTCACCAAATTAATTCTCAATTAATATATGACTTATATTAATCAAATAATATTATTATTCCTTAAATATATATTATTCTCATAATATATTAATAATATTTCTTCTCTCTTAACAAATCATCCTGTCAAGTTGCTATGGTGAAGGCAACCCAAAAGGACCATGCACAACCGGGTCAAGTACTTACCAAATATAGTTACAGCCTTAGACACTAATCCAACAGTCTCCCACTTGGATAAGTCTAGTAACTATATATGCAAACACAATCCGATTAGCAATCGTAGCTCTCAAAGACGCTGTCAAACTCTGATCTTATAAGTATCTTGTCCTTTAGATAAGGGATCGTATAATCCTCTGTTCTAGATATCGTGCGGACAATTACATGGAACATGGTCATACTTATTGTCCTGCAATTTGTTTCTCGATCTCAGATTCATTTGACATAGAACTTAATCGAACACATCAATTTAGTTCTGACCGGGCCCGACACATAAGTCAAATCAAATCATCGAGGGGCCCTGATATCGCTTTTACCCTCTTAGGATAAAAGGAACAGATAAACTTCGACTTATATGCATTTATTATCCACTAATCAAATTACACACAACAATACGTTTTATAACATCAAGTTACTGATGCGTTTGCGCATTATCAATGCATAACCAATTAACAAAAAATAAACCATATATCTAGGTTTTAAGACTATATGATATTACCATCTTGTGATCACTCGTGATAAATTCCATGAAGTGATTCCAACAAGTGCGGGTTTATTCCAATGCTCAAATCAAGTTCATAAGCACTCATGAACGTTGCAGCAAACCTTTGCAATGTCTAATACACTTTAGACAATCTACACACCAATTCATGACAGTCTTCATTCATACCTACTTCCAACATATGAACGACTGTGGACTATTCGAATAATTCGATTATTATCAAATAATTAATTACTCAGGAAGTCAAAACATGCAAAATGAAACAATAGTTAAACAATTAACATAAGACAGTAGCTTTACTTATAAATAATACTCCTTTATTTAATCATCAAATGTCAATTACATTTATCTATTACACGTTTCCAAACTATCTAATCTAAACTAATATCGTCCTTTAGCCCAATGCTCCTAGCGTGCTGCAAATGCTTAACCCTGCTTAGTCCCTTCGTAAGCGGATCTTCTGGGTTATCCTCTGACGATACCCTCTTTACCACGAGGTGTCCTTCTACTCGATGTCTAATAAAATGATATTTTCTGTCGATATGTCGAGATCTACCATGATCCCTCGGTTCCTTGGTCAAGGCAACCGCTCTTTCATTATCACAGAAAATTTCCATAGGCTCCTTTATGGTAGGCACAACTCCAAGATCACCAATGAAGTTCTTCAACCACATAGCCTCCTTTGACGCTTCGCTCGCTGCAATGTACTCTGATTCGCACGTTGAATCAGCTACTGTTTCTTGCTTGGAACTTTTCCAAGTCACCGCTCCCCCATTAAGGGTAAAGACCCAGCCCGACTGCGAACGGTAGTTGTCGCTGTCGGTCTGAAAGCTGGCGTCACTATACCCTCGTACCTTTAAGTCATCACTCCCTCCGAGGACTAAAAACCATTCCTTGGTCCTCCGAAGGTACTTAAGTATATTCTTGACTGCAATCCAATGAGCTCTACCTGGGTTCCCCTGATATCTACTGACCATGCTCAAAGCAAAGGCCACATCAGGGCGAGTACAAGTCATAGCGTACATGATTGAGCCAATCGCGGAAGCATAGGGTATTCGGCTCATCTCAGCTATCTCGGCTTCTGTACTCGGGCTTTGAGTCTTACTCAATTTGGTATTACTCTGTATCGGTAGTTCTCCCTTCTTTGAGTTTTCCATACTAAAACGTTTTAGTACTTTATCCAAGTAAGTATTCTGACTAAGTCTTATTAGTCTCTTACTTCGTTCTCTCACTATCCTTATCCCTAAAATATAGGAAGCCTCTCCGAGGTCCTTCATAGCGAAACACTTCCCGAGCCAGGACTTAACCTCCTGCAGAGTCGGGATGTCGTTTCCCATGAGCAGTATGTCATCGACATACAAAATGAGGAAGCTAACTATACTCCCACTGGCCTTGACATATACACATGATTCATCTTCACTTCGTACAAATCCAAACTCTTTGACTTTCTCATCGAAGCAAAGATTCCATCTGCGAGACGCTTGCTTAAGCCCATAAATGGACTTCTCAAGCTTACACACTCTATTGGGATGCTTTGGATCGACAAAACCCTCTGGCTGAGCCATGTAAACATTCTCAGCCAACTTCCCATTAAGGAAAGCGGTTTTTACATCCATTTGCCATATTTCATAGTCATGAAATGCAGCAATGGCTAGCATCACCCTAATAGATTTTATCTTCGCAACTGGTGAGAAGGTTTCGTCGTAGTCAACTCCAGGAGTCTGAGTGAAACCCTTCGCAACCAATCGCGCCTTATAAGTGTGCACGTTTCCATCCACGTCGGTCTTCTTTTTGAAGATCCACTTGCACCCGACCGTCTTACGACCTGGTACATTGTCAACCAAATTCCAAACTTGGTTGTCATACATGGACTGGATCTCGGTGTCCATCGCCTCTTTCCATTTCACAGACTCTGGGCCTGCCATGGCTTCCTCATAGCTATTAGGTTCATCTAGATTTATTAGTGTACCATCACTAATATACGTGTCCCCTTCGGTAGTAATATGAAAACCATAAAACTGGGGTTGAACTCTAATTCTTTCGGAACGTCTAAGAGGTAAGGACTCGTCAATTGGTTCAACTGGAGTTTCCTCCTCTGGTTGAGCGCCAGTGTTAGAGGTTCCTTCATCGCTAGATTCTTGAATCTCTTCAAGATCGACTTGCCTCCCACTGTCTCCTTGGCTTATGAGTTCTCGCTCTCGGAAAACCCCTCTCCTCGCAACGAAGACAACATTGTTACTCGGTCTATAGAAGAGATATCCAAAGGATTTCTGTGGGTAGCCGATGAATATACATCGCTCACTACGAGGTTCGAGCTTGTCGTGAGTTTCTCGTCTTACGAAAACTTCACGGCCCCAAACCTTGATATGTGCCAACAAGGGAGCTTTCCCTGTCCACATCTCGTGAGGTGTTTTGGCAACCTTCTTTGTGGGTACTAAATTAAGGATATGGGCGGCAGTCTCTAAGGCATACGCCCAGAATGAGATAGGTAGTGAAGCACGACTCATCATGGAACGAACCATGTCTAGCAAGGTTCGATTACGCCTCTCAGCTACACCATTCAATTGTGGTGTCCTAGGTGGCGTCAATTGTGAAACTATTCCACATTCCTTGAGGTAGTCGTGGAATTCAAGACTTAGGTACTCTCCACCTCGATCAGATCGAAACATCTTGATTTTCCTGCCCAATTGGTTCTCCACTTCTTGTTTAAACTCTTTGAACTTTTCAATGGTTTCTGACTTGTGCTTGATTAAGTAGATATACCCATATCTGCTATAATCATCTGTGAAAGTCACATAGAAGCGATTTGCATCCCTTGTGGTGGATCTAAAGGGTCCACATACATCTGTATGTATGAGATCCAATAAACCCTCACCCCTCGCACAAGTGCCAGTGAAGGGTGACTTAGTCATCTTTCCAAGTAAACAAGATTCGCACGTGTCATCTTCCCTAAGGTCGAACGACTCCAACACTCCATCCTTTTGGAGTTGGGCTATGCGCTTCTTGTTGACATGTCCAAGACGACAATGCCACAAGGATGCTTTATACATACCATTGGAAGAATCCATACACAACACATCATTTCCTAGGTTATCTACAACCATAACAGTTTCATAAATTCCATTACAAGGCATTGCTTCAAAATATAAAACACCATTTAGATAAGCATAAATCGAACCATTCTCATTATTAAACGAATATCTAAATCCTTGTCTAAATAAACCATGAAAAGAAATGATGTTTCTTGCCATATCTGGCGAGTAGCAACAATTATTTAAATCTAAATTTAATCCATTTCTAAGCACTAAAGAATACACTCCAATCTTGGTGACAGGCGACGTTCTTCTGTTTCCCATGATCAGATTTATTCTTCCAAGCTCCACATCCCTATTTCTTCCTAGTCCCTGCAAATCAGAACAAATGTGGTAACCACACCCTGTATCAAGAACCCAAGAAATAGCATGAGATGAATCATTAGATTTAATTGTGTAAATACCTGCGAAAGATGGCTTGATCTTCCCGTCCTTGATGGCTTGCAGATATTCCGGGCAGCTTCTCTTCCAATGCCCTATTTTGTGGCAATGGTGGCACTCTGCCTCCTTTGGGTTTGGGTTGGGCTTAGCAGGATCAACCTTGGTCCCACTAGAAGAGGAACCATTTTGGGACTTTCCTTTGTGGTGGTTCTTTGAAAAAGCCTTCCTCTTCTTGCCCCTTCCCTGTCCAATAGCCAAAACAGGAGCAACGGGTGGATTGGGAGTTGGTGCAACAGACTTGTCCTTGAGGTTGCTCTCAGCAGTCCTCAGGAGCCCTTGGAGTTTACTTAGGGTGACCTCTTCCTTGTTCATGTGGTAGGTCATCCTAAATTGGTTGTAGCATGAGGGCAAGGAGTGAAGAACAATGTCGATAGCCAAATCTTCCCCAAAGTTGACATTCAACTTGCGAAGACGATGAACATACCTTTGCATCTTTTGCAAGTGCACAGTAAGAGACTCTCCACTTCCCATTTTAGCAGTAATCATATTCGTTGTGATTTCATAGCGCTCTTGCCTCGCGCTTTGGTGATACCTCTCCATCAAGTCTAGATGCATCTCATAAGGATACATGTCCTCATAGGACTTTTGGAATTCTGAGTTCATTGTGGCTATCATGATGCAATGGACCTTCGTTGCATTACGCTCATGGTTCTCAAAGACAGCCATTTCTTCAGGAGTAGCAGTTTCTGGATTGATCTTTTCGAGCTTCTCATCGAGAACATACTCTTTGTCCTCGTAACGCGCGATTGTGTGAATGTATCTTATCCATTCGCTAAAGTTCGTTCCATCGAATGTCACTTTTTGACAAAGGCTCATTAGAGGAAATGAGCTAGCAGCTGCGTTGTTTGCGTTAGACGTCTACAAATAGAAAGAACAAAGTTTGATTAGATTAAGTCCCTAATTAACACCCAAAATGAAAAATTAGGGCTAGGACCCAACAACGTTATTTACACATTAGAAAAGGGATGCCGTAATCCAATATGCAAATAATTTGGAGGTAAGTGAATGACGATTCACTAATTCTTCACAATAAAAACATAAGCTTTAAGTTTTTAAATGTATTGAGAATTCCTAGATTTCTTAGAGATTCATTGAACCTTTCAATGGCATGTTTAAATCTCGATATGCCCCTCTCGTTTGTGACTGGGATGCCGAGGATCACAAAGTGGGTGTGAATAACCATGCAAATGTACATGGTGCCCTCACTGTTACAGTTACCTATTCAATGTGCTGGTTAACCACACACGCTCCATTAAACTATAACGAACGATGAGTCATCCTTTGCCACCTTTGCTTAGAACCCAATTAATGTGTCGGTTAACCACACACGCTCCATTAATGTCTTAGCAAGGGTACAAAGTGTAATTTCATGGGATTGCATCAATTCACTTTTCCTAAAGTAACTAAGATTGGGAATTTTATAAAACATGTTTAGTTACTTTATATTGATTCATTATACTTATTAATGAGAGGAGGTTTGCCCTATCCTACCCGTTCGGCTAACGACCCTCCACCGGTCAAGCAAGCGGTGGGTGTGAATGTACACCCATTAAGCGTCATTTTATAGGCAGCAACCTTATACCCGCCTTATAGACCGGCTTCGTGAATGAGGCCTACTAACGGTAAGACTAGCATTGTAAATCATATATATATATATATATATATATTAAGCTTGTAATAATATAATAGTATAGGGTTGAATTTTAAACTTGTAAAATTCTAGGGATTGAAATTTAAAATTATCCAAATTAAACTTTTAATCAGAAATTTTAAAATTTCAAAGCTTGAGGACAAGTCTTGAACTTTTTTCAAAACATAAGGATCAAATAGCAAATAATATAAATCATCTAATTAGATTATCTCAATTTGATCTTATTTAATGTTACTTGCAAGACAATTTACCAATTCAATTCAAATAATCAATTATAATCATATAAGGAAATTATTATTCAAATAATTGACAATTATCTTTTATTTGATCAAGAATATACTCATATATATGATTAAAATCGGATTTTAATGACCCAAAACAGTTAACGCAAGTATCCTCAAGTAAAACAGCAAGAAATCCCGAAACTTCCTCCTTCTGACGCTCGAACTCGCCGAGTACCTCTATGGACTCGCCGAGTTGGAGCTACTCGCCGAGTCCACAGTGGAACTCGCCGAGTACAGCAGTCAGAATCACAAAATCGAATTTTTTTCAAGCAACAAGCAATCAACCAATGCAACAATTCAATAGAAATCAATCAAAGCTCTGATACCACTGATGGGTTTGAGCCATAAGAACTTTCCTATGTGCACATGCAAACCCTAATTGCTTGGATCTAGGTTTCTCTAATTGAACATGCATTGAATCCAAGACTTGAAAAACTAGATCTAATGTAATATATTGAATCTAATCATATGAAATCAGATTTGAAAGAATACCTTGAATTACTTGCTTGATACTTCTTCTTCTTGGAGCTTAGAGTCACAATTGTCACTCCTCTAATGGCTTACAAACACCAACTAGCAAGAAGATGATCTTTAGAGAGAGGGAGGAGGGATAGAAATCGGCTCTAGGGTTCCTTGGCTTGCAAGAGTGCCGATTTCTCCACCCCAAGGGTTCTATTTATACTATGAGCTATTAGGGTTTCTCCTTTAACCCTAATTGAATGACTTAGGCCCTAAGCAATCCAATATCCTTCTAGATACAAGGCTTGGACGAATTTAAGGTTCCCAAACCCTAAATTTCGTCCACCCCAATATCCATAAGGATACATAGCCCAAAATACAACTATCACACATTTGACAGTTTATGCCCTTTTATTCAATTAACCTCTTTAAGTCACCAAATTAATTCTCAATTAATATATGACTTATATTAATCAAATAATATTATTATTCCTTAAATATATATTATTCTCATAATATATTAATAATATTTCTTCTCTCTTAACAAATCATCCTGTCAAGTTGCTATGGTGAAGGCAACCCAAAAGGACCATGCACAACCGAGTTAAGTACTTACCAAATATAGTTACAGCCTTAGACACTAATCCAACAAAACTAACACTCCTAAGGTGTTCATGCAACCCTAGAAACCTTGGATCTATGTTTGTCTAAATTACATGCAAAATAATTTTCCAAGGTTCATAACCTATTTAGCATACATGGGGTACTTTTAAACATAAAAGATACTAGAAGAATTACATACCTTTGTTAGTGAGTTGATTCCTTGGGAGTTTGAGAGCCAAGCACCAATAATGTGAATGCCTCAAATGGAAATCACAAATCACCACAAACTTGGAAAACTTATGAGAGAGCACTCTAATACTCAAGAAATCGGCCACACCTTATGCACACACACATAGTGTCTTTTCAAGCACCATAAGCCTCTTTATATAGTGTAGATGATTAGGGTTATGAACCATGCAAACCCTAATAACCCATGTCCTTTCCTATTCCAAGGATCTATGGGTTAAAAGCTCCATGGATCATCCATGGACTCCCATTCAAGCCTAGCCCATTTCCTTATGAGTGTTAGCCCACACTATATAAGTACAATAGCCCATTATTTAATTAGTCACCTTATGATCACTAAATTAATTCATAATTAATTTAAGATCAATACTAATTAAATAATACAATTTCATATTAATATATTATAACTTATAATATACTAGTAGGCCGCAAATATACTCTTCTCATAATGTTATCCATATAAATAGTTCGGGTGAAGTGCAACCCAAATGGACCATGCTGGGTCGGGTCAAGTATATACCAAATAAGTTATGGACTTAGACACCTTATCCAACAGTCTCCCACTTGGATAAGTCTGATAACTGTATTTGCCTATATAGCTTCAGGAACCAACTGGCAATCGTAGCTCTCGAAAACTCTGTTAAACTATGAAGCGCCATTTTAGATAAGTGATCACATAATCCTCTGCTCTCATGATATCAGCCGGACAAATACATGGAACAATGTCTTACTTATTGTCCAGCTGTTTGTTTCCAGATTTCCGATTTGTTTGAAAAAGAACTTAATCGAACACATCAATTTAGTTCTGACCGGGCCCGGTACATAGGTCAAAACAAAATCATTGAGGGGCCCAGATATCGCTTCTATTTCTAGAAGGAACAGATAAACTTCGACTCATATGCTTGTTCTACTACTTATTGAATTGCACACAAAGCCACGTTTTATAACATCAAGTTACTGATGCGTTTACGTGCAATCAATGCACAACCAACTCATAGGTAACAACTCATATCTCTAGGTTTGAAGACTTATATGATATTACCGTCTCACGATCAGTCGAGATAAATTCCATGAAGTGATACAAGTGAGCGTGGGTTTATTCCAATACTCATAACTTATGAGTACTCATGAATGTTGTAGCAACCATTGCTATGGCTAAACACCTTTAGTCATCTACAATCCCAATTCATGACAGTCTTGATTCATACCTACTTCCGACATATGACCGACTGTGGAGAGTTTCAATAAACTTATTATTCTGGAAGTCAAAACACGCAAAGCTGAAACAATAGTAAATAATTGACAATGATAGCAACACCTTACTCATAAATAAATCACAACTTTTATTCATCATCAAACGTCGATTACATTTTACAAGTTTCAGTAACAACTATCTAATCTGTAAAACTAATATCGTCCCTCAGCCCGATGCGTCTCGCATGCTGCAAATGCTTCACCCTCGTCAGTCCCTTCGTAAGGGGATCCGCAGGGTTCTTATCTGACGATACCCTCTTTGCCACGAGGAGTCCCTCTTCTATCTTGTGTCTTATGAAGTGATATTTTCTGTCAATGTGTCGGGATCTGCCATGATCTTTTGGTTCCTTGGCTAAGGCAACCGCACTATTGCTGTCACAGAAAATCTCCATAGGCTCCTTAATAGCTGGTACAACTCCAAGGTCTCCGATGAAGTTCCTCAGCCATATCGCCTCCTTTGCCACTTCACTCGCTGCTATGTACTCTGATTCACAAGTCGAATCAGCTACAGTCTCCTGTTTGGAACTCTTCCAAGTGATTGCCCCTCCATTTAAGGTAAAGACCCAGCCCGACTGAGAGCGGAAGTTATCCCTATCAGTCTGAAAGCTAGCATCACTATACCCTACTACTCTCAAGTCATCACTCCCACCAAGGGTAAGGATCCAATCCTTACTCCTCCGCAGGTACTTAAGAATATTCTTTACCGCAGTCCAATGAGCCTTGCCAGGGTTCCCCTGATATCTGCTGACCATGCTCAAAGCGAAGGCCACATCAGGACGGGTACAAGTCACATCATACATGATCGAGCCAACAGCGGAAGCATAAGGTAATCGACTCATCTCAGCTATGTCATCTTCTGTACTCGGGCTCTGAGCCTTGCTCAGTTTGGCATTGCTTTGGATCGATAATTCTCCTTTCTTGGAATTCTGCATGTTGAACCTTTTCAACACCTTATCCAAGTAGATACTCTGACTAAGTCCAATTAGTCTTTTACTCCTTTCTCTTAATATCCTTATCCCTAGGATATAGGCAGCTTCTCCAAGGTCCTTCATAGCAAAGCACTTCCCAAGCCAAGACTTAACCTCCTGCAAGGTTGGGATGTCATTTCCTATGAGTAGTATGTCATCCACATACAGTACCAAAAAGCTGACTATACTCCCACTAGCTCTGACATACACGCAGGACTCATCTTCACTTATTGAGAAACCAAACTCTTTGATCTTCTCATCGAAACAAAGATTCCAACTTCGAGATGCTTGTTTCAATCCATAAATGGATTTCTCAAGCTTGCACACTCTATTGGGGTACTTTGCACTGACAAAACCCTCTGGCTGATTCATGTAAACATCCTCAGCCAACTTTCCGTTAAGGAAAGCGGTTTTGACATCCATTTGCCATATTTCATAATCATGAAATGTAGCAATGGCTAGCATAACCCTAATAGACTTAATCTTTGCTACTGGTGAAAAGGTTTCATCATAATCAATACCCTGAGTCTGAGTAAAACCCTTCGCAACCAGTCGAGCCTTATAAGTCTGCACCTTCCCATCCATGCCGGCCTTCTTCTTAAAGATCCATTTGCACCCGACTGTCTTACGGCCTGGTACATTGTCAACCAAGTTCCAAACTTGATTGTCATACATGGACTGTATCTCGCTGTCCATAGCCTCCTTCCATTTAGCAGACTCTGGGCCTGCCATGGCTTCCTTAACACTGTTAGGTTCATCCAGATTTACCAGTGTACTGTCACTGATAAATGTATCACCTTCCGTAGTAATATGAAATCCATAATAAAACTCAGGTGTGTTCCTAACCCTTGTGGAACGCCTCGGAAGTATAGACTCGTCAGCTGGATCAACAAGAATTTCCTCCTCAAGTTGATTGCTAGTGTCTGAGGTTCCTTCACCAATTGAGTCTTGAATTTCTTCAAGGTCAATTTGCCTCCCACTGTCTCCTTGGTTTATAAATTCTCTCTCTCGAAAGACCCCTCTCCTAGCCACAAAGACCACATTCTCACTGGGTCTGTAGAAGAGGTAACCAAGGGATTTTTGTGGGTAGCTGATGAAAATACACCTTTCACTTCGAGGTTCGAGCTTGTCATGAGTCTCGCGCCTCACGAAAGCCTCGCAACCCCAAATCTTGATATGGTCCAAATTGGGAACTTTCCCAGTCCACATTTCATGAGGTGTTTTGGCAACCTTCTTTCTAGGGACTAGATTATGGATGTGGGCGGCAGTCTCTATAGCATACCCCCAAAAAGAGATTGGTAGCGAAGCTCGACTCATCATAGAGCGAACCATGTCCAACAAAGTTCGATTACGCCTCTCAGCTACACCATTCAGCTGTGGTGTCCTGGGAGGTGTCAATTGTGAGACAATCCCACACTCCTTAAGATAGTCGAGGAACTCAGTACTAAGATACTCACCACCTCGATCAGATCGAAGCATCTTAATGTTCCTGCCCAATTGATTTTCTACTTTCTGTTTAAACTCTTTAAACCTTTCAAAAGTTTCTGACTTATGTTTGATTAAGTAGACATAACCATATCTACTAAAATCATCAATAAAAATCACATAATAGCGATTAGCATCCCTTGTGGCGGTTTTGAATGGTCCACATACATCAGTATGTATAAGGTCCAACAAACCCTCACCCCTTGCACAAGTACCAGTGAAGGGTGATTTTGTCATTTTTCCAAGTAGACAAGACTCACAACTATCATCCGACTTGAGGTCGAACGACTCCAAGACTCCATCCTTTTGGAGCTGGCCTATGCGTTTCTTGCTTACATGTCCAAGACGACAATGCCACAAAGATTCTTTATCCAAGCTAGTAGAAGAATCAATACATAATACATTATTTCCTAAATTATCTACAACCGATACATCTTCATACACACCATCACAAGGTAATGCTTTAAAATAAAGAACATTATTAAAGAAAGCATTAATACTACCAACTTCATTATCAAAAGAAAAGGTAAAACCTTGTTTGTACAAAGCATGAAAGGAAATAATATTCCTCGCCATTTCAGACGAGTACACACATTTATTCAAATCTAACTTTAACCCACTATCTAGAAACAAAGTATAAACTCCAATCTTGGCAACAGGTGCAACCTTCTTGTTCCCCATGATTATGTTTATCTTTCCGTGCTCCACATCCTCACTTCTTCTTAGGCCCTGCAAGTCACAACAGATGTGAATACCACAACCTGTATCAAGAACCCAAGAATTAGAATATGGTGAGTTATTAGACAATATAGTGTAAATACCTGCATGGGATGGTTTCACTTTCCCATCCTTGACATCCTGCAAGTACTTTGGGCAGTTTCGCTTCCAGTGCCCCTTATTTTGACAGTAGAAGCATTCAACATCCTTAGGGATGGCAGAAGGAGTGATAGAACCACCTTTGGTTCCAGATGAGGAGCCTTCAAGGGACTTTCCCTTGGTACCCTTCGAAGGGTGCTTCCTATTCTTCCCTTTGCCTTGCCCGATAGCCAAAACAGGGGTAGTAGTAGGAGTAGGAGTAGTAACCGACTTACTCTTAAGACCACTTTCGGCAGTCTTCAGAAGTCCTTGAAGCTTACTCAGTGTGACTTCCTCCTTGTTCATGTGGTATGTCGTACGAAATTGATCATAACACGAGGGCAAGGAGTGCAAAATGATATCAATTGCCAACTCCTCAGGGAAGTTCACATTCAGTTTCATTAAACGGTCCACATACCTTTGCATTTTCTGCATGTGGCTCGTGATTGGTTCGCTATCCTTCATACGGGTAGTGATCATGGAGGAGATTATTTCATACCGCTCTTGACGAGCACTCTGATGGTACCTTTCCATCAGATCCTGATGCATCTCAAAAGGGTAATAGTCCTTATAGAACTTTTGGAGTTCAGCTATCATGGTGGCCATCATGATGCATGCCACCTTGGTGGCATCTCTTTCATGTGCCTGATACTCAGCGACCTCCTCAGGAGTAGCAGTGGACTCATCAAGCTCCTTTAGCTCCTTATCGAGGACATATTCCTTGTCCTCGTAACGAGTGACCACCCTGATGTTCCGGATCCAATCCATGAAGTTGGAACCATCAAAGATGACCCTCCCACAAAGGTTCATGAGGGAAAAGGAGCCAGTAGGGTTAGAACCCGAAGCATTGTTGTTGGAAGACATCTGAAAAGAAGAAAACAAGTTTAGATTAGATATATCGAATCCTTAATAATACACCCAAATGTAATATTAAGGCTAGGATCCAACACAATATATTATAACTTAGAAGAGGGATGTCGTAATCTAAGCTATAACATATTTGAAGGTAGGTGAATGACGATTCACCAATTTCCACCATGAAAACGAAATGAATTATTAGGTTTAATTGGTTTTGAAATTCCTAGATTCTTTTGAGATTCATTGAACTTTTCAATGGCATGTTTCAATCTCGATTGTGCCCTTCAAGTTTTGTGACTGGGATGCCGAGGATCACAAAACAAGGTGTGAATAACCATGCAAATTCACTTGGTACCCTTAATATTATCACCTAATCAATGTGACGGTTAACCACACACGCTCCACCGATCTATGATAAACATTAAGTCACCCTTCGTGATCCTTACTAGTCCAAGTTAGTGTGCCGGTTAACCACACACACTCCACCAATGACTTGGTAAGGTACAAAGTGTGAATTTCATGGGTTAGCACCATATTCACATTTTCCTTAAGTAACTAAGATTGGGAATTTATTAAAGGTTTAGTTACTTTATAATATTCATTATACTTTTAATGAGAATTTGAAGTCATTGTCCTACCAGTTCGGCTAACGACCCTCCACCGATCAAGGAAGCGGTGGGTGAGAATGGACACCCATTAAGTTGCCATTTTATAGGCAACAACCTTATACCCCCCCTTATAGACCGGCTTCGTGAATGAGGCCTACTAACGGTAAAACGACTTAATCTTATACATATATATAATAATTAACCATTAATGTTATAAATAGTATAAGGGTTGAATTTTAACTTTTAAAACTCTAAGGGTTTGGAATTAAAGTATATTAAAGTGTGTGTAACTTTACAAATACCAAAACTTGAGGACAAGTTTTGAAACTATTCAAAACTTTTCATTTCATAACTTATGAATTAAAGGTTCATAAAATGAAGACTCTTCATTTTTCATGTAACTTATGTGTTTTAAGTGTGCATAAATGAAAGTGACCTTTGGAAATCCATAACTTGAGGACAAATTATGGACTCCATTAAAACACATAAATGATCAAGAATTATCAATAAACAATTTAGCAAATAATTCCTATGATCTAACAATAATTCATAAGAACATGAACATCATATCAAAAATTCCAAGAACATATGAACACATATCATCATGCAATTTTGATATAAGCCATTGTAAATGGATTAGCATAAACATTACACCATCTAAAACAGGTTTTATAAAACCAAAACAGTTTAGGGTAATGTTTCTAGTCCATTTCCAGCAGCAAAACTCGAAAATCTGCATTCTGAGGCTTCTACTCGTCGAGTGCACGAACCTACTCGACGAGTAGGATGAATTTACTCATGGACTCGGCGAGTTCATGCTGCAGAATGCAGAAAACTTGAGTTTTTCAACAAGTTTGCAACAAGTATCAAACAAACAAGCCTAGGCTCTGATACCACTTTTGGGTTTTGAGCAAACTAACACTCCTAAGGTGTTCATGCAACCCTAGAAACCTTCGATCTATGTTTGTCTAAAATACATGCAAAATAATTTTCCAAGGTCCATAACCTATCTAGCATACATGGGGTACTTTTAAACATAAAAGATACTAGAAGAATTACATACATTTGTTAGTGAGTTGATTCCTTGGGAGTTTGAGAGCCAAGCACCAATAATGTGAATGCCTCAAATGGAAATCACAAATCACCACAAACTTGGAAAACTTACGAGAGAGCACTCTAATACTCTAGAAATCGGTCACACCTTATGCACACACAAATAGTGTCTTTTCAAGCACCATAAGCCTCTTTATATAGTGTAGATGATTAGGGTTATGAACCATGCAAACCCTAATAACCCATGTCTTTTCCTATTCCAAGGATCCATGGGTTAAAAGCTCCATGGATCATCCATGGACTCCCATTCAAGCTTAGCCCATTTCCTTATGAGTGTTAGCCCACACTATATAAGTACAATAGCCCATTATTTAATTAGTCACCTTATGATCAATAAATTAATTCATAATTAATTTAAGATCAATACTAATTAAATAATACAATTTCATATTAATATATTATAACTTATAATATACTAGTAGGCTGCAAATATACTCTTCTCATAATGTTATCCATATAAATAGTTCGGGTGAAGTGCAACCCAAATGGACCACGCCGGGTCGTGTCAAGTATATACCAAATAAGTTATGGACTTAGACACCTTATCCAACAAATAGGTGGTTAGAAAAGGTGGAATCAGTGTTCGAGATCTGCGGGTGTCCCGAGGAGTGCAAGGTGAAGTTTGCGGCTTGCACATTCGTTGATCAAGCTCTCTCTTGGTGGAATGGTCACGTGGAAGCCATGACACTCCCTGTGGAAAATGTGATTCCATGGGAAGAGCTCAAGGAAATGTTGATGGCCGAGTACTGCCCAAGGGGAGAAATCCAGAAATTGGAGCAAGAACTGTGGAATTTCACAGTCCAAAACTCTGACATTGATGCATACATCTCAAGGTTCGGTGAGTTGTCACTCTTGTGTCCAGAATGATCACATCTGAAGGGAAAAATATTGAAAGATTCATTTGGGGATTGACCTCTCCAATTCAAGAAAATGTAATCGCAGCAAACCCTAGAACATTTGACAGTGCTAAAAGGCTAGCCAAGAAGTTATACGACCATGGAAACAAGAAGGGTGCCAAAGCAGGAGAAGCTGAAGTTAAAAAGGAAAGTGATAACAAGAAAGGCAAGAACAACAAGCGAAAAGGGCGACAAAACTCAGAGTCATCAAAGAAGCAACAAACAGTAGTTGTCCATGCTGCTATTGCTCAAGTTACCACAACACCACATGCTCCAGTCTCATCTACCCCAAATGCTCCCAAACAATACTCAGCGACCCTACCCAAGTGCAGCAAATGCAATTTTCACCATTATGGAGAATGCAGGGAGATGCATTTCACAAGTTGCAATCGAAAGGGTCATACTGCAAGATATTGTAAAACTAAGCCTCAACAGAACCAACAGTCAAACAACAACAACAATCGCAACAACAGTAACAACCACAACAATGTTGGGGCCAGTTACACTTGTTATGGGTGTGGAGAAACTGGTCATTTCAAATGCGATTGCCCCAAAGCCAACAACTAGGGGGAAGGAGCATCAGGAAGAGTATTGACATTGGGTCAAGGTGAAGCAGTTCAGGACCCAACTGTTGTTACTGGTATGTTTCTATTTAACAACACTTATGCATGCATTTTATTCGATAGCGGAGCCGGGCGAAGTTTCGTTAGTAACAAGTTCAAACACTTACTAAATCAACAACCCCAGAAGCTCAACGAAGCCTTCACGGTGGAAATGGCCAATGGGAAAACCGAAACAACCAAAGATGTTTATGTAGGATGCACGTTAACACTAAACAATCATTCGTTTCAAATAGATTTGATGCCAGTAAATATTAGGAGTTTTGATGTGATAATCGGCATGGATTGGTTAAACCCCATCATCCTGATATTATGTGTCGCGAGAAGGCCGTTCACCTTCACCTCCCCAATCACGAAACCCTAATAATCTATGGTGATAAACCTCGCGCCAATCTTCGTCTTATCTCGTGCATCAAGGCACAAAAGTGCTTGCACAAGAAGAACTATGCATTCCTCGCTCATGTTGTGGATAAAACCAAAGAAGAAGTAAACATTAAAGACATTCCAGTAGCATGTGACTTCCCGGATGTATTTCCAGAAGACCTTCCGGGAGTACCCCTAGAAAGACATGTCGAGTTTCGAATCGACCTAATACCCGGAGCCACATCAATTGCCAAATCACCCTACAGGTTAGCTCCCGCCGAAATACAGGAGTTATCCAGCCAACTATGCGAGTTGTTGAGCAAAGGATTCATCCGACCAAGCTTCTCACCCTGGGGAGCTCCGGTCCTGCTTGTCAAGAAAAAGGACGGATCCTTCAGAATGTGCATCGATTATAGGGAATTAAACAAGCTCACCGTCAAAAATCGATACCCACTTCCTCGGATCGACGATCTATGTGACCAGCTTCAAGGGGCTAGTTACTTCTCCAAAATAGACCTAAGATCCGGTTATCATCAACTTCGAGTCCGAGAAGAGGACATTCCAAAAACTGCCTTTCGAAGTCGATACGGTCATTACGAATTCGTTGTGATGCCCTTCGGTCTAAAAAATGCCCCTGCTGCATTTATGGACCTCATGAATCGAGTCTGCCGCCCATTCCTCGATAATTTCGTGATCGTCTTCATCGACGATATTCTTATATACTCTCGAACCAAAGAAGAGCATGGTCAACATCTCCGTCAAATCTTAGAAACCCTAAGAGCTGAAAGATTATATGTGAAGCTCTCCAAATGCGAGTTATGGATCCGCAATGTAAACTTTATGGGTTACGTAGTGATTGAGGAGGGGATTCACGTAGATCCTTCCAAGATAAAGGCCATTGAAGGTTGGGCGATCCCGAAAACCCCAACAGAAATCCGACAATTCTTGGGTCTCGCAGGCTACTACCGAAGGTTTATTCAGAAATTTTCCAAGATAGCCAAATCCCTCACCACCTTGACACAAAAGGGTGTGCCTTTCAACTGGATGAAAAAGCAAGAAGCCGCCTTCCAAACCTTGAAACGAGCCCTTTGTAGTGCACCAGTGCTATCCTTACCGGAGGGAACTGACGATTTCGTAGTCTACTACGATGCTTCGAATCAAGGGTTTGGTTGTGTCCCCATGCAGTGCGGAAAGGTGATAGCTTACACATCCAGACAATTGAAAACACATGAAGTAAATTACACCACTCATGATCTCGAGCTGGGAGCTGTGGTTTTCGCTCTAAAAATTTGGAGGCACTACCTCTACGGTACAAAGTGCACAATCTTCACCGATCACAAAAGCCTCCAGCACATTCTAAACCAAAAGGAGCTAAACATGAGGCAGCAAAGGTAGGTTGAGCTGCTAAATGATTATGAATGCGAGATCAAGTACCACCCAGGCAAGGCTAACATGGTAGCCAATGCCCTGAGCAGAAAAGAATACTCAGGACACCGGGTGAAAACCCTATCAATAACCATCCAATCCCAGCTACCCTCGCAGATCAAGGAAGCCCAATCAAATGCAATGAAGCCGTAGAACGTCGTGAATGAAACACTGCGTAGGATGGATAAGAACTTTGAAGCCAAGGAGGATGGAACTTACTACTTCATGAATAGAATCTGGGTCCCTAAACTTGGGGGATTCAAAGAAATGATCACGAACGAAGCCCATAAAACGCAATATTCCATCCATCCAGGTTCGGATAAGATGTACCTGGACATTAAGCAACATTATTGGTGGCCGAATATGAAGGCAGAGATCGCCACCTACGTGGTCAAGTGTCTCACTTGCGCCAAGGTCAAAATGGAATACCAAAAGCCCTCGGGACTATTACAACAGCCAGTAATACCCGAGTGGAAATGGTAAAGGATTACTATGGACTTCGTAACCAAATTGCCTAAGACGGCAGACAGATTGGATGCTATTTGGGTGATTGTCGATAGACTAACTAAATCCGCTCATTTCCTGCCAATAAAAGAATCGTACAAGATGGAAAGATTAACACGGATCTACATCAAATAGATCGTGAGACTCCACGGAGTGCCAATATCTATAATCTCGGATCGGGATAGTAGATTTACCTCACGATTTTGGCTGTCACTTCAGAACGCTATGGGAACACAGCTAGACATGAGCACTAATTACCACCCTCAAACCGATGGCCAAAGCGAATGAACCATCCAAACACTCGAAGACATGCTTCGATCCTGTGTGATCGATTTCGGCAAGTCTTGGGATACCCACTTGCCCTTGATTGACTTCTCGTACAACAACAACTATCACACAAGCATAAGGGTTGCTCCTTTTGAGGCCTTATATGGTCGCAAATGCAGATCGCATCTCTGCTGGGCTAAGGTGGGTGACACCCAGCCGGCAAAAGGGAAATCACCGGACAGTACTCTTATGGGACCAGAAATCATTCGAGAGACTAAAGAGAAGATAATCCAAGTCAAATCCCGACTCCAAGCGTCGCGTGACCGACAAAAGAGTTACGCTGACAAACGACGAAAACCTCTGGAATTCCAAGTCGGAGATCGAGTGCTATTAAAGGTCTCTCCCTGGAAAGTATTGATTCATTTTCGGAAACGAGGAAAATTAAACCCACGATACATCGTACCATTTGAGATTCTTGCCCAGATCGGTCTGGTAGCTTATAAGTTGCAGCTACCTTCAGAGCTCAACAACGTACACCCTGTGTTCCACATCTCAAATTGGAAAAAGTGCTTATCGGATGAAACTCTTGTCATTCCTCTAGAAGAGATCTAAATGAACTAGAATCTCATGTTCGTCGAAGAACCAGTCGAGATAATGGATAGGGAAGTGAAGCGTACGAAACAGAGCCGCATTCCGATTGTGAAGGTTCGATGGAACGCCAAGCGTGGACCGGAATTCACATGGAAACGCGAAGACCAGATGAAGCAGAAGTACCCTCACTTATTCTCTCATTCATAATCCTACCTTTCGAAAGAATTTCGGGACGAAATTCCCTCTATTGGGGGGATGATGTCACAACTAGCATTTTCAACTAGGAAATTCTATTTTCCATGTAAACATCAGCTATTGTAAAACTTGTACTCTAAGTGAATATCATGCTATATGCTAACATGAAATCATCCATTTGAATCCAAACTCCTGATTGAAGTTCAAAACCTAATACAATACATCTCATAATTTCAACTATGGGTTGAAAACCCTAAAATCCCGGTTCAAGTTTATTATGGACTAGGATCTTCTTATTGGGCCTAATGGACCAATAAACTTTCAATTTGACTATTTTGGGCCAAGGAACCCAATTTGGGCTCTAATTGGACCCACATCCGTGAAACTAAAGTATTTTGGGTCATGTGGGCCTAGAACAATTTATTTTTCCCCTAATGGGCCATGATGGGCCGTGAATGGTTTCATAAGCCCTAATCGGCCGTAAACTATATTCATGGGTTTCATTGGGCCGTGAACACTCATAAGGGCCTAATGGGCCGAAAATCTTCATCTTGGGCCTCATAAATTTGAGCTAAGTCAAGAGAGGGCCCAAATTCTCTCATTTCCCTTCCTCTTTCCCCTCTCTCGGCCCAACAACAAAAAAAAACAAATAGGAGGGAAATGGGGTGACACCTCATTAATACTTGTTGGAGATCCATGCAACTCTCACATCAACTTCTTCAAAAGTCAACCTTTCTCCTCTCCCTTATCTCTCTCTAACTCTCAGCCTCTCTCTCTCTCACTCTCCAACCTCTCTCACTTTTCAAGATCAACACCAATTTCTCTCAACTTTTAACACTCTTCCACTCTTCTTCCCTTAAAAATCGTGAGTATTAGGAGTATTATCAAGAGGATCACCTCAAGCTTCATGTTGAGTCTAATTGTGTTGCGTCTTGGGCTTTTTGTTTTGTATCCGGATTGGGCCTGTCCATCCGTGATTATCTAGTAGGGTTATACTATAAATATGCATGCATGGATGCATTAGACTGTGTTGACTATTACGTTCATTGTTTTGTAACCCTAAACTCCTCTACAGTTGAAGTTCTTAATCGAGCTCTTCTGAGGTGTTGAAGTATTAATCATACGACATACTCAAAGCTATTCTTGTGTTTTTTATTACATTCTTAACTGTTTGCTTGCATAGAATCTAACGATCCTAAAAGAACATTGTTCTAACAATTGGTATCAGAGCAGGAGACTGTGTAATCAATACACATTCCTTCTGTATTCAGAATTCTTTAGGGTTTCTGCTTTTATCGTATAAATAGAAGCCGTCTTCTTCGTATCAACGGCAACTCTGTTTCAGATAAAACCCTAATCTCAAGTTTACAGGTTTGATTCTAGCAGCTCACCATGTCTCACGAAGATTCGCAAACAAATCCCATCAACATCTCAAACAGCATTGGATCAACAACCAGGATACCCATACTCTACACTCAAGACTATGAAGTATGGGCGCATCACTTTGAAGACTACGTGGTTGGATCTGAAGATAATGGCTATCTCATCTGGGAAGCTATCACACTTGGGCCGTTTGTTCATTCAGGAACGAACACGACAGTTAAGTCCCAAAAGGAATATAACAAGCTGGTGGCGGATGTAGAGAAACCACAGGATGAGAAAGACAAGTTGTTGTGTAACGTGAAGGCCATGAGAATGATCAGATTCGCCTTGCAATCTGACACTTTTCGATTGGTTGGATCATGCACAACGGCCAAAGAAATCTGGGATAAGTTGAAAGAACTTTATTCAACTGATGAAGATCTGGAACACTCCATTCAAACCTTGCTGCTGTCAGAATTTGGAGTTTTCGAACAGAAACCAGAAGAAAAACTCATACAAACTTTTGATCGGTTCAATCATCTTCTAAGTAAGATGATCAAGCATGGAATAGAAAGAAAGTTAATCGAGCAGAAGGTGACCTTCATGAACGGTATGAGACCAGAATGGATGGTCGTGGTTTCAACCGTGAAAGCGCATGAACAGTTTAAATCTTACTCACTAGCGAAACTTGTGGGAATAATTAAGTCCCATGAAAGTGTAGTAACCAAAGAAGCGAAAGTAGTTTCTGGTGTGGGATCGCTGGCCCTTGTCTCAAAAGAAAAAGCATTGCAGAAGAAGAAGAAGAGTCTGATATGTATGAGTGTGACCTTACAAGCGAGGAGTATGCTATGATGGTCACCAATCCAAAGAAGTTTGCGAGAAGAAAATTTCCTGTCAACAAGAACCGAAACTGGCAGGGAAGTTACAGTTCTGAGAAGGTGAAGGACGAAGCGAAAGTCTCTTCTCAAAAGGATGAAGACAAGAAGGAGAGCAAACTTGCAGGAGACTCTGGGTTCGACTACAACTACTGTCACGGCAAGAACCACTTTGCCAAAGACTGCATGCTAAGGAAAATGGCTGAGAAAAGAGATGGTGAAGATGATGAGACATACTACATGCGCAAGTTGGAAGAGATCAAGAAAAAGAAGGCAACTAACAGCTCTATGAATGCCTTGATTGTGCAGGAGAATGCAGGTGAAGATGAGTTCGGTGGCGTCGAAGTTTGGTCAACCGATTCTGAAGATGAAGAGGTGAGAAAGCCCACTCATGGAAAGGCTTATGTGGCAAAGGAAGTAGGTTCGGCTGGAAGGTGTTTAATTGTCTCAGCTGGTTCATCAACCGAAAGTGCAAGTGAGGAACCGAACCTGACTGAGGACAAGTGTTTTGCGGCCAAGCCTGTGAGTGAGAAAATCAAAGACTGCGATCGGTTGATCAAAAAGGTACAATCCATCCTTGAATCACTTAAAGTTCCAATAACAGATTACGAAGAAGAATTAAATGAATTAAAATTTAAATTTTCTAACTTAAGTGGTAGTCTCATGCAAACTCGCTTAGCGAATTCTAACCTAACTGACCAACTCAGCAGGGTGTCTTCAAAAAGTGAGGAGAGAAGGATGTGGATTGAGCTGAAGGAGGCTGAGTTAATTAGGGCTAGGGATGAAAGTATTTATTTAAAAAGAGACAATTTAAAGTTTTTAAAACAAAGGAATGTTTTTTGCTTAATTGTTAAGCGTTTATACTTTAATATTGCTCAATTGCATTTAAGTTGTGAGATAGGAAAGAAGATTCATAAGATGATGTTACCCTTCCTTGAATTTAAGGAGGATGAGGTCATAGCAGAATGTGAATCAGTAGTGTCCTCAGAAGAAACGTCAATTCATTACAAAATCGGACTGGACAAGATAGAAACCTTCATTGACTCTAAGGAACATAAATGTATGCTCAAAGATCTTTTAGATGAAAATGATAGGTTAAAAATAAAGTCCGAAACTATCAAATCATTTGACTCGTCTAACGCAAAAATGATTTCAGAAAATAAAATGAACTTAGAAAATACGTCTGAATTTGATGAGGAAAGTGAGATGAGTGAAATCTCAGTGGAAGATGTAGTTGATTGCTCAGAGTTTATGAAAAGCGAAACCAAGAATAAGAAACCCCTCATTTCTGAAAATTCGATTGAATTCGCTCGATTGTCGAAAAAACGCCACAGAAACTCAAGGAAAAAGCCATGGTCTATCAAAAGGTTCAAACTGTGTCGAATCAGGTATATGCAGTTACAGGGGTCACTGCTAAACAAACAGCAGAATTAAAGATCTTGGTCGACAAAGACAATGCTGAAGGATGTGACGATTACTTCTGGTCTGCCCCTATTGACAACGCAGACGAAACTGTGGGCTTATCTGAGCAAACTTCATGGAGGGTTAAAGGAAGATATGTTGCTGAACCCATCAACAAACCCTCAAGTTTCGACAAACCAAGCACAAGTGGAACTAAAGAAATCCCTGAAGAACCGATGACAGAACCAACTGTTCCAACAAATACAACCAAAAGTAAAAAGGAGAAGCCAAAGGCTAGCTTCAATATCCACAAATCACATAAGGAGTTAGCTGAACAGAAACGCTTAAGAAATCAAAGATACGGAAGGAATCTGAATGAGCGAAAACGTCACTGGGAATCCCAAAATCCCAACTACATATCTCCTAAGAAAGAATCAACGGATAGAGGAAAGGAAAAACTGAAAGGAAAAGAAAACTTCAGCCCAAATTCCTACTATTCCAAATCTCAGAACCGAAAGTCAACTTTTGGTTCCCAAACTAGCGTACCGAACAAAAAGACAAGTTTCGGTCCCCACATGGACTCACAGAACCGAAAGACAAGTTTCGGTCCAACCGCCAAGGATAACAACCAAAAGCCTACTTTCGGTCCCAACAACAGCACTCAGAACCGAAAGTCGAGTCTCGGTCCTAAGTCTAGTTTCGGTCCTTCTAACTCCCAAAGAAAATTAACTTCAATGAAGGATATCAAAGGCAAGGGAAAGCTTGATTCTGAGTTCAATAATAAGAAAAAGTCAGCTAAACCTAGGATTCAAAAGAAAAGTCCTAAACCAGCTAATAACATACCAACTAATGCACCAAAAATTAAACAAGATAAAACAAAAATCAGGGTGTATACCATTAAAAGAAAAGATCAAATGACTCTAGTAAAAAGAACATATTTAGTTGATATTTCTTCTGTACTTCCTTTTTCTGTGAAAAACTCACCAGGACCCAAGAAACTTTGGGTTCCTAAATCTGCTTAAATTTGTAGGTAATCAGTGACGAGCAGTTCGATGATGAATGGTATATAGACAGTGGCTGCTCGCGTCACATGACAGGAAGGAAGGAAGAACTGAGGGAGTTTCGGTCCCTAAAAGATGGTGGGTGTGTAAAGTATGGAAATAACTCCTATGGAACAATCAAGGGATATGGTAAGATTACCAATGGAGATTTCTCGATTCGAAAAGTGGCGTATGTGGAAGGATTGCAGCATAACCTCATCAGCGTGTCACAATTAGTTGTGGGAATAGGTCTGAAAGTATCATTTGATGATTAAGGCTCTGAAATAATAGAAAAGCAATCGAAAAAGGTTCTACAAAAGTCTAAACGCAAAGGAGAAATGTACCCTTCAAATCTCAACCCAATACGAGGAAAACCAACAATATGTCTGCTATCAAAGGGGAACACTGATGAAAGCTGGTTGTGGCATCGACGACTATCGCACCTGAACTTCAAAGACATTAATAAGTTGGTGCTTGGTGATCACGTTCGAGGCCTCCCTCTTCTCAAGTTTGACAAGGAACATCTGTGTGCTGCATGTGAGATGGGCAAACAAAGCAGAAAGAGCCACCCTACACGAATTAATACAAAGATTGTTGAAGCTCTTGAACTATTGCACATTGACTTATGTGGACCTTCGGCTATCGAGAGCATCGGTGGTAGTAAGTACATCCTTGTGATTGTAGATGATTTTTCACGCTTCACCTGGGTTTTCTTTCTTAAACAGAAATCAGATGCAACTCCCAAGTTGAAGACATTTATCAAGCAAGTGGAAGTGCAGCTGAGAAAGACGGTGAGGAATATCAGAAGTGACAACGGTCTGGAATTCAAGAATAACGATTTTGAGGACTTTCTGGCTGACAAGGGGGTAACCCACAATTTTTTGGCCCCTTATACACCACAACAGAATGGGATTGTTGAAAGACGAAACCGTTCTTTGTGTGAAGCAGCCAGAACCATGCTCAGTTTCGCTTCTCTTCCGTTATACTTCTGGGTTGATGCAGTTGCTGCCACGTGCTACACTCAGAACCGATCCTTGATCAACAAGAGATTCTCAATCACTCCATACGAGATCATAAACAATCGAAAGCCCAACGTCAAATTTTTTCAGGTGTTCGGTTCAAGGTGCTTCATCTTTAATTCAAAGGAGAACCGAAACAAGTTTGACGTCAAAGCAGATGAAGGAATTTTTCTAGAATATTCACTCTCTTCTAAAGCCTACAGAGTGTTGAACAAACGCTCGAAACGAATTGAAGAAACATATTACGTCACCTTTGACGATAATTATATGAAGAAAGTGCAAAGGAGTGCAAATGACTTAAGTGAAATATTTCCTGAATCTGGACAGGTCTCGGTTCCAATATCCAACCTGTTTGAAGAGTACATTCGGTTATTTGATGAACCAGAGAAAGCGGCACACTCAGAGGCGAAAGCAGTAGATAACAAAATTGATAATCTCAAAAAGATCATAGATGAAGCTGCCAAAGAAATGGAAAGTGTACCTCCTAAATCTATAGGTGTTCAATCCTCAACTGACTCTCCCATCAACGGCTCAATATTCAAGGGGGAGAGTTCTTCAGTACCAAAGACAACCGAAATGTCTTTCGAGGGGGAGAATCCTATTCTATCCCCAACTCCTAAAGGTCCAAGCGAGGGTGAACATATTGCTCCAAACCCACCCAATAATTGTCCAATCGAGGGGGAGAATCCTACTCCCACAGAGGATGCAAATTCTGATGATGCCACAGGTTACACTTCACCGGTCGAGGGGGAGAAAAAGAATGCAACTGACGAAGGCGAGGGTGATCAATCAGAACTTGAAGAGGAAGTGAATGATGAATTGGATCCAGCATATGACCCAAATTATCCTCCATTAATCAAATGGACCAAGGACCATCCCAAAGCTCAAATTATTGGAGAATCATCTGAAAAAGTACTCACTCGCTCACAGTTGAAAGCAAAACAAACTGCATTATTCTCTAAAGTTGAATTCTGTATGTTTAATTCGTTCATATCCAAGATCGAGCCGAAAACAGTTAATGCTGCACTTGATCATTCTGATTGGGTTCAAGCAATGCAAGATGAGCTCCATGAGTTTGAACGCAACCGAGTTTGGAGGCTGATTCGTACACCAAAGGATGCTTCAGTGGCAGGCTTAAAACGGGTCTTCAGAAATAAATTAGATAAAGAAGGGAATGTCATTCGCAACAAGGCTCGGTTGGTGGTGAAAGGTTATTGCCAAGAGGAAGGGATAGATTATGAGGAAACCTTCGCTCCAGTAGCTAGGTTGGAGTCAGTTAGAATCTTCCTGGCATATGCTGCTCATAAAAACTTCGAAGTTTTCCAAATGCATGTCAAATGCGCTTTCTTGAATGGGGAACTAGAAGAAACAGTGTATGTTGAGCAACCTCCCGGGTTCGTGAATGAGAAATTCCCTGATCATTGCTATGTGCTGGATAAAGCGGTATATGGTTTGAAGCAAGCACCGAGGGCCTGGTATGAAACTTTAACTCGCTTTCTGAAAATGTTGAAATTTAAGCAAGGTTCGGTTGACCCAACCTTCTTCCGAAAGAAAGAAGGAAAACATCTAATGATAGTTCAAATTTATGTCGATGACATCATCTTCGGCTCCACGAATCCTAGCTTAACAGCTGAATTCAGGAAGTTGATGGAGACTAAATTTGAAATGAGCGCAATGGGTCCGATTAATTTTTTCCTTGGTTTGAATATTAGACAGGGACCAGAGGGTATCTTTATCAACCAGGAGGCGTACACAAAGACCCTGCTAACAAAATTTGGCATGAAAGGAGACTCAAAAGTGAAGGTTCCTATGGCGTTTGGCACTAAGTTAACACCTTCTCTGGAAAAACCTGCTGTTGACATAACACTATATCGACAAATGATAGGGTCCCTTATGTATCTAACAGCTAGTAGACCGGACATTATGTTCTTTGTTTGTTATTGTGCTAGGTTTCAAGCTAATCCAAGAGAACCTCACATGGTGGCGGTGAAAAATATTTTTCGTTACCTGAAGCGAACATCATCTCTCGGTCTCTGGTATCCTGCTAGATCTGGATTCTTCATTCAAGCCTTTTCTGATGCTGATCTTGGAGGATGTGGTCTGAACCGAAAAAGCACTACAGGGGGATGCCAATTTCTTGACGGAAAACTGGCTAGCTGGCAGTCCAAGAAGCAAACCTACGTGTCACTTTCAACAGCCGAAGCTGAGTATATAGCTGCAGCATCTTGTACTTCTCAAGTCATTTGGATTCAAAGTCAACTAAGAGATTACGGGCTAAGTATGAAGAAGATTCCTCTCTATTGTGACTCAGAAAACGCAATAAGGATATGTCACAATCCAGTACAACACTCAAAGACTAAGCACATTGCACTTAGATATCATTTCATCAAGGATCACGTAGAAGATGGGTATGTGGAAGTGCATTTTGTTCGATCCTCTGATCAATTGGCTGACATATTCACTAAAACCTTACCTGAAGCGAGTTTCAATAAAATTCTGCAAGGCTTGGGAATGATGGAAGCAGAGTCGGTACCGAATCCTTAATTCAACACCTAAAAATTAGATAAGCGAAATGGAGCGACCGCTCGGTCTATTTCGGCTCCATAATTTTCGGGAACCGAAATGAACCGACCGCTCGGTCTATTTCGGCTCTGGAATTTTGAGGAACCGAAATGAACCGACCGCTAGGTCTATTTCGGCTCCATAATTTTCGGGAACCAAAATGAACCGACCGCTCGGTCTATTTCGGCTCTGGAATTTTAAGGAACCGAAATGAACCGACCGATCGGTCTATTTCGCTTCATTCCTTTAAGATAAGGTTTCGGTTGTACATTTTGTTCAAAGAGTGTTTTATGCAAAATTATTTTCTTTTTCTGTTTTTATTATTTTTCAGAAAAATTCAAAAATCCAAAAATATTTTTTTTTTATTATTTTTCAGAAAACTTCAAAAATCCAAAAATATTTTCTTTTTCTATTTTTATTGTTTTTCAGAAAATTTCAAAACTTCAAAAAAAAAATTTATGTGGTGTGTTTGTTTGTTTGTTCCTTCCATTAGGTCACACGTGTATAAGTGCAACAGAATTTGGAGCTAAGACAAGTATAATCATTTCCATAAGAACTAGCTAAGGGTCCCTAGAAGCATGCTGCTGCATGTTGACCAAAGCCTCTACGACTTAGAGCAAGGCTTTACTGATTCGATCTCTACCTATCGTTTCTTCCATAACAGGCTGTTCAGATCCACTCAGTCTAGAGCTACCTTACTCTTCTCATATGAGTTAAGAGTTTTTCTGCTTAGTCACGTCTTTATAGCAGAAGGTACTTTCGGTTCCTTAACCACCCTCCTTACCTTCTCCATCAACTTTCGGCTCATCACTGTAACCCTTGAGACTCTCAGTTTTTACCACTGAGGTTTATGGTTGCACAAAATCTGTGTTTATGATCTTAGATATGTATACCACGTACTGAGTGAAACCCACAATCCAATACCAACAACGAATTGACGGTGAATTGTCATATTCAAGATGTTACTGGTTACCGAATGAAATCTCATTTTTATTTTTGAGTGATCTTTTATGAATTTGTCTAACACCAAGGCTTTTTCTTCCCATAAAGATCCAGTTTCTTTTTGTTTTTGAGATTTCTATATCTTCTTTAGTCAATATAAAATATATTCCACCTACTTGTTAAACATACCACATCGGTCTCACAAGTACCTCTTCCAATGTTCGGTCTTATGTTAAGCATCGACGTTCGGTTGAAGATAAGCTACCTTAAGCATATGACTTAAAGAGAATCCTTTCAATGTTTCCCTACAAACATTTGATCGTTATTTCACGGGAACCCACACAAGCACTTCAAGTCTCTCTTGACTTTGAAGGAAGCGATTCTTGCCCGGAATCCCCTGCTTTCTGTCTTATAATGAGACATCACTCACATCCAATACACATTTGCTTTATTTCTTTATCTTTTGTCACTCTATTGCACGAAAATTTTAATTTTCCAACATTTTGGTTGCTGTTAGTTCGATTTGTGTTTATCTTTTGGCGAAACAGGGGTAATTTTATATCTTGGAGCGCAACTGAATTTCAAACGACGATTGAGGATAAGGATTTGGGCGCGTGAATTTGAACGGTCGAGCTACCCACGCGTGCTGACGTATACCTAGGAGTAACCAACCTGTCACATCGCGCTTTTTCAGGCGATGTTTTAGTGACTGCGTCATTATCATGATGATTTTTCTCTCTCCTGGCAACGGTATATAAAGGGTTTCTAATTTTATTTGTCTTTTACCAGCCACAAATTCTCTCCAATTACAAAGCAAGTTCAAACTGTTCATCTTCTTCCTTCGATCAACAACGGCGACTTCTTCATCCGTTCACGATCAGACTGCTTCGTCCACATTGCTTTCGATCAAGCCCAATCAGAACATGATTATTGAACTCAATCCGTTTCTGTACGATTCGTATATGCTGTAGGTGGTTGAGTGTTTGAAGTATTCTCCATTGGTTCTAGCCCTAACACAGGTGGAAGCCGTTCCGATGTCCCTTCTATCACAAGTTTATTCTACTGCCTCATATGACAAGAACAAGGAAAGAATCTACTTTCTAATCCATTCTAAAAAGGCTTCTATTTCAAAAGGGAGATTTTGTTCCTTGTTGCACCTCGCTGTGGATTCATCTGTGATTTCACCCGATTTCATCACCACTACTCAGCTTTTCTCGATGTTGTACGAAATGGGATACACTGACGTGCTTACAACAATAACGAAGGTTAAGAAGTCCTGCCTACCGTCCCCATGGAATGGACTGCTTACTCTTCTTATCAAGAGTTTGGCGGAGAGAAGTGCTGGATCTGATGGCACCAGCAAGGCTTTCCTAACCCTTCTCTATGGACTTTACAATGGTCTCAATCTTGATTATGGGACGATCATCTGGTCTCAAGTGGTGCAAAGCCTCAACACTACAACGAGGCATTCTGAAATTTCATGTGCACGATTCTGGACTCTCATTACCAGAAGGGCGATAAATTCTGGTGATGAAGGATGCTCTAGTTGCGTCTATTGCTACGTTTCACACCAAGAAAATCATAATTTATGATCCTCTGAAGTTCCCTCACATTGGCTCTATCCCTGAGACAATGTATAGATGTGATACAGCCGAAAGTAAACTCATAGCTGATTATCGAAAACTTCCTCCCAAGGAACCGAGAGTTCTATCTCCTGAACAGCAGGCTGCCCTAGATGCTGTTGACAAGCCGAGTAATCGAGGTAAACGGATTTCTACCAAGAGAGAGCCAAAAGAGGATGATAAGTCTAAGACTTCCAAGTCCAAGAAGCAAAAGTCTGATAAAGGGGATTCTTCTAAACCGAAGAAGATTAAAAAGATGGCAAAAAGGTCCAAGAGTCCTACTCCTCCTAGCTCAGAAAATGACGAGGAAGGTGAAGAAGAGGAAATTCGTCGTGCATCACCGAGAGGTAACACTCCTCCCCGATCTCCTACTCCAACTGAATCTCCTCATAACAAACTTCCAACCCCACCTCCATCACCGAAACAGACAGTTCCAGTTTCGGTTCCTCCTATTCCCCCATCTACCACATCTCCAACAACATCTTCCTTACCATCACCACCAGTTTCGTCTATTCCTATTTCTACAACTCCCATCTCAACTCCTATTTTTTCCCAATCCACTACCACCACTATTCCTGAACCGACAGTAGGAGTCAACGTATCTGATACGGGGGCGACTACTGAAACTGAACCCCCAGTTACTTCTACACCCCTTTCATCCTCACCTTCAACCGACTCTGGTGCCACTCTTGGTGGTGCTAATGATGAGTATGATTTTACATACTTCAGTCCCTATCGGCTTCCTACTGATGAGGATGATGATGCTCCCGTCACAAGACAAAATCTGCAGAGCATTCACGACAAGCTTGATAAATTGCTTGAGGACAGCAAGTCATACAGTGGTGTTGTACTCAAGGCTTTTCTGGATACAGCTCTAGAACAATACACCGATTCCATTGAAAAATCCACCAAAGTTGTAAATGAGTCTACCTCCTCTTGCAAAAAGGCCACCACTGATGTTACTGAAATTGTACATAGTACTCAGATTTTTCTTGAGTCACTTAAAGGCCATGCTGATACAAATGCAGCAAAGGTAAATGCTTCTATGGATTCTTTCTCCAAGTCTCTTCAGGAAGAACAAACTAAGTTTGAGGTTGTGCGTTCCTCTATCCAAGCCGAGAACTCTTCACTTATCAGTTAAGTGAATTCTCGACTTGAATCTCTTCACGCTGATTTGGCGAAAGAAAGTGCTTTGAAGGAATAACTTGCTCGCCAAACATCCATGGTTGAAGTACAGAAAGTGCAGCTAGCCCAAGCAGAAAAAGAAATTTCTTTGTTAAAGACCGAAAGAGCTGTTTTTCGTAGCTGTGCAGGGGATGTGAAGGATATGCTCACCAACATTCTTGGTGCTCATGATCATATCCTCACTTTAACCAATCAGAATCATCTTACAACAAAACTTCTTCCCGCCCTTGCATTGTTACACGAGATGAAGGGTGTTTCGGAGAGATTTATTGCTCCAAAACAAGGGGGAGAGGGTGCTCCTCAACCGAAGGTTAAGACTGAAACCGAAACTGCCCAACCGAAGGTCAACGTTACAACCGAACTGAAGGATAATGTAGCTTCAGGTTCTGGTCGACAAGAAAAGCAAAAGGAGATTGATGATGATAGCAGTAACGAATCCGGTGAAACTATTGATGAGGCTCTTAAGCGAAAGAAGAGAGATAAAGAGCTTGATGAAACCTTGAAGGTTGCAAGGGATGCAGAGGAGAGGGAAAGGAGAAACAAGGAAGAAGAAGAAGCCTTGAACTGCAAGAAGGCCTTGTTTCCCTTATGGACTAAAGAGGCACTTATCAATCAAGCTATAGAGTTTCCAAGTATTTATTGGTTGGAACCTGTTGCTTCTTTTGACTGTGATAATTCTAAGGACTCGCATTTCGACATGCCAATCACACAAAAGGCATTCACGTTCCACTGCTTTGATTCGACTGTTGAGGTTCCTTTTCCTCATCCAAAGGTTGACCGAGAGCTTATTGATTTCTATCTGAAGTATGGACAACCTCAGTACCTGACATGGAGCGCACAGAAAATAATCACTGTCAAGGTACCGAAACCTACGTCTGCTGGGATATTTGTAAATGTCAATTTCAAAATCACACGAGGTTCTGCAAACTCGGTGTCGATTATATCTCTAGCAGATCTTCTGAATCTAAATCCTCATGATTGGATTTTATTATTCAATATTCTGCTTACAAATCCGAGGGAATATGAACCAATTTTGGAACACTTGAAGAGGATGTTGGCTTCTTACATCCATGAGGTCGCAGCTATGGATCAAGAAATAGCGAAAGTAATGAACAAGAAACCGACCATCAAGCCAACATCGAAACCAGGAGATGTGAATAAGATGAAGATGGGCCAAATAGATTCAAAACATCTCACTGTGATGTTTACAAAAGGCGAAGCTCACAAATTTTTGTTCGCTCTTGTTGATAAACATTTATTTTCAACTGACTGCTTGGAGCACATCATCAACATTATACATCGGTGCAAGCAAAACTCAGAAGCTGACAAGAAGAATTTTACTGACATGCTTCGGTGGTACATAACGTTCCGTCATCATTTGCTGGCTATTATTCCGAAGGTGTTCAAAACAATAAAGAAGACTTCTGCAGCTCAACCGAAGTGAGCTTTCGGTCCCATTGACGCAAAGGGGGAGATTGTTGAGTCTAATTGTGTTGCGTCTTGGGCTTTTTGTTTTGTATCCGGATTGGGCCTGTCCATCCGTGATTATCTAGTAGGGTTATACTATAAATATGCATGCATGTATGCATTAGACTGTGTTGATTATTACGTTCATTGTTTTGTAACCCTAAACTCCTCTACAGTTGAAGTTCTTAATCGAGCTCTTCTGAGGTGTTGAAGTATTAATCATACGACATATTCAAAGCTATTCTTGTGTTCTTGATTACATTCTTAACTGTTTGCTTGCATAGAATCTAACGATCCTAAAAGAACATTGTTCTAACACTTCACATTTTGGTAAGATCTTACAAACTCAAGATTAATATACTTCATTTCAAACTCAATTACTCCTCTTACACACATGTTTTCATGAATCGTGTTTCCTACAATCATCTAAGTTCGAAAATCTCCTCAAGAACACATCTAGGGCCGAGATCTCATCCATTCTTCATCAAAAACCAAAAACATCAAAGAAAAGTGAGTTCATACCCCCCTATTTTCGATTTTTACTTTGTTTTGGGGGATAATACAAGTTGTTTTGTGTAGATCTATGTGTGTATGCATGATTTGGTGTGTTTTTCTAGTTATATATGTGTTTATGTGTTAAAAACTTCTTGAACTTAAAAATCTACTAAAAGATGATGATATTGGTATAACATAACACTTATTTCAACATATCTCACGAGAAAAAGGTTTAAAATACATCAAGGATACTTGAATCTAAGATAAACTTCATGAAAGGGGATAAAATTGACAAAAGTTACAAAATATGGGTTGTTTATGTAACTCTCGGCTAGTAAGGGGTTCAAAAGGAAATGTTTGCTAAATAATGGCTTATCTCGATATTTGAGACCTTATAGGGACCAAAAATGTAAATATTTTCATAAGTGGGCCTTATTTGGGCTTCTCACGGTTTTGGGCCCAAGAATTGAAATTTTTGGTCTTTTGTGGGTTAAATTGTCATTTTCAAGAAAGTTGGGTCAAAAATGAAAATTTTTGATAAAAAGGGTCAAAGTTGCGAAATTATGAACATTTGGGCAAAAAAGATGAAATTTTCTATAAATGGGCCGAAAATGTATATTTTCACAAAAATCAAGCCAAAAATGATATTTTTGACAAAAATGAGTTAAAAATGTTATTTTTACAAAAACTAGCCTTAAAATACAAGTTTTGTCCAAAATGGGGCCAAAAATGTTATTTTTACTAAAATTGGGCCTTAATTGTAAATTTTTGGCTTATTGGGCCAAGAATGTCATTTTTACAAAAAGTGGGCTTTTTATGCTATTTTAGTAAATAATTGAGCTAATACTAGCAAAATCATAACAAACGGGCTAATTTTTACCATTTTCAGGTTATTTGGCCTTAGTGGCCCATTAATATGATTGATAGGTCTTGAATACTATTTATTTGTTTATTGGGCCTCACTGACCCATTAACATGTGCGACGGACATTGGATACTATTTGCGTGCTATTTGGGCCTGTAAATACCTTACATGTGAAATGGGCTATTTATTTGTTTATTGGGCCTCACTGACCCATTAACATGTGTGACGGACATTGGATACTATTTGCGTGCTATTTGGGCCTGTAAATACCTTACATGTGAAAAGGGCCTTAGTTTTCCTTTTACATATATTTTGGGCCCATGTTATATAATCTCATTCCTTTCGGGCCTGAAAATGACTTACGTGTTTAGTGAGCCTCAGTGGTTCGCTTACATGGTTCATTGGGCCCGGAATGAGTTTTATATGTTTCTCTTCGCGTAAAATTCGATTAAGGATCTAGTGAGACGTGTCGGTTGACACCTAATGTGTGTACGACCGTAGCCTGTAGTTATAACCAGAGTCTCTTGGAGGGAGAGCGGGGGTTTGTGTATAGATCTATACGGAGGATGACAACCCACACCTGAGTTGTTCGCTACAGTTAGACTACATCAGTCTAGGGTGACGATAACCTTATTCTATTTTCCGACGGCGTTCACAAACGCGAAGACAGGCGAAATTGTCATTATTGAGTATGGTTATGACGGCTCACTTAGAAGGAATTAACATTATGAAATTTACGGGAGACCATTCTTTTTCTTCTTTTACAAACAACATAGGGTTGTCTGGGGGCATTCTCTTTACATTCTCTTCATTCACTTTTGGCATTCTATTAAGCAATAACACACATGCATTAATACTAGATCGGACACAAACATACTAAACTATTTTAAGAAAATACAGGATTTTCTTGTGATTACAAGGTTATACAAATCATTTTCTCAATCATGCTTATGAACTCACCAACATTTTTATGTTGACCTTTTTAAATTAACTTGTATTCTCAGGAAACCGCTGAAGCGGGTTGGGATGAACAAACTAATGGATGTTTTGTTATATTTCTATTTCATCAGACTTTAATTATTTTGGCATGTAATATTCAAACAAAATACTCGATGTAACCAATGTACGTTGTTATATTACATGTGTGGTGATGATGATGTCATATTTCAATTATATACTTTGTGATAATACTCCAAGGAAGAAGTCACGTGCAAGCCCCCGGACGTTTCCGCCGTCTGGTTCGGGGGTGTGACACAACAGCCAGTGATACCCGAGTGGAAATGGGAACGAATAACAATGGATTTTATAACCAAATTACCCAAGACGACAGACGGACTGGATGTCATTTGGGTGATTATCAATCGGTTGACTAAATCCGCCTATTTCCTACCAATAAAAGAAACGTATAAAATGGAGAGACTAACACGGATCTACATAAGGAGGTGATGAGACTACATGGAGTACCGATATCTATTATCTCTGACCGAGATAGTAGATTCACCTCTCGATTTTGGCAGTCGCTCCAGAAAGCATTGGGAACTCAGCTGGATATGCGCACTGCCTACCACCCCCAGATCGATGGACAGTGTGGGAGGACCATCCAAACATTGGAGGACATGTTAAGGGTCTGTGTGATAGATTTCGGCAAGGCTTGAGATGCCCACTTGCCACTGGTGGAATTCTCATACAACAATAGCCATCACACAAGTATCAAAGTTGCTCCTTTTGAGGCCCTTTATGGACGAAAATGACGATCACCTCTCTGTTGGGCTGAGGTAGGAGACACCCAACTGGCAAAGAGACAAGTAACAAACAGCACCCTCACAGGACCCGAGATCATCCGGGAAACAACTGAGAAAATCGTCTAGATCAGAGCACGACTCCAGGCATCTTGAGACCGATAGAAGACCTATGCAGACCAAAGACGAAAGCCTCTAGAATTTCAAGTAGGACATCGCGTGCTTCTAAAAGTCTCTCCCTGGAAAGGGATGATATGATTCGGAAGATAAGGAAAGTTAAATCCACGATACATCGGACCATTCGAGATCCTTGCTAGGATCGGTCCGGTGGCCTACAAGCTGCTGCTACCATCGGAGCTTAGCAACGTACACCCCGTCTTTCACGTGACAAACCTAAAGAAATGCCTAACGGAAGAAACCCTCGTTGTTCCACTTGACGAGATTGAGGTGAATGAAAATCTCCTGTTCGTTCAGGAACCGGTTGAAATCATGGATAGAGAAGTGAAACGTAGGAAACAAAGTCGCATCCCGATTGTGAAGGTTCGATGGAGTGCCAAACGTAGACCCGAATTCACATGGGAACGTGAGGATCAGATGATGCAAAAATACCCCCATCTCTTCTCTAGATCTTAAGGATAACTTTCGAAAGTATTTCAGGATGAAATTCCCTTTAACGGGGGGATGATGTCACAACTAGAAATTTCAGGTCAAAACCAGGTCCAAGGGTCTTGTATACGCGAATGTGTTAGCTATGATACAATTAAGATCAATAATACATAATTGGAATTCATGTTACTGTAATCCCTAATGATTATTGCAAATCAAATAAGCATCACATGATATGGACATAAGAACTTGTGTTTATGTTGCAACCTTGAGTGCTTGAACTTTAAGGCTATCATTTAGAGTTTTCTAATCACCAGAAGCATATACACATTTATATTTTCCACAATGAATATCAAACCACAAGAAGAAAATTTATGTGGGTCTTTTTCCAAAAACATGAAAATTTTCATCAAATGACGAAACGTACTTTTGTTCTTTCATTTTTAATAAAATGCAATATTCATTTATTATTAGTACGTATTCACTAATGAATATGTGGTGAATTTGATGGAATACATACAAGATAACTTACAATTTTGATTTTTAAATGTAGTATTCATTAATGTTCTAACATACACTTTCTTTTTGTAAATTAATTTTTATGTAGGAATAATATGGTGTTGATTATAAAAGAACTTTCTTGAAGCATTAGAATACCAATAGTTGAAATCATAAGTGAATATAACTTTAATCACGAATGAATACAATTGAACGCCAATGACCAGATAATAAATGAATATAACTTTAATCATGAATGAATACAATTGAATGCGAGTGAATCATGTATTTATAATGAAATATAACTTTAATCATTAATAAATACAATTCAACGTAATATTATTTACAATGTAATATTTCCAATTATTCAATAATATACAAATAACTTAAATTACAAGGTGTTGTATGAAATGAATTATATTGATGTGAACATTCTTGTTTAAAACTCGGATGGACGTCAAAGTGGTTTAAATTTCCATTTGTCGTTTCATTTCATGTGTGCTTAACCAACTATCATATGCTTCACCTTCACCATCTTCAGCAACAACCCTATTCATTTTCCGACCTGGTAATCAATATTCTTCAAAAGAAAAAGTCCCACTCATTGTTAATATCTACAAAATATGTTTGTTCGAAATCTTTCAAGGCATCGAGGTCGTACAATATTTCATGAACAAACTTTCAAAACTCATTGAAGTCTATATTGTTCAAGTTATACTTATTTAAGTTCCTTCAAGATCAATGAAATGAAAAAAGATCAATAAGCTTGAAGTAACATTCAATAAAAAAATGATTAAATGATTAAGAAAAAAAAAGAGAAAACCAAACAGATGGATATTTTTATTCATGAGAAGTCCTTTTAGGACAAAATAATTATTTTTGTTCTTTCATCATAAATGAATGCATTACCAAAACTCGTGAACATACAAGTTAAGTCAAAATTATCTTTTATGTTGTATAATCATTAATCAATAAACGATTAGGTAACATACAATTATTAAATTTCATTTAGGTAAAAGTAATCATTTATGTTCTATAATCAATAGCGAAGATATTATCACAATTAAAAAGCATGTGATGTGTATGAAACATACCAGGTTTGGAGCAACCATGCCAGTAGCAGCAGAAATAATTTGTCAACCTTGCCAGTAGCAGCAGAAATAATCTGTCAACCTATTGAAATGTTTTCATCCCTGATTATACTTGATGATCAAATTAGGTGATTTACCCAAAAAACTTCAGCAACAAACTAAATTAATAAATTAGCAAATTAGAATGAAAGAAGTAAGGATCTAATCATCGCAGTTGCGAAAAAGATTTTGTTAACAGTTTTAGAGAGCACGGTCATGGCAACAGATTTATTGAATCCAAATTTCACCATAGCAAAGACGATTAAAATCACCAGGAAAATACATAAAAGATCATGTTAGTTACAAAATAAGAATAAAACTCAAACTAACCGACAATTGATAAAGTCATGCTTGTGATGTACATAAAGAAAAATCGTTCGGTGAAAAAGAGGCAAGGCTCAATTGGGTTGATTCGATGCAGATCATACAGCAAATAGGAGATAACAGAAAAACAAAGATTTCATAAACAATATCATTCATTATTTCACTGTTGAAGCAAGTAGGTATTAATAAAAAAGATTCTGATAACAAAAAAAAAAAATCAAGTGCAGTAGACATAGAGATTAAAAACACCAAATATACGGGACCACTAACCTGATAATTAGGTTTAGGTGCGATCAATTTTTTGAAGTGGTGACCGAAGGAATGCCAAAAAGAACTCGCTTATTGGAGCTTGAACTCGTTTAACTACTGAGCCTCACGTTCCATCTCGATGATTAGACGAACGACGAGGATCAAGAATGATGTTCCGACGATCCATGTAGCCTTGCTATCGGAGCCTCTTGACGACGTATCTGACGGCTGATGCCGCTTGCTATCTCTGACATTCCCATTTTTACGGTCAGAAAATATCGCTTTGTTTATGCTTATTAAATCAGAGTAATTTTTTTAAAAGATTGATTATGCGGAATTTATCCCAAAAACATGATAACGATATTATCAAAACATTTTCGAAGAAATGTGTTTTATTTATAAACTCGGGATGTCATCGTCAATACAGAAACATAAACGAGTCTTACATTATCATAGACTAACAGTCTACATCTCCTTCAATCTCTCATCATGCATGCAACTCCGTACTGTTACGTGTGATACAAAGAAGTTCAGTGGGTCAGGTTGAAAATTCTGATGACTACATAGGGTTTTCAATCCACCATATTATAATCTTTATTTATATATTCTTCAGTATTCAAGTAACCTAATTACCCCACTCTCATTATCTTCACTTCCTAATCCTAATATGATGATCTCGATGGAACTTTCTTAACGGACCTTTATCAACAGACAACTATAATTCCTAGATTGATTAGGCACGACAGTATGATAATACTTTGTGTAAACACGGCAACACGACACTACATTAGTACTTTGGATAGACACGACAGTACAATAGTATTTGGCTAAGCACAGCAGGCACGTCAGTACAATAGTACTTCGAATAAACGTGCCAGTACAAAAGTACTTGGGATAGACACGGCTTATTATTTTGCACAATTCTCACAAACCTATCACAGCTACTATCTCACACAGCTCTAGCATGAACTCTCAATCTATAATTCCTAGATTGATTAGGCACGACAGTATGATAATACTTTGTGTAAACATGGCAACACGACACTACGTTAGTACTTTGGATAGGCACGACAGTACAATAGTATTTGGCTAACCACGTCAGGCATGTCAGTACAATAGTACTTAGAATAAACGTGGCAGTACAAAAGTACTTGGGATTGACTCGACAGACACGGCTTATTATTTTGCTCAATTCTCACAAACCTATCACATCTACTATCTCACACGGCTCTAGCACGAACTCTCATTTATTATCTCACACGGTCCATTTCTACCCAATCATATAATTAAGTTTGATAATATATATTTAGTTTAATCGAGTAATAACTATATCAAGTTGCACGTATATATATTAAACACAGCAAGACAGCGCACATGACATTTAAGCAATTAGAATACTTGTATCTATGTGTATGTTTGAAAGTAACTATGGACTCACCTGATAACAGTAGATGACTCGAGGTTAGGGCAGCGATTCTCCTTAACACTTTTTCAAAAGAGCTAGATGTATATAATGCTAAGTCTTAGTTTCATGATCCTGGCGACTATATTAATTATAGTCTAGATTTTACGATAATCCCAATGTCTGCTGAGCTATAGCTTGATAAGGGATAACCAGGTATGATCATATCGGAGGTACGGTTCGTTTGGTATACACAGTATACTCTTTGGAAATTACACTTTAAACACCTCACTAAATCCAGCCTAGACATCATCCTCGTAAGTAGATGAATCAGTATAATGACTTAGAATTACTGACAAGTATTATTTATAGGTTCATAATAATGACTTATGACTATAAATATAAGTTACATTGAAAGAATGAGAGTGTAGCTTAACTTATAGAGATTTCTTGGACAAAAGTCCGGAAATTGCACTAGCAGATGTTCTACTTACTATCTATTACTACTTCAGGGATCACATGGCTTCGCCGAAGGCTAATACTAAGAGAAAATGGGCTAAAATCGACAGCAACTCGAGAGAGAAGAACTTTGGGAGGTGTGGGAAGAGAATGATGTTTGGCCTCCTATTTATAGTTGTTTTTGGGGTGTGCGGCGTGCAAAAGCGGGGCACATCGCGCTTTTTAAGGCTATGTATCCCCAACCACATTGTGCCACTTATCACCCTATCCATGGTCCACGGTTTCACTTTCTAGAAGCGTGCGGCGTACACCCGGCACGCACTATGTAGGGCGCAAATCGCTGATTTTGTAAATTCCATAACTTCTTTACCTTGACTCTGTCTTTAACGTTCTTTTTTTGCACGTGTAGCTCCCGACGAGTACTACAACTTTCCTTTAGGCTCCATCGCCTAATTCTGACTTTATTTTTAGCCCTTATTTTTATATGATTTTATGATTTTTGCAAAAATCATAACTTTCTCGTACGAACTCCGATTTTGGTGTTCCATTTACCCAAATTCATATCTTAAAGAGTACTATGACTTTCATTTTGGTGACTTTATCCAAAATTCAACCATTCTCTTCATACCTTTTAAAGTTACACATTCCTTGTGTGCGACTGACTTTTATATATTTGAAAAATCATATCTAATTCATACGGAGTCGGATTTCTACGAAATTTATATTATCGGGATCGGGACGACATACCCTAAGGTCAAGGCAAAATACCAGAAACCATCCGGTTTATTGCAATAACCCGAAATACCTGAGTGGAAATGGGAGCAAGTTTCCATGGACTTTATCACAAAACTACCCAAGACGCCTAGCGGTTACAAAAAAATGGAGAAGTTAGCCAGTACTTATGTCAAGGAGATAGTCCGACATCTATCATCTCAGACAGAGACAACCGATTTACATCCCGGTTTTGGCAAGCAATGCAACGGGAATTAGGCACCCGACTCGATATGAGTACCGCTTATCATCCGCAGACATATGGTCAAATCGAAAGGACCATACAAACCTTGGAAGATATGCTCAGAGAATGTCTGATAGAGTTTGGAAATGCAGGGGATACTCACCTACTGTTGGTTGAGTTCTCCTATAACAATAGTTATCACACGAGTATAAATGTTGCACCATTTGAAGTACTTTATGGTAGAAAGTGTCATTCACCGGTGTGTTGGGTAGAAGTCGGTGATACCCAACTAGCAAAGAAACACGTAGGGAACACTTTGCTAACCAGACCGAAGATTATTCACGAAACAACCAAGAAGATCGTGAAAATTAAGGAACGATTAAGATCGGCTTGTGATCGTCAAAAGAAATACGCCAACCTTCAACAAAAACCACTTGAATTTCAAGTTGGGGTCAGATTCATGCAAAGAGAATCTCCTTGGAAAGGAGTTATAATATTTTTCAAGAGGGGCAAACTCAACCCGCGATACATAGGACCTTTCGAGATCCTTGCCAAAATAGTCCCAATAGCCTACCGACTTGCTCTGCCCCAAGAGCTCAAAAACATACACAATGTATTCCATGTTTGAAACCTTAAGAAAAGTCTCTCTGAAGACATGCTAGTTGTACCTCTCGACGAAATCCAGATCGAGACAAAACAAAACTTCATCGAGGAACCAGTCGAATTCATGGATCGTGAAGTCAAGAGGCTTAAGCAAAGTCGTATTCCCATACTCAAAGTACGATGGAACTCTAAGCAAGGATCGGAATACACATTGTAACGCGAAGATCAAATGAGGAGCAAGTATCCATATTTATTTGAAAACACCCCAACTACACATTAAATTCCGGGACAAAATTTCTTTTAATGGGGGGAGGATGTGACAAACCAGAGAATACGTCACCAACCTTCGTTAATATTTAACGTTAGGATGTAAAAATGCAATAAGGACAACCTTGTAACCACACTATATATTTAATATATTTGAATTTTCCATCCTTAGTTACGCTAACCATTAGGCTCAAAAATAAGTGCACAAAAAGTCGCGTTACTTTGAGAGCAAGTTAGCATATTTAGACTTCTTAAGTCGCAGTGATTCCAGAAATATAAATTTTGTAAGAATCCGACAGAGTATGGGTGAGATATGGAATTTATAGTAAATAAATATCTACCATACTTAAAAAGTTACAACGACGAAAACTACAAGGAGATTGGTTGACTTTTGGAAAAAGTCACCAACTAGGAAATTGTAGTACAACTTATGAGAGAGTTATGAGGCAAGGAACACATAAAACGGAAGCCATATGAGAGAGTTATGAGTTTTATAAAATCATAACAGTAATAAAAACACGTCGAATAATGAAAGTCAAAACTAAACAAAACAACCGATAGGAAAGTTGTAGAGATTGACGAGACCTACACGGATATATAGGGGTCGTTGAGAATGAAGTTCGTATGCAAGAGTTACGGAATTCCAAATTTGCATTTTTACCATTACGCGCGCTCGCACGCAGTGTGCCATGCGTACCGTTGATATGTACGGATATAAAATGAGGTGAGACTCAGAGAAGCCAAGACGTGGCAGCAATCTTTGGTCCACACGCATTTCCATAGCACGCACTCAAAAACTTGATATAAATAGCAAGCTTCGGTAGATCATTTCCTCAACCCTCTCATTCGTTATCTCTCTGCCTCGATTCACGTGCTACTACCCCGAGCGCTTCTCGAAGTGCTAACTTGTGGTTTCTGTTGGATTAAGTGTCTATGCCCATAACTATAATTGGTATGTACTTGACCCAATAGTAGCATGGTCCTTTTGGGTTGCCTTCACCGGAGCAATTTGATGGGATGGACGTTTGAGAAAGAGGTTATTTTTTATTTATTAATATATTATATGAATAATATATTAATTGATAAATTATATTATTTAATTAGTATTGATCAAGTATTAATTTGAAATTAATTTAGTGATCAAGAGAGACTGATTAAATTTACGGTGACTGATTAGGTAAATCAGTAATACTTATAGTTTGGGCTAATGATCCATGTTGTATAGGGATGGACTAAACCTATATTAGATTCCATGAAGGTGTAGTCCAAAGGGCCAATGAAATGTGAAGAGTCATGGTGAATTAGGGTTTACATGTAAGAAACCCTAGGAATTCCACACTATAAATGTAACCCCTAACCCCCATAAAATCGCCCAATGCATTTCAAGGTGGAACCCTAGCCGATTTTGTGCTTCCTAACCTCTCTCTCACAAGCCTCCATTTGCTTTTGGTGTTTGTAACTCATTAGAGGTATCACACTTGAGGTACTAAGCTCTTGAAAGGCCAAGAACTACAAGCTACAACTAAAAGTTATTCATCTAACTATTTTTATGTTGTATATCTTCAATTGCATGCTAGCTAGGGTGTATGATTTGGATAAAATGAAATTGCATGTATAACTTGAGAAAACTTAGATCCAAATCATCTAGGGTTATAAGTGCACCATAGGATTGTTATAGTGCTCAAAACCCATCAGTGGTATCAGAGCCTAGGGTGTTTTATGTTATATTGATGCAATTGTGTTATTTGCCTCTGACTGCTGGACTCGACGACTCCCAAGAAGGAACTCGACGAGTTGATCCCGAGTTGAGCCGACTCGACGAGTCCATTGCCTAACTCGACGAGTTCGATCATCTGTTTGCATATTTTCGAGTTTCTTGGCCAGAATTGGATTAGGATCATTACGACAAACTGTTTTGTATCATAAAATTCGATTTTATGATATGGTAGTGATTATCATCATCCAATTAAAAGACATTTGTCAAATTTTAAGATAATTATTTGATTATATGTTAAGTTGATTATTTGTATTATTTGATTTGATTTGTCTTGCTATATGATTTGAATTAGGTCAAATTAGTAAAATATAAAATTATATGATTATTTTATTAGTTTAAAAATTTGATCTAAAAGATTTTGAAGAGTTTCAAAATTTTCCCTCAAGTTTTGGAATTTGAAAAGTCTTAATTATGAAACTTAAATTCTAAACTCTAGAGTTTTAAAAGTGTAAAATCCAACCCTTATACTATTATAATATTAAAAGTTTAATACTTATATATATATATATATATATATATATATATATATATATATATGTATGTATGTATAAGACAGTCAGTCTTACCGTTAGTAGGCCTCATTCACGAAGCTGATCTATAAGGGGGGTATAAGGAAACTGCCTATCAAATGGCGGTTGAATGGGTGTCCACTCTCACCCACCGCTTCCTTGATTGGTGGAGGGTCGTTAGCCGAACGGGTAGGATAGGACATTAATTCTTATTAAAAAGGTATAATGATAATTACAAAAGTAACTAAATGTTTTTCATAAATTCCCAATCTTAGTTACTTTAGGAAAAATGTGGAAATGGTGCTATTCCATGAAATTGCACTTTGCAGCTTGCCAAGTCCTTAGTGGATCGTGTGTGGTTTACTGGCACACTAACTTGGACTAACAAGGGTGGCAAAGGGTAGCTTGATGTTTGTCATAGATCAATGAAGCGTGTGTGGTTAACCAGCACATTGATTAGGTGATAAATGACATCAAGAGTACCAAGCACATTTGCATGGTTATTCACACCTTGTTTGTGATCCTCGGTATCCCAGTCACAAACTTGAAGGGCATGATCAAGATTAAACATGTCATTGAAAAGTTCAATGAATCTCAAAGATCTAGGATTTTCATAAAACTTAATTCTTTTAAATTTTGGTTTTGGGTGGTGAAAATTGGTAAATCGTCATTTACCTCCTTTCACATAATTTACAATTAGATTACGACATCCCTTTTCTAAGTTGTGAATTATTGTGTGTGGGTCCTAGCCTTAATATTTCATTTGGGTGTCATATTAAGAAATTGCACTTTGCAGCTTGCCATGTCGTTAGTGGACCGTGTGTGGTTTACCGGCACACTAACTTGGACTAACAAGGGTGGCAAAGGGTAGCTTGATGTTTGTCATAGATCAATGGAGCGTGTGTGGTTAACCAGCACATTGATTAGGTGATAAATGACATCAAGAGTACCAAGCACATTTGCATGGTTATTCACACCTTTTTTGTGATCCTCGGTATCCCAGTCACAAACTTGAAGGGCATAATCAAGATTAAACATGTCATTGAAAAGTTCATTGAATCTCAAGGATCTAGGATTTTCATAAAACTTAATTCTTTTAAATGTTGGTTTTGGGTGGTGAAAATTGGTAAATCGTCATTTACCTCCCTTCACATAATTTACGATTAGATTACGGGATCCCTTTTCTAAGTTGTGAATTATTGTGTTTGGGTCCTAGCCTTAATATTTCATTTGGGTGTCATAATAAGGAATTTATATCTAATGAAACTTGTCTTTCTTTTCAGATGTCTACTTCAAACAACGCTTCTGGCTCCAACTCTTCTGGCTCTTTTTCCCTCATGAACTTATATGGGAGGGTAATCTTCGATGGCTCAAACTTTAACGATTGGATTCATAACATTCGTATGACCATTCGATACGAGGAAAAAGAATATGTCCTCAATAAAGAGCTAAAGGATATTGATGAAGAAACCGCCACTCCTGAGCAACTGGCTGAGTATAGGGCTTATGAGAAGGACGCGACAAAGGTGTCGTGCATCATGCTAGCCACTATGACTTCTGAGCTTCAAAAGTCCTATGAGGACTTCTGGCCTTTCGAGATGTACCAAGATTTGATGGAAATTTACCATCAGAGTGCTCTACAAGAAAGGTATGAAATCATTTCCTCCATGATAACAACCAAAATGAAGGATGGAGAGTCCATCACAGCCCACTTGCAGAAGATGCAAAGATATGTGGACCGCTTGCTGAAGTTGAATGTCAATTTTGATGAAGAGTTTGTTATCGACATTATCCTACACTCTTTACCTTCATGTTATGATCAGTTTCGTATGACTTATATTATGAACAAGGAGGAAGTCACTCTAAGCAAGCTTCAAGGCCTTCTGAGAACTGCTGAAAGTAGTTTGAAAGGCAAGTCTGTTGTACCCAATCCTACTACTGCTGCCCTAGTCCTGGAAATTAGACATGGTAAAGGGAAGAAAAGGAAAGCTCCTACAAAGAATCACAAGGGAAAGTCTCGAGATGGATCCTCTTTTAGTGGGTCTAAAGGTGGTTCTGCTACTCCCTCATCCAATCCAAAGGAAGCAGAGTGCTTCCATTGTCATGAAAAAGGGCATTGGAAACGAAGCTGCCCTAAATACTTGCAGGACATTATGGATGAGAAGATAAAGCCCACCTTCATAGGTATTTACACTATTCAATCTAACAACTCATCACATGCTAATTCTTGGGTCCTTGATACAGGATGTGGTTTTCACATTTGTTCTGATTTGCAGGGTCTAAAAAGAAGTAGGGATTTGGAGCACGGGAAGATGAACTTGATCATGGGGAATAGGAAAGCGTCGGCTGTCACCAAGATTGGAGTTTATTCTTTATTGCTTAGTAATGGGTTAGGGCTAGACTTGAATAATTGTTGCTACTCGTCAGATATGGCGAGAAACATTATTTCTTTTCATGGTTTATATAAACAAGGTTTTACATTTTCATTTAATAATGAAATTGGTTCTATTAATGCTTTTTATAATGATAAGTTTTATTTTGAAGCATTGCCTTGTAATGGTGTATATGAAATTGTGATTGTTGTAGACAACTTAGGAAATAATGTATTGCATATTGATTCATCCAATGGTTTGGACAAAGCATGCTTGTGGCATTGTCGTCTTGGACATGTCAACAAGAAGCGCATAGCCCAAATCCAAAAGGATGGAGTGTTGGAGTCATTTGACTTAAAGTAGGATGACACATGTGAATCTTTTTTACTTGGAAAGATGACCAAGTCACCTTTCACTGGTTCTTGTGAAAGAAGTGAGGGTTTGTTGGATCTCATACACACTGATGTGTGTGGGCCCTTCAGATCCACCACAAGGGATGCTAACCGCTTCTATGTAACCTTTACCGACGATTATAGTAGATATGGGTATATCTACTTAATCAAGCACAAGTCGGAAACCTTTGAAAAGTTCAAAGAGTTTAAGCGAGAAGTGGAGAATCAACTGGGCAGGAAAATAAAGATGCTCCGATCGGATCGAGGTGGTGGGTATCTTAGTATTGAGTTCCACGACTATCTAAAGGAATGTGGAATTGTTTCACAATTCACGCCACCTAGGACACCGCAGCTAAACGGTGTGGCTGAGAGACGCAATCGAACCTTGTTGGATATGGTTCGTTCCATGATGAGTCAAGCTTCGTTACCTATCTCATTCTGGGGGTATGCCTTAGATACTGCCGCCCATATCCTTAATCTAGTCCCAACTAAGAAGGTTGCCAAAACACCTCATGAAATGTGGACGGGGAAGGTTCCCTCGTTAGCACATATCAAGGTTTGGGGTTGCGAGGCTTTCGTAATACGAGAGACTCACGACAAGCTCGAACCTCGAAGTGAGCGTTGTATTTTCATCGGCTACCCACAGAAATCCTTTGGATATTTGTTCTATAGACCTAGTGAGAACATGGTCTTCGTAGCACGAAGTGGTGTCTTTCGTGAAAGGGAACTCATATGCCAAGAGGATAGTGGGAGGCAAATTGACCTTGAAAAGCTTCAAGAGTTAAGCGATGAAGGAACCTCTAACACTAGCACTAAACCTGAGGATGAAACTCCTGTTGAACCAGTTGACCAGTTCTTACCTCTGAGACGTTCTAGTAGAGTTAGTGTTCCACCTGTGTTATATGGTTTTCATATAACAAGTGAAGGTGATACGTTTATCAGTGATAGTACACTGATAAATTTGGATGAACCTAATAGCTACAAGGAAGCCATGGCGGGCCAAGAGTCTGCGAAGTGGAAAGAGGCGATGGACAGCGAGATTCATTCTATGTATGACAATCAAGTTTGGAACTTGGTAGACAATGTACCAGGTCGTAAGACAGTCGGTTACAAGTGGATCTTCAAGAAGAAGACCGACATGGATGGGAAAGTACACACATATAAGGCACGATTGGTTGCGAAGAGCTTTACTCAAACTCCTGGAGTTGACTATGACGAGACCTTCTCAGCTGTAGCGAAGATCAAGTCTATAAGGGTTATGCTAGCCATAGCTACGTTTCATGATTATGAAATATGGCAGATGGATGTCAAAACCGCTTTCCTTAATGGGAAATTGGCTAAAGATGTTTACATGAGTCATCCAGGGGGTTTTGTAGATGCAAAGTACACTAATAGAGTGTGTAAGCTTGAGAAATCCATTTATGGATTAAAGCAAGCATCACGCAGATGGAATCTTTGTTTCGATGAGAAAGTCAAACAGTTTGGATTTTTGATAAGCGAGGATGAGTCTTGCGTATATGTCAAATCTAGTGGGAGTATAGTTAGCTTTCTGGTATTGTATGTCGATGACATACTGCTCATAGGAAACGACGTTCTAACCTTGCAGGAAGTTAAGTCCTAGCTTGGGAAGTGTTTCACTATGAAGGACCTTGGGGAAGCTACTTACATTCTGGGAATAAGGATATTGAGAAATGGGAGTAAAAGACTAATAGGAATTAGTCAAAGTACCTACTTGGACAAGGTGTTGAAACGTTTTAACATGGAGAATTCCAAGAAAGGAGAATTGTCTATCCAGAGCAATACCAAACTAAGTAAGACTTGGAGTCCGAGTACCGATGCCGAAATAGCATAAATGAGTCGAGTACCATATGCTTCTGCCGTTGGCTCGATCATGTATGCTATGACATGTACTCGCCATGATGTGGCTTTTTCTTTAAGCATGGTTAGCCGATATCAAGGGAATCCTGGTAGAGCACACTGAATTGCAGTAAAAAAACATTCTGAAGTACCTGCGGAGGACTAAGGACTAGGTCCTTACCCTCGGTGGGAGTGATCACTTGAGAGTGACAAGGTATAGTGACGCCAGCTTTCAAACCGACAGAGATAATTTCCGCTCTCAGTCGGGCTGGGTATTTACCCTAAATGGAGGAGCAGTAACATGGAAAGTTCCAAGCAGGAGATTGTAGCCGATTCAACGCAAATCAGAGTACATAGCAGCAAGCGAAGCATCGAAGGAGGAAATATGGCTAAAGAACTTCATCAGAGACCTTGGAGTTGTGCCAGCCGTAAAGTAGCCTGTTGAGATTTTCTGTGACAACGAGGGTGTGGTCGCCTTAACCAAGGAACAAGGGATCATGGCAGATCCAGGCACATCGACAGAAAATATCACTGCATAAGACATCGAGTAGAAGAGGGACTACTCGTAGTGAAGAGGGTATCGTCAGAGGATAACCCAGCAGATCCCCTTACGAAAGGACTGAGTAGGGTTAAGCACTTGCAACATGCTAGGAATATTGGGCTAAAGGACGATATTAGTTTTAGTGATTAGATAGACAGTTAGAAACTTGTAATAAATAAATGTAATTGACATTTGAGGATTAAATAAAATGGGTTTTATTTATAAGTAAAGTTTACTGTCTTTTGTCAATTGATTATTTATGCTTCACTTTTCGCATGTTTTGACTTCCAGAATAATATGATTTTTCAAACTATCCACAGTCGATCATACTTTGGAAGTAGGTTATGAATTTAGATTGTCATGAATTGGTTTGTAGATTGTCTAAAGTGTTTAGACATAGCAAAAGTTTGCTACAACGTTCATGAGTGCTCCTGAAATAAGATTTGAGTATTGGATTAAACTCACGCTCACATAAATCACTTAATGGAATTTATCATTGGTGATTGTGAGACGATAATATCGTATAGTCTTCAAACCAATATATATGAGTTGTTGATTACGAGTTGGTTGTGCATTGATAGTATGAAAACGCATCAGTAACTTGATGTTGTAAAACGTATTGTTGTGTATAATTTAACAAGTAATTGGTACAAAAATATAAGTCGAAGTTTATATGTTCCTTTTTTCCTAAGAGGATTAAAAGCGATATCTTGGGCCTCTCGATGATTTTGTTTTGACTTATATGTCGGGCCCGGTCAGGGCTCAATTGATGTGTTCAATTAAGTTCTATGTCAAACAAATCAGAAATCGGGAAACAAACTGGTGGAAAATAAGTATGACTATGTTCCATGTCTTTTTCCACATGATATCTTGAAGAATAGAGGATTATATGATCCCTTATCTAAAGGGCGCGTCATTGACTAGGTCAGAGTTCGACAGCGGCTTTTGAGAGTGTAACGCCCGCAGATTCGGGCTAGTCAATTTAGAGACAATGAGCGTCAAAAATGACTTTTTGATGGAAGATTATTTAGAAGGAGTAATCTTAACCAAGTTATAGTATATGTCACAAGGTTTCCGTACATATAAAGAACACCGAAATCCGAGTTATAACGAAGAAGTTATGACCCGTCGAAGTTTTACGGCAAAACCGGCACGACACCGGGAATCGTAAAAAGTGAACTTATGATAAAATAATTTCTAGCCTTAGCAATCTAAACGAAAGTCGTAGTATATGTTAAACTGAGAGTGTGCATAAAAAGACGTCCAAATCTGACTTCGTATGACGAAGTTATGATTTTTCTAAGATTTAGCATAGCAGTGCACAGCCCGAAATTTGAATTTTAGATCGGTCGATTTTTAGCTAAAATAATCTAAACGAGAAATAAAGATATCGTTAGTAGGAGTTAAACGATAAAAAGACAGTAAAAAACGGAGCTCGTATGCGAAAGATATGGACGAAGCTTAGTCCCTACTCTTCGAGCGCGGCGAATTCGATACAATTTTGTAAATCTGAGATATAGTGAGAATTAGCCGACCGGATCTAAATGAAAGTTGTAGTACTCGTAAATACCAACGCTTGGATATAAAGAATGTAGAAAATAGGGCTCATACGCGGAAGATACGGACGAAACTTAGGGCCTACTCTACGATAAAACTCCTATAAATAAGAGATGAACTCTTCATATTTTCTTCACACCATAAGCCTTTCTTTCTCTCTCTAACTTCTCTCTATACTCCCTAAACCCCCCCCCCCCTAAACCCTACGAAACTTCCCTAGCGCTAGAAGAAAGCCCCGGAGCGCACGAAGGCTCCGAGAAAAAGAGCTTTTCGGCTCGGAAACACTGCTCCAGCGAAGCCCGGTTTTTAATAAAAACCCGCTGTTTCGTCGAAGGAAAATAGAATCGTTAAAAGCGAAGCGCTGCCCGAGTTTGGAATCGTCACTTTAACAAGTGAGTGGATAGTTACTTTCATCTTACACATAGATATGAAGTATTTTATATAAATTACGTGCTATGTGTATATACTGTCTGAATACTTGTTGTCTATGTTGGATGAAACGTTTTATACATGTTTTAAACGATCTAAACTGTATATGTATTTTATATCTACAAAATGTGTTGGGTAAAACGTGGGTAGATTAGAGGTGAGATAAATGATAAGCGATGAAAGATGAGATGAATGATGAGCGATGATATATGAGTGATAAAATATGGTGCGAAGCGATGACCTAAGCGATGAGCCAAAACGATAAGCCAAAACGATGAGCCAAAATGATGAGCCAAAGTGATGAGCCAAAACGATGAGCCAAAACGATGAGCCAAACGATGAGCCAAACGATGACCCGAGCGATGGCCCCGTCATCTAGCAGAGTATGGATGACAACCACAGGCTATTCTAGACAGTCTGGTAGAACACTAGCAGGCTCGCAACCTGTAGGTGTTGTGAACGATGTGTTCACACAGTGTACTCTAAAAAACCCATTGACAGGTATTACTAGTGGACTCTCGAAAACGATACTGTCTATAAACGAGACAAACCCTGGCGACTATGCAGACTTAGTGTCGATTCCTTAGGATACTCCTTAGGAATGAATGAACGAGGAATAGCTGAATCTTAGGGTAGATCCATAAGAGTGAAGAAGATAATGGGGATGGGTAATTGGGTTGATTGTTTGATGTTTAACATAATAATTATATTATTGTGGGTTGAAAACCCTATGTACTCACCAGGTTTCCCAACCTGACCCACTCAAGCTTATTTGTATCACAGGTGTCGATATGAAGCTACTTTACACTGATGGATTTAAAAGAGATGTAGATCACAAGTGTAAATGAATGTAAGTTCTGTTTATGCTTATGTTTCTGTATTGACGATGACATCCCAAATGTTTTAAAATGGATAAAAATACATTTCTTCGGAAATGCTTTGATAACGTATTTATCATGTTTTTCTGTGAACAAATTCCGCAACATTTTTTATTAAAATAGGTACTCTGATTTTTATAAAGCATAAACAAAATCGGTCTTTTCTGGCCGTGAAAATGGGGATGTCACAGAGAGTTACGATTGCTAATCGGATTTTGAAGTTACATTGGCAGTTATAATTATTAGACTTATCCAAGTGGGAGACTGTTGGATTAAGTGTCTAAGCCCATAACTATAATTGGTATGTACTTGACCCGCTAGTAGCATGGTCCTTTTGGGTTGCCTTCACCGGAGCAATTCGATAGGATGGACATTTGAGAAAGAGGTTATTTGTGATTTATTAATATATTATATGAATAATATATTAATTGAGAAATCATATTATTTAATTAGTATTGATCAAGATTTAATTTGGAATTAATTTAGTGATCAAAAGAGACTGATTATATTTATGGGGACTGATTAGGTAAATCAGTAATACTTGTAGTTTGGGCTAATTATCCATGTTGATCAGGGATGGACTAAACTATATGAGAGTCCATGAAGGTGTAGTCCAAAGGGCCTATGAAATGTGAAGAGTCATGGTGAATTAGGGTTTACATGTAAGAAACCCTAGTGTTGGGGTTCAAAGTTGTGAGATGTCAAAATTATCTTTGTTACTTGTAATATTGAAATTTTGGATTGTATGTTTATTTTAAGGACTGCTTTTGTAATGAAGCTTAGATGTCGAAGTCCTTATATATTTTGTGCTTTCAGTTTTCCCTATAAATATGGGAAGGATACTTTAGAGGTTAAGAAGTTTCGTGATTGTAATCATTTCTCTTTCCCTCTTGTATTCAATTGATCAAGCCATATAACGTGCCAAACAGATTATATTTAGATCTTGTGTTCTAAATCATTTCGTACTCTGATTTTGTTTGATTACTCTATTTAATTGGAACTACATTTGATATCAGAGCAGGAATCAAATTGTTTTGATCTAATTTTCTTCTGTATCAAAAGCTTTTTGAATCTCGTTCTAGATTCAAAAGTTTTCGCACTTTTGATCCTAAAAATCTTTGTAGATCTTCAGTTCTGATTTGATTCTGCATTCTGATTGTCAAATCGACTGTTCGGTGTTCATTTTCTGTTTGATTCATCTTATTCATCTCAAATTTCTCAAGCTTTTATCTGAATTCGTCCGTACATCAATGGCGAACTTCAACATGAATACTATGACTTCTTTCTCTTATTTGCTAGGATCTTCAACTAAGATTCTTATGCTTATTCCAGAGTATTACGATCAATGCACAAATCGTATGGAGGATTACTTGAATGGACTCGATGAAGAGTTATGGAAGTGTATTACTGATGATGTTCATCCACCTCTATCTGTTCAAAACATTGGTACTTCTGCATCAACTCAAAGTGTTACTGAACAAACTGAAATGCTACAGAAGAATGAGAAAAGATGTATGAGAGAACTTCGTGGTGCTCTTCCTCTTGTTGTGTATAATTACGTTCGAACTTGCAAAACCTTAAAAGCAATCTGGAATACACTGAAGAAAAAGTATCAGGGTAGTAAGAAGACCAAAATCAGTTAAATTAAGCAATGTCTGATTGAATTAAGTGAGTTCATGCAAAAATATGGAGAATCGATCGAATTGTACTATGATCATCTGAACGAGCTTATCTACAAGTGCAACATGTATGGAATTACCAGGTCTGTTATGGAATACAACCTTACTTTCATTATGGGGCTTCGCAAGGAGTGGAGGAATGTGAGCTTGATGATGAAGACGCAACAAACCATTGATTATTTGACTATCAATGATCTTTACAATATGCTAAAAGCTCATGAAACTGAAGTGAATGAAATAGCAAAAGAGTCAAAAATTAATCTGTGTGGTCCATTAGCATTGGTTTCGAAGGTATCGGGAAGAGTATGTGAGATTGAAGCTACTGAGAAGGAAAGTTCTGAAGACGAAGGTCTTATCGTCAACTTTGATGACGAAGTGGTGGCCTTTTACTCCAACAACAGAGTAAAGAAGTTATATGAGAAACCATTCAATTCTATGCCGAAAGTTGGTGAAATGAAGGGAAGTAACACTGGGAAGGTTAGTGATGAGAAGATGTTTGAGAAGAAGGAGGTTAAAGTTGAAGATTCAAAACAAGAGAAAAAGCTAAAGGGAGATTCGGGAGTTGATTGTCACTACTGTCATGGTGCAAATCACATGGCAAATGACTGTGTGCTGAAGAAGAAAGAAGAAAAGAAGCATAGGGTTAAGGATGAGGCTTACTATTCTGAAAGGCTGGAAGAAGTGAGGGCTAAATTGAAGGGACTATCATTGGTAACGAGAGGAGAAGATGAGGATGAGGGAAAATACCAAATTTGGTGTTCAGGCTCGGATGACGAAGAAATGAGAAATCCAAAACATGGAGCCATGTTTGCAAGGTATGAGGAGAATGAAGGAGAGAAAGTTACTGGTAGCTGCTTTTTTTAGACATCTAGAGACAATGCACCAATGACTTTGAAGGTACATTCTCTACTTCAGTCCTTTAACATTCCTTCAAGTGCTTATAATTCTGTGTTAACTGAGTTTGGTGTTGTTGTTACTTATGTTAATAATCTAGTGATCTCTGCTAGCAATGAGGCTAAAAAATCTAGTACTCAGTTACTAGAAACCCAAAGGATGTTGGAGGCGAAGAAGGCTAAGATAGACCCTCTAGAGTTGCAAATAACGAATATCATGATTGATAGAGATAGTTTGAATACAGATAATAGGATTTTATTAAAACAAAGGAATATTTACTGTAATTCTGCTAAAAGACTTTATTGTAAATTGACTGAATTGCATCACTCTAGTGACATAAGTAAAGAAGAACATAGGAAGGTTCTACCATTCTTATCTTTCGAAAGGAAAAAAGTAGATGCAACTACTTATGATTGTGAGATGACTATTTCTTACTTTGATAAAGTTATCGATAGTAGATATCCCTATGGAATAATGAAAATTGATGAATATTTAGATGCTAATGATCTTGTTGATATAGTTAATAAGACTTTGATTGTAAATGAACAAATCAAGATTTTGAAAAAGACTGAGAATTCGACTTCTGACTCTCAAAACAATTTTGTTAATATCAAAGATGACAATATCAGTGAAATTGAAGCAGAGGAAGTTGTTGACTGTTCTCAGTTATCTGTCATTAATGTCAAATCATTAGCTAAAGGTAAAGAAAAATGTCATGATTCGAATATTAAAATTGACAAAGACCAACCCTCTACTTCTAAAGTTTTTGACCCTGACCATGTAGTTGTCGAAGATAGTCCGACTGACAGTGATGATGATGACGAGGTTTCGAAGGAAACAATAGATCCAAATGTTTCGAAAGAACAAAAATTGCTCGCATTGTTGAAGATCAGGTGTATGAAGAAACAATGAAATTTGATAAAATCATCAGAGAAAAAGGTTCTCATTATCTTGAACCTAATTATGTGGTTTATCCAAACTTCATGTGAACTGATAATTTCATCTTTCCAAACCAAGTTTTTGTTACAAAGGGTAATGGAGACAATGTGAAACCAGAAATCAACAAACTGGTTGAAGAGGACAATAAGAAAGCTTTGAAGGATGGATTTTTCTCAAATCAAAGCACCGTTGAGAACAATCTTACCAAAAACTCATACACTTTTCAAAGACAAAAACCAAGTCGATCTTGGGTGGTTAAAACTGAAACGTCAAGGGTTGAAAAACAAACAAAAGTTAAAGTTTCTGAAAAACCAATTGAAAAAATTCTAAGTCAAAAAGAAAGAATTCAAAAGAATTCACAAGAAAATGGTATTTCAAAGAATAAAGCACGAAATAAGGCTTATTGGAATACTTATATGTCTAAAAAGAAAAAACACAATTTCTCGTCCAAAATGACTGAAAAGAAAAACTCTGAATCAGTTAAGACAACATCACAAAATCCATCTTTTGGTGAAAAGAAATCAATGTCGAAACCTTCAAAATCACACGAAGATTTTTGTAAACACAAGGAACATGTTTTGAAACCAAATCCAAAGTCAAATGTTCAAACTTCTTATCATGAGAATTATATGAAAATTAAACAAAAGAGTTTTATTAAGAATTCTAACAATCCAAGGTTTTCACAAAATAATTTTCAGAGAAGTGATTTTCGATCAAACAAACAAAAGACTTATCATCGTGTTCCTTATCAAAACTAGTTTTCAAATTCACAAACATTTTTTCCAAAAAATAATGTTGGTTATCAAAACAAATTTCAGAATCGTTATAATCCTCATGTTTCGAAAAGAAAGCCAACAAGACACTTTGATAAATTCAAAGTTGAAGGGAGAAGAAATGAATCTTTTAAGCCTGATCAACCTCATTTTCAAAACCCACCTTCGAAACAAACCACAAAAGCTACATTTGTGAAAGGAAAAACAGATGTGCAAAATATCAATCATTGGTTGGAAGGGAAGGGAAAGAGTTTTCAATCTGGGAAATTCTCTCAAGAACAGATTAAGGATGCATATGAGAAGTATCTTAATGAATCCTCAAATGGAAGTTCTTCGTAAAAAGAATCAAATCCTTCTATTCAAAAAATGGAGAGAAGTTTCGACACAAAAAGTCAGTGAGAAAGAACCTAAGAAGAATGAGGTGCACGTTGATGTTGACTTTAAATCTTCGAATGATTACATTTCGATACATTTAAATAATGATGTGGACTTAATTGATAGTGTCAAAACAAAAGTTCGAAAATGGATAATTGGATCTTCGATACATCAAGCTTTTTATTCTAATAATCTAGCACCCAAACAGCCTTGGGGACCTAAATTCTTTAAATGATTCTAGGTTTTGTGTGGCGAGCAATACGATGACAAATGGTATATTAACAGTGGTTGCTCTCGTCACATGCCTGGGAAAAAGGAAAACCTAAGAGATTTTCGAAGTCTGGACAATGCTGGTGTTGTGAAATTTGGAAATAACAACAAATGTCAAGTCAAAGGTTATGGGAAAGTGACCAATGGGAAGTTTACAGTCAACAGAGATGCATATGTCGAAGGTCTTCAACACAATTTGAATATTTGATCAGTGTTTCACAACTTATAGTGGGCATTGCCAATCAAGTTGTATTTAATGAAGAAGGAAGTGTCATCTCCAATATCGAAACAAAAGAAGTTCTTCTTAAATCAAAACGAAAAGGAGATATGTTTACACTTGACATCAAACCCATTGTTGGTGATCCTTCTGTTTGTTTACTTTCGAAGGCTCCCTCTGATATAAGCTGGCTGTGGCATCGACGATTGTCACATTTGAATTTTAAAAATTTGAACAAATTGGTGTTAAAAGATTTTGTGTGAGGTTTGCCTGTATTAAAATTTGATAATGATACTCTATGTGCAGCTTGCGAATAAGGAAAACAACATCGGCAAGGTCATCCGATTGTGATTGATTCCAAGATCGTCGAACCTTTGGAACTTCTTCACATAGACCTTTGTGGTCCTTCGACAGTTGAAACACTCAACAAGAAGAGGTACATTTTGGTTATTGTTGATGATTTTTCTAGGTTTACTTGGGTATATTTTCTTCGTTTGAAATCAGAAACAGCTCAAGTGATGATCGATTTTATCAAACACATCGAATTAAGTTTGAAGAAAAAGTTTTGTAAAATCAAGAGTGACAATGGCTCTGAGTTCAAGAACAAAGTTCTAGATTCGTTCTTGGATGATAAAGGTATTTCGCACAACTTTTCATCTCCTTACACACCTAAACAAAACGGTGTTGTCGAAAGGAGAAATCGTTCACTCTGCGAAGCAGCACGAACGATGTTGACTTACGCGAATCTTCCACAATATCTCTGGGCTGAAGCTGTTTCAACCGCTTGCTTTACTCAAAATCGGTCTTTTATTCATAGAAGATTTGATATCACCCCTTATGAAATCATTAACAACAGGAAACAAAATGTAAAATTTTTCCATGTTTTTGGTTGTAGGTGCTTCATTATGAATCTTAAGGATAATCTTTCGAAATTTCAAACTAAAGCTGATGAAGGAATATTCTTAGGATATTCTCATAATTCTGTGGCATACAGGGTGCTCAATAAGCGATCAAGGAAGATAGAAGAAACATTTAATCTCACATTCGATGATCACAATGTCAAAAGTGTTGAAAAATGTTTTGATCAACAACCAATCATTAATGAATCAAATTCTGAATCTGAAAGTGTTAAATCATTCGATTTTGATTATGATTTAATTTTTGGTACTCCTGATAGGGCTATTGATGCTAAAATCCATGCTGAGGATAATCGAATTCCTGAAGCATCGAAACATTCCGAAGATTCGACTGTAATACAACAAATTGTTGATTTCCACTCGACAACAAATTCTCCGGTCTATAACGAAAGTCTGCCAGTTTTAAAAACTGATCAAGTGGATGGGGAGCACTTGACATCGATTACTCATGTTGAGGGGGAGCATACTTTCGAGGGGGAGAATGGGAGAATGAATGCTGGTGATGAGGGGAGCATAAAGAAGATGATTTTGTCGACGGGGAGCAAAATGATAAACTAACGAATATTTTAAATAATCAATACGAAATTTTTCATGATTTGACTAATAATGTGTCAATTGCAGGATCAGAGAATGATGAAACATTCGAAGATGCACCTTTGGACTTTGATCCAACATATCCTCCAATGGATAGATGGACTCGAAATCATCCATATGAACAAATTCTTGGTGATCCACAAGCTGGAGTATTGATGAGAGCTCAAATTCATGCAAAGAATGAGGTACTCAATACTCATTAGGAATTTTGCATGTTCAATGTTTTTATTTCGAAAATTGAACCAAAAACAGTCAAAGATTGCAATGGAAGATCCTGATTGGATTGTTTCTATGCAATTTGAATTGGATGAATTTAAACGAAATAAAGGTTGGCGTCTAGTTCCTAAACCAAAAGACGTGTCAGTGATAGGATTAAAATGGATTTTTAAAAATATAACAGATAAAGAGGGTAATGTTGTTAAGGGTTATTCGCAACAAGAAGGTGTAGACTATGAAGAAACCTTCGCCCCTGTCGCAAGACTCGAGGCAGTTCGAATATTTTTGGCCTATGCAGCACACAAGGATTTTGATGTCTGCCAGATGGATGTCAAGTGTGTGTTTCTCAACGGTGAACTCGAAGAGACGGTGTATGTTGAACAACCTCCAGGTTTTGTTAACGAAAAATTTCCTGATCATTGTTATATCTTAGACAAAGTTGTTTATGGGTTAAAACAAGCACCAAGATCCTGGTATGCAACTCATACCAATTTTTTAAAGCAATCGAAATTTAAACAAGGATCAGTTGATCCCACTCTCTTTCGAAAGAAAGTTGGGGATCATCTTATGCTTGTTCAAATTTATGTCGATGATATTATTTTTGGATCTACTGACCCTACTTTGCCAAGAGAATTTGAAATTTTGATGAAAAGCCAGTTTGAGATAAGTATGGTGGGGAAGATAAACAATTTTCTAGGATTAAACATTCGTCAAAGCAGAGAAGGCATATTTATCAATCAAGAAAAGTATACACGAAATCTGCTAGAAAAATTCGGAATGATGAATAGCTCGAAGCTGAGAGTACCAATGGCTGTTGGAACGAGGCTAAATCCATCATTGGATCAACCAGCTGTTGATCTCACATTGTATTGAAGCATGATAGATTCGTTACTTTATTACCTCACGGTAAGTCGACCTGATATTATGTTTTCCGTATGCAATTGAGCTAGGTACCAATCAAATCCTAGATAACCTCATCTAACTGCAGTCAAGAATATATTTCTCTATCTCAAAGGAACAACTTCGTTAGGATTGTAGTATCCTTCGAAGACATGCTTCTTCATACAAGCATTCTCAGATGCTGACTTAGGAGGTTGCAATCTTGATCGAAAGAGCACAAGTGGCAGATGTCAACTATTGGATGGGAAGTTAGTAAGCTGGCAATCGAAAAAACAAACATGTGTGTCGATTTCCACAACAGAAGCAGAATATGTTGCTGTTGCAGCTTGCACTTTACAAATCATATGGATACAAAGTCAACTGCGTGATTATGCAATCAACATAAAGAAAATTTCGTTGTATTGTGACTCACAAAGTGCCTTTCGCATCTGCCATAACCCTACGCAACATTCTAAAACCAAACACATTGCTCTTCGTTACCATTTTATAAAATATCATGTTGAAGATGGAAACATAGAAATTCATTTTGTAAACACCACTGATCAGCTTACTCATATCTTTACAAAACCTTTGGATGAAAAATCATTTGTAAGAATTCTAAATGGCTTAGGAATGATGACTGCGAATTCTGTTCCTGGACAATTTTCGTTAGAATGAGAAGCCAAAAGTGTCGAAAAGATGTCGATTCAGCGCTTACTGTTCATAGTCAACGCTTCGACATGCTTCGTTTTTGACATCATGCTCAATGGGTTGACAAAAATCTTCGTTACTTTTGCTATATTTTTAAAATTTTCGTTAGTCAGATACAATTTTTTCGTTATCAAAAATCAAAAACTATCAAAAAGATTTTCATTTTTTTATATTTTGTTTTCAAAAATCAAAAACAACAAAAAGATTTTCATTTTTGTCTTTATCTTTCAAATATCAAAAATACCAATAAGATTTTTCGTTATTTTTGTTATTTTCATTCAAAAAATCAAAAAAAATAATAAAATAATAATAATAATAATAATCCAAAAATCTTTTTTTTGTTTTGTTTTTGTTCCTCTTTTCGTGTGTAGGTATTAGCGAAGATTTTTGGTGGTTCATGCTTGCTGCTTAAGGGAAAGGTATATTTTCGAAACTATGTCCTAGTTAGGATGTCCCTAGAAGCATACTGCAGCATGTCGACCCAAGCCTCCATGACTCAATGGGTTTCGAAGCCTTAATGAATCTCTCATTCTGAGGATTCTTCCCAACTAGGCTATATTCCCATTATTCACTGAGCTACCATACTCTACTCATTTGAGTTTAGAGTTTTCTGCTTGGTCCATAAATAGCAGTGGTACTTTTGTATCTTTAAACCAATCTTTTTCATCGTAAAGTTCTTTCACGATCACACACAATGACATATGTCCAAAAGATTTCTGGTATAAACCAATCAGGATCTAGACATATCAAAAGTCTGTGTTTATGAGACCGTGATGGAAGTGAAACCCAAACTTTCGAAACATAAGGAATTGACGGGGAACTTTGTTCCAGATATTAACGAAACTTTTGTTTCAGTACCCATTTTTGATACTCAAAATTATATTCTTTCTTTTGTAGTGATCTTGATCAAATGTTCGAAACCCACGACATTTGTTACCCAACAGGGTTCAGGAATAATTTTGGTTTGAAGAATATGATTTCTGTATGAGTGTCATTCTCAACCTTCGTTACTTAATAAATTTTCCAAAGCCTACTTGTCACTGACTACACTGGTCAAACAGGTAATTTCGTTTACAACTTGTCACTCTTATGTTTAGATGTGCTTTGTAATGAAATTTTAAACCACCTTTGAAACTTGATAAAAGAAGCCCTTCGATACTTTTCTACAAGTATTTGATTGTACTTTACGGCTACGGGTACAACTTTCAAGGAACACGTGGCAAGTCTATTAATGCTAACCGTTTGGGATTCAAATTGTGGTTACATATAAAAGGAGATTTGGGGATTCATTCCAATTTTATGCTCACAATTTATTCTCAAAAGATTTGTGCTATCATTTTCTCTGTTTCTTCAAGTTCTTTTCCAAACCCTAATCATGGATGCTCATCAATCGCAAACCATAGACGATGTCTCGTCTCAGCCACTAATGAAGATTCAAAGCACAAATTACCAAGTTCAAGGTGATGAAAGTGTTTATCTAGAGGCATTATAGATGCTCGTTGTGGCTCTCAAGAGTTCGGTGTTGTCTACTGCTATGTTCAACTCTTTTGCTGTTCCAATGTCTTGGCTATCTTTGGCAGGTTCTACTGCAACTTACAGCAAAACCATGATGGTTGTTACTTTTCAATTGACGAATGACAAGAAGTTCAGACTATCAAAGAAGTTGTTCGCCCAAATCTTGAAGATCCCTAATTGTGAACCGTTTTACAAAGTCTTGAATGAACAAGTAATTCACATGTTCAATGAGATGGGTTATCAACCTACTCTCACCAAGATCAGCGAGTTCAAGAAATCAGGGTTGCCATGAATTTGGAACTTTCTATTTGGAATTTATCTTCGATGCTTAACAGGTCGAAGTGTGGGGTCAGATAAAGGAAGATTAGAAGTGTATGCTATGGTGGCTGGCATTTACTATGATCTACAGGTGGATTATGCGACACAACTTTGGAATGAATTTCTCAAAAGTATTGAAAATACGAATGCTGTTGATGGGGTCTTGTGTGCTCGATACTGGAGTCGTATTCTTCAGTTCGTCTATGACAAAGAGGGTATTCAAGTCCATGAAAACGAAGAAACTGCTAGTTTTGCTTTATATCAGTTTCCTAAAACTGTTGAATATGATGCTGAAATTTTTCCAAATATTGCTAGAATTCCAGATGCAATGCTTCGAAAAGTTGATCCTATGAATCTTGTGTTGGTGAATTATTTGACTACGATTAATCCTGATGTTGTAACTGGGGTGGTATTCACAAAGACAACTGAAGGTCCTTCGAATAAGAGATGAGGTTCAAAGAAGGAAGCTCAGCCAAGCCCTTCGATAGTTGTTCCAGTTGAAAAAGAAGTTAAATCTCCAAAGAAGGTCACAGTTAAAGTAAAAGCTTCGAAGAAAAGCTCAAAGTCTGTTGTTCTTGAAAATGTTGATCCTTCGAAGGATGTGGTACCTTCAAAGACTGGTGTTCTCAAACGACTCAGGAAAATGTCTCATAAACCTCGTCATTCTCCTGAAAGAAGGTCTGGAAGTTTTGCACCTTCATTTGTTAGAAAGCCACAGATTGGTCGAAAGGGTGTTCTCATTCGTGAAATACCCGTTCCTGTTTCTCCACAAACAAAGAAAAGGAGAGCAGAATATATGGCGAATAAGATTTCAAAGAAACAAAGGGAGCAAAGGAAACTCGTGTTGCAAGAATATTCAAATGACGAAGAAGTGGTTCCTGAAACACAACTTACAGATACAATAATGGGCCATTCTTCATCTGTGAGGGATTCTCCAGGTAAGTCGACTTTCGAGGAGACTAGAAATCTTGATGGCTCTGTGAAAACTTCTATAGTGGACACAACCATCAATCACGGTCAACCAAAGAGTTCGACTCCTAAGCAGACAATGGTCATACCACCCGAGGTTTCGCATACTGAATCATTTCATGAGGAGGTTCGAATCTCAGGCATCACTACAAACGTATCTGATACGGGTGCAAATGTCAATAAGGGTGATGGAGTTTTGACACATGAAGCCCAAGGTCACCCTTCTCTTTTCGTGTCATCTACTTTCGAAACCTCAAATATTGATACTTCAGTTTCGTTACCACCATCTCTTGTTCCCAATACATCTTATATTCCTTCTTCTACTCATTCTCCTATTTTCGATACAATTATCAAACAACCTATTACTTCCTTATTCCCATCACAATCTACTGAAGAATCCAGAACAGTTCTTGATGATGAAACTGATGACGGCGGGTTTGTTGGTTCCTTTGCTGACATTGAATTTGATCCTAAAGAGGAGAATATTCCCGACAACATGCTCATGTCCGGGAAGCAGTTCAAGATTTTAAATCGCAAGCTCAATTCTATACTACAATTTCAAGCTGATGCATGGGGAAACCATTCAGTTTCGGGTATTGAAAAGGATGTTATGTTGAAAGCCCAAGAGCTTCGTCTTCTCAACTAGATTGATCAGTCTGACAAAAACAACAAATTACGGGTCAAGGCTCAATTTGAGACATTCATTGATGAACTGAAGGATTTGAAAACATTTGCCAAACAACGACCTATTTTGTTTGTTCAGGATGTCAAAACTGTTCGAGAAGATGTCAATCGAAAGCTTGAAGAGTTAAGATCAGACATGGAAAAGGAATTACAGGAAGTAACAAATAGCTACTCTTCAATTCTCGAAAAGGTGGATATTATTACTGGGGCTGTAACTAATATAACTCAATCTTACAGTTTTATGCTTTCGAAGATGGATGCACACGCTGAGTTGGAAACGAAACATTTTGGAAATATTGATGCATTGCTGGGTGAATTGAAGACCATGGTTTCGAATTCACGTTATTCTTCTCTATTCACTCCTGAGTTTTTAACTCAGAAGTTTCGTCTACTTGAGTCAACAATTCATTCTGAATTGGCTCCGCTTTCGAAACTGTTGAACTTACTTCCAACGGATGCCCCACCTGTTGTTACAGGGGTGCAAGGGGGAGAAAGAAAGGTGGTTGAAGTAAGTAAAGGCGAAGGAGCTTCTGGGAATTTAAGTGGAGATGTTAGTGGTGATGCGAAAATTGTGGGGAAAATCCTGACAACTCAAATTCCTACAACTCTGCCTATGAAGACTAGTTCAATAATTTCGACAATAACAACAACAACAAGACCATAGGAAAAAGGGACTCTTATTGGTGGTTCAAGTTCCTCTTCGAATCCCACACCCACTGAAGCAGGGAAAGGAAAAACAGTTGTTGTTGAAAAGTCGAAGGAAGAAAGAAAAGCAGAGATTGAAGCTGAAATGGAAAAAACAACGACATATTCAAAGTATTCTCAGACTTCGTCAGAATGATCCTCCAACTCTGAACAAAGGTGATCCTAGAAAACTACATAGCTATGAGAATATTGAAGCTATGGTAGTTCATGGAGAAATTCATGACTTTGAGAAGAAACCAAAGAAGAGTTATGCAACTCATAACTCAGATATGAATCAGCTTGATTTTCCTATCAACAAGATGATGTATCTTACTTCGCACTATCAGATTGTTGACAAGTTTGATGACAAGGAAGAGTTAAAGAAGCTAAAGTTTCGATTTCATGCATTACTTAGGAAAGAAGAAGAAGAAGTGTGGTCACTCATCAAGATAGTTCGAGTTTTGAATATATCTAAAGATGTTTTATTCTTCAAAACTTTCGATATCATGTGATCAGGGAAAACAATACCAAATTCACCTTTACTGTTGCTGACTTTCCTCTTATGAATCTAAATGACTTGATCACAGTTGCGAAGATTCTTAAGGTCAACAATGAAACGATACTTCAGAGTACAAGCAAAGAATATTATTTGATGGGTCTTGCTCATATAAAGGTTTTCATAGACAATTATTTCAATTGTTTAGCCTTGACAGACATTGAATTAGCTTTGACAATGAGCAAAGAGATAACTCTTCCTCAATCAATTTTGAAGAGTAAAGTTGATTTGCAGCCTTATAATGATGGAGAGATTTGTCTAAAGCCTCTTGGAATAGTTTTTGTTGGAAGAAGCAAGAAGGGAAGAAAATGAAGTATTTATTTCAAGCCTGTGATGTCGAAAGATATAGTACATCTCATTATATGAACCTGATGGTTCGTATGAATAACTGTAAGAAGAACAATGACAAAGATAAGGCTGAGTTGTAGATGGTGATGAATTGGTATGCAGCGATTAGAAGTTCGATGCATCAAGCAATCCAAATGTTAATGACTTAGGTTCTACACTTCTCACAAAGGGGGAGAATGTTGGGGTTCAAAGGTTGTGAGATGTCGAAATTATCTTTGTTACTTGTAATATCGAAATTTTGGATTGTATGTTTATTTTAAGGACTACTTTTGTAATGAAGCTTAGATGTTGAAGTCCTTATATTTTTTGTGCTCTCAGTTTTCCCTACAAATATGGGAAGGATACTTTAGAGGTTAAGAACTTTTGTGATTGTAATCATTTCTCTTTCCCTCTTGTATTCAACTGATCAAGCAATATAACGTGCCAAACAAATTATATTTAGATCTTGTGTTCTAAATCATTTCGTACTCTGATTTGTTTGATTACTCGACTCAATTGGATCTACACCTAGGAATTCCAAACTATAAATGTAACCCCTAACCCCCGTAAAATCGGCCAATGTATTTCAAAGTGGAACCCTAGCCGATTTTGTGCTTCCAAACCTCTCTCTCTCACAAGCCTCCATTTGCTTTTGGTGTTTGTAACTCATTAGAGGTATCACACTTGAGGTACTAAGCTCTTGAAAGGCCAAGAACTACAAGCTACAACTAAGAGGTATTCATCTAACTAGTTTTATGTTGTATATCTTCAATTGCATGCTAGCTAGGGTGTATGCTTTGGATAAAATGAAATTCCATGTATAACTTGAGAAAACTTAGATCCAAAGCATCTAGGGTTGTATGTGCACCATAGGGTTGTTATAGCGCTCAAAACCCATCAGTTTCTACCCTACAACAACATTTTCATAACTCACAGGTCAGTTCATGGCCCCTTTTTTTTTGAATGGTGGTCTAGTATATGCATGGGATAGAACCCATGGCCTCCTTATTAGTAACTCCTTATTAGACACATTGTAACATTGTTGAACTAAAACTAACTATCATAGACTACTACCAGGAACCAATCTAAGAAAGTAGTGATAGTACACGCAAACTTGAGGAAGCAAGTTTAGGATAAACAATATAAACAAAAACACCCATACAACACTTTAAAATCATAAACATGTGGACTCACCAACATTAAATATGTTGACCTCTCAAACCACATGTGTTCTCAGGAGAATGAACCTGTCTGAAGGAGGAGATAACCTCTGTGATGTAGCCTGGAGTCTGTATGCTTTACTTTTGTACTTCGCTTTCGTGGCCTACTTGTACCTCGAACAACTGTGTAATATATTTTATTTAATGAATAAATAGAAATGTTGTTTAATATATCCAGTGTATTACTCAATGTCTATCTTTGGCCTGAATCCGAACATCCTAATGTAGCAAAGCCTGGTGCTTCCGCCGCCGTCCAGGGGTGTGACAATAACACAAAGAAAGGCATAATAGTCGCGCCCATGGCTTTTATTTAATTGTTTTAGTAAAGATCCTCAATTTATATCCCTTTTTCTTCTTTTTCATGTTCATGACGGTTATGCCATTTTGTTCCCATTAGAGACGATGATGTTTGTTTACAAGTGTATACAACAGGTTATGTAGAGTAGACGTTAGCCTAAAAACTGTCGTCAGAGCAAAAAGATACGTCCCAGGTTCAAAGCTTTGTCTCCAGCTAGACATCAAATCATCAATCCACCCAACGAGGCAGAACCCACAACCAATGTCCTCTCCTGTTCGGACTGCCTTACGACCTCGTTATCGCATGTTTAATCTGCATCCCAAGAATCGACCACTGCAAGCTTCTCTTAGTCTGCAAAAAGTTGGTGTCGTATCCTTGTTGGAAACTTCTTCTACTCTTTCCGCAAAAACCTCAAAATCGCTGAGGTTTCTTAATGATTAGAGATATTGGATGACAAATGAATCGTTGTAGACTATTGATTGAAAGAGGGAAAGAACGATCTATATAAACGTCTATAGTCTTGATTGATCTGAACTTCAAGGGTTGTTGATTACTAATGAAAACTATAAACACACATACATACTAAAATGAAAAACACATAGGCACATACTAAAAATTAAAAGAACCCAAAGAACATTAAGCTCACACATGACGATTATTAGTTGGAGTTTTTCTATGTATGTTTGTGTTTTAGTGTGTGAAAATAAAGATATTGGTGGGAGAACTTAAAGAACCCTGATTAAGATCATATTGGGTTAAATGACGTGTGTGTGTGTGTGCGTGAGAGAGAGAGAGAGAGATTGATGGAAAGAATGGGGAAGGGACGGTGGGGTGGGATAGGGTGGGTCCAATCTTTTGTTTATTATTTTTAATTGATAAAGTATTAAAAGAAATATAGAAAAAATACAAAAAAAAATTAAAAGGGTAAGACGGTCATTTTAAGTTCTCCATGGACTAAAACCACGGAAAGTATCTGATTTTGGACCTTCCATGCAAGTTGAAAACTTTATGGACCTTATCTATAGTTTTTTGCAAACCACATGGACCAATTTTCTAGTTTTGTCTATTTTTTAAGTATTTTTATGTATTTTGGTATATTTTTACGTATTTATGTATTTTTTTTTTTACTTCAAGTTTCATTTAAGCTAACTATTAGACCTTTTAAATGAAAAAAAAAACTATAATACTTCAAAACAAACGTTTTTCAAAAACGATCATCAATAACCAATGTCATTTTTGTAGGTGAACTTTTCTAGTTTTTTTTCTTAAATTCAATTTGTAGATGAACAAAGTTTACAAATATCTCTATTAACGACAATGATATTCATAAACTTTATTCATCTACAAACTGAATTCAAGAGACTATGGAAGAATTACTTGCAAAAATGACATTGATTGCTAAGGATAGTCTTTGAATAATATTTGTTTCGAAGTATTCTAATGTTTTTTTATTCATTTACAAAGTCTAATAATCAACTTACAATGAAATTTGAAGTAAACATTCATAAATATGTAAAAAAAAAAAAGATACAATAATACATTAAAATATTTTTAGAAAAATACATATAAATGCGTAAAAAGTTCAATTATAAACTTAAAAAACATAAAAATATTTAAAAAAAAACTATATAAAAAAATTTAAAAACATGAATACATGAAAATTATAACAAAATACATAAAAGTACATAAAAATACTTAAAAATTCATATAAATACGTAAAAAGTATGTTTATACATTTAAAATACATAAAAACATTAAAACTACATAAAAAACTTAAAAATAAAATAAATATATGAAACTACTTAAAAAATAAATAAAAATATGTTTATAAATTATAACAAATTTTGAAAAAATCTATAGAAAAGTCTAGTTATTTTGGGAATATTAACGATTTGGTCTCATGACCTATGGAGCAGAACAGGTCAAAATGTCAAAATAGCTAAAGTGAATAATTTGACGGTTTCTCATGTTTTTATATTTTAAAAAAAATTAATAATAAGACTTAATAGTTGCCCTCCCTCATTGAGGTCTAGGGTTCAAGTCCTGTTGTGGACATAGGTTAAATAATTTAGGAGTAGTTTAGTATATTTTTCGTTTCAAAAAAATAATTAATTAATTTTTCCTAAATTAATGAAACTTTTCTAGAGATTTTCCTTGATTGTATTACTAGGTGTATGACTCATGTATTACATTGGTTCATTTAAAAGAAAAATAAATATGAAAATTCTAAACATTTAAAAAAGTTTGAATTTATAAAAAAAATTAAAAAAATATTGAATTATTAAAATTAAAATGATTTTTTATCTTTTAAATTTGAACAAATAATTTAGATATATAAACAAAGGAAACTAATGAAGTTTTAATTTACAAATGTTGAAATTAGAAGGAAATTCAATTATTGAAATTGATATGCATTTATTATTACATTTATTGCAAATATTACATTTAAATATTACGTGAAATTTAATAAAATGGAAAAAAACCACAAAATGCCATCTGAAAAAATTTTAAATGAAAATAACCACAAAATGACATGTGACAAAATCAATAAGAGTGTGACATGTGGTAAAAAGATTTTTACAGTGTCCGTGTTCTGATATTTTCTTGAATTCTTTCCATAATTTCTAACTCTTTTAAACGAGAGCTGTTATTTTTTTTCCTTAATTTTCTAAACTCTTTTCAAATAATACTAATAGAGATCATATCTCATTTTGAGACGCAGATCAGGCCCTAATACATAAGTTAGTAGTCCAAAAGCTGGGGCCCAGCAAATGACCAATAGTTAGACGGTTTTACAAGTATCTGACGATGATGTGGCAATATTACCAGTTATATATTGAGTGTTATATATTTCTCTACCACTGATTAAACACTTGTGCTGCGAGAACAAACAAAGTATACAAAACTGAGAAAATAGATCTAGATATGGAAGGAGAAGTGCACAATCTAATACTAGATTGGAGTATAGCTTTGGCATCTCTTCTCTATTGCCATGGCGTTGGGACGTTTATTGGTGAAGGTACAACTAGATTCTTGGCGCTATTTCCCGTTATATGTCTCTTCCTATTTCTTCCCTTAAATCTCCACACCATGTTCTTCTGCGGTCTAACCTCTTTCTTCATATCATGGCTTGGAAGCTTCAAGCTCATGCTTTATGCCTTTGGTAAAGGTCCTTTATGTTCGTATCCACATCTGCCTATATCTCACTTCGTATTTACGGCTTGCCTGCCAATCAAGATCATAAGAAATCGAGAAAAAGTATCTAACCAGATCACCAAGAACAAGAAATCCCCCAAAGACTATGCTCCAAGGGTTCTGCTGTTTATCGTTACACTTAAGGCGTACAGTTACAAAGACCGTTTTCATCCTTTACTAACCACATCTCTATATGCATACTATCTCTTCTTCATGCTTGAACTCTTGTTAGCCATGACAGCTTCTTTAGCTCGAACAATAGTTGGGGTTGAACTCGAGCCACAGTTTGATGAGCCTCACCATGCTACATCGGTGCAAAACTTTTGGGGGAAAAGGTGGAACCTCATGGCGTCTAGCATACTACGCCCTACAGTCTACCATCCTGCGCGTGCCATCTTTAGCCATCTGGTTCCTGAAAGATGGGTATCAGTGCCTGCAGTTTTTGCGACGTTTCTAGTGTCTGGGTTAGTGCACGAGTTAATCTTTTACCATCTTGGGCGACTGAGGCCAACAGGGGAATTCACCTGCTTCTTTGTAATTCAAGGGGTTTGTGTTGGAATCGAGATTGTGATCAAGAAAACCATGGGTCAGCGTTTACAACCCTCACCAGTTGTGGCCCGAACATTAACTTTGTCATTTGTGATGATTACTAGCTTTTGGCTGTTCTTCCCACCTTTCTTGCGAATAGATCCGTATGCTAAATCTTGTAGAGAGTTCATGGCGTTTATAGGGTTTCTTAAGAGTGGTCAAATTCTTAGCCCCAATGAGTATGCATGCCCTATTATGTGAAAGTGCCAATAATAACATCAACCGTGTATTTGGTAGATTTGTATCTTATAATCAGTTAATTGCACTTTAAATGGGTTTTTTACTAATTTACAAAGGTAATGTAATGTTACTGGGCGATTCAAATATAATATTGAACTATCCTTGAATTACTGGGTGATCTTGTGTAAATAATGATCGGGGATATATATTAGATTATTGTAATTTACCTCCTGCATGTTAGCGTTGAGACTTAATGGTAGCAAAGTCTAGAAGACCATCACTCATCATTAATTCTTACACCATATATTAATGAATGACAATAGAACTAAAAATAATATATATTTTGACCAATTGTACATGGTTGAGTCTAGACTTTGATGTAATTGAAGTGTTTGATGATCTTATTTAATATGGCCCGAAATAACCAAAACACTATGCTAACTTACCGAATTTTGTTGTACGCTTATTTACGTACTTATCCTTAATTAATAATTGAAAACAGAAAAATTAAATGTAGTATTTAAGCTCAGAAAATCACAAACATCTGAGAAATCTCGTATCTCGTTGTCCCCGCTTTAGTTTCTAAAATTAAAATAGTTGTTTAAAACATTTAATATATATATATAAGAAAATAATTTAAACGCTGTTTCGTAATATAATTAAGGATGCATTTTAATAGTAGACCTCGTTTTAATGTTTTTTCTTTACCAACTTGTGCGCGCAGCAGGTGGCAAGAGCAATGCTATAGTTTACATTGTAAACTATCATCCAGTTGTGACGGTGGGATGCTTTGCCACTTCCTTTATAGTGCTTTCGTTTGATATTTTGTCGTCTACTTTTTTCTTTTAAAGCCTTAGATAATTTTAATTGTGATATATATTTCTTAATGAAACTTATAACAATAAAAACACATTTAAAAACAATCCATTTATATATTTTTCATCAAATATTATATATCAAAAATAAAAATATTTAAAGTTAAAGTTAAAAGACTTCAAAATATAATGTAAACAATAAATATGGGACAAAAAAATTATCTATTAACACTTCATATGCCTCAAACGTTATCTTGGAGAACCCATTGCTAAAAGTTTTAATGGGTAACTGTGGATAATAGAAGTTATGCCCATCAAAGAAACATCAAAAAGAATACAACAATATAATTAGAAATTGGATTATATTGGAATATCATATTCAATGTAATATACATATATTTTATATAATCATGTTGATTTGAGCTCCATAGAAATTTATATTTTAAAGCTATAATATACGGAAAAATAACTAACATACTTTATAATGATATAAAAATATTGATTTTGAGATTGTAATTAAATATGTATAATGTCCAATATATGTCGTATTCACATAAATTTTTATCATGTTATGTATATCGAAAATGAGACGGTCTCAATAATATATTTAGATATAGAAAATCAAACTAAACTGCCTAAACTAAAAAAAAATTAATTACCATAATTTAATTATCATCGTATAACGAGTGAGATGGCAAACGGGCAACAAGCTGCGCCGCTAAGCCTTTTCTGTATGGTAAAGTTAATTGTATTGAAGACTACATCCATAGATTTAGGGGATATAACATTGCTATGCATGATCGGTTGTACTCTATTAACAAGCTCCACCGCATCCGGCGCGAGGAAATCAAATGTATCAAATTCAAATGGTATGAATGTGACCCTTTCTTTGGCGACATATAGTGGCAAATTGTTTCCTTACCCATTATGTTTGGTGGTTTGGGTTTATACTCGGCAGTAGAGACTACCTCATATGCTTTTGTTGCATCAAGGGCCCAATCTTGGGTATTGCAAGACCACATCTTATGGGATAACGACATATATGGTATGGATTCAGATTATGATTATGCCTTGGCTTCTCTTCGTAACAAGGTCCTGGATATTGACCTTAGCAGTTATACTACTAAAGACACCCCCCATAAATCGCAGAATATACTGGTGAGTGCCCTTTTTCGTAAAATTGTCCAAGATATGGAAGTGCATCTCGACATGACGGCTCGGCAGAAAGCGGTTTTCCAGTGCTTATGTGCACCACATGCTCAAGATTTTCTTGTAGATATCCCTATAGATGGGATTGGCCAACATATGTCTCCTGTGGAGTATTGTACTATCCTCAAATATCGACTCATGATTCCAATATTCCCAGTTGACGAGATATGTCCGGTGTGTCGCAAGGCATGTTTGGACTCTTTTGGAGAGCATGCAGTTCAATGTAAAGAACTATCGGGGGTTCAAATCCAGGCATGATATGGTTAGGGATGTTTTGTTTGACTTATTTAAGTGTGGCGGGGTTTCCGCCAAGAAATAGGCAACTGTGAATTTCTTGACTGACCCGGCAGAAGGAATGTCAACCCTTAGGCTAGCTGACATTTTGATTTTTGGATAGGTTAGAGGGAAACATGCATGTGTGGACCTTACAGAGGTATCCCCTCTCGTGGACTTGAGGGCTGGGGGTTTCATGGGGGGACAAACTGCTTTAAAAACTGCTACAGGCAAAGTCACCAAACATGAGAAATCGTCATAAACTAATAAAAGTTAAAAAAAATATCAAACACTTAATTTTGAAAAATAAGATGGTCTTATGTGTGTGTGTGTGTCTATATATATATATATATATATATATATATATATATATATATATATATATATATATATATATATATATATATATATATATATATATATATATATATATATATATATATATATATATATATAGGGCTAGTTAATGTGTTTTTTATATTTATTATGTGCTAGAATGCACCAATAGGAATTTAATAAAATTAAATAATTATTTAATTAAATAAAAATAGATATTAAATTTTTTCCATAATTGTATGTATATTAAGTGATATCCATAATTATAATTCTCTTTTTATAGAAACCAATTAAATTTGTCATTAATGTCAGCAATAACATTTTTTCGGAATGAAATCGCATCTAAGTTTTTATATATGAGTTTGTGTTTTGTTTCAGGACTCACTCACTTAAAATACAACAAAGTTGAATGAAATATGAAGAATGAGAGTGTATTCTACTAGAATACACTCTTATTCTGCTAGAATACGCTCTCATTCTTCTAGATACGAATTCATTCTGAAAGAATATTATTGTTGACATTAATGACGACTTTAATTAGTTTCATAAAAACAGAATTATAAGTATGAATTTAATTATATATATATATATATATATATATATATATATATATATATATATATATATATATATATATATTATATGAAAATCATTTAATATCTATCTTTATTTGATTAAATAATAATTTAATTTTTTCTAAATTTTTATTGATGCATTCTTGCACACAATAGATGTAATAGATGTAGGAAACATATTTAACCTCTATATATATATATATATATATATATATATATATATATATATATATATATATATATATATATATATATATATATATATTCGAATTTAGACGGTTAGAACAATACTAAAAAATGGAATCCATTATAAAGATATAAAGAAAACAAATTTTAATGCTATAAACATGCCATAAAAATACGTTATATTGAAACAAATTTAGACTACTTTTATAGATTAAAACGAGATGATGTTATATACTTATATACGAATTTATATCGACTATTTGTTAATAAAAGTGATGGCATAAACTATATTAAGCAACCTCAATATATTGATTATAATAATAATAAGATAATATTTTATTTTAATACATATTAATTAGCCAAAATTACATAATTTGTCATATGTTTCCAAAATAGTGTTTGGTTTTTGAAGTTGTTAAATGTTACACCATTAGTATATAAGTTTTTTAAAATGTTGTATATTTAGTAGTAATGGTTTTAACTTATTTAAAATTTAATCTATATTTACTAGTATTTTTTTATAAATTGCTTATAGACATTTTTATACATTTCCCTTACACACACCTAAAAAAACAAAAACAAATCAATATCACATTTAATGACGTTAAGGTTTTAAATAATAGATTTTAAACTTTATATAGTAACATTTACTTTTTTAATTATATGTTAAATTTGAAGTTATAACTAACTTTAAAATTTTGTTATATCTTTTAATTAATTAATTATTTAAAATAATTGATTTCTAATTATGAAATTTTGCTATGAAAATTGAATTAATTTTGTATCTGTGGTTTTCACAGGTTATAAACTAGTATATATATATATATATATATATATATATATATATATATATATATATATATATATATATATATATATTCGAATTTAGACGGTTAGAACAATACTAAAAAATGGAATCCATTATAAAGATATAAAGAAAACAAATTTTAATGCTATAAACATGCCATCAAAAATACGTTATATTGAAACAAATTTAGACTACTTTTATAGATTAAAACGAGATGATGTTATATACTTATATACGAATTTATATCGACTATTTGTTAATAAAAGTGATGGCATAAACTATATTAAGCAACCTCAATATATTGATTATAATAATAATAAGATAATATTTTATTTTAATACATATTAATTAGCCAAAATTACATAATTTGTCATATGTTTCCAAAATAGTGTTTGGTTTTTGAAGTTGTTAAATGTTACACCATTAGTATATAAGTTTTTTAAAATGTTGTATATTTAGTAGTAATGGTTTTAACTTATTTAAAATTTAATCTATATTTACTAGTATTTTTTATAAATTGCTTATAGACATTTTTATACATTTCCCTTACACACACCTAAAAAAACAAAAACAAATCAATATCACATTTAATGACGTTAAGGTTTTAAATAATAGATTTTAAACTTTATATAGTAACATTTACTTTTTTAATTATATGTTAAATTTGAAGTTATAACTAACTTTAAAATTTTGTTATATCTTTTAATTAATTAATTATTTAAAATAATAGATTTCTAATTATGAAATTTTGCTATGAAAATTGAATTAATTTTGTATCTGTGGTTTTCACAGGTTATAAACTAGTATATATATATATATATATATATATATATATATATATATATATATATATATATATATATATATTCGAATTTAGACGGTTAGAACAATACTAAAAAATGGAATCCATTATAAAGATATAAAGAAAACAAATTTTAATGCTATAAACATGCCATCAAAAATACGTTATATTGAAACAAATTTAGACTACTTTTATAGATTAAAACGAGATGATGTTATATACTTATATACGAATTTATATCGACTATTTGTTAATAAAAGTGATGGCATAAACTATATTAAGCAACCTCAATATATTGATTATAATAATAATAAGATAATATTTTATTTTAATACATATTAATTAGCCAAAATTACATAATTTGTCATATGTTTCCAAAATAGTGTTTGGTTTTTGAAGTTGTTAAATGTTACACCATTAGTATATAAGTTTTTTAAAATGTTGTATATTTAGTAGTAATGGTTTTAACTTATTTAAAATTTAATCTATATTTACTAGTATTTTTTTATAAATTGCTTATAGACATTTTTATACATTTCCCTTACACACACCTAAAAAAACAAAAACAAATCAATATCACATTTAATGACGTTAAGGTTTTAAATAATAGATTTTAAACTTTATATAGTAACATTTACTTTTTTAATTATATGTTAAATTTGAAGTTATAACTAACTTTAAAATTTTGTTATATCTTTTAATTAATTAATTATTTAAAATAATTGATTTCTAATTATGAAATTTTGCTATGAAAATTGAATTAATTTTGTATCTGTGGTTTTCACAGGTTATAAACTAGTATATATATATATATATATATATATATATATATATATATATATATATATTCGAATTTAGACGGTTAGAACAATACTAAAAAATGGAATCCATTATAAAGATATAAAGAAAACAAATTTTAATGCTATAAACATGCCATCAAAAATACGTTATATTGAAACAAATTTAGACTACTTTTATAGATTAAAACGAGATGATGTTATATACTTATATACGAATTTATATCGACTATTTGTTAATAAAAGTGATGGCATAAACTATATTAAGCAACCTCAATATATTGATTATAATAATAATAAGATAATATTTTATTTTAATACATATTAATTAGCCAAAATTACATAATTTGTCATATGTTTCCAAAATAGTGTTTGGTTTTTGAAGTTGTTAAATGTTACACCATTAGTATATAAGTTTTTTAAAATGTTGTATATTTAGTAGTAATGGTTTTAACTTATTTAAAATTTAATCTATATTTACTAGTATTTTTTTATAAATTGCTTATAGACATTTTTATACATTTCCCTTACACACACCTAAAAAAACAAAAACAAATCAATATCACATTTAATGACGTTAAGGTTTTAAATAATAGATTTTAAACTTTATATAGTAACATTTACTTTTTTAATTATATGTTAAATTTGAAGTTATAACTAACTTTAAAATTTTGTTATATCTTTTAATTAATTAATTATTTAAAATAATTGATTTTTAATTATGAAATTTTGCTATGAAAATTGAATTAATTTTGTATCTGTGGTTTTCACAGGTTATAAACTAGTATATATATATATATATATATATATATATATATATATATATATATATATATATATATATATATATATTCGAATTTAGACGGTTAGAACAATACTAAAAAATGGAATCCATTATAAAGATATAAAGAAAACAAATTTTAATGCTATAAACATGCCATCAAAAATACGTTATATTGAAACAAATTTAGACTACTTTTATAGATTAAAACGAGATGATGTTATATACTTATATACGAATTTATATCGACTATTTGTTAATAAAAGTGATGGCATAAACTATATTAAGCAACCTCAATATATTGATTATAATAATAATAAGATAATATTTTATTTTAATACATATTAATTAGCCAAAATTACATAATTTGTCATATGTTTCCAAAATAGTGTTTGGTTTTTGAAGTTGTTAAATGTTACACCATTAGTATATAAGTTTTTTAAAATGTTGTATATTTAGTAGTAATTGTTTTAACTTATTTAAAATTTAATCTATATTTACTAGTATTTTTTTATAAATTGCTTATAGACATTTTTATACATTTCCCTTAGACACACCTAAAAAAACAAAAACAAATCAATATCACATTTAATGACGTTAAGGTTTTAAATAATAGATTTTAAACTTTCTATAGTAACATTTACTTTTTTAATTATATGTTAAATTTGAAGTTATAACTAACTTTAAAATTTTGTTATATCTTTTAATTAATTAATTATTTAAAATAATTGATTTCTAATTATGAAATTTTGCTATGAAAATTGAATTAATTTTGTATCTGTGGTTTTCACAGGTTATAAACTAGTATATATATATATATATATATATATATATATATATATATATATATATATTCGAATTTAGACGGTTAGAACAATACTAAAAAATGGAATCCATTATAAAGATATAAAGAAAACAAATTTTAATGCTATAAACATGCCATCAAAAATACGTTATATTGAAACAAATTTAGACTACTTTTATAGATTAAAACGAGATGATGTTATATACTTATATACGAATTTATATCGACTATTTGTTAATAAAAGTGATGGCATAAACTATATTAAGCAACCTCAATATATTGATTATAATAATAATAAGATAATATTTTATTTTAATACATATTAATTAGCCAAAATTACATAATTTGTCATATGTTTCCAAAATAGTGTTTGGTTTTTGAAGTTGTTAAATGTTACACCATTAGTATATAAGTTTTTTAAAATGTTGTATATTTAGTAGTAATGGTTTTAACTTATTTAAAATTTAATCTATATTTACTAGTATTTTTTTATAAATTGCTTATAGACATTTTTATACATTTCCCTTACACACACCTAAAAAAACAAAAACAAAAAAAAAACAAATCAATATCACATTTAATGACGTTAAGGTTTTAAATAATAGATTTTAAACTTTATATAGTAACATTTACTTTTTTAATTATATGTTAAATTTGAAGTTATAACTAACTTTAAAATTTTGTTATATCTTTTAATTAATTAATTATTTAAAATAATTGATTTCTAATTATGAAATTTTGCTATGAAAATTGAATTAATTTTGTATCTGTGGTTTTCACAGGTTATAAACTAGTATATATATATATATATATATATATATATATATATATATATATATATATTCGAATTTAGACGGTTAGAACAATACTAAAAAATGGAATCCATTATAAAGATATAAAGAAAACAAATTTTAATGCTATAAACATGCCATCAAAAATACGTTATATTGAAACAAATTTAGACTACTTTTATAGATTAAAACGAGATGATGTTATATACTTATATACGAATTTATATCGACTATTTGTTAATAAAAGTGATGGCATAAACTATATTAAGCAACCTCAATATATTGATTATAATAATAATAAGATAATATTTTATTTTAATACATATTAATTAGCCAAAATTACATAATTTGTCATATGTTTCCAAAATAGTGTTTGGTTTTTGAAGTTGTTAAATGTTACACCATTAGTATATAAGTTTTTTAAAATGTTGTATATTTAGTAGTAATGGTTTTAACTTATTTAAAATTTAATCTATATTTACTAGTATTTTTTTATAAATTGCTTATAGACATTTTTATACATTTCCCTTACACACACCTAAAAAAACAAAAACAAATCAATATCACATTTAATGACGTTAAGGTTTTAAATAATAGATTTTAAACTTTATATAGTAACATTTACTTTTTTAATTATATGTTAAATTTGAAGTTATAACTAACTTTAAAATTTTGTTATATCTTTTAATTAATTAATTATTTAAAATAATTGATTTCTAATTATGAAATTTTGCTATGAAAATTGAATTAATTTTGTATCTGTGGTTTTCACAGGTTATAAACTAGTATATATATATATATATATATATATATATATATATATATATATATATATATATATATATATATATATATATATATATATATATATATATATATATATATATATTCGAATTTAGACGGTTAGAACAATACTAAAAAATGGAATCCATTATAAAGATATAAAGAAAACAAATTTTAATGCTATAAACATGCCATCAAAAATACGTTATATTGAAACAAATTTAGACTACTTTTATAGATTAAAACGAGATGATGTTATATACTTATATACGAATTTATATCGACTATTTGTTAATAAAAGTGATGGCATAAACTATATTAAGCAACCTCAATATATTGATTATAATAATAATAAGATAATATTTTATTTTAATACATATTAATTAGCCAAAATTACATAATTTGTCATATGTTTCCAAAATAGTGTTTGGTTTTTGAAGTTGTTAAATGTTACACCATTAGTATATAAATTTTTTAAAATGTTGTATGTTTAGTAGTAATGGTTTTAACTTATTTAAAATTTAATCTATATTTACTAGTATTTTTTATAAATTAATTATAGACATTTTTATACATTTCCCTTACATACACCTAAAAAAACAAAAACAAAAAATAAAACAAATCAATATCACATTTAATGACGTTATGGTTTTAAATAATAGATTTTAAACTTTATATAGTAACATTTACTTTTTTAATTATATGTTAAATTTGAAGTTATAATTAACTTTAAAATTTTGATATATCTTTTAATTAATAATTTATATAAAATTATTTATTTAAAATAACTGATTTATAATTATGAAATTTTGCTATGAAAATTGAATTAATTTTGTAATTGTGGTTTTCACGGGTTATAAACTAGTGTGTGTGTGTGTGTGTGTGTGTATATATATATATATATATATATATATATATATATATATATATATATATATATAGAGAGAGAGAGGTAAAAATCAAATGATAACTCATAAAGGTTAAGGACCATCTAAGAACTATTCTTATTAAGTGTAACGCCCCGATTCTCAAGTATTGATTTCTGTTATAAGATTTTTCTTGATTACAAGGTCTACTCGACGAGTTGGTTGTCCGACTCGTCGAGTAGCAGCGGGTTGGTCCACGTGTTTAAGTGACCTACTCGCCAAGTCCAAGTAGGGACTCGACGAGTAGGAGCTGGAGGATGAAACCCTAATTTTCCGAGTTTTGCACACTATTTAAAGGATCATTGGCCTCCCCAGCCTCCCCTTTCACAGCCCCTTATCATTCCAAAACCCTAATTCGTGAGTGTATGCTACCTTGGTGTGTTAAGCTCTGAAGAAGGATTTTGGTGAGGAAAGCTTGGGAAACAAGTGATTAGAAGCAAGGAACTCGTGGGAATCAGAGATCTGCTTCAGTTGGCACTCTTTTGAAGGTATTAAGCTGTTACCTTGGCTCATTTCTTCCTAGATCTCTTTTGGGTGGGTTTTTAGGAAGCATTTCTTGTGTTTGAGTTAAGATCTGAAGTTGCAACTTCAGATCTGAGCTCTCTTTGGTCTCTAAGTCCATAAAGTTGTCAAGGTTGGCAAGTATGAACCTCCCCTCAAGTGTAAGACTTCTTTACAAGCTTGGTTTTGTCATTTTAAGACTTTAGAGCCTTGCATGCACGTAAAGTTTGCAACTTTACGTGATAAACATGTCTTGGGGATTTGGATCTGCAATATGGAACCTTAGCATGGCTTAAAAAGCATCTTTTTGGATGAAGGACTGAAGGGACTCGGCGGGTTGCATGGTCCACTCGGCGAGTCCGATGAAGATTGTCGTAGACTCGGCGAGTAAGTAGAGTGACTCGGCGAGTCAGCTAGGGTTTTCCCAACCTTTGGACACGCGTGAACTTGGCGAGTTGCAAGCGTAACTCGATGAGTTGGCCAAGGAGTTCACGGCCACCAACATTAGGAACTCGACGAGTCACTCAAGTGACTCGGCGAGTCGACGAGTTATGCAAGTAACTCGGCGAGTGGTTGGTTGTACTCGACGAGTTCAGGTCAACATGGACTGTTGACTTTGATTTTGACCAAGGGCTTACAGTTTCAGTTTACATTTTCAGGTACATCAGGGGATCGCGGCAAGGCGAAGGCATGATCGTACAGCTCCTCATGTTTTGCTTATGTTTCTAGGAAAACTCTGATATAGACTATTTTGAAAACAAATCTGTAATAACTGTTGGTTTTATATGTTTTGAAAAGTTTTAAATTGGCTTGGATTTATGGGTGTTATAAGTTGGTATCAGAGCCTTGGTTTGAGTGAATTGGAGGAACACTCATGTGACTCCAGTCTCAAATCAAGGAAAGGATTTTAAAAATGATTTTCAAAAGGTTTTCAAAATAAGTAAAGGATGATGCAAAGTGTACGATCAGTCGGAGCCAGTAAGTAGACCCCAAAATACCATGCAGCTATTTGATTATGTGATATGTTAGAACAACATGCTAGTACTAGGCTAGGGATCTTCAGGAATTGTATGATAGGATTGCCTGATTATATGATGCCTAATAGCCTAGGGTTTTCCTTATGTGAAATTGACACCATTACTGTATTTACTTGTGTATGTATCACGGCTGTACATAATTAAGATCTTATAGCCTGAGAATGCTTGATCTGGCCTTATGTTCTGTTCTTGTCGATTAGGGACTTAGGGTAGGATCAGATATTCGAAAGTCTATAAGGTCCAGTGTTATGTATGGCTAGCATACGCTAGTGCTGCAGGGTTGGTGGAAGTTTCATGGATGAGTGGGTGTGTGAGGCCAGTAGGTCAGTTGTGAGACAGTTAGCCTTCCTCTAAGGGTGAGGTTGAGTGACCACCAGGTGCATGTGTATTGTTAGGGTGTTGTGGTGATACTTGAAACAAATATGGGTAGGTGTGGAAGGTAGTATGGGCCCGTACTACTGAAAGCACAGGACTCATACACGTAGCAAGGAAGTCACAACCCCTAGGGCTTAGTCGGGAGTTGGTTCCCAGATATTTATGTGGATTATCTGATATCTTGTGGTATGTTTCAGAATGGTGATGACGAGATGCTTTGTGACTGGATCCGGTTCAGGATCAGGATCAGGAGACGAAGGCCAGGAGGGGCCAACAGCACCTGAGCCTGTGGTGCAGATGGGTACAGAGGAGTTGGATGCTAGGATTCGAGAGATCCTGCATGATGAGGTTGCTGCTATGTTCCGGGCACAGCTGTCGGAGATGTTTGGGTCTATTAAGACCGCTATGGTTGAGTACTTCGACGAGCGTTACACAACCCTTGCATAGACGGCTGATGTTGCAGCTGCATCGGCTGTATCAGCGACAGGAGAAGGTGGAGCCAGTCGGGGCTTCCAGTACCGGGACTTCGATAACAGGAAGCCCCCGACATTCGATGGTACCCAGGATCCGATTAGAGCCATGAGGTGGTTATCTGACGTGGAGGGTTGTTTCTTCACGTGTTCATGTCCTACTGACCAGAAGGTCAGGTGTGCCCTGAACATGCTGAGGCTCGGGGCCAACGACTGGTGGAGGCTGACGACAAGGTTGTACACTGATGAGCAGAGAGCTGCTGTTACTTGGGAGCAGTTCAGGGATATGTTCCGCGCCCGATACATTCCATGGGTCGAGCGGGAACGTTTGGCTCAGGAGTTTTTGAGTTTGAGACAGGATGGGGAGTCGGTGACGAAGATAGCCCGTATGTTCACTGAGAGGGCGATGTTTTGCCCGGAGTTTGCTTCCGAGCAGGCTCAGATGACATGTTATCTGATCGTGCTCAAGACTGACATCTTTTAGTTTGTGTCTACCCAACGATGTGATACTATTTTGGATCTACAAGAGGCCGCTAGGCGGTGTGAGTTGGAGATTGAGTTGCAGTTGACGGAGCAGCGTCAGGCCCGGGCACAATCTCAGTCGGCGCCAAAGCAGTCTAAGACCGCTGATTCTAGGACCGGGAGTCAGCAGAGCCGCACTTGTGGAAAGTGCGCAAGAGTCATTCTGGAGCTTGTCGAGCGGGTAGTGGGTGCCACAAGTGTGGAAAGGAGGGGCACTATGCTAGGGACTGTCGCCAGTCCACCCCTGCATCGGATATGAGGATATGATATCATTGTCATCAGGTTGGTCACGTGAAGACCAACTGTACGCAGCTCGCAGCCAGGCCGACGCAGGTTCCAGCGCTGGCTACATTGAGGATTGCAGATGGGAGGCCAGTTAAGGCAGAGCCTCCAAAGGCTCAGGGGCGTGCCTTCCAGCTTACGGCGGAGGAGGCCAGGGCAACGCCGGATGTGGTTGCTGGTATGTTTCTATCCTTTATCTCTTTTATTATATCTGTTTTATGCTTATCTGTTGTACCTGTGATTAGGTACATTTTTAGTGAACTCCTTGCCTGCTTTGGTTTTATTTGACTCGGGGGCAAGTCGGTCTTTCGTATCTCAGACATTTAGTAGGGAGTTCGGTGTGCCAGTAGGCAAGCTAGAGTGTCCGTTGTGAGTCTCTATCGCCAACGAACACGGAGTTTCTGCTTCTTCGGTCTACCGAGGATGCGACTTGGATATCTTCGGAGTATCCTTTCTGATAGATTTGATACCGATTCCCACGGGGGAGGTGTGTGTGATCTTAGGGGTGGATTGGCTTAGTCAATTTGGTGCCATGATAGATTGCGAGGGCCAGCGGGTGGTAGTTCGAACCCAAGTGGGGGAAAACTGATTGTATATGGCGAGGGCACCAGAGTGGGATCAGGGTTTTGTTCAGCTGCCAGGGCTCGGCAGTACATTCATCAAGGGTGTGTGGGTTATCTAGCGTACGTGGTGGATACGCGGGTGAGAGATCAGACTTCAGTTTCAGAGGCTCCAGTGGTTAGGGAGTTTGCCGACGTGTTCCCTGAGGAGTTGCCAGGGATACCTCCGGAGAGGCAGGTCGAGTTTCGGATCGACCTGGTGTCGGGTGCGGCTCCTATCGCCAAGGCGTCGTACCGGTTGCCGCCACCCGAGATGTAGGAGCTGTCTTCGCAGCTGCAAGAACTGTTGGGCAAGCAGTTCATTCGACCTAGCAGTTCTCCATGGGAAGCATCGATCCTCTTCGTCAGGAAGAATGACGTTTCGCACCAGATGTGCATTGATTATAGGGAGTTGAACAAGTTGACGGTGAAGAACCGTTATCCACTCCCGAGGATAGATGATCTCTTTGATCAGTTATAGGGTGCATCTTGGTTCTCCAAGATTGATTTGAGGTCGGGGTATTATCAGGTCCGGGTCAGAGAGGAGGACGTGGAGAAGACCGCGTTTCGGACTCGTTATGGTCATTAAGAGTTTGTGGTGATGCCGTTTGGGCTCACCAATGCGCCAGCAGTATTCATGGACCTGATGAATCGGGTCTGCAGACCGATGCTTGATCGATCGGTCATAGTGTTTATTGATGATATCTTGGTGTATTCCAAGACCCGAGAGCAGCACGAAGAGCACCTCAGGGAGTTGTTGGGGGTTATGAGATGAGAACGGATGTATGTCAAGTTCTCTAAGTGTGAGTTTTGGTTGCGAGAGGTCCAGTTTCTCGGACATCTCGTTAACCAGGAGGGGATTTTGGTCGACCCGTCCAAAATCGAGGCAGTCATGCAGTGGCAGGTGCCGAAGTCCCCTTCGGACATCAGGAGTTTTCTGGGATTAGCAGGGTACTACCGGAGATTCATTCGGGATTTCTCTAAATTGCAGTACCCCTCACTTGTCTGACCAGGAAGGGGGTGGATTTCCGGTGGGGCCCAGAGCAGCAGAGGGCGTTTGAGACCCTCCGTCAGCGGTTATGCGAGGCTCCAGTCTTGACACTCCCGGAAGGAGTCGAAGACTTTGTGGTGTTCAGTGATGCATCCATCACAGGTTTGGGGGCGGTCCTCATTCAGAGAGGACGAGTGATACCTTACGCATCGCGGCATCTAAAGCCGCATGAGACTAGATACCCTACGCATGATTTGGAGCTGGGAGCAGTGGTGTTCGTTCTCAAGATATGGAGACCATTATTTATATGGGGTCCGTTGTACCATATACATGGATCAGAAGAGCTTGAAACACATCATGGATCAGCAGAACCTGAACATGAGGCAGCACATGTGGCTGGATGTAGTCAAGGACTGCGATTGTGAAATCCTTTACCACCCTGGTAAAGCGAATGTGGTGGCGGACGCTTTGAGCCGCAAGTCAGCTGGGTCTTCCACCCTAGCGATATGTATGAGGATAGCGCTGGATTCTCGCTGGTGAGCTTGATCAGGGATGCTCAGGTTGAGGGCATGAGACCGGAGAACTGGAAGATGGAGAGGATCAAGGGCGAGAACTCCCGGTTTGTGCAGGATAGTCGAGGATTGCTAACCCGATGCAGTCGGGTATGGGTTCCGATGTCTGGTGGGATTAAACAGACAGTCATGGAGGAGGCTCATAAGTCTCACTTTTCTATTCACCCAGGGGCCACCAAGATGTACCGAGACCTGAGTTTGAGTTACTGGTGGCCATGCATGAAGCGAGAAATCATTTGGTATGTCGAGAGGTGCTTGACCTGTAGGATGGTCAAGGCCGAGCATCAGAGGCCGCATGGTAAGCTGCAGCCCCTAGATATTCCCATGTGGAAGTGGGAACAGATCATGATGGACTTCATTACCAAGTTTCCAAGGACGGCGAAGGGATTTAATGCTATATGGGTCATCGTGGATCGATTGACCAAGAATGCCCATTTCTTGGCAATACGGGAGAGTTCTTCGGCCGAGAAGTTGGCCGACATGTACGTCCGCGAGATCGTTGCTCGCCATGGGGTTCCGGTCTCCATTGTCTCCGACCGGGATGTTAGATTTACCTCCCATTTCAGGCTGAAGTTCCACGAGGAACTGGGCACACGGTAACACTTTAGCACATCATTTCATCCGCAGAATGACTGTCAGAGCGAGCGGACCATTCAGACCCTCGAGGTTATGTTGAGGGCGTGTGTCATTGACTTCGGTGGGAGCTGGGATTCCCACCTACCCCTTGCAGAGTTCGCCTACAACAACAGCTATCATTCCAGCATTGGCGCCCCGCCTTTTGAGCTGTTGTATGGGCGGAGAGTCGCACCCCGGTCTGTTGGGGTGAGGTCGGACACAGGGTGATGGGTCGGATGGAGGTAGTCTTACAGACTACCAAGAAGATTCAGTAGATTAGGCAGCGACTGCAGACCGCTTAGAGTCAGCAGAAGAGTTACGCTGACAGACGCCGATCTGAGTTAGAGTTCCAGGTTGGGGAGATGGTACTCCTGAAGGTCTCGCCCTGGAAGGGTGTGATCTGCTTCAGGAAGAAGGGGAAATTGGGTCCCCGATACATTGGGCCGTTCAGGATCATTGTCAGGGTTGGCAAGGTGGCGTACAGGTTAGAGCTACCGGATGAGCTCAGTCGGATCCACAACACCTTTCACGTTTCGCAGTTGCGAAAGTGCATTATGGATCAGGAGGCAATGGTGTCATTGGATGATATTCAGGTCGATGAGCGCCTGAATTACGTGGAGAGGCATGTGGCCATACTGGAGAGGAAGATGAAAGTTATGTGGAACAAGGAGATACCTTTGGTAAAGGTACAGTGGGAGCATCGGAGGGGATTCGAGTGGACGTGGGAGCCGGAGGCAGAGATGCGGGAGCACTATCCAAAGTTGTTCATCGCAGCAGACTTCGAGGACGAAGTCTAGTTCAAGTGGGGGAGAATTGTAACGCCCCGATTCTCAGGTATTGATTTCTGATATAAGATTTTTCTTGATTACAAGGTCTACTCGACGAGTTGGTTGTCCGACTCGTCGAGTAGCAGCGGGTTGGTCCACGTGTTTAAGTGACCTACTCGCCAAGTCCAAGTAGGGACTCGATGAGTAGGAGCTGGAGGATGAAACCCTCATTTACGGGGTTTTGCACCCTATTTAAAGGATCATTAGCCTCCCCAGCCTCCCCTTTCACAGCCCCTTATCATTCCAAAACCCTAATTTGTGAGTGTATTCTACCTTGGTGTGTTAAGCTTTGAAGAAGGATTTTGGTGAGGAAAGCTTGGGAAACAAGTGATTAGAAGCAAGGAACTCGTGGGAATCAGAGATCTACTTCAGTTGGCACTCTTTTGAAGGTATTAAGCTGTTACCTTGGCTCATTTCTTCCTAGATCTCTTTTGGGTGGGTTTTTAGGAAGCCTTTCTTGTGTTTGAGTTAAGATCTGAAGTTGCAACTTCAGATCTGAGCTCTCTTTGGTCTCTAAGTCCATAAAGTTGTCAAGGTTGGCAAGTATGAACCTCCCCTCAAGTGTAAGACTTCTTTACAAGCTTGGTTTTGTCATTTTAAGACTTTAGAGCCTTGCATGCACGTAAAGTTTGCAACTTTACGTGATAAACATGCCTTGGGGATTTGGATCTGCAATATGGAACCTTAGCATGGCTTAAAAAGCATCTTTTTGGATGAAGGACTGAAGGGACTCGGCGGGTTGCATGGTCCACTCGGCGAGTCCGATGAAGATTGTCGTAGACTCGGCGAGTAAGTAGAGTGACTCGGCGAGTCAGCTAGGGTTTTCCCAACCTTTGGACACGTGTGAACTTGGCGAGTTGCAAGCGTAACTCGATGAGTTGGCCAAGGAGTTCACGGCCACCAACATTAGGAACTCGACGAGTCGACGAGTTATGCAAGTAACTCGGCGAGTGGCTGGTTGTACTCGACGAGTTCAGGTCAACATGGACTGTTGACTTTGATTTTGACCAAGGGTTGACTATTGGACTTCTAGGGCATTTTGGGAATTTATGAACATGGTTTGATGGTAACTATAGGTGGTGGAGTTCGTGTCGGTGATCCGAGAGGTTGAGCTTATCTTTCGAGTCAACAGTTGCGAGGTGAGTTATCCTAACTATATCAACAGGGTCTAAGGCACCAAGGCTGGCCCTTTATGGATTTGTATCCGGATTATGGCATGATATGTTATTGATTACATCCTGGTAGTTAGGATGGTGATATGTATATGCTTAGCTCCTCATGTTTTGTTTATGTTTCTGGGAAAACTCTGATATAGACTATTTTGAAAACAAATCTGTAATGACTGTTGGTTTTAAATGTTTTGAAAAGTTTTAATTTGGCTTGGATTTATGGGTGTTACATTAAGAGTATTTTTGTCTATTCAACTAATAGCTTTATTTAATCCATTTTTTTTTACATAATAATCATTATATGCAAAATCAGATCTAGATTTGGATTCGGTCTCTCTCTCTCTCTCTCTCTCTCTCTCTCTCACTCAAGAAGCTTCGATAAGTCAACTAATGTCTCCTTTTGATATCTACTGCCAGTTATACGTCAACCGCCGCCACTACCGTCGGTGACGACGATGCGACCTTCGACGTCCACCACTGTCTTTGCTCCGGTGAACCGCTGCCGCCGAAAACATCAAACCACCAACGGATCCATAACCATCGTTTTCATCACCATCGACGTCAACCTTCTATACCAACAGTCATTACCATCGACGACAAGTCAACTAATGGCTTGGAACCGTTGCCATCACCATCGACGTCAACCTTCTATACCTTCAAATCTAAGAGTTGTGCTTCGATTCCGACCAACTACCGACCTCTGACCTCTCCAAAGCACCAAAAAATGTCGTTTCGCCTCGCTTAACCTTTCATATATGAAGCCAAAGACGCCGGAAAAGTCACCAACTACCATCAACCTTTCAGATCTAAAGCAAAAATGTATTGATTTCTCATATTTTTTTAGATCTATTCAGATCTGATTTTGTGACAACCCGAAACTTTTTCCATTCCATTATGCAATTTCCGTTAATAAAATTTGAATTTTATTAATCTTCCGTCGAACCTTTGATTTAGAAAATCATCTGGTATTATATAATTAAACTTATATATGCAAGTCGGAACCAAAACCGCGCGAAACTCTAATTATCTTCGAAAAACATCATGTTCACGCCCTGACTGGAGTTCACGGCCGAAAACTTGTTTACGGTCGTAAACTCGTTTGCGGCCAGCGTCGGGTGGATCCCACCCACCGACCACAAAACCCCTATAAATATGAGACCCCCACCCTCATTTGAACACCTTTGACCGAAAACTCTCTCTTTCTCTCTCTAAAACTCTTGACCGTAAACACCTAGAAGGCCTTCAATCTTCGAGAAAACACCGAGAAACACCGTTTAGAGTTATTTCAGGGCATCTGGAACACATTTCTCTTCGAAATCAGCACCCTTGTTCTTGAGTTTACGGCCCATCTTCAAAGGCCGTAAACCCGTTTACGGCCCATCTTCAAAGACCGTAAACCCAGTTCACGGCCGTAAACTCTTCATAGCCGTAAACCACTTTTCACGGCAGCAAACTCTTCCTAAGTGGTGAAAGCTTGTTTTCTCGATTCAAGCTGGTTTCGATAACATTCCTTAACCGAAAGCAAGTGTTTTTCTAACACTTTATCTAACGAATTCGCTAATTTAGATACATATACGTATTTATTGATATTAGGATCCCGTTAAGTGCCACGTACAACAACCCGAGGATCTTCGTTTATAGTGGACGTTTCCACACAACCACAGTGAGTTCATACCCCTACGCTTTTTCCGAGTTTTTCATGTTTTTAGGGGGGGAATACAAGCAAAAGTACAAGGAAACTTGTGCTCAAAATATATTATTTTGTTTAAGATAATTATATTTCCAGTATGCTTTTAACATGGAAAACAGTTTTTACCAAACGATTAAGAAATCAACTCGTAGAAACAGTTTTGAAAACTAGGGTAACGAACTTGTAAATCATGTCGTAAAATGTATCATTTTATAAAGGATTCCTGTAAATCATAAAAAGGGTTTTCCATATTATTACTTGTAAATTTGTTAGTCTAGTTGGAGACACGTCCTTAGTAACACTCACCACCGAAACAGAGTGTAGGACTAGCACGTATGACCAGAATCTCTTGTAGGGAGAGCGTGACTGTTGTGTATAGATCTATACGGGACTGAAAATCCCGCACCTCGCTGTTAGCTACAGTCGGACCGGAAGGTCTACGGGTGACAAAGTCATTAAGGATATCGGCCGTTGCGAGCCATATCCAGTCAGTTATGGTTATAAAACTCACAATGTTGATAACAGAGATTTACTTTTGTAATAATGAATCAAGTGAACTAACCTCAAACTAATAACCGATTTGATTACTAGAGGGTATTAACCGTACCTTCAGGATTTAGTTCATCATGTTTTCTTTTCATTAGTTTTATTATGTAATAAGGCTAATACACCTCACTGGGAGTAACCAGGGTTTTTAAAAGAAAACTACGTTTATCGATATAAGTATGGTAGATACTTGTACACCTCAGTTTAGAACGGATAACCAACCATCAATTTTTTTTTGGGAAAATATAGGATTTTCCCGGGATAACTCGGCTTTTCATAAACGGATTGTTTAACAAGTAACCAACGGATATTCATATTCATTCCACGACACCTTGGATTGTACATATATTGTATGAACCTGGGAGTCATGGAAGGAACAAGCTTTCGAACACGCTTTTCATAAGAAAATATAGGATTTTCTTGAGGAACACTTTCCAAAAGGATTCAAGAACATTTTTCCACCAAAACTGAATACTTATGAACTCACCAGCTTTATGTTGATATTCTTTCAAACTGCTTGTATTCTCAGGAAATCAGTAGACAGATACTCCTTGGATTTAGAGAAGCCGGATCAATAAGAGTCTTATTTTTATATTTTTACATACTTTTGATGTACCTAAAACAAGTTTTCAAACTGATGTAAACATTTTACTTATATATGTATCCACTGTATTGGTTGTGTTGCTATGTTTCCTATTATTCATTGGTTGTGATGCTAAACATGACGTCCTCCACCCCGGAACGATTCCTCCATTCTGGTTTCAGGGTGTGACAGATTGGTATCAGAGCCCTTGTTTATAGCGAACTAAGTATACCGAACCTTACATGGTATACAACTATAAACACTAAGGGGCCTAAGTGCTCTAAACTGAAAGTATATTTTCAAAACAAAAGTATTTGGATGTTGGGACACTGCGGTTAAACCTGGGCAGTTATGTAATCATGTCTAGGGTCAATATAGCCTGATCAACTATATTCATTCGAGACATGACCAACATGTGATTGGGAGTGACTGTGGTGTTACAGCAAGCCTAAAACTTACCAAGAACAAAAACATCCAACATAAAATACTATATGAGTATTTTAGCTAGAGCCAAATTCAGTATACAGATTCATCCCAAGTGTTGATACCACTTTCTTCTTAAGCGATAACTTACTTGCGTTAGTAACCTTCCTGTGCTTATTGCTCGGTAGTATACTTTTATTATCAGGATGAGATATATTTTGTTTCATATATCTCGAGGACTTACCATCCTCTTCTTCCTGATTGTTTCTAGAACAAGATGCCTCCCCGACCAAGACCCATCAGAAGAAACGACGACACTCCACCACCACCACCACCCCCTCAGTTCGACCCTGTCATGTTCCAGGCAGCAGTTACCGCCGCCGTAACCGCAGCGATGGCACTAGTGAACTCTGGTGGGGCTGGAGGTGGAACTGACCCCCAACGGCAAGAAGAAAGTCAGGGACATCAAAAGGAGTGTTCCTACAAGGACTTCATGACCGCAAAACCCCCAGCCCTTCGACAGAAATGGAGGTGTTATCGCTCTAACTCGATGGTTCGAGAAGATTGAATCCATCTTCTAAATTTGCGCATGTTCCGAAGCCAACAAGGTGAAGTTCGCCGCCTGCACCTTCACACCTTCACCGACAGAGCCTTGACCTGGTGGAATGGTCGAGTCAAAACCCTAACCCTGCCAGTGGCTAATGCCATGGGTTGGGAAAGACTGAAGGAACCCATGCTTGCGGAATACTGCCCGAGATGAGAAGTGCAAAAGTTGGAGCACGAACTCTGGAATTTGAAGATGAAGAGTTCCGACATCGCTACCTACACCGCTAGATTCTGTGATCTGGCTCTCCTCTGTCCGGGAATGGTCACCCCGGAAAGCAAGAAAATCGAGAGGTACATCTGGGGACTGACACAACCAACCAAAGGAAATGTCTTGGCTGCTAGACCGGCCACGTTTGAGAGCGCCAAGGATCTGGCACAGACTCTGATCGATCATGGGATCGATCTGAATGAGGCAGCAGCGGTCGCCAAGCCACAAAAGGAGAGTGGTGTGAAGAAGAAGAAAATTTGGAACAAACGCAAGGGCCAGTCTTCTCAGGAGCCCTCCAAGAAACAACAAACAGTGGCAGTCCACGCCGCTACTACTCCTGCAGCAGTTCCCGTTACTCCAACAAACCCCAGTCGCTATGCTGGAAAGCTACCTCTGTGCAACAAGTGCAACTATCATCATCAGGGACAGTGCCGGGAGATGTCGTGCACCAGCTGTGGCAAAAGGGGACACACAGCTCGATTCTGCAAAGGACCAGTCCAACCAACCAATCAGGCTCCTGGAGCGGGTGCTGGTCAAGCCTGTTATGGCTGTGGAGAGGTTGGGCACTTCAAGAGAGATTGTCCCAAGGCAACAACAGGTGGCAATGCAGGAAGGGTGTTGGCGATGGGCCAGGAGGAAGCAGTCGTTGATCCTACCGTTGTTACGGTTACGTTCCTCCTTGACAACTCTTATGCATGCATTCTTTTCGATTCTAGTGCGGAAAGGAGTTTTGTTAGTCATGCATTCAAACATCTAATCAAATGTAAATCCCAACCTCTAACCAAAACATTTACCGTGATGGCTAACGGAAAGAAGGAGAGCACTAACGATATATTCATAGGCTGTACTCTTACCCTAGACGGTCATTCCTTTCCCATCGACCTTATGCTTGTATCCATTAAGAGTTTCGATGTCATTATCGACATGGATTGGTTAAGCCCCAATCGTGCTGATATCCTTTGCTACGAGAAGGCTATCCGTCTCAATCTTCCCTCTGGCGAAGCCCTCACTATTTTTGGTGATAAACTCAGTTCGAGCCTTGGTATCATTTCATACATAAAGGCCCATAAGTATCTGCGGAAGGAGTGCCATGCATTCCTAGCTCATGTTGTCGACGAGACGCAAAAAGTTAAAGACCTCAATAACATCCCCGAAGTCTGCAACTTTCCTGATGTCTTCCCCGAAGATCTCCCAGGAATTACTCCCGAGCGTCAAGTCGAGTTTCGTGTCGATTTAATCCCCAGAGCTACTCCCGTAGCTAAATCTCCTTATTGTTTAGCGCCAGCGGAAATGCAAGAATTATCCAGCCAGCTCAATGAGCTGATCAACAAAGGATTCATAAGACCGAGTTCCTCACCCTGGGGAGCCCCGATCTTATTCGTAAAGAAGAAAGATGGATCTTTCCGGATGTGCATCGACTACCGAGAATTGAACAAGCTGACCATCAAGAATCGTTATCTCCTACCCAGAATCGACGACCTCTTCGATCAACTTCAGGGAGCCAGTTACTTTTCAAAGATAGATCTAAGATCAGGGTACCATCAGTTGCGAGTTCACGAGAATGATGTACCCAAGACAGCATTCTGAACTCGCTACGGACACTACGAGTTTGTAGTAATGCCCTTTGGTCTGACCAACGCACCAGTGGTATTCATGGATCTGATGAATCGGGTGTGTCGCCCTTTCCTAGACAAGTTCGTGATCGTGTTTATTGATGATATACTTGTCTATTCTCGGAACGAGACTGATCATAAACAGCACTTGAGGCAAGTGCTGGAAACATTAAGGGCGGAGAAGCTGTATGCAAAATATTCAAAGTGTGAGTTCTGGATCAGAAAGGTAACTTTCCTTGGTCACGTGGTTAGAAAGGAAGGCATACATGTGGACCCTTCCAAAATCAAAGCGATTGAGAATTGGTCTGCACCAAAGACACCCACAGAAATCCGGCAATTCTTGGGTCTCGCAGGCTATTATCGCAGGTTCATCCAGAACTTCTCCAGAATCGCTCAGCCTTTAACTACCCTGACACAGAAAGGTGTAACCTTTAGTTGAGGAGTCAATCAAGACACCACGTTTGAAACCTTGAAGCAGGCCCTATGCAGCGCACCTATCTTGTCCCTGCCCGAACGGACAGAAGACTTTGTTGTCTACTGCGACGCATCTAATCAGGGCCTAGGCTGTGTGCTCATGCAACGAGGAAAGGTTATCGCCTATGCTTCAAGGCAGTTGAAAACACACGAAGTCAATTACACAACTCACGATCTAGAATTGGGAGCAGTGGTCTTCGCGTTAAAGATCTGGAGACACTACCTCTACGGAACCAAGTGCACCATTTTCACCGACCATAAGAGCTTGCAACATATCTTTGATCAGAAGGAGTTAAACATGAGACAACGGCGATGGGTAGAGCTACTCAGTGACTACGAGTGCAAAATTCGCTACCATCCCGGCAAGGCCAATGTGATAGCAGATGCCCTCAGCCGCAAGGATTATTCAGGTCGTAGAGTGAAGGCATTGACTATGACCATCCATTCCTGATTATCCACACAAATCCGAGAGGCTCAACTGGAAGCCATAAAACCAGAGAACATGTCGGATGAAGCCTTGCGAGGAATGGAAAAGAACTTAGAGGTCAAGGGAGACGGAGTTTACTATTTCATGGACCGTATTTGGACCCCGAAGTATGGTGGTTACAGAGAAGTTGTCATGAACGAAGATCACAAGACGAGATACTCTGTTCACCCAGGTTCAGATAAAATGTATCTGGATCTCAAACAACTCTATTGGTGGCCGAACATGAAAGCAGAAATTGCTACCTTCGTGGGCAAGTGCCTGACTTGTGCCAAGGTAAAAGTAGAATATCAAAGGCCCTCAGGTTTGCTTTAGCAGCCGGAAATACCTGAGTGGAAGTGGGAAATGATCACCATGGATTTTATCACCAAGTTACCCAGATCTCCGAGTGGGCACGACGCCATCTGGGTAATTGTCGATCGGTTGACTAAATCCGCCCACTTCCTGCCAATCAAAGAAAATTTCAAGATGGAGAGACTCACGCGGATCTACATTCGAGAAATAGTTCGCCTTCATGGAGTACCTGTATCCATTATATCCGACCAAGATAGCAGGTTCACCTCGAGATTTTGGCAATCGCTACAGAAGGCTCTTGGAACTAAGTTGGATATGAGCATGACTTATCATCCTCAGACAGATGGACAGAGTGAGAGAACAATTCAGACATTGGAATATATGTTGAGAGCCTGCGTCATCGACTTCGACACGTCATGGGACACTCACCTTCCTTTGGTTGAATTTTCCTACAACAAAAGTTACCATACCAGCATCAAGGCTGCGCCATTTGAAGCCCTATATGGTCGTAAGTGCAGATCCCCTCTGTGATGGGCTGAAGTGGGTGACACGCAGCTAGCCAAGGGTCGAGTCCCTGACAACACTCTTACTGGTCCTGAGATCATCCGAGAGACGACTGAAAAGATCGTACAAATCCGAGAACGACGGAAAGCCTCACGAGATAGACAAAAGAGCTACGCCGATAAGAGACGAAAACCCTTGGAGTTCCAGGTTGGTGACCGTGTCCTTTTGAAGGTCTCACCATGGAAAGGCATGATACGTTTCGGAAAACATGGAAAGCTAAACCCAAGGTACATTGGGCCATTCGAGATCCTTGCTAGGATCGGTCCAGTAGCATACCGACTCCAGTTACCTCGAGAACTTAGCAACGTACATCCTGTCTTTCACGTCTTGAACCTAAAGAAGTGTCAGTCCGATGAGACACTTGTCATTCCCCTCGATGAGATCGAGCTAGACGAAAGTCTACACTTCGTAGAGGAACCAATTGAAATCATGGACCGGGAAGTCAAACGAACAAAACAAAGTCGCATACCGATAGTGAAGGTTCGCTGGAATGCCAAGCGGGGACCTGAATTCACTTGGGAGCGTGAGGATTCAATGAAACAGAAGTACCCTCATCTTTTTCCAAGTCCATAATTGTATCTCTATTCTTGAATTTCGGGATGAAATTCCCTCTAACGGGGGGATGATGTGACAACCCGAAACTTTTTACGTTCCATTATGCAATTTCCGTTAATAAAATTTGAATTTTATTAATCTTCCGTTGAACCTTTGATTTAGAAAATCATCTGGTATTATATAATTAAACTTATATATGCAAGTTGGAACCAAAACCGCGCGAAACTCGAATTATCCTCAAAAAACATCATGTTCACGGCCTGACTGGAGTTCACGGCCGTAAACCTGTTTACGGCCGTAAACTCGTTTGCGGCCAGCGTCGGGTGGACCCCACCCACCGACCACAAAACCCCTATAAATATGAGACCCCCACCCTCATTTGAACACCTTTGACCGGAAACTCTCTCTTTCTCTCTCTAAAACTCTTGACCGTAAACACCTAGAAGGCCTTCAATCTTCGAGAAAACACCGAGAAACACCCTTTAGAGTTATTTCGGGGAATCTGGAACACATTTCTCTTCGAAATCAGCACCCATGTTCTTGAGTTTACAACCCATCTTCAAAGGTCGTAAACCCGTTTACGCCCCATCTTCGAAGATCGTAAACCCAGTTCACGCCCGTAAACTCTTCACGGCCGTAAACCACTTTTCACGGCCGCAAACTCTTCCTAAGTGGTGAAAGCTCGTTTTCTCGATTCAAGAAGGTTACGGTAACATTCCTTAACCGAAAGCAAGTGTTTTTCTAACACTTTATCCAACAAAATCGCTAATTTAGATACATATACGTATTTATTGATATTAGGATCCCGTTAAGTGCCACGTACAACAACCCGAGGATCTTCGTTTCAAGTGGACGTTTCCACACAACCACAGTGAGTTCATACCCCTACGCTTTTTCCGAGTTTTTCATGTTTTCAGGGAGGGGGGGGGGGAATACAAGCAAAAGTACAAGGAAACTTGTGCTCAAAATATATTATTTTGTTTAAGATAATTATATTTCCAGTATGCTTTTAACATGGAAAACAGTTTTTACCAAAAGATTAAGAAATCAACTCGTAGAAACAGTTTTCAAAACTAGGGTAACGAACTTGTGAATCATGTCGTAAAATGTATCATTTTATAAAGGATTCCTGTAAATCATAAAAAGGGTTTTCCATATTATTACTTGTAAATTTGTTAGTCTAGTTGGAGAGACGTCCTTGGTAACACTCACCACCGAAACAGAGTGTAGGACTAGCACTTATGACCATAATCTCTTGTAGGGAGAGCATGACTGTTGTGTATAGATCTATACGGGACTGACAATCCCGCACCTCGCTGTTAGCTACAGTCGGACCGGGAGGTCTACCGGTGACAAAGTCATTAAGGATACCGGCCGTTGCGGGCCATATCCAGTCAGTTATGGTTATAAAACTCACAATGTAGATAACAGATATTTACTTTTGTAATAATGAATCAAGTGAACTAACCTCAAAGTAATAACCGATTTGATTACTGGAGGGTATTAACCGTACCTTCAAGATTTAGTTCATCACGTTTTCTTTTCATTAGTTTTATTATGTAATAAGGCTAATACACCTCACTGGGAGTAACCAGGGTTTTTAAAAGAAAACTACGTTTATCGATATAAGTATGGTAAATACTTGTACACCTCAGTTTAGAACGGATAACCAACCATCAATTTTTTTTTGGGAAAATATAGGATTTTCCCGGGATAACTCGGCTTTTCATAAACGGATTGTTTAACAAGTAACCAACGGATATTCATATTCATTCCACGACACCTTGGATTGTACATATATTGTATGAACCTGGGAGTCATGGAAGGAACAGGCTTTCGAACACGCTTTTCATAAGAAAATATAGGATTTTCTTGAGGAACACTTTCCAAAAGGATTCAAGAACATTTTTCCACCAAAACTGAATACTTATGAACTCACCAGCTTTATGCTGATATTCTTTCAAACTGCTTGTATTCTCAGGAAATCAGTAGACAGGTACTCCTTGGATTTAGAGAAGCCGGAGCAATAAGAGTCTTATTTTTATATTTTTACATACTTTTGATGTACCTAAAACAAGTTTTCAAACTGATGTAAACATTTTACTTATATATGTATCCACTGTATTGGTTGTGTTGTTATGTTTCCAATTATTCATTGGTTCTGATGCTAAACATGACGTCCTCCACCCCAGAACGATTCCGCCATTCTGGTTTCAGGGTGTGACAGATGTCTTTGGTGCAATTTCATGCATAAATCTTGAATGTATGAAGCATTTCATGGTGGTCACCGGTGGTTCCACCACCGTATCAGATCTATTCCACCATCACCATCTCCTCGCCTCAGACTGTCGGAAAACTCATCAACTGTCATCAACTTTTTAACTCTGAAGTCAAAGGCATAGCGACTTCTCAAATATGGTTAGATCTGCTTTGATATGGAATATCCATAGACTTTAAGGAACATGACAATCTCATATCTGTAAATCACATCAGATCGAAAAACAATATGCACACAAGGTGTCTGATGAAATGCTTCAATGAGATCTGTGAGTTTTTTAGTTAATCTCAGATCTGTAAATCACATCAGATCGAAAAACAATATGCACACAAGGTATTAAGTTGTTAATTAGCGTCTGAAGTGTGTTACTATGAATTCTGATTTTTTGATGCATTAGATTTTAGTGTTTGAAATATTGAATTAAGCTTTGAATTAGTATCTGAAATGTTTTATTAAACTGTGAATTCTGACTTTTTTTTATCCAAATCTGAATTTTATACATGTAAATGAGATGTGAATGTAGTGTATTAAACTATGAAGTTTGTATATTAAACTGTGACTTTATTCACAACTTAATATAATAAATTCACATTTCAATGCACAAAAATGCCTCCAGATATGAATGTATAAATAAGTTTTAAGTTGAAAATATGGTTGTGAATATATAATTTTTGTATATTAAACTATGAATTTATTGTATTTGATTGTCAATTTTGATATTAAACAGTGAACTGACTGTATTAAATTGTGAATGTTTTATCTGGAGTTACAAATATTAGTTTTAAGTTAAGAATATATAACATTTCTATGTATTAAATTATGAATTTGTTATATTAAGTTGTGAATTTTGTCTATTAAATTGTAATTTACTATATTAAGTTGTGAATGAATTGTATTAAGTTGTGATTTTTTTTTTATAATTTTGTGTTAAAATATTAATGTTTATGTATAAATTTTTGTATTAATTTTCCTGTGAATATATTTACTTTTGTGTTGTGTATGTATGTACGAATGTATTAGTTTTATATAATTGTTATGTATTAAATTCAAAGTGAGTGAATTAATATGTTATTAAACCGTGAATATAGTATTTAAGCTGTAAATGCATGACTTTATATACAGATATGACTTTGAATGAATGGTGGCTGTGACAGTGGCACAGATGATTGATGGTAGCGTGTGGTGGTGGTGATAGAGTTTTGATTTAACTTTTCCGAATATGTGAATTAATGTAAAATAGATTGTATTAAGTTGTGGATTTTGTATATTAAATTGTAACTGGACTGTATGAAGTTGTTTTTATATAAATTATGCATTAAAATACGAATGTATATATATATATATATATCATGAATAAAAGACAATAAAACTACCCCCTTCATGACCCTACCTCCTTACCTTCTTTGTCACACTTTCTGATGGTCGTTATTGGCATCCTTAACCACCGTCACCTTCCATTTGTAAACTCGAAACATAATTAAGAACCATACAACTTAAATACCACCCTCACCCCCACCCCGCCAGATATCTACCTGTTTTTTTTAGCAAATCAATCAAAATATTGATTGGTTTATAGAAATGTGAAAGTGAAAAACTCAATACGACATAGATTTCCCAATATGAATATCAAATTGGTTTGGATTTCCCGATATATACATCAAAATATTTGTTGTTTTATTGACCACTCAATATATATTGAATGTTCAACACACACACACACACACACAAACACACACACACACACACACACACACACACACATATATATATATATATATATATATATATATATATATATATATATATATATATATATATATATGTGTGTGTGTGTGTGTGTGCGCGCGCGCGCTTTGTATATTTAACCCCTCATACTTTATTCACATTTTAATACCCCCTTAAATATATTCTAATATTAAGTATTTTACTAATTAATATTTTTATTAAATAAGTGTTTAATTACATTTCAGTTATGAAATATAAAAGTATACGATTATATAATTTTTTCAATCTTTTTTATGAGTTTGACGTAAAAAGTTTTTTCGTATTAATTTTTCTACACAATATGTTGTAATATATATTTTTGAAACAATGTATTGTAGTATTTTTAAACTTTTAAAATATAATGCGTGCTTAAAAAACGACTATTCAAATAACGGGTATTTTATAAACATTATATATATATATATATATATATATATATATATATATATATATATATATATTAGTTAGTTATTTATTTATTAAAACAAAAAAAAAACTATTGGAAAAGTTTAACCGCTAGAGAGGTTATTTAATCAAAGGTTAAAATTAATGGGATGATGATGTATCAATAATTTTTATTTATAATATAGGTTTACTATGGGAGATACTCTTATAAGTCTAAAATATTGACACATGAGATCAACCGCGAACTCTAGAGAATCCAAGAACAAAACATAAGAACTGAACAATGAAGAGGTTGTCATCTTCAATATAGATAAAAGAAGAAAATCATATTATGTGTTTTTGATCGGTTTCAGTTATCGTAAAGTTTATGATGGCCTCGTTTATTTGATGGGTGACGTCGTCCAGATGGTCAAGTAGAATGAGATGGGAAGGAATATGGTGGTGGGTAAGGGATATGGTGGTGGGTAAGGCGGTCAAAGATTAGAGTGTGGTAGGGTAGTGATATTGGTAGGTTTTGGTGGATTCTTTTATATAATATTAATATTTATAAAAATTCAATAAGAAAACATTATAACATATAATATATAACGATAGAAATGTCATTTCACATAGATCGGACTAAGCGCATTAAAAAAATAAAACTATGAAAATTGGTAATGTAATTAAATGCAATGTTATCACAAGTTTGATAATTTTTTGAAACCATAAGTATTATTTATGCATTTTTGTCTGTCAATTATAATAATAATAAGTAATATTTAAAAAAGAAAAGAAAAAATTGCATGTTTAGTCCATAATGTTTAGGACTTATTGCACCGTTCGTCAAACTATAAGTTTTGTTGTAACATTGCTCCCTATTAAATTAGAAAGGTTAGTCCCTTAAAGTGTTTGAAAAATATGAATACCCTTGTATATGGTACATGAGAGGTCTTAATGCTATGGACTGATCTTACAAATTTAGGTGAAATAAATACCAATGTTACAAAAAATCTTATAGTTGGATAAACAGTGATAAATCTTAGTTATTAGGTGCTAAACATGTTATTTTGTGTTGAAATAACCCCACCACAACTGGTGCAAACTGATTCCTATCAAAGTGACCATTGTTATTTGGAGATCCCTGTTGAATCCAATTCCATCAGTCATCGCCCTCACAAATAAGGGTATAAACATTGACACGTGTGCTTGCAATTCTTGTATTTATGGTATTGAAGATGCAAATCATATTTTGGTATTGTGTCCCTTTGCCAAAACTGTCACAAACAATAATCTTCGGTGGTGCAATATTTCCAATGTGCAGGTTCAAAATATGGCAGAGTTACTAAACTTTACTGTGAATTGGAGTTCTAATCAAAAGAAAAATGACAGATTGATGGTAATTTTCTATGGACTACTATAGAGTTTATGGAGGGCTCGAAATGACCATTTATTCCAGACAAGATTTATAAATCCAACTAAAGTGGTGGAGTCCATCAAGTCAATGCTTTTCATGTGGTTGAAATATAGGAGCAAAGATGTTATCGATTATTGGGAAATGTTATGTTCTTCCCCCTTTTCCCTCTAAAACAATCTATTTTGTAACTCCTGCTTCCCTTTCAGTTTCTTTTTTTCTGGGATAGTTTTGTATATTATATTGGCCGTTCAAGAAAAAGATAATATTTTTACTATTCATCAATGCGTAATTGTTACTGTATATTCATTTATGATAAAATTAGTCATAAATGTTTTGGCAATGTCACCATTTAGTCCCGAAATATGCTAAAATTAAATCCTAAATGTTTGTGAATTTCATTGTTTAACCATCGGGATATCGTATATTAAGCTAAATAGCTAGGTTACCAACATGCGTGGAATACCACATCAACATATTTAAATCTGATTTAAAAATATGTAATAAAAGATAAGAAACAAAAAAACCATTGTCTTCCACTCTAGCTCCATTTTCTCTATCAACTATTATAGGAGCACCACCATTTTCTCTTACAACCTCCACTAGAGATTCATTATTTTCTCTCACAACCACTACCAAACACCCTGACCCTTTGAGATTGAGAGAAAAAAAAAAGCAGCACCAAACCTCGCCACCTCCCCTTTATATTCTCATGTGAATATTCACATCTTATTAACAATATAATGTCTCAATTTTTTTATTTAAAACTATTGTCACTAAATAAAAATCAAACTAAAACTTAAATTCTTTCATAACCAAAAACCATGATTTGTTCTTCGCCAGTAAATAAACCGTCAATGAATTAAATTAGAATAATGGAAGAATTAGCGTTAAAATATTAATACTAAAAGTTTAATACGGATGTCACTGCAGTCAAGTCGTGTTCTTCCCCATTGTCCAACCATGAGGATCTTCAAAAATGTTAATATCAACGGCTAAGAGAAACGATTAGTGGGCACAATTATACCATATATAATGAAGCATATAATTCCACTTACATATGTTATTTACAGATCACCAACAATAGTCGTACATCATCTTATGAATGGTATGGTGCATCACCAACATTAATCTTACATTGACTTACGAAATATATAGTCCTACTATCGTCTTTCATCACCTTATTTTGGCATACGTAACATATCATTTATGTAATCGCAAACTCACCAAACACATAAAACTACATATGGAGAAATAAAACTCACCTCATTACAATAATCAACAAAACATATGAACACATCAAATAAGTATAAGAAGGATCATATGTCTACCGGAAACAAACTATAACATATCATCATGTACATAAGCATCTATAGGTCATCTATACTTTTCCAAACAACCCCTAACCATCTTATAAATCTAACAAGGTATCATGGTTGAAACACTAACCCAATTTGCATTCTACCAGGACATTGTGTCACGTTCTAGCTTTGCGACATGTCGCATTCTACGTATCTAGCCTAAGCTCAACCACATTACTAACCCTAAGGTGTTACATTTGCTAGCCTTAGATGTTGTATTTTCCACAAAATATAAAACGCTTATTTCATCAGTTCCAAAAACTTACAGGCCTTATTAGTCTTCCTTTAAGTCATATCAATGCATAATTATCAAGTTATGGTGCCCAATAATCAAGATTCTGTTTTGGTCATCATAACACAACCAAACTCTAATTATTATGCTTAAATCATAAACTCTTACCCTTTAATCCAAAAACCTAACTTAGGGTTGCAAAGACAAAAACTTTACATCCGAAAGAATGTGAGTAACCAGATAATGATGGGTTAGTCCTTTGCAAAAGCTTATTGATTCAAACTTGCATCAAAATCAATTTCTCTTCTTTCCCTAAAATTTGTAGCAATTTTCACATACTATATCTCAACCACTAGATTTTGAAAACAATATCGCTTCGGTCAAAACTTTAATGTAAGTGTTAGATATCTTCAATCCAGTAATCACAATGATATAACGGTTCAATCTCCAGGGATCGTCTGAACATTAAGGTTGTATCTTCAAAAATTGAAATTCCAAAAATTCCCTTTTCTTCTTAAATCACTCTTCCAAGGCTTAGGTTTCTCCAAAACGACCATAGGGTTAAATGGGATGAAAATCCTTGTTTTTAGCCCTAATAGGTAAGTAAATTCACCATATCGGTACTTTAGCCCCTCTAGAATGCATAAAACACCCTTGTATCCATGTATCTACCCTTAATGTCTCTAAATCTACACCTCAATCCCTTAAAGTTCCTCATTTAAAGTTTATGACATAACCTTACTCAAATGAAGGATATAAATCTTTAATCCTGACTAAAGGAAAAATCTTGGTTTATTATCATAATTCTTCCATGGATACAAATTATTTTCATTATAAAATCCTTAGTATATCAATTGGAAGTTGGGGTGTTACATATAAATGTCATTGAAACAGATATGGTAAACCCATTTGATTGATGTGTTCTAGGTTTTACGTTTTGATCGTATCTGTGAAAGTGTGACTCTTCAATAGAGGATTATGCGTCATTTGATAGATATGACCCCCCCCCACACACACACACACTCTCTCTCTCTCTCTCTCACACACACACTCTCTCTCACTCTTCTCTTTACTAAAATCGAAAAAAAATCCATAATGAAGACAAATGTTTCAAATTTGAGTACCAGTTGTTGTTGTTTTCGATTTGATCATCGATTACTGTGATTCTGGATTTAAGCATTAAGTATTGAACCACCTTTTTGGACTACAAATCTGGGAAACATTATAACATATAAATATTGAGTTACATTGTCTATCTTCTAGAATACAACCTTGTGTACAACTTTGTAAATTGATTTTCTTAATATGAAATCCATTTAAGATATAAGGTTCTAAATCCTTCCATCACTCCTTTTTTTGTTGGAGATTTGATATAGTCTATTTTGTTTTTTTTCATGACCAACAACATCTCCAGCTTAACCATCTTTTTCATAGCATCAATGATTCCATTGAGTTTCATGCATTCCAAAATGTTTTTCAAACTAAACCTTGTATATTTTGGTTGTTTAGCCAAAGAGAGGAATGAGAGGGAATGATGAAGGTGCTGATTATGGTGTAAGTGGTTTTGGATGGTGGTGTCAGAAAGTTGTGATAATGGTTGTTTGGGGTTTATAATAATAATAATAACTAGTAAGTTACTAACCCAACTTCGTTGGGGGCTACACTTGCATAACGACGAAAGTGTAGGGAGCAAAACAACAAATATACAGAAGTAATGTGGGCAAAGCGTGAAACCAAAAAAGTGTAGAGAGGAAACATAAAAATATATTGGGATGCCGGAGGCATGTAGGAGTGTAAACCTCGATTTTTCTAATAGGTATGAAGTATTTTATATATATATATATATATATATATATATATATATATATATATATATATATATATATAATTTATAGGAACATTTTTTATAATTTGTTTTCTATACAAAGGTCAAACCGATCAACATATCAAAATTTTAAACATATTTGATTGTTTTTAAAAAAAAAATCAAAAGGATATTTCATATAAATCACAAAATTATAAAGACTAAATCTATAAAACAAACAAAAAACTTTGTGGAAAAACTCCAAAACAAAAACCTTTGTACAAAATTCCAAAACTAAAAAAAATAATTATTCCTAAGAACTTTACTTTTAATAATAATAATAATAATAATAATAATAATAATAATAATAATAAATCAGTTTTTTTAAAAAAAAATTCAATATGAATGTCTTGTCGATGTCTAATGGACGAATTTGAACAAGTATGTGCCTATGTGAGATGCCATATAGACCGGTTGCGTGCTTTAAATGTGACGACCAAATCGATACATTTTTTACAAGTTTAGGTCCTGGATAACTATTTAACATATCTTGAATTTTCAAGACTAATAAAAAGTAACAAACCGAATACTTTCATAGCTAATATATCATTATTTATTTATTTATTTTGAAAGAAAGTTTTCTAAATTTATTAAACCATACAAAAATAAGTTAATACATCTTAGTTATCATCGAACAACGAATGAGAAGACAAACGAGCGACAAGTTTCGCCGCTAAGCTTTTTTGTATGGTAAAGTCAATTCTTTTAAAACCTACATTGATAGATCTAGGGGATATAACATTGTTATGCATGATCCGTTGTACTCTACTATGAAGTTTCACCGCATCTGGCAACTACTAGAAAAAGTGAGTATTACCGACAGATTTTTAGCGACGGAAAAAATCTGTCGGAAACTGCGACAGAATACCAACAGATTTCCGACGGACGAAGAGTTAGGATATTAGTGACAGTACTGCGACGACTTGGCGACGAAATAAACTTTGTCGGTAATCCGTTACAAAATACTGACGGTTTACCGACGAAAATCAACAACTGTGTAATTCTGTTAGTATTCCGTCGGTAAAATTAACATTATTTTATTATTATTTAAAATCGTGAGGGCATTTTGGTAAATTAATAAATACAAGGCGTGTGTTGCACATCTACTTAACCTAAGCCAATTCAAAGTAGGGCTCCCGTTCTTTCTTTGAACGACGATCTCACAACACCACCATTGAAGAACGACATAACCCTAGCCGTCGTCGCCGCAGTTTGTGTTTCACCTTCGTCAGAACCAAGAACCCCGTCGTCGTCGCTCACTGGCGTCCATCAATACTCCGCCATCAATCGATTGTTTGCTTCATGTCCGTCTCCTATTTCACGTTCCCCTACACCAAAGCCACCGTCTGTCGCCGACGATTGCTTCCGTTTCATCGACATTCACCTCCGACATCAATCAATCTTCCCTAACATCTAGGTTTTCGGTATTGTACCCTTCAACACTCTCTTTTCTAATATTCTACATTTCACCGTCTAATTTCTTGTGTAATTTGCAAGCACCACAGTTAATAGAAGGCTATTTAAGTTTTGGTGCATCTATGTTTGCATCTGTATGTATTACCTTATGTATATAATCATGTTCTCATCTCTCCATTTCCATGACTATCAGATGCTCGATAAAATTCCCCAATGAAGGAAAATGGGTCAATATGAGCTTCAATGTGTATACAAACATGTTTTTGTGCATCTATTGGAGAACTAGAGAAGTTAATTCATTTCTAAGTCATGGTACCTGATGTAATGATAGCTTACAAATTGAAATCTATATGTAATATGTTATTTTTTTTACAAACTATGAGAAAATATCAATTTTCTTAAATTGTCAAAGGAAGAGATTGCTTTTGTTCGAGAAAGTTTATCTCCTACATGGGAGTTAAAGCTTGAATTCAGATTTACTAAAAGTAATACAATACTTGATCCTTCTAAAAACATAAACAAGTTTGAAGAATTGTTCATTGATGTCAATTTTCTTGTTGATACTTGATATTAGGATGCCTTTTTTGATTACCTTGAAGGAAATGATTGTTCTGATGTTGAAGTGTATGCAATTGTAGAAGGGTCATTTGTCTTACCTAATATACCCCTTATGAGAGTTGAAGGCCCAATGGATGTGAGTCAATCAATTAAATGAACTGCTTTACTTTTACCCTACAAGATAGTTTTTGAAAGAATGTTAATTGAAATGCATTTATATTTTGATTCTTACTGGTTCAGTTGTTGGAAACTCCTTATGTGAATCTTATAAGTTACGCATCATTAGTCACCACAAATGCTAAAATCCAAACTTCTTCTTGAATACAATATGTATTGTTCAACCTTCTAATCTTACAATATTATTAAATAATTATTATTCTTCTCTAAGTTTCACTTTTTTGGCAGGTTAATTTTGTTCCAAACTTTGACAGGTTTATTTTGTTGAACCTTGTAATCTTTTGTCCTTTTTCCAAGACTTTGGAACGCATAAGTGATATCTGTGATGAGAGTGATCAATCGGGAACATGGATAGTCATTGAGGTAGTTAAATGAAATTCGTTTGTACAGTAGTTTATGAAATTTTACAAACTTAAACTGTTTTCATTCAAACTTTTCGTCTTAAGAGGGGTCTGATCCAACAATTATTATGAATAATCTATATCACTCCACTGCTCTACAGTCAAGTTTTAGCTGCAACATGGTTGGATGAGTGGTTATTAGTTGGTCACTTTTGTCCTAATTATGTCTTCAAATTTAAACAGGGTTTGACTGAATTTTTATTTTTCATGTTTAACTCATCTGGTAGTATTCTTGATGGACAACCTAAGCAAATGGGTTTAATAGAATTGCTTAAGGAAACTCATGAACATACATGCTCTCTTACTATATTTTTATATGACCTATGGTTACTCTTTGTATTTAGGTATGACCTACATGTTAGGTTTTGAATGGCTACAAAACACAAACTTTTAAATATATTCCATTTACTTAGTCTTTTATCCTACATGCTTTCTTTTATTTTAGATGCTCAGTGGTTGAAAGACGTGCAAGGTTTAAGCTTTTGCACAAGATAGCTAGAGACAGAATCATATTGTTGAGGTATGTATGTAATTGTAACTTGTAAGTATATGTATATATGCATAAAATCTCTGCCCAACATTTGTTTACCTGAAGATTTTGGTCCTGAATTAGACCACAATAAGAAATGAATGGCTAATGATTGTTATCATATTTTCTTTTTTGGGTAAATGAAGGGTATCTTAATTGGGCTCGATGATGTAATTAATCTGATCAGAAAAACAAAAAGTAACTTCGTGGCATCAGCTGATCTTACGAAAAGTAAGGCTCACTATTGTTTTATTATCTATACAGTGAAGTGACATGGTCAAAGTATTTACTTGCTCTTTCGAGTTCATGATGTGAAATTATGATTATGATCTATATTGCAGAATTTCAATTATCCGAAAAACAAGCTGAAGCAATATCAGATATCAACTTATGAATACTTACATTGCTTGAGTTCCTATATCTTCTCTATTGGTTGCCATTTTTATTTTGAATATTACGAATTCTAGTTATATTTTTAATCACATTAAGAAATGTTTTTTATTGTTCTGCAAAGAGGCAAGTACATTAATGAAGGAAAATCCTCGACTGACCAAATTTCTAATTTGGAGGAACTTCTATCAAGCAAAAAGCAAATATTAGAGGTATATCATATACCTTTTTAATTTTTTTCTATTAGTTTTATTTAGTGTAAAGTTTGTTCTACATCTTTTTGTCTATTTAGGGATCGAACAAGAATCAAGATATAAACAATAAATTCTCAACTCCATGTCGTTCCACTTGTCACACATATTCCACGTATTATTTAATTTTCTAAGTTTTAGGGTTTTGATGCTGGGACTCGACGAGTTGGGGAGCTCCGACTCGTCGAGTAGAGAACATTTTGGGGACGCGGGATCTAAGACCTACTCGACGAGTTTGAAGGCCCAACTCGACGAGTATGTGTTGTAAAGGAAAACCCTAATTTTAGGGTTTGCACCCTATATAATCTTCTTAAGAACCTTGAGGCTTACCTTCCATCAGCCTCCAAACCCTAAGAACGTCTATGCTATACCCTAATCCCCATTCTCTTTCATTTTGTGAGCTAGAGTGACTTGTGGAGCTTAAAAAGAAGAAGATAGTGAGAAGAAGGAGAAGATCCAGTAAACCAAGCCCTCACTCTTGAGCTTGACCATCTTGTGGGCTGTTGTAAGTCTTCAAGACTCATTTTTTATCTTAGAATATGGCTAGATCTTGAGTTTACTCTTCATTTCCTATCATTATTGTTGACTGCATGCATGGGGTTCATAAAGTTTGCAACTTTATGAATCTCCAAGGCAAAATGGTCCCAAGGTGGGCTAGATCTAGCTTTTCGTCAAGCAAGGATGCCATGCAAGGGTTTTAGAGTATAATTCCCCTTTTTGGCCATTTTGACTTAAAGACATGCATTGGACATGGATGTCCATAAAGCCTTCATCTTTGGAACGTTTGGAGGACTAAAAACTCTTATAGAAAGGAGGGATTCCAGATCCCTAGAGTCTTCGACCACATGTCAAAGCTTTTGAGCTTTCCAACCTTTGATAAGGGCCTTAGAGCATTCAGAGTGGTTCTAGAGGGTTAAGTTGGAAAATTTATCCTTCTAGACTCCTTAGGGTTTCAGATCTAAGCCCTGGAGTCCCTACATTCGACGTATTATCATAATAAGCAAACAGGGAGGGGGACTCGACGAGTTGGATCGGGTTCCCCCGTCTACTGGATATCAAGTGAACTCGTCGAGTTGATGAAACAACTCGGTGAGTTGGCTAGGGTTTGTTCCGTTTTCTGGACTCTGTAGGAACTCGACGAGTTGCTAGATGCACTCGACGAGCCGGGGTCAACATGGACTGTTGACCTTGACTTTGACCAGGGTTGACCATAGTTGACGTTGAAGGTATTTATGGCATTTCGGGATTGTGACAAATTAATCTCATGATGCTTATATGAAGTTGAGTTGGAAGTTGTGCGTTGGGTCTTATTCGATCTTATCTTTTCAGTTCAGCATACCAATGGGTCTAAGGCACCAAGGCCGACCCATTTTATGATAGGTGATTGCTAGTTGTATATGTAGTATGCTTGTATGGAAGACCATGGGAGAGCCCATGACACTTGGATGTAAGACCATATGGAGAGCCCATGGATTTCCTACTAAAGACCATGGGAGAGCCCATGATAACCGAATGTAAGACCATGTGGAGAGCCCATGGCTTTCCTACTAAAGACCATGGGAGAGCCCATGACACTTAGGTGTAAGACCATGTGGGGAGCCCATGGGATCCTGGAGTAAGACCCTGGGGACGAGCCCATGGCATCCCTATTTGTTGTATGTATGGCTTATGTGGTAGATGTAGCTTTTATAGCTAATATGATATGTGATATGTGGATTTTGTGTGGGGTATGCTCTGGGGAACTCACTAAGCATTAGCTTACAGTTTGAGGATTTGTTTCAGGTACATCTGAGCCCAAGGACAAGGGAAAGGCTTGATGGTGTGGCGTGCACTCTCTCTCTCTCTCAAGCGTTTGTAGGACACTCTGATGTTTTGGAATAAAAATTGGTATTGTTACTAAATTGAAAACAATTGTATTTGGGGATTTTATGGTTTGTGGCAAATATTTGATTTATTAAAAATGAAAATTTGCTTTTGAAAAATTGGGTTGTTACAAGTTGGTATCAGAGCCTTGGTTTGAGGGATTTAGGCACACTCTCGCGTGTGTCAGGACTCAAACTAAGGAAATGATAAAATTGTTTTCAAAAATATATTAAAAGTTAAAACTTTTAAGGAATGGAAAAGATGAGAGTGCAACGCGCATGATCGGCTGAGCCAAGTAAGTATTTCCCCAATATGATTAGCCATGTTATACTGATATTTGAGCTATGATAATCGTATTGTTCTTGCTATGTGTATGCATTTAAATTTGTATACGGTTAGGAGCTTATAGCCTTAGAATGATTGATTTAGCCTTATTTCCTGTTCCTTGTTTGGTTGTGATCCTAGGGTAGAATCTCTTATTCGAAAGTCTATTTGATCCTTTTCTGTGTATAATTTGCATGCACAAAGGCAACCTGTTATGATTGGTATGATTGATGTGAGTAGAGCAAATCTTAGGGAAGCCTGGGATTTGAGATATGTGATAGTCTGTGGGATAAGATTTATTTTTGGGATGAATTAGAGTTAGCAGGTAGAGCCTTGGGGAAGGTACAGGTAGGTGTGGAAGGTAGTATTGGGCCCGTACTACTGAAAGCACAGGACCTGTACCCGAACCAATGTTAGATTTGTAATCTCTAAGGAGGACCGGTGTGAGGGAATCCTCCAATTATGTATCCTGATCATTATGATTTATGACATTTCAGTTCAGCATGGTGGTGACACGATTTGGTACAGGGGGATCAGGATCTGGATCCGGGTCGGGCAGCGGTACTGAGCCCATTGATGAGAGGTTGCGCGAGCTCATTGTAGCCAAGGTGACAAAGGGTATCCTTGAAGCTACCCCAGTGATCTTTAGGACAGTCAAGGAGGGTATGATGGAGATTATGGAGGAGAGGCTCAGGTCATTTAGAGTTGAGATTGTTGCGGGCCAGGTCGAGGCCCGAACTCCCTCGTTCCGGGAGTTCATAGCGTTCGGGGCGCCGGAGTTTTTCTGGGTCAGGGACCCCATTGTTAGCCGACGCTGGGTGGCGGAGATTGAGAATGCCCAGTGCATGAGTTCTTGCCCTGATACGGTAAAGGTGGGTTTTGCTTCATATATGCTGAGAGACAGAGCCCGAGACTGGTGGGCAGAGGTGACCAGCCAGGTGGGAGCAGCCGGTGTGGCTGAGATGACATGGGCCGAGTTTGTTCGGCGATTCGATGTGGATTTTGCACCACATATTGAGGTGCAACGACTTTTGAGGGAGTTTCATGACCTTCAGCAGACCATCGAGACTGTGGCGGAGATCACCGCCAAATTTCAGGAAAGAGCTTTGTTGATCCCATAGTACGGAACGGATGAGGATATGAGACGGACTAGGTATCATTCCATATTGAGGGATGATATCAGGGAGTTTGTGAGATTTACAAGGTGCAAAAACCTAAATGAGATGGTGGAGAAGGCCCGTGAGCGGGAAATGGAGTTGGACTTCCGCACCAAGCGGAAGCCTGAGCAGGTACAGACAGCAGTGTGTCAGGCTAAAAATCCTAAGACCTCGGATCCTTCCAGCAGGGGCCAGCAGGGTCGTGGCCGGTGTGCCAAGTGCGGTAAACCGCATAGTGGGGCTTGTCGGACGGCAGGCTCTGGATGCTATTCATGTGGCCAGTCGGGCCACGTGATCAGGGATTGCCCCAAGAAGGGCTTGATTGTTTTTCACTACAAGCAGACCGGCCACAAGCGGGCCGATTGTCCGAGGTTGCAGGGAGGGGGAGGAGCGGTGGCGGTGCCTGTGACCGCCCCACTGAGGATCACAGATGGCCGCCCTGCTAAGGCGGATGCTCCAGCGGTGAAGAGCCGCACATTTCAGTTGACTGCCGAGGAGGCACGGGCAGAGCCAGACGTCGTGGCTGTTATGCGTTTATTCTTCTCTACTCTATATTTATTTGCACTGCTTATGTGTACATTGTGCTCATGTATAGGGACCTTTTTGGTCAATGGTATGTCAACTCATGTTTTGTTCGATTTGGGAGCTACACGATCGTTTGTGTCTCTTGCGCTTAGCAAGAAGTTTCAGGATGCACCGGGAACTTTGGATTCCCCGCTCGAGGTGGAAATTGCGGATGACCGCACCGTAAGTGTTGCGAGGGTGTATCGGGACTGTGTCCTGAATGTGCTTGGGGAGAGGTTTCGCGTTGATCTAGTCCCGATACCGTTACGAGGACTGAATGTGATTGTCGGGATGGACTGGTTTGGGGCCAATGGGGCCATGATCGATTGCGAGCGCCAGTTGGTGAGGGTTCGAACCCCAAGTGGGGGAGAACTGGTTATTCAGGGTTAGAGGGCCTCGCAGGGGCCAACCCTCTGTTCAGCTGTGAGGGCTAGCAAATTACTGCAACAGGGATGTACGAGATTTCTGGCTTATATATCAGATACGAGGATTGAGACCACGACGAATGTGGGTAGTGTGCCGGTTGTACAGGAGTTTCGGGACGTTTTTCCCGAAAGTTTACTAGGGGTTCCCCCGGAGAGGCAGGTGGAGTTTCACATTGATTTGATGTCGGGTGCTGCTCCGATAGCCAAGGCACCGTACCGGCTAGCACCGCCCGAGATGCAGGAGCTATCTACGCAGCTTCATGAGTTGCTATACCGAGGGTTTATCCGCCCAAGCAGTTCCCCGTGGGGAGCACCGATCCTGTTCGTGAAAAAGAATGATGAATCTCACAAAATGTGCATTGATTACTGAGAGCTGAACAAATTAACGGTGAAGAACCGTTATCCATTACTGAGGATCGATGATTTGTTCGATCAGTTGCAGGGTGCGTCTTGGTTTTCCAAGATTGATCTTCGGTCGGGATACCATCAGATGAGGATTCGGGATGAGGATATACTGAAGACAACTTTCAGGACGCGGTATGGGCACAATGAGTTTGTGGTGATGCCATTTGGGCTCTGTTGGGTCAAAAATATTGGTTTATACTTTACTTTTCTAGCAATGTGTATTTTTCATTTTTTAATAGGTGTTTGCGGTTGTGTTTACGGCCATGAACGGGTTCACGTCCGTGAACCCATTCACGGCCCATGTGTCATATATATAGATGTTAGGTGGGTAAGGAGAGTACATCTAGAGGAGCTTAAGTGTGTGTATTCTAAGGTGTTCTAGAGAGAGAAAGGAGAGAAGGTGCAAGTGTGTGTGAATCTTGTGTATTGTTCATCATTCCAATCTTGAATACATCAAAGATTCATATTTTTCTTCTCCTTCTTCTTCATTAGATTTGGCATCATCTGCTTGATAGGGATTCCGCACCATCAAGCGGATCTGATTGATACACAAGCAGATTTGGGACTTACAAGTGGTATCAGAGCTTGGATTGTATCAATCAATTTTTGCATATCTGGAGCCTATTTGATCTTATTTTTGAAGGATTTTTGTGTTTTTGGATAGATCTTGGTAAAATAGGGGGGTTTGTTCTTCGCGTTTTTCATAAAAACGAGTTTTTGATCGAGTTTTGGAGCAAAAAGTGGTGAAAAACGTTGTTTTTCACGTCATCTGAAGCAGTGTTTACGACCATTGAAGGGTTTACGGCCGTAAACCCATTTACGGCCATTGAAGGGTTCACGGCCGAAGAAGCGTTTGCGGCTAGGGTTTCTCGGAGGCGGCCGTAATCAGTTTGCGGCTAGGGTTTCTCGGCGGCGGCCGTAATCACGAATTAGGGTTTCTTGCACGTGTTCGACCCACTTGCTCATTCAGCAGCCTAGGTCTCGATCAGCAGCAGCCTCTTTCTCGTTCAACGCTTATTAAAAAAAAGGGATTTTAGGAGCTGCCAGGATTCGAACCCGGGTGCCTCGCCTCATCAGCCAACGCATCTTACCAATTGGACTAGCTTGCCTTACGCTTAACTCTTCCCGAATTTAATTCATAAGGCCTCTATATTTCGACCATATTTCGCAATATTGACACTTTCAGCCCAAAAATCAATTTCCTTTTATTTTTAAATTCCATTTTCTTCCAAAAATTTTAGCTTTTAATTTTTGAATTTCTAAATTGACCTTTGACCTAAAATTTTGACTTTGACTTTAAAGTTTGACCTTTGACTTTAAACTTTGACTTTCTCGTTTAACTTTCAAATTCTCAAATTTAGCTTTTCGGTTTGACTTTTTCAAGTTTGACTTTTAAGTTTGATTTTCTAAATTTGACTTTTAAGGTTGACTTTTGAGGTTTTAAGTCAAAGGGCATATTTTTAAGACAATGAGTTCCTCAAAAATCTCGGTCACTAAAATTTCATGTTCTCAAGCATGCATTGATAAAATTAAAAACTTACGTGAACACATCGATTTATTAAAAAGAGAAAATGAGGAACTTAAATATGAGGGGTACCAACTTAGGAAATGCCTGAAACCATTAAAAGAACAACTAGAGGCCAAGACTAAGGACTTTGGGAAATTACAGGCAGAGTACAGTGACAAGTGTGTCCATTATAGATATCTTAAGAAAGATTTTGATGATGTGACTGCCGAACTTGATGCATTAAAAGCAAAATATAAAGATGCTGAATTCAACTTTAAGAAATTTGATGTGTCAAGTGAGGTAGTTGTGTCCATGATAGAAAAAGAATTAACATTTTAAGATAATCAAAACAAGGGTCTACGGTATCATGATGTTCCACCTCCTTTCAATGATCACTACACTTTCACCCCTCTGAATAAGGAAGAAATAGCAAATGAAGCACACCTTAAGTATGGCCAACCCCCTGCTTCAACTTCAGTTAAGACTGAACAATCAGGGCCAACTGAGGGTGTTGAGGTGAAGAATTCTAATATTTCTACTTCTTGTGCAGGTAAAGTAGCGGAAGATGAGAACAAGGAGAATATTGTTGAACAAACCAATGTCTCCTTGAACTCTGAACCTGTTGCTTCTAACTCAGTTGCTTCTAATCAACCTGCTGTTGGTAAATACAGGCCACCAAAACAAGCAAATCAGAGTGCCTGCTGATACTGTGCTTGTGGGAACAATAAGAGACAAGGCAAGGGCACGCCACCAGGGGCAGGAAGAAACAACTTCCTAGTGAAGAAAAAGACATGTTTTCACTGTGGAACACCTGCACACATTGCCCGAAACTGTCCAAATCGCGCATATGTTCCCTACTATGCACAAGGGTGGCAGAACGCGCCAAAAGGGAGATTTTCCAAAAAAATCCCTCAAGGCCACGTTCAGACAATGGCGACTGGAATGCCAACAAGGGCAAGAGTTCAACTCCCAAGGCCAAGGATTCATCTTCTAACAACAAGAATGGTATGCCGGCCAAGAAGTCCAATCCAAGAGATGCTCCAGTGAAACCAAGACCAGTTAGGTCAAAGTCATCTCGGCGATTGGCTTCGAGTTCAAAATAAGTGCCGGGGCACCCATCGGATCGAACATGAAATGGGTTAAACCCGACTACAGATGGGTTCCGAAGGTTCACTCTCCCAAATCATCTAATGACTCTAATATTTCTTCATCTTCTGTTTGTGATAAGCAGGAAATGACATGGGAGAGAGTACCTTGCGTTGATGACAAAGGTCAACCTAGTTTCAAAATGGACTGAGTTCCAAAGACCAACTGATCCCGCTCTATGAATCTGCTAAAGTGATACAGAAGATTAGATCTCTCTATTGTTCTCTCTGAAGATTCTCAAGCTGAAAGCGCCATCTTTCAAGAATCTTTTCAAGAAGCCTCCTCACCCAACGTGCGTTCAGAGTCAAATTCTGAAGAAAAGACCAACTGCTCAAGATGAAGTCATTCATTGAAGATTCATCAAGTTCATCTTGAAGTTGTGAAGAATTTGAAGATTAATGCTGAAGCCAAGATCCCAATGAAGATTGACAAGAAAAGCCAGCGACTTTTTAGGGGGAGCTTGTTGGGTCAATTAGAAAAGAAAGCTATAAACCAAGGGGGAGATTGTTGGGTCAAAAATATTGGTTTATACTTTACTTTTCTAGCAATGTGTATTTTTCATTTTTTAATAGGTGTTTGCAGTTGTGTTTACGGCCATGAACAGGTTCACGGCCGTGAACCCATTCACGGCCCATGTGTCATATATATATAGATGTTAGGTGGGTGAGGAGTGTACGGCTAGAGGAGCTTAAGTGTGTGTATTCTAAGGTGTTCTAGAGAGAGAAAGGATAGAAGGTGCAAGTGTGTGTGAATCTTGTGTATTGTTCATCATTCCAATCTTGAATACATCAAAGATTCATATTTTTCTTCTTCTCCTTCTTCTTCATTAGATTGGCATCATCCGCTTGATAGGGATTCCGCACCATCAAGCGGATCTGATTGATACACAAGCAGATTTGGGACTTACAGGCTCACCAATGCCTCAGCAGCATTTATGGATCTTATGAACAGAGTGTGTAGACCGATGCTGGATCGGTCGGTGATCGTTTTTTATTGATGATATCCTGGTATATTCTAGGACCAAGGAGCAACATGAGCAGCATCTGAGGGAGGTACTGGAGACTCTGAGGGCAGAGAAGCTTTTATGCAAAGTTCTCCAAGTGTGATTTACGGCTGCGAGAAGTACAGTTTTTGGGGCACATCATCAATCAGGATGGCATTTCGGTTGATCCAGCCAAGGTGGAGGCAGTGATGCGGTAGGAAGTACCGAAGAACGCATCCGAGATCCTTAGCTTCTTGGGTTTAGCAGACTATTATCGGAGATTTATCCAGGATTTCTCCAAGATTGATGTGCCATTGACCTGCTTGACCAAGAAGAATGTGACATTTCGATGGGGCACGGATCAGTAGTTGGTTTTTGAGACCCTGAGATAGAGGTTATGCGAGGCTCCGATTCTAGTACTACATGAGGGATTAGATGATTTGGTGGTATACTATGATGCGTCGATCTCAAGATTAGGCGCGGTACTGATGCAGAGGGGCATGTGATAGCCTATGCCTCGAGGCAGTTGAAGCCTCGTGAGGCGAATTACCCCACCCACGACCTGGAATTGGGCGTAGTGGTGTTTGCCCTCAAGATTTGGAGACACTACTTATATGGAGTCCGGTGCACGATTTATACTGATCACAAGAGTTTGAAGTATTTGATGGATCAGCAGAACCTCAACGTGCGGCAGAGGAGATGGTTGGATGTGCTGAATGACTATGACTGTGAGATCTTGTACCACCCCGGAAAGGCCAACGTGGTGGCCGATGCTTTGAGCCGCAAGGTGGCCAGTTCCCCGATCGGGAATGTATGTTTGAGGATGACAGTGATTTCCCCATTGTTGGATATGATCAAGAAGGCGCAGGTTGAGGGTGTGAAGAAAGAGAATTGGAAGATAAAGCGGATTCGGGGGCAATATCCCTTGTTTTTTAAGGATAGTTGTGGCCTTCTGACACAGTGTGGCCGGGTGTGGGTAGCAGTGACTGGAGGAGTGAGACAGAAGATATTGGAGGAGGCACACAAGTCCAAGCTCACTATACATCCGGGGGATATGAAAATGTATAGAGATTTGAGACTGAGTTACTGGTGGCCCTGCATGAAGCGGGAGATCGCCTGGTTTGTGGAGCGGTGCTTGACCTGCAGGAAGGTCATGGCCGAGCATCAACAGCCTCATGGCAAGGTTCAGCCGCTACCCATTCCCATGTGGAAGTGGGAGGAGATCACTATGGACTTCATCACGAAGTTACCGAGGATAGCGAGGGGTGTGGACGCCATATGGGTGATTGTGGACAGATTGATGAAGAGTGCCCACTTTATTCCGATCTCTAAGAGTATATCCGATGAGAAGTTGGTGGATATTTATGTGCGAAAGGTGGTGTCGAGACATGGGGTGCTAGTGTCGGTAGTCTCTGACAGAGATGTTAGATTTACATCAAGATTCTGGAAGAAGTTCCACGAGGAACTGGGCACTCAGTTGCATTTTATCACGACGTACCACCACTAGACAGATGGCCAGAGTGAGAGGACGATCTAGACACTTGAGGATATGCTGCGGGAATGTGTGTTGGATTTTAGAGGGAGTTGGGATACATATCTCCCGTTGGCAGAGTTTTCATACAATAACAGTTACCATGTCAATATCGACCGACCCCTGTTTGAGATGTTGTATGGTAGGAGATGTCGGACCTCGGTTTGTTGGGGCGAGGTTGGACACTGGGTCATGGGGAGCACTGAGGTAGTGCTCAAGTCTACCGGGCAAATTCAGTAGGTGTGCGACAGGTTGGGAGTCGCGCAGAGTCGTCAGAAAAGTTATGCTTATCGGCAGTGATCAGATCTTGAGTTCCAGGTGGGGGACTTTGTGCTACTAAAGGTGTCGCCACGGAAGGGATTTATCAGGTTTCGGAAGAGGGGCAAGCTAGGGCCCCGATATATTGGATCGTTCAAGATCACGGCCCAGGTGGGCAAGGTGGCCTATCGCTTGGATCTGCCAGATGAGCTTAGCCAGATTCATAACACCTTCCATGTGTCACAGCTTCGGAAGTGTGTCACAGACGAGACCGTTGTCGTCTCTCTGGACGACATTGAGGCGGATGAGAGCCTGGACTACATTGAGAGGCCTATTGCGATTCTAGATAGGAAGACCAAGGTTCTTCAGAACAAGGAAGTGAAGCTGGTAAAGGTGCAATGCCAGGACCGAAAGGGGCTCCGAATGGACATGGGAGCCGAAGGACGAGATGCGAGACCACTACCAAGACTTATTTGGGTCGGAAGACTTTGAGGACGAAGTCTAGTTCAAGTGGGGGGGGGGGGGATTTTGTAACACCTATTCCAGGTATTATTTAATTTTCTAAGTTTTAGGGTTTTGGTGCTGGGACTCAACGAGTTGGGGAGCTCCGACTCGTCGAGTAGAGAACATTTTGGGGACGCGGGATCTAAGACCTAGTCGACGAGTTGGAAGGCCCAACTCGACGAGCAGGTTTTGTAAAGGAAAAACCCTAATTTTAGGGTTTGCACCCTATATAATCTCCTTAAGAACCTTGAGGCTGACCTTCCATCAGCCTCCAAACCCTAAGAACGTATGTGTTAAACCCTAATCCCCATTCTCTTTCATTTTGTGAGCTAGAGGGACTTGTGGAGCTTAAGAAGAAGAATATAGTCAAAAGAAGGAGAAGATCCAGCAAACCAAGCCCTCACTCTTGAGCTTGACCATCTTGTGGGCTGTTGTAAGTCTTAAAGACTCAGTTTTTATCTTAGAAAATGGCTAGATCTTGAGTTTACTCTTCATTTCCTATCATTATTGTTGATTGCATGCATGGGGTTCATAAAGTTTCCAAATTTATGAATCTCCAGGGCAAAATGGTCCCAAGCTGGGCTAGATCTAGGTTTTGGTCAAGAAAGGATGCCATGCAAGGGTTTTAGAGTATAATTCCCCTTTTTGGCCATTTTAACTTAAAGACATGCATTGGACATGCAAGTCCATTAGGCCTCCATCTTTGGAACGTTTGGAGGACTAGAAACTCTTCTGGAAAGGAGGGATTCTAGATCCCTAGAGTCTTGGACCACATGGCAAAGCTTTTGAGCTTTCCAACCTTTGATAAGCGCCTTAGAGCATTCAGAGTGGTTTTAGAGGGTAAAGTTGGAAACTTTATCCTTCTAGACACCTTAGGGTTTCAAATCTAAGCCCTGGAGTCCCTGCATTCGGCGTATCATCATAATAAGCAAACAGGGAGGAGGACTCGACGAGTTTCCCGGCCACTTGACGAGTTGGATCGGGTTTCCCCGTCTACTGGATATCAAGTGATCTCGTTGAGTTGATGAAACAACTCGGCGACTTGGTTAGGGTTTGTTTCGGTTTCTGGACTCTTTAGGAACTCGACGAGTTGCTGGATGCACTCGATGAGCCGGGGTCAACATGGACTGTTGACCCTGACTATTGACCTTGACTTTGACCAGGGTTGACCAGAGTTGACTTTGAAGGTATTTATGGTATTTCGAGATTGTGAAAAATTAATATCACGATGCTTATAGGAAGTTGAGTTGGAAGCTATGCGTTGGGTCTTACTGGATCTTATCTTTTCAGTTCAACATTCGCGAGAGGTGAGTCTCCTCACCATACCAATGGGTCTAAGGCACCAAAGCCGGCCCATTTTATGATAGGTGATTGCTAGTTGTATATGTAGTATGCTTGTATGGAAGACCATGGGAGAGCCCATGACACTTTGATGTAAGACCATGTGGAGAGCCCATGGATTTCCTACTAAAGACCATGGGAGAGCCCATGGCAACCAGATGTAAGACCATGTGGAGAGCCCATGGCTTTCCTACTACAGACCATGGGAGAGCCCATGACACTTAGGTGTAAGACCATGTGGGGAGCCCATGGCATCCTGGAGTAAGACCCTGGGGACGAGCCCATGGAATCCCTATTTGTTGTACGTATTGTTGGATTAGGTGTCTAAGCCCATAACTATAATTGGTATGTACTTGACCCGAGAGTAGCATGGTCCATTTGGGATGCATATCACCACGACAATTTGATAGGATGGACTTTTGAGAAGAGGTTAGTTATGATTTATTAATATATTATAAGTTCTAATATATTAATATGAAATCATATGATTTAGTTAGTATTGATCAAGAATTAATTTGGAATTAATTTAGTGATCAAAAGAGACTAGTTAAATTAATAGGGATTGATTATGTAAATTAGTTTTATATATATATATATATATATATATATATATATATATATATATATATATATATATGGTTTGGGCTTATGATACATGATGGACTAAGTTTATGGATGAATCCAAAAGAGTTAGCCCACTTTAATCATGGATCATGGATAATAAGCCCAAGTGTATGGATTAGGGTGTAGCCATGACTCTTGGATTCCTACACTATATATATGACACCCTATAGCCTAAAATGGGTTTCACAAGTTTTGATAGAGTGTTCTTGGAGAGCCATAACCGATTTTAGTGTGCATAAACTCTCAAAAGTCATCCTTCGTCTAAGGTGTGTTGTGAACCATTTGAGGTGCAACATTTGGGGCACTAAGTTCTTAAATGCCAAATACAACAAGTTCTACAAGCTATATAAAGAGGTAAACTCCTAACTAGTATTTTATGTTGTTTATGTAAATTGCATGCTAGTTGTAGGCTTAATGCTTTGGAAACAATATTGCATGTATATTTAGAGAAAACATAGATCCAAAGCATTTAGGGTTGTATGTGCACCATAGGATGTTGTAGTATAGAAACCCAATAGTGGTATCAGAGCCTAGGGTTATTTTCTATTATATTTGATGCTTGCTTAAGTTTCAATGCTGAAAAAATCGATTTTCTGCATTCTGTCTGATGAACTCACCGAGTCCATGAACTGACTCGACGAGTACACTCAGTAAAGCATGAACTCAGCGAGTCCAGTTCATGAACTTGTTGAGTAGGTGCTCCAGGGTGCAGATTTTCGAGTTTTGCCCAGGAAATGGATAAGATCATTACCACAAACTGTTTTTTTGAATCATAATTTTTTTATATGGTAATGATCATGCTCATCCAATTAAAAGATAATTGTCATAGATTCAAGATTTGTATTAGTTTATATGATAGACTAATTTCTTGAAAATAGGTGATATGAATTATCTTGACTTATGAGTTTAGTTAGATCATGAATAAATTATTTGATAATTTTTGTTAGTTAAAAATATGATATAATTTCCTTAATGAAATCCATAACTTGTCCTCAAGTTATGGAAAATTGAAAGGTTTTCTTTTAAAAGGTTATTAAAACTCATAGGTTATGGAAAATGAAAGGTCTCAATTTTATGAGTCATTTTAAATGATTTTAAAGTCTTCCATAACTTGTCCTCAAGTTATGGAACATGAAACGTTTTTCATAAAAACCACATTAAACTCATAAGTTATGGAAACCAAAAGTTTTGACAAGTTTCAAAACTTGCCCTCAAGTTTTGGAATTTGTAAAGTCTCACTTTTTAATAATTTAATTCCAAACCCTAGAGTTTTAAAAGTTAAAATTCAACCCTTATACTATTATATTATTATAAGTTATATATATATATATATATATATATATATATATATATATATATATATATATATATATATATATAAGACAAGTCAGTCTTACCGTTAGTAGGCCTCATTCACAAAGTCGGTCTATAAGGGGAGTATAACGTTACTGCCTATAAAATGGCAGTTTAATGGGTGTCCACTCTCACCCACCGCTTCCTTGACTGGTGGAGGGTCGTTAGCCGAACGGGTAGGATAGGACATTAATTTTCATTAAAAGTATAGTGATAATTATAAAGTAACTAAACTTTTATTAAATTCCCAATCTTAGTTACTTTAGGAAAAAGATGAATTTGGTGCTAACCCATGAAATTGCAATTTGCACATTGCCAAGTCGTTAGTGGAGCGTGTGTGGTTAATCGGCACACTAACTTGGACTAACAAGGGTGGCAAAGGGTAGCTTGATGTTTATCATAGATCAATGGAGCGTATGTGGTTAACCAGCACATTGAATAGGTTATAAATGACATCGGGAGTACCAAACTTGAAGGGCACAATCGAGATTTAAACATTCCATTGAAAAGTTCAATGAATCTCAAAGGATTTAGGAATTTCAATCCAATTAAAACTTAATAATCAATTTCGTTTTTCATGGTGGAAATTGGTAAATCGTCATTTACCTACCTTCAAATATTTTGCAATTGGATTACGACATCCCTCTTCCGAATTGTAAAATATTGTGTTGGGTCCTAGCCTTAATATTTCATTTGGGTGTTATATTAAGGACTTAAATCAACTAACTTGAATTTCTCCCTTGTAGATGTCTAGTTTAGACAACTATGGTCTTCCCAAATCTTTTGGAAAAAGCTTTCCACATGAAGATGATATTCCACAATATCATACTTCACTTCCTCCACCTCCTCCAATAATTCTTCATGACCCACAAGTTTGAAGACTTGAAAAGTTCAAGGTCACTCAAGCCCTATTGGCTAGCAAACACCAAGATGGAAGGTCTGTGTGTGCACATGTATTGGATATGAAGTCACACATTGACAGGCTGGGAATGTTGGGTGTCGTCTTCCCGAGGAAGTTGGCTGTTGACTGGGTTCTTCAGTCACTTCCCGAGTCGTATAGTCAGTTTGTTAAAGACTACTATATGACAGATCACGACATGACCCTTATCGATCTTGCATATTTGCTTATTGCTGCTGAATAAGAAATGATTTGGCGCATTGGTCAAGCAAATTTTATTAGAGGATCTACTTCCCAAGCTGCCATGGACATAGCCAATGACATAGATAGTCCAAAAAAGATCCCTTCTCCTATGGGAAGGGAATTGGCTATGGTTAAAAGATTTGACCATAAGAGAAAAGCCAGTTCTAAGATAGTTCCATGTGCAAATGCCAAAGAGTCCACTTGTTTTTATTGCTATTTGAAGGGACGTTGGAAGCGACGTTGTTGTGACTACCTGAAGGATCTAAGAGAAGGTAAAGTCAAAGAGGTTTGACTCTACTTCAGGTAAGTCCACTATCTAACTTTATTAAGTTCCTAATTGTTGATTCTTAATACATGATGTGACAAGGTTGCATTTTGAATCTCAAAGGATTTAAGAATTTCAATCCAATTAAAACTTAATAATCAATTTCGTTTTTCATGGTGGAAATTGGTAAATCGTCATTTACCTACCTTCAAATATTTTGCAATTGGATTACGACATCCCTCTTCCGAATTGTAAAATATTGTGTTGGGTCCTAGCCTTAATATTTCATTTGGGTGTTATATTAAGGACTTAAATCAACTAACTTGAATTTCTCCCTTGTAGATGTCTAGTTCAGACAACTATGGTCTTCCCAAATCTTTTGGAAAAAGCTTTCCACATGAAGATGATATTCCACAATATCATACTTCACTTCCTCCACCTCCTCCAATAATTCTCCCTGACCCACAAGTTCGAAGACTTGAAAAGTTCAAGGTCACTCAAGCCCTATTGGCTAGCAAACACCAAGATGGAAGGTCCGTGTGTGCACATGTCTTGGATATGAAGTCACACATTGACAAGCTGGGAATGTTGGGTGTCGTCTTCCCGAGGAAGTTGGCTGTTGACTGGGTTCTTCAGTCACTTCCCGAGTCGTATAGTCAGTTTGTTAAAGACTACTATATGACAGATCACGACATGACCCTTATCGATCTTGCATATTTGCTTATTGCTGCTGAATAAGAAATGATTTGGCGCATTGGTCAAGCAAATTTTATTAGAGGATCTACTTCCCAACCTGCCATGGACATAGCCAATGACATAAATAGGCCAAAAAAGATCCCTTCTCCTATGGGAAGGGAATTGGCTATGGTTAAAAGATTTGACCATAAGAGAAAAGCCAGTTCTAAGATAGTTCCATGTGCAAATGCCAAAGAGTCCACTTGTTTTTATTGCTATTTGAAGGGACGTTGGAAGCGAGGTTGCTGTGACTACCTGAAGGATCTAAGAGAAGGTAAAGTCAAAGAGGTTTGACTCTACTTCAGGTAAGTCCACTATCTAACTTTATTAAGTTCCTAATTGTTGATTCTTAATACATGATGTGACAAGGTTGCATTTTGAATCTCAAAGGATTTAAGAATTTCAATCCAATTAAAACTTAATAATCAATTTCGTTTTTCATGGTGGAAATTGGTAAATCGTCATTTACCTACCTTCAAATATTTTGCAATTGGATTACGACATCCCTCTTCCGAATTGTAAAATATTGTGTTGGGTCCTAGCCTTAATATTTCATTTGGGTGTTATATTAAGGACTTAAATCAACTAACTTGAATTTCTCCCTTGTAGATGTCTAGTTCAGACAACTATGGTCTTCCCAAATCTTTTGGAAAAAGCTTTCCACATGAAGATGATATTCCACAATATCATACTTCACTTCCTCCACCTCCTCCAATAATTCTCCCTGACCCACAAGTTCGAAGACTTGAAAAGTTCAAGGTCACTCAAGCCCTATTGGCTAGCAAACACCAAGATGGAAGGTCCGTGTGTGCACATGTCTTGGATATGAAGTCACACATTGACAAGCTGGGAATGTTGGGTGTCGTCTTCCCGAGGAAGTTGGCTGTTGACTGGGTTCTTCAGTCACTTCCCGAGTCGTATAGTTAGTTTGTTAAAGACTACTATATGACAGATCACGACATGACCCTTATCGATCTTGCATATTTGCTTATTGCTGCTGAATAAGAAATGATTTGGCGCATTGGTCAAGCAAATTTTATTAGAGGATCTACTTCCCAACCTGCCATGGACATAGCCAATGACATAAATAGGCCAAAAAAGATCCCTTCTCCTATGGGAAGGGAATTGGCTATGGTTAAAAGATTTGACCATAAGAGAAAAGCCAGTTCTAAGATAGTTCCATGTGCAAATGCCAAAGAGTCCACTTGTTTTTATTGCTATTTGAAGGGACGTTGGAAGCGAGGTTGCTGTGACTACCTGAAGGATCTAAGAGAAGGTAAAGTCAAAGAGGTTTGACTCTACTTCAGGTAAGTCCACTATCTAACTTTATTAAGTTCCTAATTGTTGATTCTTAATACATGATGTGACAAGGTTGCATTTTGAATCTCAAAGGATTTAAGAATTTCAATCCAATTAAAACTTAATAATCAATTTCGTTTTTCATGGTGGAAATTGGTAAATCGTCATTTACCTACCTTCAAATATTTTGCAATTGGATTACGACATCCCTCTTCCGAATTGTAAAATATTGTGTTGGGTCCTAGCCTTAATATTTCATTTGGGTGTTATATTAAGGACTTAAATCAACTAACTTGAATTTCTCCCTTGTAGATGTCTAGTTCAGACAACTATGGTCTTCCCAAATCTTTTGGAAAAAGCTTTCCACATGAAGATGATATTCCACAATATCATACTTCACTTCCTCCACCTCCTCCAATAATTCTCCCTGACCCACAAGTTCGAAGACTTGAAAAGTTCAAGGTCACTCAAGCCCTATTGGCTAGCAAACACCAAGATGGAAGGTCCGTGTGTGCACATGTCTTGGATATGAAGTCACACATTGACAAGCTGGGAATGTTGGGTGTCGTCTTCCCGAGGAAGTTGGCTGTTGACTGGGTTCTTCAGTCACTTCCCGAGTCGTATAGTCAGTTTGTTAAAGACTACTATATGACAGATCACGACATGACCCTTATCGATCTTGCATATTTGCTTATTGCTGCTGAATAAGAAATGATTTGGCGCATTGGTCAAGCAAGTTTTATTAGAGGATCTACTTCCCAACCTGCCATGGACATAGCCAATGACATAAATAGGCCAAAAAAGATCCCTTCTCCTATGGGAAGGGAATTGGCTATGGTTAAAAGATTTGACCATAAGAGAAAAGCCAGTTCTAAGATAGTTCCATGTGCAAATGCCAAAGAGTCCACTTGTTTTTATTGCTATTTGAAGGGACGTTGGAAGCGAGGTTGCTGTGACTACCTGAAGGATCTAAGAGAAGGTAAAGTCAAAGAGGTTTGACTCTACTTCAGGTAAGTCCACTATCTAACTTTATTAAGTTCCTAATTGTTGATTCTTAATACATGATGTGACAAGGTTTCATTTTGATGTTTTGTAGGATCGAAGAAACAAAAGGAAGCTTAAAGGAAGAGTAAGCTGAATCTGATCGTGAAGAGATGGATTTTGATCGTCTGATTCGATGATCGGAATTTTGAGCTGCTGCTTAAGAGTTATCATAGATTGCTTAGGAATAGATAACAACATAGTTTTCATATGCAATTGCATTGTAAGGAAAGGTTTTTTCCGCATTTTATAAATAAATAAATTTTTTGTTGATTTTATATTATCTTATATCTCCTTACAACGACATTTGTGAAAAATTGATATTTGTATGTTTCTAGCAATATTGGGAAAATGGATTTGATTCTTTCGTTTGTGGTAGTGTCAAAATTTAGCAAATAAGGAAAGATTCTCATCACCCGGGTATCAATTGGATAGAAACTTGGAATCATGAAACTGGTATTGTATGATGAATGAGAATTTTCGTCTTTGGAAAATTAAGACTAATTCCTTGTTCACAAGAATATGTGAGTCAAGTGAAGGACTAGGGGATCGGGTACACTGGGCGTGCGCTGGTGAGGTCTACCATAAAGAACGATGAGACTATTCGTCATGATTTACTAGAATTTAGTAAATATGGTTATGCTTATAAGTTTAAGTACAATTCTGAACATTGGAAAAGTTTCAATGTATGGGAGGACGATTAAGAATAATCAAATTAGGCAGAAAGATAAAAGTTTCTCCAATCTGAAAGGATGGGAGAGTACTTGAGTATCATGTTTTATGATCATCTTAGTAATTATGAAACCGTATCACAATTGATCTTCTAAGCACATCTTAGTGCATTTGTATGGCTAAGAAGAGGAATCGTGAATTATTGAAATGGTTAAATGAAAAGATGAATCATACTTCGTTTCAAAATCAAGTCTTAGAGTCGTACTCCAAGATTGTAAATTGAGTGACATATCTTAAGGAAGGTTTATAACACTCATCAAATGTACAGTAAAATGTTTCTACTCTTGTACATTTAAAATTGGTAAGTTGTGATGTTTTGGATAAAACAAAGACCAACTAAGGCCAATTGTGTGAAGTGTTTGTCTTGATAAGAGACTGGACTAACTCTTGAATATTTGTTTGTCAAGTAATGTTCCTTGATAAAGTGAATCTTATATGTCAAGAGGTCAGTGGGAGTCTTAAGGATCTTGAATAGTTTCAAGAACTAATCAAGAGTAAACCTATCGTTAATCACTAGCACACGACTTGAGGTTGGTAACCTATCGTGTTGACATATTCTTGTTTTTGTGCCCATTCCAGTTAAAGTTGACTATGCATGTGGGTTCTATGAGTTCTTAGTTGTTTGCATAACTACTTGGAAGCAATGGTAGGCCCTTGAGCTTCCAGGTGGCAAGAAATTAAGATTGAACAAGTTCAGTCCATATGAGTTTGGATTGGCACTAACCTTGGCTTGTGATTATGGTTATGACAAATTCACATGGATAGGAACACAAACACCATAAAAATCTAAGCGTCATAAGGTTTCTCTCCAATTCATGAAAATGATTGTGAGGAAATGCTTTCACTAAGTAGATTTTAAAGAGATAGCAATTGTGATATTTGCATTCTCAAATTCGATAATGATTACGACATCCCTCTTCATAGTTCGAATTGTGTGAAATGGAAAAAGGTCTAAACATTTCAGACTTATGGTTGTAATTTCTAAAATTGTTTATACACACATGTGAGCTATCTAAAGAAAGGTGTATGAGTTTGAGAATCCTAGATAAAGTCTTATCGAAGCATCTCGTATCAGAAATCTGAACTTTGGTAAGAAAGTCAATAAGTATTGATTTCTAGAAGTCCAGCTGATTTCTGAGTAAATGTCAAAGCTAGTGGGAGCATAAGTGTTATGCTAATAACAATGTAATTATTATGCTAGTGGGAGCACAATTATTACGTTAAGAGTTGCGAGTTAGAAATGTTAATTATAGAAAACAAAAGCTTCAAATTGCAAAGATGTAGGGTTTGAAAAGTGGTTTTGCTATAATTAAGGGAACGGAATTCATACTTCATTTCAAATCTAAAAGATTATATTGAGATTTTAATCAAATTTAGTCAAGGATATATATGAATGTTATGTTGAAAAGATTCGACATAAGGAAATTCTATATATGGAAATGTTATAGCATGAGACTGGTAAAGTATCACATCTTTATGTAATACATTATGTATCGTATCCCATATGTTTCGGATATAGGATCGATTACATATGCTATAATATTAATCTGTTCTAATTTTCCAAATGCCTAGGACATTAAGAGGGAAAAGGGACTAGAACGAGATATGACTAAAATGGTTAAACAATTGTCGAGGACAATCTGAGGTTTACCAAAGATTGGTTTCTTATGGACAGTTGGAAGTATATTCTGGATTTTGGAAGGACCATATTGACATACTCTAAGAAGAGGTAACTCTTGTTCAGAAGTGATAGTCAAAATGGGAATATGGAAATGTTTCCATAAGTGGAAGCTATTCTTTAAATCTGTGTAAGATTAGAAAACTTAATGCAAGAAGGATGTTTAAAGGAATGTACTTTGAATGCGAGACTTCATTTCCATGGAATTGCTCTCCATTGGAATACTTTGAAATATCTGTTGCCAAGTCTCTGTGGCTTTGTGCATAGTCATTACAAGAGGATCATTGCATATAAGTTTAAAATCTAACAGATTATAGCGAATGACAAGAATTTGGTATTCTTACATTTACGATAAGGATTTGGAATTGTGAAATGAGTGTCACTGAAATGATTTCAATTGATCTATTTCACAAAGAAAGGGCCATAGGCAAACATAGTGTGCATGCTTGGAGTATGGCATAACTGTTGTTTTAATTCAAATATTAAGTTGATTAATCGAAACATTATACAATGAATAATGTGTAATCAATATGGTGATTAAATAAAATGTGTTTTATTTATATTCATAAGTTATGAGACCATATTGTATACATGGCATGTTTTGACTTCCCGATAACTAGGTTATTCAAACTATCCACAGTCGATCATACTTTCGAAGTAGGTATTGAGGCAAGATTGTCATGAATCTGACTGTAGATTGTCTAGGTGTTTTAGACATAACACAAGTTTGCTGCAGTGTTCATGAGTACTCCTAGAATAAGATTCAGTTATTGGATTAAACACACACTCATCTGAATCACTTCATGGATTTTATCACGAGTGATTGTGAGACGATAATATCTTATATTCTTGAAACCAAGACGTGTGAGTGGTAGTTTACAAGTCGGTTGCACATTGACATATGTAAACGCACCAGTAACTTGGTGTTATAAAACATATTGTTGTGTGTGATTTGATGAGTAAGTACAAGCAAGCATTTGAGTCAAATTTTATCCATTCCTTTTACCCAATGTGGGATAAAAGCCATATATGTGGGCCCCTCGACGATTTAGTGATGACACCCTAAGTGCTTGGCCAAGCCTGGACTGATTTGATTTGTTCAATTAGTCGGTCGTCATAAATCGGAAATCGGGAAACAATAGATGGACATAGAGAATGATTATAATCTATGTCTCATGTCCATATTGATGGGTTTTGAGCATTCTAACACTCCTATGGTGTACATGCAACCCTAGAAACCTTGGATCTATGTTTGACTAAGATACATGCAAATAATTATTTTTCCAAGGTTCTTATCCTAACTAGCATGGCATGGGATACTTGAATCAAATAAAACAAGTAGAATTACTTACCTTGTAGTAGTAGTTGATTGCTTGGAGTTTGAGAGCCAAGCACCAATAATGTGGATGCCTCAAATGGAAGTCACAAATCACCACAAACTTGGAAACTTGAGAGAATAGTCACAAACTTCTTGAAATCGGCCCTCTTGGTTTACACACATCAACTAGTGCAATTTCAAGAACCAAAGCCTCCTTTATATAGTGTGGTGGATTAGGGTTACATCCATGTAAACCCTAATACCCATGTCTTTTCATTTCCATGAGATCCATGGGTTAAAGCTCCATGGAGTATCCATGGACTTTCCATGCAAGCCTAGCCCATTCCAAATAAGCATTAGCCCACACTATATAAATACAAGAGCCCCTATTTAATTAGTCATACTTTTGATCTCTAAATTAATTCTAAATTAATTATAGATCAATACTAATTAAATAATATGATTTTATATTAATATATTAGGACTTATAATATATTAATAAATCATAACTTATACTATTCTCAAATGATTATCCATAAATTGTTCAGGTGAAGTGCAACCCAAATGGATCATGCCGGGTCGGGTCAAGTACATACCAAATATAGTTATGGACTTAGACACTATATCCAACAGTCTCCCACTTGGATAAGTCTAATAACTATAGTTGCAAGTATGACTTCAGGAACCGATCGGCAATCGTAGCTCTTTAAACTCTGTTGAACTATGAAGCGCCATTTTAGATAAGTGATCATATAATCCTCTGTTCTAGATATCAGCCGGAAAAATACATGGAACATGGTCTTGCTTATTGTCCAGCATTTGTTTCCCGATTTCCGATTTGTTTGACATAGAACTTAACTGAACACATCAATTTAGTTCTGACCGGGCCCGGTACATAGGTCAAAACAAAATCATCGAGGGGCCCAAATATTGCTTCTAATCCTAGAAGGAACAGATAAACTTCGACTCATATGTTTGCTCTACTACTTGTTGAACTACACATAAAGGCACGGTTTATAACATCGAGTTACCAATGCGTTTTCGTGCAATCAATGCATAACCAACTCATAGGCAACAAATCATATCTCTAGGTTTGAAGACTTATATCATATTACCGTCTCACGATCACTCGAGATAAATTCCATGAAATGATACAAGTGAGCGTGGGTTGAATCCAATACTCAGTACTTATGAGCACTCATGAGTGCTGTAGCCCTGCTTTGTCTAACATCTTAGACCTGTACAAGCCAACCCATGACAGTCTTGATTCATATCTACTTCCAACATATGACCGACTGTGGAGAGTTTGAATAATATGATATAAACCATAACATAATTATTCTGGAAGTCAAAACATGCAAAAAAGAAATAATAGTAAACGATTGACAAGAGATAGCAACACTTTACTCATAAATAACAGCTTTTATTTATCATCAAATGTCAATTACATTTTAGAAATTTCAAGATTATCTAACTACTAAAACTAATATCATCCTTCAGCCCTATGCTCCGAGCATGCTGGAGATGCTTAGCCCGAGTCAGTCCCTTCGTGAGGGGATCTGCTGGGTTCTCATCCGATGATACCCTCTTTCCCACGAGGATTCCTTCTTCTATTCGATGTCTGATGAAGTGATATTTTCTGTCAATGTGTCTGGATCTCCCATGATCTCTTGGTTCCTTGGCTAAGGCAACTGCACTATTGCTGTCACAGAAAATCTCCATTGGCTCCTTTATAGCTGGTACAACTCCAAGGTCTCCGATGAAGTTGTTTAGCTATATAGCCTCATTTGCTGCCTCACTTGCTGCTATATACTCTGATTCACAAGTGGAATCAGCCACTGTCTCCTGCTTGGAGCTATTACAAGTAATTGCCCCTCCGTTTAGAGTAAAGACCCAGCCCGACTGAGAGCGGAAATTATCTATGTCAGTCTGAAAGCTAGCATCACTGTACCCTACAACTCTCAAGTCCTCACTGCCACCGAGGGTAAGGACCCAGTCCTTAGTCCTCCGTAGGTACTTGAGGATATTCTTTACCGCAGTCCAGTGTGCCTTGCCAGGGTTCCCCTGATACCTGCTAACCATGCTCAAAGCAAAGGCTACATCAGGTCGAGTACACGTCATAGCATACATGATCGATCCTACAGCTGAAGCATAAGGTATTCGACTCATTTCTGCTATCTCAGCCTCAGTACTAGGGCTTTGTGTCTTACTCAATCTGGCGTTACTCTGGATGGGTAACTCTCCTTTCTTGGAGTTATGCATGTTGAACCTTTTCAACACTTTGTCCACATAGGTGCTTTGACTAAGTCCAAATAGTCTTTTACTCCTGTTTCTCAAAATCCTTATCCCTAGGATATAGGCAGCTTCTCCAAGGTTCTTCATAGCGAAACACTTCCCAAGCCAGGACTTTACTTCCTGCAGGGTTGGGATGTCATTTCCTATGAGTAGTATGTCATCCACATATAGTACCAAAAAGCTGACTATACTCCCACTAGCCTTGATATAGACACAAGATTCATCTTCACTCTTTGAAAAGCCAAATTCTTTGACTTTCTCATCAAAGCAAAGATTCCATCTGCGAGGTGCCTGTTTTAATCCATAAATGGATTTCTCGAGCTTACACACTCTACTGGGGTACTCTGTACTGACAAAACCCTCTAGCTGAACCATGTAAACATCTTCAGCAAAGTTTCCATTAAGGAAAGCGGTTTTGACATCCATTTGCCATATTTCATAATCATGAAATGCAGCAATGGCTAACAGAACCCTAATAGACTTAATCTTGGCCACTGGTGAAAAGGTCTCATCATAATCAACTCCCGGAGTTTGAGAATAACCCTTTGCAACCAGTCGTGCCTTATAAGTGTGTACATTAGCATCCATGTCGGTCTTCTTCTTGAAGATCCATTTGCACCCAACTATCTTACGATCAGGTACATTGTCAACCAAGTTCCAAACTTGATTGTCATACATGGACTGTATCTCGCTATCCATAGCCTCTTTCCATTTAGCAGCCTCAGGGCCTGCCATGGCTTCCGTGTAGCTGTTAGGCTCATCCAGATTTACCAGTGTGTTATCACTGATAAGTGTCTCACCTTCTGCAGTAATATGAAAACCATAATAATGCTCAGGTGCATTCCTAACTCTGGTGGAACGCCTCAGAGGTATAGATTCTTCAGTCGGCTCAACAGGAGTTTCCTCCTCAGGTTGAGGGCTAGGGTTTGAGGTTCCTTCACTACTTGGCTCTTGAATTTCCTCAAGGTTAATTTGCCTCCCACTGTCTCCTTGGCTCATGAATTCTCTCTCTCGAAAGAATCCTCTTCTTGCTACAAAGACCACATTATCACTAGGTCTGTAGAAGATGTAACCAAAGGATTTCTGTGGGCAGCCGATGAAAATACACCTTTCGCTTCGGGGTTCGAGCTTATCGTGAGTCTCGCGTCTCACGAAAGCCTCGCAACCCCAAATCTTGATGTGGTCTAGATTGGGAACTTTTCCAGTCCACACCTCGTGAGGTGTTTTGGCAACCTTCTTTGTAGGGACTAGATTAAGGATATGGGCTGCAGTCTCTAAGGCATACCCCCAAAATGAGATTGGTAGCGAAGCTCGACTCATCATGGAACGAACCATGTCCAACAAGGTCCGATTGCGCCTCTCAGCTACACCATTCAACTATGGTGTCCTAGGAGGTGTCAATTGTGAGACAATCCCACATTCCTTAAGATAGTCAAGGAACTCAGTACTAAGATACTCATCACCACGATCGGATCGAAGCATCTTAATGTTCCTGACTGATTCTCCACTTCTTTCTTAAACTCTTTGAATTTCTCAAAGGTTTCTGACTTATGCTTGATTAGGTAGACATATCCATATCTACTAAAATCATCAGTAAAAGTCACATAGAACCGATTAGCATCTCTTGTGGCGGTTCTGAAGGGTCCACACACATCCGTGTGTATGAGGTCCAACAAACCTTCACCCCTAGCACAAGTGCCAGTAAAAGGTGACTTTGTCATTTTACCAAGCAAACAAGATTCACAACTATCATCTGACTTTAGGTCAAATGACTCCAAGACTCCATCCTTTTGGAGTTGGCCTATGCGTTTCTTGCTTACATGTCCAAGACGACAATGCCATAAGGATGCTTTATCTAAGCTAGTGGAAGAGTTAATACACAATACATTATTTCCTAGATTATCTACAACAGATACAGTTTCATACACGCCATCACAAGGTATTGCTTTAAAATAAAGAACATTATTAAAGAAAGCATCAGTACTACCATTATTATTATCAAAATAAAAGGTAAAACCTTGTTTATACAATGCATGAAAGGAAATAACATTTCTTGCCATTTCTGGCGAATAATAACATTTATTCAAATGTAATGTAAACCCACTATTTAGCACTAAGGAATAAACTCCTATCTTGGTGACAGGTGAAGCTTTCCTGTTTTCCATGATCAAGTTTATCTTTCCCTGCTCCACATTCTCACTTCTTTTTAGTCCCTACAAATCATAACATATGTGAATACCACACCCTGTATCAAGGACCCAACACTTAGAATGAGGTGAGTTATTAGACAATATAGTGTATATACCTGCATGGTTGGGTTTTACTTTCCCATCCTTCAAATCTTGCTGGTACTTTGGGCAGTTTCGCTTCCAGTGCCACTTTTCATGGCAATAGAAGCATTCAGCCTCATTAGGGTTAGCAGAAGGAGTGACAAAACCTTTCTTGGTTTTGCTTGAAGAGGAGCCTTCAAGGGTCTTACCCTTGGTACCCTTAGAAGGGTTCTTTCTCTTCTTCTCTTTGCCATGCCCGATTGCCAAGACATTAGCCGCAGTTGGAGTAGGAGTAGGAGTAGTAACAACCGACTTACCCTTTAGACCACTTTCGGCGGTCTTCAAGAGTCCTTGAAGTTTGCTGAGGGTGACTCTTCCTTGTTCATGTGATATGTCATGCGGAATTGATCATAACACGATGGCAAGGAGTGCAAAATGATGTCTATTGCTAACTCCTCAGGGAAGTTCACATTCAGCTTCAGTAAACGGTCCACATACCTTTGCATTTTCTGCATGTGGCCCGTGACGGGTTCACCATCCTTCATTCGGGTTGTTATCATGGAGGAGATTATTTCATATCGCTCTTGACGAGCACTTTGATGGTAGCGGTCCATCAAGTCCTGGTGCATCTCAAAAGGATAATAGTCCTCATACGACTTTTGGAGCTCGGCTGTCATGGTGGCCATCATGATGCATGCCACTTTTGTAGCATCTCTTTCATGTACCTCATATTCAGCAAGCTCTTCAGGAGTAGCAGTTGGCTCGGGTACCTTCAGCTTCTTGTCGAGAACATATTCTTTGTTCTCATACCGAGTAACCATCCTGATGTTTCTGATCCAATCTGTAAAATTGGACCCATCAAAGATGACTCTCCCACAAAGATTCATGAGACAGAAGGAGCTAGTAGGGTTTGAGCCAGAAGCATTGTTATTGGAAGACATCTGGAAAGAAGAGGGAATAGATTAGATTAGATATTGAGATAGTCCTTAACAAAACACCCAAATGTAATATTAAGGCTAGGACCCAACACAATATTTTATAACTTAGAAGAGGGATGTCGTAATCTAAGCTATAAGATATTTGAAGGTAGGTGAATGACGATTCACCAATTTCCACCATGAAAAACGAAATATTTAATTAGGTTTTAATTGGTTTAGAAACTCCTAGATTCTTTGAGATTCATTGAACTTTCTTCAATGGCATGTTTCAATCTCGAGTGTGCCCTTCAAGTTTTGTGACTGGGATGCCGAGGATCACAAAACAAGGTGTGAAGTAACCATGCAAATTACTTGGTACCCTTAATGTATTACCCCTCAATCGATGTGCCGGTTAACCACACACGCTCCATCGATACTATGATAAACATTAAGTCACCCTTTACCTACCTTGTTAAGTTTAAGTTAGTGTGCCGGTTAACCACACACGCTCCACTAACGACTTAAACAAAGTGTAAAGTGTAATTTCATGGATTAGCACCTTATTCACATTTTCCTAAAATAACTAAGATTGGGAATTCAATAAAGTTTGGTTACTTTAGTATTAGCATTATACTTTTAATGAGAATTTATAAGTCCTTGTCCTACCCGTTCGGCTAACGACCCTTCACCGATCAAGGAAGCGGTGGGTGAGAGTGGACACCCATTAAGTTGCCATTTTATAGGCAACAACCTTATACCCCCCTTATAGACCGGCTTCGTGAATGAGGCGTACTAGCGGTAAGACGACTTGATCTTATACATATATAAATATTATTAAACTTATAATATTATAAAGTATAAGGGTTGAATTTTAACTTTTAAAATTCTAGGGGTTGGAACTAAAGTTTTTAATATGACTTTACATGTTCCAAAACTTGAGGGCAAGTTTTGTAAACTTTCAAAACTTTTCATTTCTCATAACTTATGATTTAATGGTTATTAAAAATGAAGACTCTTCATTTTTTGTAACCTATGTGTTCTTTTAATGGTTATTTATAAATGTGACTTTTGGTTATCCATAACTTAAGAACTAGTTATGGACTCCATTAAAACACATAAAGATCAAGAATTAATCTAATCAATTATTAACACATAATTTCTATGATCTTCTAAACTCATATGTTTATGAGTGTTCATATCAAAAATTTCAAGAATCGTAAGTACATATACAAAACTTGAAATTTTGATACGAGCTTTTGAACAAAACTTCGATTTTTCAAGTTTTTTTTTTTTCTTTTTTTTTTTTTTTTTTTTTTTTTGCATCAAGTATCAAATAAACAAACCTGGCTCTGATACCACTGATAGGTTTTGAGCATTCTAACACTCCTATGGTGTACATGCAACCCTAGAAACCTTGGATCTATGTTTGACTAAGATACATGTAAATAATTATTTTTCCAAGGTTCTTATCCTAACTAGCATGGCATGGGATACTTGAATCAAGTAAAACTAGTAGAATTACTTACCTTGTAGTAGTAGTTGATTGCTTGGAGTTTGAGAGCCTAGCACCAATAATGTGGATGCCTCAAATGGAAGTCACAAATCACCACAAACTTGAAAACTTGAGAGAATAGTCACAAACTTCTTGAAATCGGCCCTCCTGGTTTACACACATCAACTAGTGCAATTTCAAGAACCAAAGCCTCCTTTATATAGTGTGGTGGATTAGGGTTACATCCATGTAAACCCTAATACCCATGTCTTTTCATTTCCATGAGATCCATGGGTTAAAGCTCCATGGAGTATCCATGGACTTTCCATGCAAGCCTAGCCCATTACAAATAAGCATTAGCCCACACTATATAAATACAAGAGCCCATATTTAATTAGTCATACTTTTGATCTCTAAATTAATTCTAAATTAATTATAGATCAATACTAATTAAATAATATGATTTTATATTAATATATTAGGACTTATAATATATTAATAAATCATAACTTATACTATTCTCAAACGATTATCCATAAATTGTTCGGGTGAAGTGCAACCCAAATGGACCATGCCGGGTCGGGTCAAGTACATACCAAATATAGTTATGGACTTAGACACTATATCCAACACATATGATATCTAGAATGGAGGAATTTATGATCCCTTATCTAATGGACGCGTCATTGACTAGGTCAGAGTTCGACAGCCGCTTTTAAGAGCTACGATTGCTAGTCGGGATTTTGGAGTCGTACTTGGAATAATAGTTATTAGACTTATCTAAATGGGAGACTGTTGGATTAGGTGTCTAAGCCCATAACTATAATTGGTATGTACTTGACCCAAGAGTAGCATGGTCCATTTGGGCTGCATATCACCACGACAATTTGATAGGATAGACTTTTGAGAAGATGTTAGTTATGATTTATTAATATATTATAAGTTCTAATATATTAATATGAAATCATATGATTTAATTAGTATTGATCAAGAATTAATTTGGAATTAATTTAGTGATCAAAAGAGACTAATTAAATTAATAGGGACTAATTATGTAAATTAGTTATATATATATATATATATATATATATATATATATATATATATATATATATATATATGGTTTGGGCTTATGATACATGATGGACTAAGTTTATGGATGAATCTATAAAGAGTTAGCCCACTTGAATCATGGATCACGGATAATGAGCCCAATTGTATGGATTAGGGTTTACCCATGACTCTTGGATTCCTACACTATATATATGACACCCTATAGCCTAAAATGGGTTGCACAAGTTTTGCTAGAGTGTTCTTGGAGAGACATAACCGATTTTAGTTTGCATAAACTCTCTCAAATGTCATCCTTTGTCTAAGGTGTGTTGTGAACCATAGGAGGTGCAACATTTGGGAACTAAGTTCTTAAAGGCCAAATACAACAAGTTCTACAAGCTACATAAAGAGGTAAACTCCTAACTAGTATTTTATGTTGTTTATGTCAATTGCATGCTAGTTGTAGGCTTAATACTTTGGAAACAATATTGAATTTATAATTAGAGAAAACATAGATCCAAAGCATTTAGGGTTGTATGTGCACCATAGGATGTTGTAGTATACAAACCCAACATGTATGGCTTATGTGGTAAATGTAGCTTTTATAGCTAATATGATATGTGATATGTGGATTGTGTGTGGGGCATGCTCTGGGGAACTCACTAAGCACTAGCTTACAGTTTGTGGATTTGTTTCAGGTAGATCTGAGCCCAAGGGCAAGGGAAAAGCTTGATGGCGCGACGTGCACTCTCTCTCAGGCGTTTGTGGGACACTCTGATGTTTTGGAATAAAAATTGTTATTGTTACTAAACTGAAAACAATTGTATTTGGGGATTTTATGGTTTGTGGCAAATATTTGATTTATTAAAAATGAAAATTTTCCTTTGAAAAATTGGGTTGTTACACCACTTTTGAAGACGCAATGGCACACTTGATTTAGATGTTATCCCAAATGAAGAAATGTGATTGGTACTTCAAAACTCTAAACACTCAGTTAATTTCTGTTTTATTTTATAAATCTAAATACATTTTAATCCAATTCCAGGCACTTAGTGGAAAGGGTAATGTCAAAAGAATGAAACCAGACACTTTCAATCAACAAGAATGTGCGTTCTCTTGAGACATTGTTGTTTTAAGAAGGCTCGATGAGCATTGAGCAATGGAATGAGTTATCTCTTAACAAGCCTTCTATTGAGTCCCTCACTCAAACTATTAGCAATTTTAAAACCAATGTATAATAATTTTATAATTTTTAGTTTCTATTATTAAAATACAAACATACGAATTAGTTAATTAATTATATAGTCCCTTTTTGTATGTATTTGAAATTTATGGATTTAATGTATGTCGAATATTGAAACTTTTTTACTTTTATATTTGTTAGGTTTTAGAATATAGACTTGATGTATGTTTTAACATTATTCTGTGTTGAATATGTAGTTATTTTTAATTTTTCATGAATTTATAATTTTTTTATAATGCCAAAATTCGTCGCTAATCTGTCATAGAAAATATGTCGGTAATTCGTTAATGTTATCCGTTAGTAAGTTATTTTGGGATTCCGTTGGTAATCTGTTAGTGAGTTATTCTGTCGGTAATCCGTTGCAAACACATTCCGTCGGAAATCCGTTGCAAAAATATTTTCGTCGGTGATCGGTTACTAATTATCGACGGAAAAATCCGTTGCTAAAAATTTACCGTAGCCGTGTGAAATTCGTTACAAACAATTAGCGACAAGAATATACCGACAGATTTTGGTATGTTGCAATTCCGTCGGTAAAGCCTATTAGCGACGGTTTTGGTCGTCGGTAATGTTCTTTTCTGTAGTAGTGGGCGCAAGAAAACCAAATGTATCAAATGCAAATGGTATGAACATGTGTTGATTTTCCATGCACGGTTTCTCATGTTTGTTGACCTTGCATATAGCAGATTTTAATGCAGTCTGTCTCGCCGTGAAACCCTCGACCCTCAAGCCTATGAGAGGGGATACCTCTGTAAGGTCCACACATTCATGTTTCCCTCCAACCCATCCAAAAATCAAAACGTCAACCGGTCAAAGGGTTAACCTTCCTTCTGTCGGTTCCGTCAGGAAATTCACAGGAGCCTCTTTCTTGAGGGAAACCCTCGCACGCTTAAATGTGTCGAGCAAAACATCCTTAACCATATCGTGTCTGTATTTGAACCACAAGAGTTCTTTGCAATGAACTGCATGCTCTTCAAAAGAGTCCAAACATGTCTTGCGGCACACCGTACATATCTCGTCGGTTCCGTCAGGAAATTCACAGGAGCCTCTTTCTTGAGGGAAACCCTGGCATGCTTAAATGTGTCGACCAAAACATCCTTAACCATATCGTGTCTGTATTTGAACCACATGAGTTCTTTGCAATGAACTGCATGCTCTTTAAAAGAGTCCAAACATGTCTTGCGGCACACCGTACATATCTCGTCGGATGAGAATATTGGAATCATGAGTCGATATTTAAGGATGGTATGATACTCCACAGGAGACATAGGGATAGCTAGAAGAAAATCCTGAGCATGTGGTGCACGTAAACATTGGAAAACCACTTTCTACCGAGCCGTCATGTGGAAATACACTTCCATATCCAGGACAATTTTACTAAAAAGGGCACTCGCCAGTGTATTCTGGGATTTAGGGGGGGGGGGCAGTGTCCTTAGTTGTAAAACTGCTAAGGTTAATGTTCAGAAGCTTGTTATGAAGAGAAGCTAAGGCACAAGCATAATCAGAATCCATACCATAAATGTCACTATCCTGTAATATGTGGTCTTGCAATACCCAAGATTGGGACCTTGAGGCAACAAAAGCATATGAGGTAGCCTCTACTACCGAGTATAAACCCAAACCACCAAACCGAATGGGTAAGGAAGCAAGTCGCTACTATATGTCACCAAAGAAAAGGCCACCACAAACCACAATGTCCTGAATCGCCCCGCACAACCCATTATCGAAGAACAACGCCGCCTCCTCCATGTGAACGGGTTGGCACGTCCTTAGCCCAAAGAAAAGTTTAGCAATACCCATACAAGACCAAAGTAGAAGGAGCTCACTCTGCGGATCAGAAAATTGTGGAAGAAGGCGCATCAAATTCACAGCGTTTTCAGCTCTCTTCATGGATAAGCTGCTAATGAAACTAGCATCTCTACTAATAGCTCCACCGAGAAGTTTCACCCCCAATGGCGGCCTCCCGATGCTAATCGGAAATAGCCCCTTACGCAACTTCCTACCATCACACGAGGTCCAAAAGAGCTCGGTTTTCTTTATATTCAACTGAAGGCCCAATTTTGGGCCAATAACCATAATGATGTCTAACGCTTTGGCCACCTCCTCAGAATCTTCAATAAGTGTGCCATCATCAAGGTACCATGCATGGAGAAGAAGCTTGCAATTGTCTCTAATATTAGGTAAGAGCGGGTGCAACACAAGGGCAAAGCGAAGTGGTCCCAATGGGTCTCCTTGCTGAACTCCAGTAGTAGACCAAATATACGTGTCTCCTAGATATAACCTTGCTGCTTGACGATATATGAATTCTACCCACAAGGATATAGAAGGGCACCTCAATCTGACCTCATGAAGTAATACAGATCTATCAACACCTTTCATAGCCAACTTGGAAACCAAACGTTTCTATATAGTGCCTACTTCAATCATCGTATTCCCATGTCAGGTTTATAAGAGCGGTGTAAGAGGAGCAGATGCAACAAATTCTACCAAACTCGAAGGGCATCTTCCCCTAGCCATAGATTAACCACACATGTAATAGCACGTAGGAGGTCTTTGGCTATAGCTGAACCTTCTCCACAAAGAGCATCTAAAATGTGTTGAGCTCTCAACCCATCTCTCCCACACGAGATTCCTTTAGGGAATGATTTAATGCCCCCAAGGACATTGTCAATATCCACCACAAGGGAATGTACTGAAAACATGATACTCGGCATGGATGGTGGTGGCTTGTGTGGATGCTTATCCTCCAATGCCTTCGTGGTAGCATCCCCGTATGGAGCAACCCCCGAGGAACATAATACTTTCACTGCTGCTATGAAATGCCCATCTGCAACTTTACGGACACATTATCTGACGTTGGCTATACCGTGTTCTGTACCCCAAGTAGTTAATGCGCTTAGGATGTTATGACGTTGCAAGGACTTCCTGTTCCCATACCTACTTTCATGCTATTCTTGGGCCTAAACACCTGAAGAGTACACCTAGGAAGAATTAACAATGTAACCCACGCTTCAAAGGATCCGGGATGAGCAGCCACCTTGGAAAGGGCTGCTTTCAAAGTTTGAGAGAAAGTCATACGACAATTATGAGGGAAGCTTTTGACTGTGGTGATAGGTAGCTTAAACACAAGATCAATGAGATGAGCATCTAACACCAACCCCTCATTGAGGTCGGCCTCCGGTTCACTGGGTGACGGCTTTTGAATACCAACAATATGTCCGCTCATGTCACCAACATCGCCATTAAATTTAACAAGATCATTTAAGTGGCGACACGAGCGGCTTAGGGCATGTAGACTCATACAATCCTCACATATACATTGACCAAACTCCTTCAATCTTACAAAATACGAAACAATTAAGGTCGGTGGATATGGAATGAGAAAGGAGTGATTGAAAGGTTCTCGAACCCCGTAACATGATACGTGGGCTGCGGAAAAGGGGTGCCGGAATATGACGAGGGTGAATATCTCTCACTCTCTATCCTCATATGATTGGTTAGGTTTTCTTTCCAGATATTTTAATATCTATTAAATTATATATATTAAAAAATTTATAAAAAATATATTAAAATTAATGGTTTTTAATTCTCTACAAAACGAGTATAATATTTGTATATAATATTTAAAAAGAAAATAAAGATAGTAAAAAGGTGACAATTTTCTGTCATTTGGTGAGAAAAAAGAAAATAAGAGAAAACTGATATAACACTCCAAAAATAAAAAATGTTTCATGCATTCTATAGTCTAAACATTGATTCTAATAAATCCTTTCTCTTAAAATAAGAAATTAGCTCAACTTTGGCGAGCTCCTTTTGAGACCAACTCCTTTATTGTCACTATATATCAGACCATTTTTTTTAACAAAATCTATAATAAAAAATTCCAACTTCAACCACAAATATACACATGTCTATTAACACAGAGTTGATGCCGAATATTAAGGTGCATTGAAGCTATTTATGCTTTTTCATGTCCGTTGGTACGGTCTAATTTCGTTTCCCAATGTTAATTGGATGAAACATATTCAAAAACCAAATGTAATTGAACATAAAACATACTCAATAAGTTCCAATTATCCATTTCGTATTTCGAAAACTTCTATTCCTCCAATAACTATCATCGTCCTGTAATTTGGTTTTTCATTGTCGACGTTGTAGCATTTAGCCCTAAAATATATTGATGGAAATACCTTAGATTTATTTGTTATACATTTTTTTGGTAAAAGGGTTACGTTCCAATCTACACTAAAAAAAATAATAGAATAGAATAGAATATACAAAAACTTGTAAGAGAGCCTTTTAAGAATTATTGAAAAATATTTAGCAAAACTTTCACGAAATATACAAACAAGGATTGACGAAGAAAACGATGCAATTTATTAAGCTTTAAAATAAATAAAAAAACTTTTTATTTTAAGAAATTTATTACAAAATAATAAAGTTTTTTTGATAAATTATTGTGCTATCATTTATTTATATGATACTAATAAGTCACACTAAACCTTAAACTCTAAACCCTAAACCTTATATAGAAACAGGGATTGACCATAAACTCTAAACCCTAAACCTTATATAGAAACAGGGATTGACGAAGAAAATGATGCAATTTATTAAACTTTAAAACAAATAAAAAAACTTTTTATTTTAAGAATTTTATTACAAAATAATAAAGTTTTTTTTTTGATAAACTATTGTGCTATCGTTTATTTACAAGTTGGGGCTAGCCCACTTGGCTAACATGGAGGTTCTAATCTAACTACTAACTAGGAGGTCATGGTTCAATCCGAGGCAGAGGTGATATATATTTATTTTCCGTTCAAAAAAAATAAAGATTTCTGAAGTATATGAAATATCTTGTATGTTCAAGAGTCATATTAAAATGATATATTGTTAACTAACATATGATACTAATAAGTCACACTAATAACAACTTGATAAAATTGATTAGTCAATAAACTCTTATAATTAATTGGAAATTATTTATTTCTTGGAAATAATAATTTTTTATTAGCAAGTAAAACATAATTTATCATATGATATGGTTAATTAAGTAATGTATATTATTTTGGATTAGAAATATTTTTGTCTTTTAGCCAAAAGCCAAAATTTATATTTTATAAAATAAGTTTACAAAATTTATAAACTTTTGTCTTTTTTATATCTTTATAAAAAAGAATAAAAGAAACATGACATTTTGATTTGTCTAATAAAAAACATGACTAGTTTTAAAGGCATAGGGGACAAGTTCTTTTATAATATGAGTGCTTAATTGGTTAAGGACTCATGTGTGTATGAAAGGCTTTCATTTTTTTTACATGCTAAAATCGTGAGTATGCTTCGCATACTCATTCTCTCTTGTTTTTGCTTTTATACTTGAAATAACACTTGCATTTTTCTCTTTTAAGTTCATACTTTGGTTGTGAACCTAAAACTTAAGAGTTTTAAGAGTTTTTCAAGACTAGAATCTTAAATCATGTTCAGTTTTTGTTGGTGTCTCAAATATTTTCACATTCTCCATCAACTTCCAAGCCTCCCAAAAGGACCCAAAGAACTACAAAGATTGTTATTTCTTCATTTCCTTCTTTGGTTGTGCTTTTATCTTTCCATTACTTGCAAGATGATCCTTGGTGGGTGTAATTTGTTATGTTATTTTTTGAAAAATTGAAGTCTTCCATTTGCCATTTTACTAGTTTATGAAATTAATTTTGAAATAAAACCCAATAATTAGTATCAGGGCCATCTTGCAAGTTTGGTTAGACTTTATGATTTTTGGAAATATTAGTTTTTGGAGAATATTGATAACTTTTTTTTGTATAAAAATAAATTTATACATATTTTCTTTGACAACTTCTTAATTGTTATTTTTATATGACAATAACTTACATGCATTTTTTATCACTTAAAGTTGTCTTAGAAAAACAAATATTGTTTTATGTTTATATGTATTTTAGAGTGCATGAACAAGCCTTGGACCATTTGTGTTGCTGTTTGTGTGATTTACTTAAAAATGGTTTGTAATATTCTTTTATTCATATAGTATGTAATAAAAGTAGCTAGTTTTTATTCTTGTTATTTTTATGTAATAGATTAGTTTTAGACTATATTTATTTTATAAAATATGTAACAAGATCAAGATGAATGCCATTTCTTGAAGAACCATGGAGACCCGTGGTTTTATGAACATTTTATAAAAGTTCATAACTTTTATAAATTTTTTGTAATATTGCAACAAAGCTAGTTGTCATTGTAAGTGGGAGCTTGAAGATCACATAAAGAATAAGTTATTATATTTGGTCCCTTTGTCATTTAGGAAAGACTTAACACTTTTGTGTTGGATCACAAAAGTGTTAACTAGATCAAGGCTTGTTTATGTTAAATGCATGTTTGTGTTGTTTATTTTCCAAGTAAATATTTTGTGTGGTTGATAATTAGCTTTTCACAAAATTAAAAACCGGTTTTATTATAATGCTAATAACGACAAATTTTGAAATCGTAAAGTTATATGTCTAAAATGGTGATTTTATAACTTATTCAAATTCCATCATATTAATAATAAAATGAAGTTTTGTTAAGTAATAAATAAGGTTCTATATGGCTCAAACTCAAACTTAATATTGGATATTATCGTTAAAATTGAATTGCGTCAAGATATAAAACCGGATTTTATATTTGAACCTTAAATGTGATTTTTTGGAAAACTGATACCGTGATTAACTGGATGCATGCAATTATCATTATATCATATGTTTTTAAAACTAGAATTATAAAACATAAAAAGACCATTTCAAACCTCAAATCTATGCAATCCATTTTGAAGAACACTCACTGTAACATTTCTATTCAGGTGTTTTTCCTTCTTGCCCTTCAATTGAAAATTATTACATTTTAGTCCCTGGCCGAGTACGTTGGACGTACGCTATGTGTACGCTGGGCGTACTGGGTCGAAGTTTGATCGCGGAGGAAACCCATGTACGGTAGGCGTACGTGGAGTATGTAAGGCGTATGGCCAGCAGGGGCAAACCCTAATTTTTAGGGTTTGTGCCCTATTTAAACACCTAAAGTTTCCTTTGGATCTTCTTATGACCAACCTCAACCTCTCTAAACCTTAAGAACGAAATCCTAATTGCCATTTGAGTGTTTTGAGCTTAGAAGTGAACGTTAAAGGTGTTTTTGGTGATTTTGAAGGAAGTAGAACCTTTTGGAAGTTGCATTGGTTTGGCTAGAGCTTATGGATTTAGAATCATCACCAACTTGGAAAGCGTTTGGAGGTATAAAGCTCTTAACTTGATAATTCTTTTAATAGATCTAGTTCGGGCTTGTTTTTATGCTTTTTATGGTCCTTTAAGCCATGCTTGTGAGTATGAGCTACTTACATCTTAGCATTTCTGAGGTCCCTTGTTCATAAAAATGCAGTCTTGGTGTGTTATATTGGACCATGCATGAGTTAGGGTTCTTATTATAGGTTTTTATTGAGTTTGGGTCCCATGAAGACATGAAAAGGAGTAAAGTTGCCAACTTTACGTGTTAAGACATCACTTAGGACAAAATCTGAGAACTTCGCATACCAATTAAGAACTTAATAGCAAGTTGGTCTTAATGTGGAGTATTCCGGGCATACCCAGCTCGTACGCAGCGCGTACTGGCCAAAGGTGGCGTACACAAGGCGTAAGTCTGAGTACGTCGGGCGTACTCAACAACCTTGAATTTTGTTGACTTTTGGGTTATGGGGCATACTTGGACTATTAGGGTTTTGGCCTTGTTGGGCCACTAGTCTTTATGACTTTGGGCCATTGTTAGGCTTTGGGACTTCTTGGATTTGGCCCCATAATGGGCTTTGGGTGTCATTTAGGAATATGGGCTATATTGGGCTTTTGGAGCCATTGGGTTGGGCCTTGGTTTTGGGCCAAGTAAGGAAAGGGTAAAATGGTCTTTCATCCTGGGTATTGGACAAGCGAACTAGATTCCTAGTTAAGATTTATGGCCCAATTATTAATTGGGATCTGTATTTGATTGTTTAGCGTAGGATTTTCCGGTTCAGCAGCCCGATCATTTGATTGACTATCAGCAGACTGACGTGAGTTTGCTCACTATACTGTAGGACACTAGGATATGTTATGTGATTGTAGTCTTTATGACTCCGTCTGTATGTGTTATATGCATGTGTGCCTTTTTGCTATATGTATGTGGGGGTAAAATAGACCCGGTACAGCCTTGTACTGACACATGAGTTGAAATAGACTCGGGGGTGAAATAGACCCGGTACGGCTTTGGGCCGACACATGAGTTGAAATAGACTCGGGGGTGAAAAGACCCAACACAACTGTGAGCTGGCAAATATGTATGGTATGCGGTATTTTGGGAAAATCACTAAGCTTCGTGCTTACGGTTTTCAGTTTATGTTTCAGGTACTTCCAGATCGAATGGGAAGAGCTCGGGATGGTCACATCACACACAGACACCATGATTTCCGCTTTACTTGACTCTGATGTATTTGGGATGTTTGATTGGTATACTCTGTTTTCCTTTATGGATTTATGAACATGTTTGATTGGAGATTTTATTATTATGAAAATAAAATTTTTGGTCTTAAATTTTGGGACGTTACAAGTTGGTATCAGAGCCTTGGTGTGAGGGATTCAGACATATTCTCGGGTGTGTATGAACTCAAATTGAGGATTTGGTATATTTTTCATAAAAGGAAATGTTTTATGAAAAGAATCTTTCTAATAAAAGGAAGGGGTGTAGTACATGCAATCAACCGAGCTCAAGTAAGTTTTCCTAAAATACCCATACATGTTTTATGTCATGCTTTGAATTATGAATCTGTGAATCGCATGCTAGATTAGGGTTAAGGATCTGTTCAGGATTGCATGATAGAATGCTAGGAGAGTTGCCTTTGTATACCTGCTATATGAGCTTGTAGACTTGCACGCTAGTACTGACCGGTCAGTGATAGGATGGCCTGATTAGGTTATATTTGGTTCTGATTACTCAATGCTCGAATGATGTTTGCATTGTCCTTTTAGGAGCTCCCATTAACATCAGCTAGCTAGTAAAAATATGTTAAGTGATATATTGTTGAGACTAGATAATTTTAGAAGGTTAGGATTTAACTATATTGCGCGACTCTTGTTTGAGTCCAACCGTTGTAGTGTGAGACCTTTCATTCAAAGAATTATCAGGTGTCACTGATATGTAATTTTATTCATGAATTAGTTAGAGGGTGCTAGGGGGAGTTCTTTCTGCAGCTGATGGCGGAGAGTGGTGTGAGGGTTGCCCTCGGAAAATCTTGGAGGTGAATCGGTGATGAGAGCCTTGTCATATTGAGAATTGTTGGTTTGATAAGGGAGTGACCTGGAGGATTCGAGGTAATCCTTGAGGAAAGTACGAATGGATGTCGAATGTAGTATGGGCCCTTACTACTGGAAGTAGAGGATCCGTATTCGAGTCCAGGAAAGCCACGAAGATACTAGGAAGCTTAGAGTATGGGATTCCTCGATATATATATATATATATATATATATATATATATATATATATATATATATATATATATATGTGTGTGTGTGTGTGTGTATTCTGATGGTTTGAGTGGTCTATTTTCAGTATGGTGGTCTGTGACATCCCCAAAATCACGGCCAGAAAAGACCGATTAAATTAATGCTTTTAAAATAATTTTCAGAGTAATCATTTGATTAAAAGAGTTGCGGAATTTGTCCCCAAAACAATACATGATAAAATAAGGTTTATCAAAGCATTTCTTAAAGAAATATATTTTCAGTATATATCAAAACTCGGGATGTCATGTTCCGATACAGACACAAAAGCATAAACAATGCAACATAGACCTTACACAATTACATATAACTACTGGTCTATAATCCAAAAATATCTTGACAATGTCATCCAACTTATGCTCTCGCGCCACTACCTGCAATACAAAGAAACTGAGTGGGTCAGTCTTGGGAGCCTGGTGAGCATATAGGGTTTTCAACCCACAATAAATAATTATATTTAATTTCACCAACCAACAATAACCCGATTACCCATTCCTGTTATCCTCACTTTATGTCCCTAAAACAACAACTATTACAAGGGACCTAATCTAGGATTTTCATCGGGACGGACATTACTGCAAATGGGTTTCCTTAACAATAGATGTCCTAAAGGCAACCATGAGGGGGATAGAGTACACCGGTGAACACATCGTTCACAACACCTACAGGTTATGAGCCTGCTAGTGTTCCACTGGACTGTCTAGAAAGAGTCCGTGGTCGTCATCCATACTCCGCTAGATGACTAGATCAACAACAACATCGAGGCCTCTCATCATTTTTATTTCATCACACACCAACTGTCTACCCATGTTCTACCCAACATATTAGTAGATAAAATACATACATTTATATACAGCTTAAAACCTGTACAAACATCCAATCAACAACTAGTTCAAATAAACAAATAATATATACACACATAGCACATATTTTATAAAGAATACTTCATATCTATCTGTTAGAAGAAAACGAATATACACTCACTTGATCAGAAGATGATCGGACAACACTACGGCTCTAAGAGTAGTATTCTTCGGTGAAACCGGGATGTTTTCTTGAAAACCGGGCTTCTCGCAAGCAGAGCTTCGGCTCGGAAACTCTTTTCTTCTCGGGATCTTCGGGCTTCGGGACTCGCTTCGGGTCTCGGGATGATACCGGGGCTTCGGGGGATTAAAATAGGGCTTAGAGAGAGTATCGTGAGTGAGAGAGAAGAGATTGAGCAACCAAACTCGGCTGGCCCTTGAATTCTATTTATAGGGCCAACATTCGGGATTCACGTCGTGAGTTTCCAATGCTCACGTCGTGAGCCTAGTAGTTTACTGCGTTCGTCACTCGTCCACTTGCTCTGGAAGACGTCCATCACTTGCTCACGTCGTGAACACTGTGCTCACGTCGTGAGCTCCGACACAACCTCGAATTTTGTGTTCCGAACTTCAGAAATTCATATCTTTCTCATACGAGCTCCGTTTTCGACTTTCTTTATATCCACGCGTAGGTGAGATCATGCTCTACAACTCTCGTTTAGACTCCGTTGGCTAATTCTGAATTTATTTTTATTATATTATTTTTAGTAGGCCGGGACAGGAAAACTCCGTTAGAAAATCATATATTCTTCATCTAACGTCCGTTTTCGTCTGTCTTTTTACCGTTGGACTACTATCGACGAGATCTTCAATTCTCCTTTAGATTGTTTCGTCTAGAAATCACTCGATCTCATATTCGAACTTTGGGCTGCATACTGCTAAGCTGAAACTTAGAAAAATCATAACTTCCTCATACAAAGTCAGATTTAGACGTTCTTTCCATGCACGCTCTCGGTTTAACGTATTCTACGACTTTCATTTAGATCACCAAGGCTAGATATCGCTCTATCCTAAATTCATATTTTACGTCATTCAGCGTCGTGCCGGTTCTGTCGCGAAACTTCGACAGGGCATAACTTCTTCATTATAACTCGGATTTCAGCATTCTTTATATATTCGAAAACCTTGTCACGACCATTTCGTCTTCATGTATCGATATCGGGTTTATCTAACATTTCATTTTGACGCTTATTTTTATCCTTAATTCATTTAAGTCACACAATTAAGCAATAAACAAATAATACGCAAATAATACATTCTTATTATTTCAAAACGAGTTACAAAGGTTAACCTAGACTATTACATCATCATTAATGCCAAGCCTAGAAACACGGACGTTACAATTCCCTCCACCTTAGAATGATTTCATCCCCGGAATCACACGTCAACAAACAAATGCGGATAGCGACTCATCATGTCACTCTCCGTTTCCCAGGTGAGATTTGGCCCATTCGTATGCTTCCAACGGACAAGCACTAATTCGACCATGTTGCGTCGTAATTTCTTAGTCTTTAGGTCAACGATTGCCTCCGGTTCTTCAATTAACCTTTTGTTTTCATCAATTCTTAACTCAGAAATTGGAATTATATCGGGAACTTCTCCCGTGAACTTCCTCAAATAACACACATGCAAGGTGTTATGAATTCCATTGAGTTCTTCGGGTAATTCGAGCTTGTATGCTTGATTCCCAATCCTCTGAAGAACTTTAAATGGTCCAATAAACATTGGACTTAATTTTCGCCTTTTTCCAAATCATATAAGTCCCTTCCACGATGAGACTTTAAGCAAAACCGAATCTCCAACTTTAAAAGTCATCGGTCTTCTTTTCTTGTCAGCATAGCTCTTTTGACGATCTTGAGCTACTAACATTCTCTCCTTAATTATTTTCAACTTTTCAGCAGTTTGATGGACTATCTCCGGTCCCATAAACTGCTTTTCCCCAGCCTCAAGCCAACAAGACAACGTACGACACTTCTGTTCGTACAAAGCTTGATAAGGTGCCATCTTTATGCTCGAGTGGAAACTATTATTGTAGGAAAATTCCACCAAAGGTAAATGTTCGTCCCAGTTACCTTGGAATTCCAGGGTACATGCTCTCAACATATCTTCAAGTGTTTTCATCGTTCTTTCGCTCTGACCATCAGCCTGTGGATGGTAAGCTGTACTCAAACACAACTTGATACCCAATTCCTCTTGTAGACTCCTCCAAAATCTTGAGGTGAAACGGCTGTCACGATCTGATACAATCGTTAACGGAACACCGTGAAGCCTCACAATTTCCTTCACGTAAGAATTCACAAGCTTATCCATAGACCATTTCTCATTGGCTGCTATGAAATGCGCACTCTTAGTGAATCGATCAACGAGCACCCAAATCATGTCGTGACCATTCTTTGTTCTGGGCAGTTTAGTGACAAAATCCATAGTGATGTCTTCCCACTTACCCATAGGCACAGGTAGAGGTTCTAAACTCCCTTATGGTTTCTGATGTTGTGCCTTGACTCTCGCACATGTCACACACTCCGCCACATACTTCGCAATGTCGAGCTTCATCGTCGGCCACCAATAATAGGGTTTTAGGTCCCTATACATTTTAGTGCTGCCAGGATGAATTGAGTACATGGTTTTGTGAGCTTCTTCTATCAGAAGATCTCTTATTCCTCCTGAATTAGGTACCCAAATACGATCTTGGAATACCTTCAGTCCATGACCGTTTGTACCAAACACTAACGTTTTGCCCAAACTTTCCTCCTTTCGGTCATTCTTTTCTGAAGCTTCCGCTTGAGCTTTCTTTATACTCTCCACAATTGTCGAGACAACTTCTATTCTCAACGCTCCTGGCCTTTTTCTTTCAAGATTGACTTTCCGACTGAGAGCATCAGCAACAACATTGGCTTTACCGGGGTGGCAAAGTATCTCACAGTCGTAGTCCTTAAGTAATTCTAGCCAGCGTCGCTGGCTCATATTAAATTCCTTCTGACTAAAGAGATATTGGAGACTCTTATGATCAGTGAAAAGTTTGCACTTTGAGCCATAGAGGTAATGCCTCCATATCTTTAGAGCAAATACTACCGCTGCCAACTCCAAATCATGAGTGGGGTAGTTCTTTTCATGCTCCTTCAGCTGTCGAGACGCATATGCTATCACCTTTTCTCTTTGGGTCAAAACACAACCCAACCCAACACCAGACGCATCGCTATAGACAGCGAAGTCTTCAACTCCATCGGGTAGAGAAAGAATCGGTGCCTCACATAGCTTCTTCTTTAGCAACTCGAATGCTTCTTTGTGCTTATCACTCCAAGCATAAGTAGCTCCTTTGTGACTCAAAGCTGTTAATGGAGTAGCGATCGAAGAAAAGCCTTGGATAAACCTTCGGTAATATCCGGTTAATCCTAAAAAGCTTCGGATCTCCGTGGGACTTTTTGGTTGTTCCCACTTCATTACAGTTTCAATCTTTGCTGGATCAACCATTATTCCTTCTTGGTTGACCACGTGACCCAGAAATTGGACTTCTCGGATCCAAAAATCACATTTGGAGAACTTAGCATAAAGCTTCTCCTTCTTCAAGACTTCTAACACTTCGCGCAAGTGTTGGCCATGCTCCTCTTGGCTTTTCGAGTAAATCAGAAAGTCATCTATGAACACTATCATAGATTTATCAAGGAACGGATTGTAAACTCTGTTCATTAAATCCATGAATGCTGCTGGAGCATTGGTTAGTCCAAACGACATAACCAAAAACTCGTAGTGTCCATATCGTGTTCTGAATGCAGTCTTCTCGATATCCTGCTCTCTTACTTTCAGCTGATGATATCCTGACCTTAGGTTGATCTTTGAAAAATAACTTGAACCTTGTAGTTGATCGAACAGGTCATCAATCCTTGGCAACAAATATCTATTCTTTATCGTTGCCTTATTCAGCTCTCTGTAGTCAATGCACATTCTCATACTCCTGTGTTTCTTTTTCACGAATAACACCGGAGCTCCCCAGGGTGATGAACTAGGTCGAATAAAACCTTTGTCCAATAATTCCTGAAGTTGTGTCATAAGCTCTTTCATCTCTGTTGGTGCTAGTCGATACGGTGCTTTTGCTATTGGCGTCGTTCCTGGTAACAAGTCGATACGGAATTCTACTTGCCGATCAGGTGGTAATCTAGGAAGATCTTCGGGAAATACTTCCGGATACTCACACACGACAGGAATGCTCTTCATCTCCTTTTTCTCCTTCTTTGCGTCAATCACGAATGCCAAATATGATGTACATCCTTTGGCCAAACACTTTCTGGATTTCATTAGAGAAATGATTCCAGAATTTACCCTGCGTTTGTTCCCATACACCATAAATGACTCTTTCCCTGGCGGGTTTACTTTTACTATCTTCTTTTGGCACAATATTTCGGCATCATTGGCGCTAAGCCGATCCATTCCCAGCACGATGTTGAAACCATTAAGTTCGATAGGCAATAATTCCTCGTGGAACTTATTCCCATTCAGGTCGATTAAGACGTTTTTCATACGATGGCTAACAGGTACAAACTTGCCACTAGTAACTTCGACTAATAAAGCATTATCTAGTCTATCGATAGGCAAAGCTAGTTTTCTACCAAATTCATGCGAAATAAAGGAGTAGTTGGCTCCAGAATCAAATAAAATTTGGGCAGGAAATTCGTTTAAGAAAAAGGTACCTGAAGCGACATCGGCTTCTTCTTTAGCAGCTTCTAGTGTCATCTGAAAGGCTCTCGTCTTCGGCTTTGGTGGAATGTTGGGTCTTGCTACCTCCTTCTTTTTCAGACAATCCCTCGAGATGTGCCCCTCCTCCCCACACCCATAACAAACTTTCTTGGTGAGGGTGCATTCGTTGGCATAGTGCCCTAGCTTTCCACATTTGAAGCATGTGACTTCCCCGTCACATTTCCCATGATGCTTCTTCTTGCATTTGTCGCACCACTTCGCTTCGCCTCCTCCTCCTCTCGAACTAGACTTCGAGAATTTCTTTTTCTTGCTGGACCCTGAAGGTCCGTCGAACTTCCTCTTTTCTCCACCCTCTGACTTCTCCAGACATTTCTCCCTGATCTGGGTCTCAAAATTTCTAGCAGCCCAGATGGCGGCTTTCAGTGTGGTTGCTTGCTTAACCATTGGACCATAGTCCGCTGGTAATCCGAGGGCAAACTTATTGACCTTTGAGAGTTCTGTTGGAACTAGGTATGGAATAAGCTTCATCTTTTCTGTGAAACTAGCAGCGTATTCAGTGACGCTCATTTTTCCCTGCTTCAAATTCTGAAACTCATTATTGATTTCTAGAAAGGTCCTGCTCGGAGCAGTATTGCAATTTGAGTTGCACCACGAAGTCTTCCCAAGACATCTTGCTCGCTTCTCCCTTGGGCATAGAGTCAGCTAACAGCTTCCACCAACTCAACACGCCAGATTTTAACAAAGGGATTGCAAGAGCGGTCTTCTTCCTGTTGCTGCATTCGTAACTTTCAAACATTGTCTCCATTTCGGAGATCCAATCCATAACTTGCACCGGCGTCGGGCTTCCGGATAGACACGGTGGCTTAGATGACATAAAATCCTTGTATTTACATCCTCTTCCATCATTTCCTCCATCACGCTTGTTTTGTCTAACAATCGGTGGGTTGGCTTGACCAACAGTCCCACTGAAGTTTCCTCCATCCGACGGCTCTCCATTCACTTCGGGCTCTTCAACTTGAATTGAAAGTTCTTCACGATTTTGTTGAAGCAGGCGTCTAGTTTCTTCCATCTGACGATCCAACATCTTCTGAATCATCAATTGTACAACAGCCATTGTCATTGGCTCGGGTGCTGCTGCTACAACAGGTATTTGCTCAATCACTGGTGGTTGAGGCCGTTGATTCCTGTTTTCGTCTGCGTTTCCAACTCCACTTCTTGTTCTTGCCATCATTGATCTATACACCGAACAAGGTGAATTTAGATCCTCATTCACGATAGATAAGTATCCAAATCACTTCGAAACGTTTACATGCTAGTTCTATGAAATAACCCCTTTCTAAACTTTCATATTTCTGAAAGACCCCAACTTTCATACTTGACAATTGTTACTCCAAAATATGCTACATGCATATTTATAAAACAATATTTTACATTGATAAAGTGATTACAAAAGACTGGATACAAACCGACTAGGTTTTAATATTTTACATAACTACCCAGGATATTGTAATTTTATACAAACATAAACCGAAATACATAAGTAATATTACAACTATTCTAAACCTTCCAACAGTATATGACTATACTGGTTAATTATCTCCTGCAAATTTGTTAAACATTGAGAGGGTAAGCGGTGATGCTTAGTGAGTTCAATAATAGATACAATATAACGTTATGCCATATATATACTTCAATATGGCGGAAGCAAAGAGGAACAAGGAACAACAAAGGCATATGTGAATCATGAGACAAACTTTCCATATCAATCAATGATTTGATTCAAAGATATACGATCAATGAGACATGACAATTTCTATACTTGATATACACCAATAAAGCTTCGGCCCAAATTGCACAGAAGACATACACTTTCTGATTTAAATATTTCGGTAGATTTCAGGCTTATAGCCTTGTCTAACCATCTACCAATGCCATAGAATAAAAGTCATTCTCTTACGGAGACATGATCTACATGGCCAGAGGCTACGTACCAGTACCACCGTGAATCTAAGTCCTTTCACTGATCACATGGTCAAAGGTATAGCTTTGCTATCATAAATAGCGCAGATAAAAATAACACGGGAAAATAACCCGGAATAATAACACTGAAAAGCACATAGCACATATAACACATAACATACAATTGTTCCTATATATATATTAAACTCACCGTGAAATAACCGGGGGTTAAAATAGTAATTTGAGCAGCACTTCGTTACTATAAATAGCTTTCTTCGTTGAAAACCGGGAGTTTTCTTGAGAACCGGGCCCTGCGAGGGTTGGGCTTCAAACCGAAAAGATAAATTTGTCGGGGTCTCCGGGCACTTCGGGGTGTATTTCGGGCGTTAAAATTAATACTGGGGCTTCGGGGGAAGTCGGAATGAAAGAAATATAGGTTAAGGGGTGAGATTTGCCAATTTTCTAAAATTTTCTCGGGAGGGTTCGTAGGCACTATTTATAGTGCGAAGGTCGGCCGAGATCGGACGCGTGGCAGCAGGAGAAGTGAGGCGCGTGGCAGCAGCGAGGGGCTCCGGGTGGCTTCGCATGCGTGGGGCCAGCGAGGCTCGGAAGGACACACGGCTCGTACGAGAGCTCGCCATTGAAGCCATACGTGTAGTCAGCGGATTGGAACGAAGCTCGGATACGCGAGGATCGATGACACGCGTCGGCTGCTGCGCGGGTGACTCACCGTCGCCGGATACGTGGCATGCTTATCGCAAAAATTCTCGGAAATTGTGCCCCAATCTTCTAAAATCTATAACCTTCTCATACAGGATCCGTTTTTTACGTTCTTTATATGCACGCGTAGGGAAAATTATGCTCTACGACTTTCGTTTAGACTTCGTCGGCTAATTTTGACTTTATTTTTAATATTATTATTTTTAACAGACCGGGACAGTAAAATCCGTTAAAAATTCATAACTTCTTCATCCGACATCCGTTTTCGTCAGTCTTTTTATCGTTGTACTACTATTGACGAGATCTTCAATTCTTGTTTAGGTTGTTTCGGCTAAAAATCACTCGATCTAAAATTCGAGTTTTTTAGCTGTCTACTGCTAAGCTGAAACATAGAAAAATCATAACTTCCTCATACGAAGTCAGATTTTGGCGTTCTTTTTATCGAAGTTCTCGGTTTAACGAATAATACGACTTTAATTTAGATCACAAAGGCTAAAAAGTAGTTTAGCAAAAACTCACTTTTTACGTCATTCGGCGCCGTGCCGGTTTTGTCGCGGATCTTCGATTGGTCATAACTTCTTCGTTAGAACTCGGATTTTGATGAGGTTTTCGCCTACATGTTTCTAATGAGATTATCTACAACTTTCAATAATAAAGTTTTAGTTATTTAAAATTTTATATTTTCGTTAAATTTCACTATTTGCCTTTTGATTGGAATCTCATAAGACTTCCAATACTTTCTGAGTGATCCTAAACATAGTTTTACTTTATTTCCTAGGAAAAACTATCTTTTAGGACTCAACACTCGATTTCACATAATATTTCGTAATATTATTCACTTAAAACACGATTTCAAAACGTGTATGTTACAAATACCTCCTCCTTTTGAGGATTTCGTCCCCGAAATCATAACGATAAAAAAATGACTTGGAATATTTCGCTCTTATCTCATTCTTATTTTCCTAATTATAATTTGGGCCTCGATGGTGTTTCCACTTGACGTGCACCAACTCCAAGATATATGCACAAAGCATATCTTCTACTGTTTGGATTTTTCTCTCCGTGTAACCATCTCATTCTTAAATTCTCTGACTGAAATTTCGCCACTACACGAGACATGGTTCTATGAACCAATCACCTCACTTCGCAGATCTATTTTAGTTGGACTCAAATCTTTACGACCATTAAGGTCTGACCGAAAATCATCTTCTTAGTCATCACCGAAACGAAGGTAATGAAATACTTGAACAAAAACCAAATCGATTACTAGTTTCTTGGTAACCTTGTGACTTTCCCTGATCCAAGTGTAAGTCTTGTGCTTCCAGTAGTATAGGCCTCTACTACTATTCACACCTACTCATACTCGTCCCAAGTATTGTCTTGTAGTTTCCAAGTCATCATTCAAAATCACAAAGCAACTTATCACACATGAACGTGTTCAAACAAGTACTTATGACAATTTCTCCTAGACTCAATTAGGGATTTCACATTTCTATCAAACATATCTTAGATTTCCTATACTCACCTTCTAAGATTCTTCTCATGCATATGCTCGATTTAGTATATCCTGATACTTTTTTATAGGTCGATAGAAATTTTACTTCCATTTCTTCGTATAAATTCTTTCTCGGGTAGTATCTACTTTGCAAGATACACTATACCAGAATGTACTCTAGCAACGTGAAGATAAACGGTTTTCAACTACTTGCATCATCTTCTAACTCATGTAATTCACCATGCACATTTGTTCATTTCATTATCCTTCCATGACATCGTCATTCCTGTATCAGAGTAAGTCTTCTTCTCATGAGTATATCTTTTAAGTCTACTTCATAGGAATGTATCCTAGGAAATCCGCATTACAGCTGCATCTTAGCATGTTCTACTAGCTTCAACTTGATTCTCTGTCATTCCTAACTACAACATCTCTTTTCATATAATAATATGAGTGTATATCTTCTTCAACTAAGTACTCTACCTTACTCTAACAAGTAAGCCACTCAGCCTTTTCACAACCAAATAACCTATTTCACCATCCTAATCATATATGTTAATGTCGGCTTAACACACAATGGAATTTCCATAAGGATGTGATAGAAGTCAATCATCACCCAGTTTTATTAAATACTAAGTCTGAACATCTTGTATAGGGTTACTACTCGAACCACATACTACATCACAAAGTCTTGGACTATTGAGTCTGAAAACTTCATTAGCCTTTCCTTTGATCTTCATTTAATTCTTCTAAATCTTGTACAACATCAATTGCGATACTGCTGAAGTATTGATCACCATCTTCGGTTCTTCTTACTTTATAAGCAATCATTGCTTCATTCTGGACAACGGTGGAACAACTTCACCGGTTATGCCAAAACATTTATCTCGTCCGAATGTGTTTCAAACGCACATCTTTCTTCCAAAGATGTTATTATATTATTAAACATACTTTAAATGTATAATACCACTTTATAGGTATTAATACACTGTTTACGATAACACTTCATAAATATTATTTTAAGATATTCCTTGATTGTTTATCTATAAAATTATCGATGTCGACTATCATAAGTCGATTATTTTAAGATATTCCTTGATTGTTTAAATCTGGAATACATAAAATTTCCTTTCCCATACTATGGTCGGCAACAGACCTTAAACTTTCTCAAGTAATAGCAATATAAGTAAGCAACCTAAGGCATGCTATATTCATTTATCATTTAGCACATATTAGAATATAAGGCATATCTCCTCTTAATATTCTAGTGCTTGCGTCCATTAGGTATTCAACCTAAAGTATACTAGATACATATCATATCATCTTCACTTAACAATCCATGTTTAAATATAAAAATTCCCAAAATTCCTAGTTCACATAAACTAATTCTCTAAATTTTTTGAAGTAACTTAATATCTTAGAATACTAGGGTTTATCACTACCCAATACCCCACTTAAGTATTTCCAATGGTTTGTATCCATATATTAACAATGATTCAGTTCATATATTGAACTTCCAATAGTTTAAGTCTAAATACCAATCCATGAAATTTAGTTCACTTAAACCACCGCTCTGATACCATGAGTGAAAGAACCCCTTTCTAAACTTTCATATTTCTGAAAGACCCAAACTTTGATACTTGACAATTGTTACTCCAAAACATGCTACATACATATTTATAAAACAATATTTTACATTGATAAAGTGATTACAAAAGACTGGATACAAACCGACTAAGTTTTAATATTTTACATAACTACCCAGCATATTGTAATTTTATACAAACATAAACCGAAATACAAAAGTAATATTACAACTATTCTAAACCTTCCAACAGTATATGACTATACTGGTTAATTATCTCCTGCAAATTTGTTAAACATTGAGAGGGTAAACGGTGACGCTTAGTGAGTTCAATAATAGATACAATATAACGTTATGCCATATATATACTTCAATATGGCGGAAGCAAAGAGGAACAAGGAACAACAAAGGCATATGTGAATCATGAGACAAACTTTCCATATCAATCAATGATTTGATTCAAAGATATACGATCAATGAGACATGACAATTTCTATACTTGATATACACCAATAAAGCTTCGGCCCAAATGGCACAGAAGACATACACTTTCTGATTTAAACATTTCGGTAGATTTCAGGCTTCTAGCCCTGTCTAACCATCTGCCAATGCCATAGAATAGAAGTCATTCTCTTACGGAGACATGCTCTACATGGCCAGAGGCTACGTACCAGTACCACAGTGAATCTAAGTCCTTTCACTGATCACATGGTCAAAGGTATAGCTTTGCTATCATAAATAGCGGAGATAAAAATAAAACGGGAAAATAACCCGGACTAATAACACTGAAAAGCATATAGCACATATAACACATAACATACAATTGCTCCTTTATATTATACTCACCGTGAAATAACCGGGGGTTAAAATAGTAATTTGAGCAGCACTTCGTTACTATAATTAGATTTCTTCGTTGAAACCAAGAGTTTTCTTGAGAACCGGGCCCTGCGAGGGTTGGGCTTCAAACCGAAAAGATAAATTTGTTGGGGTCTCCGGGCACTTCGGGGTGTATTTCGGGCGTTAAAATTAATATTGGGGCTTCGGGGGAAGTCGGAATGAAAGAAATATAGGTTCAGGGGTGAGATTTGCCAATTTTCTAACATTTTCTTCGGGAGGGTTCACATGCACTATTTATAGTGCGAAGGTCGGCTGAGATCGGACACGTGGCAGCAGGACAAGCGAGGCGCGTGGCAGCAGCGAGGGGCTCCGGGTGGCTTCGCATGCGAGGGGCCAGCGAGGCTCGGAAGGACACGCGGCTCGTGCGAGAGCTCGCCACCGAAGCCATACGTGTATTCAGCGGATTGGACCGAAGCTCGGATACGCGAGGATCGATGACACGCGTCGGCTGCTGCGCGGGTGACTCACCGTCGTCGGATACGTGGCATGCTTATCGCGAAAATTCTCGGAAATTGTGCCCCAATCTTCTAAAATCCATAACTTTCTCATACGGGCTCCGTTTTTTACGTTCTTTATATGCACGCGTAGGGAAAATTATGCTCTACGACTTTCGTTTAGTCTTTGTCGGCTAATTTTGACTTTATTTTTAATATTATTATTTTTAACAAACCGGGACAGGAAAATCCGTTAAAAATTCATAACTTCTTCATCCGACATCCGTTTTCGTCAGTCTTTTTACTGTTGTACTACTATTGATGAGATCTTCAATTCTCGTTTAGTTTGTTTCGGCTAAAAATCACTCGATCTAAAATTCAAGTTTTTTAAGTGTCTACTGCTAAGCTGAAACATAGAAAAATCATAACTTCCTCATACGAAGTCAGATTTTGGCGTTCTTTTTATCGAACTTCTCGGTTTAACGAATACTACAACTTTTGTTTAGATCACTAAGGCTAAAAAGTAGTTTATCAAAAACTCACTTTTTACGTCATTCGGCGTCGTGCCGGTTTTGTCGCGGATCTTCGATTGGTCATAACTTCTTCGTTATAACTCGGATTTTGATGAGGTTTTCGCCTACATGTTTCTAATGAGATTATCTACAACTTTCAATAATAAATTTTTACTTATTTAAAATTTTATATTTTCGTTAAATTTCACTATTTGCCTTTTGATTGGAATCTCATAAGACTTCCAATACTTTCTGAGTGATCCTAAACATAGTTTTACTTTATTTCCTAGTAAAAAATATTCGTTAGGACTCAACACTCGATTTCACATAATATTTCGTAATATTATTCACTTAAAACATGATTTCAAAACGTGTATGTTACAAATACCTCCTCCTTTTGAGGATTTCGTCCCCGAAATCATAAAGATAAAAAAATGACTTGGAATATTTCGCTCTTATCTCATTCTTATTTTCCTAATTATAATTTGGGCCTCGATGGTGTTTCCACTTGATGTGCACCAACTCCAAGACATATGCATAAAGCATATCTTCTACTGTTTGGATTTTTCTCTCCGTCTGACCATCTCATTCTTAAAATCTCTGACTGAAATTTCGCCACTACACGAGACATGGTTCTATGAACCAATCACCTCACTTCGCAGATCTATTTTAGTCGGACTCAAATCTTTACGACCATTTAGGTCTGAACGAAAATCATATTCTTAGTCATCACTGAAACGAAGGTAATGAGATACTTGAACAAAAACGGAATCGATTACTAGTTTCTTGGTAACGTTGTGACTTTCCTTGATCCAAGTGTGAGTCATGTGCTTCCAGTAGTATAGGTCTCTACTACTATTCACACCTACTCATACTCGTCCCAAGTATTGTCTTGTAGTTTCCAAGTCACCATTCAAAATCACAAAGAAACTTATCACATATGAACGTGTTCAAACAAGTACTTATGACAATTTCTCCGAGACTCAATTAGGGATTTCACATTTCTATCAAACATATCTTAGATTTCCTATACTCCCCTTCTAAGATTCTTCTCATGCATATGCTCGATTTAGTATATCCTGATACTTTTTTATAGGTCGATAGAAATTTTACTTCCATTTCTTCATATAAATTCTTTCTCGGGTAGTATCTACTCTGCAAGATACACTATACCAGAATTTACTCTAGCAGCGTGGAGACAAACGGTTTTCAACTACTTGCATCATCTTCTAACTCATGTAATTCACCATGCACATTTGTTCATTTCATTATCCTTCCATGACATCGTTATTCCTGTATGTGAGTAAGTCTTCTTCTCATGAGTGTATATTTTAAGTCTACTTCATAGGAATCTTGTTGGATTAATGTCTAAGTCCATAACTATATTTGGTATGTACTTGACCCGACCCGGCATGGTCCATTTGGGTTGCACTTCACCGACACAATTTATATGGATAGTCTTTTGAGAATAGTATATTTATGATTTATATTAATATATTATAAGTTCTAATATATTAATATATAATCATATTATTTAATTAGTATTGATCAAGAATTAATTTATAATTAATTAAGTGATCAAAAGGAACTAATTAAATAGGGACTCTTAGATATATATATGTGTAGTGGGCCAAGTTCATTTAGGTTGGGCTAAGTCTTCATGGATAGTCCATGGAGCTTTAACCCATGGATCCTAGGAAATGAAAGGTCATGGGTATTAGGGTTTAACCCTAATCCTCCACACTATATAAAGGGGCTTATGGTTCATAAAATGATGCTAGTGGCTAGTGTGGATACACTAAAGAGGGCAATAACCGATTTCATAGTGTGAGCCAAGTATCCATATTCTCTAAAGGGTTTCCAAGGTGTTTTGGTGATTTGTGATTCCACTTGAGGCTTCCACACTATTGGGGCTAAGCTCTTAAAGCTTGAAGATATCAAGCTACATCAAAAGGTATGTCATCTAACTAGAACTTTTAGTATACGTGCTTCATAATATGCTAGTTAGGATGAAACCTTGGAATATTTAATATTTGCATGTATAATAGAGAAAACATAGATCCAAGGTTTATAGGGTTGCATGTACACCATAGGAGTGTTAGAATGCTCAAAACCCAACAAATCTATCCTAGGAAATCCGCATTACAGCTGCATCTCTGCATGTTCTACAAGCTTCATGTTGATTCTATGTCATTCCTAACTACAACATCTCTTCTAATATAATAATATGAGTGTATATCTTCTTCAACTAAGTACTCTACCTTACTCTAACAAGTAAGCCACTCAGCCTTTTCACAACCAAATAACCTATTTCACCATCCTAATCATGTATGTTAATGTCGGCTTAATACACAATGGAATTTCCATAAGAATGTGATAGAACTCAATCATCACCCCGTATTATTAAATACTAAGTCTGAACATCTTGTATAGGGTTACTACTCGAACTACATACTACATAACAAAGTCTTGGCCTATTGAGTCTGAAAACTTCATTAGCCTTTCCTTTGATCTTCATTTAATTCTTATAAATATTGTACAACATCAATTGCGATACTGCTGAAGTATTGATCACCATCTTCGGTTCTTCTTACTTTATAAGCAATCATTGCTTCATTCTGGACAGCGGTGGAACAACTTCATCGGTTATGCCAAAACATTTATCTCATCCGAATGTGTTTCAAACGCATATCTTTCTTCCAAAGATGTTATTATATTATCAATCATACTTTAAATGTATAATACCACTTTATAGGTATTAATACACTATTTACGATAACACTTCATAAATATTATTTTACGATATTCCTTGATCGTTTATCTATAAAATTATCGATGTCGACTATCATAAGTCTTTTTATTACTTCGAAAAGTTTCATATCAGTTCTAATATAGAAATTTTTAAATCTGGAATACATAAAATTTCCTTTCCCATACTATGGTCGGCAACAGACCTTAAACTTTCTCAAGTAATAGCAATATAAGCAAACAACCTAAGGCATGCTATATTCATTTATCATTTAGCACATATTAGAATATAAGGCATATCTCCTCTTAATATTCTAGTGCTTGCGTCCATTAGGTATTCAACCTAAAGTATACTAGATACATATCGTATCATCTTCACTTAACAATCCATGTTTAAATCTAGAAATTCTCAAAATTCCTAGTTCACATAAACTAATTCTCTAAAAATTTTGAAGTAACTTAATATTTTAGAATACTAGGGTTTATCACTACCCAATACCCCACTTAAGTATATCCTATGGTTTGTATCCATATGTTTACAATGATTCAGTTCATATATTGAACTTCCAATAGTTTAAGTCTAAATACCAATCCATGGAATTTAGTTCACTTAAACCACCGCTCTGATACCATGAGTGAAAGAACCCCTTTCTAAACTTTCATATTTCTGAAAGACCCAAACTTTGATACTTGACAATTGTTACTCCAAAACATGCTACATGCATATTTATAAAACAATATTTTACATTGATAAAGTGATTACAAAAGACTGGATACAAACCGACTAAGTTTTAATATTTTACATAACTACCCAGGATATTGTAATTTTATACAAACATAAACCAAAATACATAAGTAATATTACAACTATTCTAAACCTTCCAACAGTATATGACTATACTGGTTACTTATCTCCTGCAAATTTGTTAAACATTGAGAGGGTAAACGGTGACGCTTAGTGAGTTCAATAATAGATACAATATAACGTTATGCCATATATATACTTCAATATGGCGGAAGCAAAGAGGAACAAGGAACAACAAAGGCATATGTGAATCATGAGACAAACTTTCCATATCAATCAATGATTTGATTCAAAGATATACGATCAATGAGACATGACAATTTCTATACTTGATATACACCAATAAAGCTTCGGCCCAAATGGCACAGAAGACATACACTTTCTGATTTAAACATTTCGGTAGATTTCAGGCTTGTAGCCCTGTCTAACCATCTGCCAATGCCATAGAATAGAAGTCATTCTCTTACGGAGACATGCTCTACATGGCCAGAGGCTACGTACCAGTACCACCGTTAATCTAAGTCCTTTCACTGATCACATGGTCAAAGGTATAGCTTTGCTATCATAAATAGCGGAAATAAAAATAACACGGGAAAATAACCCTGAATAATAACACTGAAAAGCACATAGCACATATAACACATAACATACAATTGTTCCTATATATTAAACTCACCGTGAAATAACCGGGGGTTAAGATAGTAATTTGAGCAGCACTTCGTAACTATAATTAGCTTTCTTCGTTGAAAACCGGGCCCTGCGAGGATTGGGCTTCAAACCGAAAAGATAAATTTGTCGGGGTCTCCGGGCACTTTGGGGTGTATTTCGGGCGCTAAAAGTAATACTGGGGCTTCGGGGGAAGTCGGAATGAAAGAAATATAGGTTAAGGGGTGAGATTTGCCAATTTTCTAACATTTTCTCGGGAGGATCTCAGGCACTATTTATAGTGTGAAGGTCGGCCGAGATCGGACACGTGGCAGCAGGAGAAGCGAGGCGCGTGGCAGCAGCGAGGGGCTCCGGGTGGCTTCGCATGCGAGGGGCCAACGAGGCTCGGAAGGACACGCGGCTCGTGCGAAAGCTCGCCACCGAATCCATACGTGTAGTCAGCGGATTGGTCCGAAGCTCGGATACGCGAGGATCGATGACACACGTCGGCTGCTGCGCGGGTGACTCACCGTCGTTGGATACGTGGCATGCTTATCGCGAAAATTCTCGGAAATTGTGCCCCAATCTTCTAAAACCCATAACTTTCTCATACGGGCTCCGTTTTTGACGTTCTCTATATGCACGCGTATGGAAAATTATGCTCTACGACTTTCGTTTACACTTCGTCGACTAATTTTGACTTTATTTTTAATATTATTATTTTTAACAGACCGGGACAGGAAAATCCGTTAAAAATTCATAACTTCTTCATCCGACATCCGTTTCGTCAGACTTTTTACCGTTGTACTACTATTGACGAGATCTTCAATTCTAGTTTAGGTTGTTTCGGCTAAAAATCACTCGATCTAAAATTCGAGTTTTTTAACTGTCTACTGCTAAGCTGAAACATAGAAAAATCATAACTTCCTCATACGAAGTCAGATTTTGGTGTTCTTTTTATCGAACTTCTCGGTTTAACGAATACTACGACTTTCATTTAGATCACTAAAGCTAAAAAGTAGTTTATCAAAAACTCACTTTTTACGTCATTCGACGTCGTGCCGGTTTTGTCGCGGATCTTCGATTTGTCAGAACTTCTTCGTTATAACTCGGATTTTGATGAGGTTTTCGCCTACATGTTTCTAATGAGATTATATACAACTTTCAATAATAAAGTTTTACTTATTTAAAATTTTATATTTTCGTTAAATTTCACTATTTGCCTTTTGATTGGAATCTCATAAGACTTCCAATAATTTATGAGTGATCCTAAACATAGTTTTACTTTATTTTCTACTAAAAACTATCCGTTAGGACTCAACACTCAATTTCACATAATATTTCGTAATATTATTCACTTAAAACACGATTTCAAAACGTGTATGTTACATTCTAATCCCGTCGTCATACGCTTAGAATCCTAAACACATAAAGTTTCCGGATCCGGTTGGCAACAAACCATAGATCCGAACAAATAATATCATATATGGAAAACATATAACATTTAGCACATAAAAGCATTTTAGGCAACTTTCCTAAAATAAACTAGCGCTCGTGTCTAAAATATAACATACACTCATCCCTCAATCTTCACTTAGCATTCTAAGTTTAAGTCTAGAAATCGTACAAATTCCTATTTCGCTTAAACTAATGCTCTGATACGAACTGTGACATCCCCAAAATCACGGCCAGAAAAGACCGATTTAATTTATGCTTTTAAAATAATTTTCAGAGTAATCCTTTGATTAAAAGAGTTGCGGAATTTGTCCCAAAAACAATACATGATAAAATAAGGTTTATCAAAGCATTTCTTAAAGAAATGTATTTTCATTATATATCAAAACTCGGGATGTCATGTTCCGATACAGACACAAAAGCATAAACAATACAACATAAACCTACAGCTTATGAGCCTGCTAGTGTTCCACTGGACTGTCTAGAAAGAGTCCGTGGTCGTCATCCATACTCCGCTAGATGACTAGATCAACAATAACATAGAGGCCTCTTATCATTTTTATTTCATCACACACCAACTGTCTACCCATGTTCTACCCAACATATTAGTAGATAAAATACATACATTTATATAGGGATGAGCTTTGGAACCAGACCGGTTCGGAACCGGAACCGGTTTTCCTATATTATAAGAACCGGGAACCGGACCGCCGGTTCTAGCGCCGGTTCCGGTTCCGGTCCCGTTTTTTTGGTTATTTTTCAAAGTAGAACCGGTTGAAATAATAGATTATATGCTATCTTCTGGAGCTTGTAAATGATTCAATATTTAACCAAATTATGACTTTTTACATTGTAAATTGAAGTACAAACACTAAATTACATGATGAAAGAAGAATCAAGTAATTCCCACTTCATATGAGTGAGTTATGCGCATTTTAAAAGCGGGGACATATTCCAAAAAAATAAAAAATGCTTAAACAGAAAAAACGCAACATTGATATGTTGTCTTCCGGGGTCTATAACTGATTCAATATCTAACCAAAATATGTGCTTTTATAGTCTAAAATGAACTATAAGCACCAAATTACATGCTGGAAAAAAAATTAAGTAATTCCGACGTCATATGAATGAGTTATACACATTTAAAAAATGGGACATTTTAAAAAAAAAACAAAAAAAAATGCTGAAACAATGCTGAAACATATGTTTGTACCATCAAAAAACGCAACATCGATATGCTTTCTTTCGGGGCATGTGTCTGATTCAATATCTAACCAAAACATATGTTTGTACCATCAAAAATGAATTACAAACTCCAAATTACATGTTGGAAAAAAAATCAAATAATTCTGACTTCATATGAGCGAGTTATGCGCATTCTAAAAAATGAAAAAAATATGAAACTGGTTCCGGTTTTTAGAACCGGGACCAGTTTTCATAAAAATGGAGAACCGGTAACCGGACCTATTACCAATTCCGGTTCTGGTTCCGGTCCGGTTCCGGTTCGGTTCCGGTCCGGTTCCGGTTCTGGCGGTTCTAATGCTCATCCGTACATTTATATACAACTTAAAACCTGTACAAACATCCAATCAACAACTAGTTCAAATAAACAAATAATATATACACACATAGCACGTATTTTATAAAGAATACTTCATATCTATGTGTTAGAAGAAAACGAATATACACTCACTTGATCAGAAGATGACCGGACAGCACTACGGCTCTAAGAGTAGTATTCTTCGGTGAAACCGGGATGTTTTCTTGAAAACCGGGCTTCTCGCAAGCAGAGCTTCGGCTCGGAAACTCTTTTCTTCTTGGGATCTTCGGGCTTCGGGACTCGCTTCGGGTCTCGGGATGATACCGGGGTTTCGGGGGGTTAAAATAGGGTTTAGAGAGAGTATCGGGAGTGAGAGAGAAGAGATTGAGCAACCAAACTCGGTTGCCCCTTGAATTCTATTTATAGGGCCAACATTCGGGATTCACGTCGTGAGTTTCCAATGCTCACGTCGTAAGCCTAGTAGGTCACTGCATTCGTCACTCGTCCACTTGCTCTGGAAGACGTCCATCACTTGCTCACGTCGTGAACACTGTGCTCACGTCGTGAGCTCCGACACAGCCTCGAATTTTGTGTTCCGAACTTCAGAAATTCATATCTTTCACATACGAGCTCCGTTTTCGACGTTCTTTACATCCACGCGTAGGTGAGATCATGCTCTACAACTCTCGTTTAGACTCCGTTGGCTAATTTTAAATTTATTTTTATTATATTATTTTTAGTAGGCCGGGACAGGAAAACTCTGTTAGAAAATGATATATTCTTCATCTGACATCCGTTTTCGTCTGTCTTTTTACTGTTGGACTAATATCGACGAGATCTTCAATTATCGTTTAGATTGTTTCGTCTAGAAATCACTCGATCTCATATTCGAACTTCGGGCTGCATACTGCTAAGCTGAAACTTAGAAAAATCATAACTTCCTCATACAAAGTCAGATTTAGACGTTCTTTTCATGCACGCTCTCGGTTTAACGTATTCTACGACTTTCGTTTAGATCACCAAGGCTAGATATCACTCTATCCTAAATTCATATTTTACGTCATTCAGCGTCGTGTCGGTTCTGTCGTGAAACTTCGACAGGTCATAACTTCTTCGTTATAACTCGAATTTCAGCATTCTTTATATATTCGGAAACCTTGTCACGACCATTTCGTCTTCATGTATCAATATCGGGTTTATCTAACATTTCATTTTGACGCTTATTTTTATCGTTAATTCATTTAAGTCACACAATTAAGCAATAAACATATAATACTCAAATAATACATTCTTATTATTTCAAAACGAGTTACAAAGGTTAACCTAGACTATTACATCATCATTAATGCCTAGCCTAGAAACACGGGCGTTAAATGGTCACTCGAGGAGGATCTGGTAGTGGTTCTGGTGCTGGTGAGGGTTTTGGTTCGGGCTATGGGGCCGGCCATATGGATGATCAGATGCGGGAGTTCATTTCATCAAAGATTACCCACAATATTCTTGAGCAGATTCTTGTGATATTTGGCACGGTCAAGGAGGGTATTCTGGAGATTATGGATGAGCACTTGATCGCTTTTCGTTCTGAGGCGATGGCGATGGTGGGAGCCCACTCTTTGACTTTCTGCGAGTTCCGGGCATGTCGGGCTCCAGAGTTCTTTGGGAAGAAGGACCCGATTACGAGAAGGCATTGGTTGGCAGACGTCGGGAACGCCTTTCGATCTAGTGTTTGTCCTGAGGAGGCGAAGGTCAGACTTGCATCCTATCTTCTGAAAGATAGAGCTCGAGACTGGTGGGAGGAGGTTGGACACGCCTTAGGAGGCGAGGCGATTAAGTCCATGACTTGGGAGGATTTTGTGACAAGGTTTCAGGATGAGTTTACACCTGTGATTGAGGTCCAGCAATTGGCGAGGGAGTTTCAGGACCTTCTCCAGACTACTGAGACAGCGGCGGAGATCACTGCTATGTTCTATGAGAGGGGGTTATTGGTTCCGCAGTATGTGGCGGATGAGGAGATAAAGAAGTCGAGGTACCATGAGATGTTGAGGAGCGATATTAGGCAGTTTATGAGTTGATCCAGTTGCAAGACACTGGAGGATATGATAGCGTACACCAGAGAGAGGGAGATTAACTTGAAAATGGAGAGGAAGAGGAAGTCGGATCAGGTTCAGGGTTCAGAGGGTTCTGGAAAGAGGCCCAAGGTATTTGATTCGATATCGAGAGGACAGCAGGGTCAGGGTCGCTGCGGGAAGATGCAGGATGGAGCTTGCAGGGGTGGCGGTGGTTCACGTTGCTATAAGTGTGGCAAGACTAGGCACTTTAGTCGGGATTGCACAACCACTACCCAGGGATCGAGCATGATTTGCTTTCATTGCAATCAGAGGGACCATAAAAAGAACGATTGTCTGAGTCAAGCAGCGGCATGACCGGTTACAGGTCCCGCTGCGATGACTTTGAGGATTACGGATGACCGCCAGAGCAAGGCGGATGCGCCTGTTGTGAGGAGCAGGGATTTTCATCTGACAACCGAGGAGGCTCGTGCAACACCTGATGTCGTAACGAGTATGGTATTCTATTGATGAGGGCCTTCATGTCGTTCCAATACTACCTCTTGATGATCTTACTACAACCCTTCTTAGGGGAGGTCAAGTTTGACCCCAACAATAGAAGATCTTGCTAAAATGGAAAATGATGAAATTTCGTTTACTAAACTTATTTGTGGCATACGACCAAATCAATTTGACCACATCAAGTTGTGTGAATACGCCCATGCTGTCTAGACAACTCTTCAATCCTTGTTTGAAGGAACATAGAGTGTCAATGACAAAAACGCTCACATATGCTATAAATGACTTCAACAACGTTCACATACTTCTCGGTGAATGTTTGAATATTTATGTTACACGTTTTACACTGATCATTAACCAACTCACCAACGCCAAAACCATCAAGACAAATCTTGAAACCAACTTTAAATTTCTTGATGGTCTTAGTGATGGATGGGTGACTGTCAATATGATTTTACAGGGGAATGGTAACCTCAAAAAGGTGAATCTCATAGAATTATGTGGTGAACTACAAGATCAAGAGTCAACCGTTCTTTAGCAACATCAGAAGAATGGAGCACCCCTCGCAAGCTCTTATAGCTTTAATCCAAATGAACCATACCCCTCTTAGGAACCACTTCATGAAGAATTTCAAAATGAAATTTCTCTACTTGTTCACAAGTTCAACTGAAGGTTCCCTTAGCAATATCCATCAAAAACTCTACACTTCTCCAGACCAAACATTCCCAAACCACCACCTCACCAAACAAATAAGCATCAGTTCTTAAAAAAACCCATTTTACCTCTACCCAGCCTAAAGCACAACTAGAAGAAATTCATGCAACCCAATCTCACTCTGCAAAAAAAAAACCTTTGACTCTAACAACACTTTGGGTCTTGAAGATAAGAATGAGACAATCATCTGTCACAACCATAATGGAATAAACCACTTTGAACGTGACTACAATTCCAAGAAAATGAAAAATGATCCTTATTATATGGAAATAGAAGTAAGGCATCTGATAAAGAAAAGGCTTTCTTTGTCATAGGAGAAGAACAATTGTGGTCCGTAGGATATGATAAAGAAGGTGAAAACTCTTAGAAAATGGGTAATCTGTGCATGATTGCGAAGAATGATGTTGATTATATCCCAGAAGACTTGGGGTCATCTGGATCAGAAGATGAATCGGAATCCAAGGCTGTCAGGAACTACTGTTTCAAGACCACCGACTCTTCTAATTCGAGCTGAAGCATCATCGAGTAGGTACAACTCATGATCTCTGAAAAAAATTATGTTCTAATATTTGTGAACCTTACCTAGAAAAAATTTATATTTCTCTTTCAGACGCCTTAAATGCATATCAAAAAGATAAGGTAGACAAAGATTCGGCCTACCAGGAGCTTTATCGAATAAGAGATCATTTTGAGAAGAAAAAGTTAAGAATAGATCGTCTGGAGAAGGAGCTTTCCTAAGAAAAAGATGTTAGAATTTTGGTTGATAGTAGACATGTACTATTAATAGACAACCAGATGTATTAGTATCTGATAATGTACATTTGAAAGGTTTAATAGAAAAGTTTTATTCTGCTATGAATCAAATTGAGCAAAATAAGCATCTCACAAATAATTTCCGATATCCATGGTCCAAAGGAGGAGGTCTTGGCACAGAAAACCATACTCCTTTGTAGGAGCTAAAGGAAAACTGTGGAAAATTTTGTGACATCCCCATTTTTTACGGTCAGAAAAGACCTCTCTATTTATGCTTATTTTGCAACAAAGTATTCTTTATTTTGCGGAATTGGTCCCATAAAATTATTTCCGAAGAAATATTTTTCATTGAGTTATTAAAAACTTGGGATTTCATAAATGATACAAGAAACATAAGCATAAAAATTACAGGCCTTACATTAACTTATTGTGCTAATGGCCTATACTCCTTAAATCTCTGAATGGATTATACCTTCGTACCACTACCTTTGATACAAAGAAACTGAGTGGGTCATGTTTGGGAGTTTGGTCAGTACATAGGGTTTTCAACCCACAATATTATTATTTATATTTTTCAGACGACAATTAACCCAATTACTCATTCCTGTTATTCTTACTCTATAAACCTAAACTGCTAATCTCAATAGACGTACCCTAAAGAGTCTCTGTGACTAGACAATACTGTTTCGGGGAATCCGTAGCAATATGTGTCAATAAGTCAACCCTGAGGTGGGGGTGGAGTACCCAAATGAAAATTTTTCCTTTTCCCTGAAAAGTACGATCATTAACACCACCTACTGGTGTTCGACCAGACTATCTAGAATAGGCAGTGGTCGTCATCTATACTCTGTTAGATGACTGGTTCCGGTAATACAATGTGCGGCCTCTTACCATTATTTTATTTTCCCCAAACCCTTCACTACCCAACCGATTAATTTATTTTTCCCAAAACCCTTTACTACCTAATGTAAATTCAAATATGATAAAGTAATGAATATAAGTAAAATCATATCATATTATTGCATGTAGCACATATATCAACAACACAGAGACTATGCACATATAACAACTAATATATACTTCATATCTATGTCTAAGCTAAAAGTAGCTATGCACTCACTTGCTAAAAGTGGATGCCTCAGAATTTGGGCAACGTTTATCCTTAGCACCTTGAGGTTTCCCTTGATGTGACCTAGGCATGATTATTACTAAGTCTTAGGCCTCGTTTGATAGATGCTGAGTGAGAAAGTGCTGATTGAGAAATATCTGTCTGGGTAAGAACTTCTGACTGAGTAAGAAATCATGTTGTTTGATTGTACATCTGAGTGAATGTGCTGACTAATGAAAAATGATCATTTTACCCTGCTGCTATATATAATGATGGAACATAAGATTATACACACAAAAAAAAGGAATTTGATTTCATAACATTAGAACATAAGATTATACAAAAAAAACGATTTCATATATTATACAAAGAAAAAAAACTCTGGTTTCATAACCTATACATACATAAATTGGAATTCTTAACATGAGAGTATTAGAAGAAACAACATATCTGATCTCATAGATTTTACACAATTTTTTTTTCTGATTTCATAATATATTATACACATTTGATAATCTGATTTCATAACCTGATTTCATAATCAATTTCATAACTGATTTCAATTGTATTAACATACATAAATTGGTTTCGAGATCAAATCCCAACAGATTGAACAAATGCCTTGAAATGTATTATCCATTTTTTTGCAATCAATCAATGAAAACCATGGCTGAAGATCATTCAATAATAATCGGTGGATAAGTAAACAAATAAAAACCTTAACAATTAACATACCCCATTAACAAAAGAAAGGCGATTATACACAATTTTTTTTTTCTGATTTCATAATGCATTATACACATTTGATAATCTAATTTGATAATCTGATTTCATAATGATTTCATAACTGATTTCAATTGTATTAACATACCCCATTAAAAGAAGAAGGGCTTTACCTGGAGATTTTATGTGCGATCGACTGGAGAGATGGGGTGGGGCGAGATGGTGGCGACCGACGGCGATGTGCCTCCGACGAGATGGCGACGATCGACAATGAGACGATTCTGGCTGTAGATGAGACAATGTGTATCTGCGTTTTTTGGGTATGTGCTCTCTGTGTTTTTAGGTCACGATGGAACGACATGAAAGAAGAACAAAGAGGGAGGGTAGAAGTGTCATATTTCCCAGTCAGCGATGTGTATTATGCTGACCTGGTAAGCAATTTGAGATAGCTATCTTACTGAGAAAGCCACAAATCAAACAAAAAATGTCTGACCGAGTCAGCCCAATTTGTTGACTCGACCCAGTCAGACGGGTTTCAAACACACCCTTAGTCTGATAATCTTCATGACTAATGATAGTCTAGATTTCTCAACAATCCCAATATCTACATCAAGATCTATCCAGTAAGAAATAACCAGATAGGATCATATCGGAGGTATAGTTCATTCGATAAACATAGTATATTGTTTGGAAATCGCACTTTAAACACCTCAATAAATCCAGCTTAGACATCATACCCGTAAGTATATCAATCAATATAATGACTTTGAATCACTGATAAACCTTATTTATAGGTTCATAATATCTACTATGAACGAAAATATAAGTTACACTTGAAATAAAATAAGTGTAGTTTAACTTACAGAGTTTTTAGTGAAATCCAGGAAATTGCATGGGCAGAATCTCGACCCGAGAACTTCTATTAGTCAAGCCCGAATACCCAGAGCTTCGCTAAACTAAAATACTCTGAAATCGCGAAGAAAGATTTATAAAATCGAGCCTAAAAGTAGAGACAGAGAGTTTTGAATGGTGTGGAGAGGATTTTGGGCAGCAAAGACTATTTATAGGTAGAAAAACTCAGAGGCGCGTCACGTCCATACCAGGTGCACGTTGCTTCCTGGCCTGGTCGGCCCTCCTACTTGCGACACGTGCCGAATTCCTGCTGGAGCAGTGTTGCCCCTTCTAGAAGGGCGCATGTCATGCCTTTTTGTGCCCTGCACACTTCGGAAAACTTAAAAACTCATAACTTCTTCATACAAACTTTGATTTTAACGTTCTTTATATCCTTGTGTAGTTATCGACGAGATCTACAACTTTCATTTAGACTCTGTCTGCTAATTATCACTTTATTTTTAAAGTTACGTTTTAACAAGCTTCGACTATTAAAGTCTGTGTAAAAATCATAACTCTCACATACGACATCCGTTCTCGATTGTCTTTATATCGACTATTAAAAAGGTCTCCAATTCTCATGAGATCATAACAATCAACCAATTTGAATTTCGATTTCTGTGTCCGCACTAAAGTGCTGAAACTTCGAAAAATCTTAACTTCCTCATATGAAGTTAGATTGTGGCATTCTCTATATGCACGTTCTCAGTTTAATGAATACAATGACTTTCATTTAGATTATTTAGCCTAATATGAAATCTATCTAAAATTCACTTTTTATGATACGCATAGTCGCGTCGTTTTAATAATGAAACTTCGAAGAAGCATAACTTCTTCATACGAAGTCGTATTTCAGAGTTCTTTATATGTTCATAATCCTTGTCACATATACTAAATAATCTTCTATAAAAATTTCATTTATCCCTTATTATATCTTAATTGTCTAGACCGAATCTATGAGCGTTACAAATTCATAGGAAGTATTCCAAAACTAGAATATGATGAAAAAACAATTTCTACTGTTGACTTTGAAGGAGTACCAATTTTCAAAGAATTTCAAAATAAAAGTTTTGTTCCAAGAACCTTTGATGTTCCTTCTGAAGTCATTGAAAACATCTCATCTTCCAAAATTCAAAATTACTTTCTCAAAGATCAAGTGACATGTAACACAAATCGATTAATTTTAAACAATTATGTAATTAAGGAAATCATTCCAGAAACCTATGGACATGCTTCTGATAAGTATGTTGAAATCAGAGTAATTATATAGGCAAGCTCTACTGATGAAGAGTCTATAGATAAGGAAACTATCATGGATAATATCCCCAATAATTTCTGCACTTTGCAGTCCCTTCCCTCAGAATTCTTAAACTCCTCTAAAGTCACCCATGTACCTTTCACAAAAATTGTTATTTTTGAACCAAAACATAACCCACGTGCTAAAGCTTTAACATCCTTTGTGTCTATTAAACCAATGTCAAAAAGTACATGTTTGATTGTTCCAATCAACTTTAGTTTTACAAATACAGTAGAAAAAGAAAGTTCTGGAGATAAGAAAATAACCAACTCCTCGAATCTTAATATATCTCAGGAACCCTTTGCCCAAAGAAAACCACAATTGAACTGTTCTTACATTTTACCACCCAAAGCCAAAGCTAAGGCAGTAGGTACACATGTTCAACTCTAGAACTAAAGCCAAAATCAAAATGGCTAAATCTTTCAAAAAAGAAGTCCAATAAGAGATATTTCTCATAATAATATGAAACAACACGTAGAACATCTTATAATATTATCTAGGTAAGGAACACAAAATTTTGTGCATCCAACCTATGTTGTTAGAATAGAATAATATTCCTTACCTTCCACACCTTCAAAGAAACAAAAGTCCTCTGAACCAACCCATTGATGGGTTTTGAGCATTCTAACACTCTTATGGTGTATATGCAACCCTTTAAACCTTGGATCTATGTTTTCTCTATTATACATGCAAATATTCAATATTCCAAGGTTTCATCCTAACTAGCATAATATGAACCAACTATACTACAAAAAGCCTAGTTAGATGACATACCTTTTAATGAAGCTTGAAGTCTTGAACTTTAAGAGCTTATCCCCAATAGTGTGGAAGCCTCAAGTGGAATCACAAATCACCAAAAACACCTTGGAAAACTTGAGAGAATAGAATGCACACTAGAAATCGGCCCACTCTTGTATCCTCACACACTAGTGCCATTTCATGTGCTAAGGACCTCTTTATATTGTATTTAGGATTAGGGTTATATTCATGTAAACCCTAATACCCATGACCTTTCATTTCCATAGGATCCATGGGTTAAAAACTCCATGGACTATCCATGCAAGCTTAGCCCAACCTAAATGAACTTGGCCCATGCTATATATATAAGAGTCCATATTTAATTAGTTCCTTTTTTATCACTAAATTAATTCTATATTAATTCTTGATCAATAGTAATTAAATAATATGATTCCATATTAATATATTAGAACTTATAATATATTAATATAAATCATAAACATACTATTCTCAAAAGACCATCCATATAAATTGTTCCGGTGAAGTGCAACCCAAATGGACCATAACAAGTCGGGTCAAGTACATACCAATTATAGTTATGGGCTTAGACACTAATCCAATAGTCTCCCACTTGGATAAGTCTAAAACTATTATTGCGTATGACTCCAAAACCCGACTAGCATTCGTAGCTCTTAAAGACGCTGTCGAACTCTGACCATAGTAAATGACTTGTCCCATAGATAAGGGATCATATATTCCTCCATTCTAGATATCGTATGGACTGAGACATGGATTATAATCATTCTCTCTATCCATTTGTTGTTTCCCGATTTCCGATTTATGACGACCGAATAATTGAACAAATCACATTAGTCCAGGCTTGGCCAAGCACTTCGGGGTGTCGTCACTAAATCATCGAGGGGCCCATAAATATCGCTTTTATCCCTTTAAGGGTAAAAGGAATGGATAAACTTCGACTCATATGATTTTTCTACTACTTGTTGAATCATACACAAAGGCACGTTTTATAACATCGAGTTACCAATGCGTTTTCGTACAATCAATGTATAACCAACTCATAGGCAACAACTCATATCTCTAGGTTTGAAGAATATAAGATATTATCGTCTCATGATCACTCGTGATAAAATCCAATACTCAGAACTTATGAGCACTCATGAGTGTTGTAGCAACTCTTGCTATGTCCAACATCTTAGACATCTACAAGCCAACTTCATGACAGTCTTGATTCATATCTACTTCCAAAATATGACCGACTGTGGATGGTTTAAATAACTTAGTCATTCAGGAAGAATGACCTAGTTATTCTGGAAGTCAAAACATGCAAAGTGAAACACAAGAATAATCGAATCCAATATGGTCTCAGAACTTATGAATATAAATAGAACACCTTTTATTTATCACCATATTGATTACACATTATTCATTGCATACTGTTTCAAATTATCAACTTTATACTTGAATTAAAACAATAGTTGTCCCATGCTCCAAGCATGTACACTATGGTTTTCTAAACACTAGTCATGCCATACACCAAGTATGCACACTATGTTTTTTTTTCAAACATTAGTTGTGCCATACAGCGAGTATGCACACTAAGTTTGTCTATGATCTTTACTTTGTGAAATAGATCGATTGAACATAATTCCAATGATTCTCATTTCACAGTCCCAAATCCTTACCGCAAATGCAAGAATTCCAAATTCCTGCCATTTACCGAAATCTGGTAGATTTTAAACTTATATGTACTGATCCTTTGTAATGATTATGCACAAAGTCACAAAGACTTGTCAACAGACATTACAGAGTATTCCAATGGAGATCAACTCCATGGAAACGAAGTCTCATATTCACAGTACATTGCTTTGAGCATCCTTCTTACATTAAGTTTCCTAATCTTACACAGATTTAATGAGTAACTTCCACCTATTGGAACATTTCCATATTCTCATTTTGACTATCACTCCTGAACAAGAGTTGCCTCTTTTCAGAATATGTCAATATGGTCCTTCCAAAATTAACACTATACTTCCAACTGTCCATGAGAAACCAATCTTTGGTAAACCTTAGATTGTCCTCGACAATTGCTTAATCAAATTAGTCATATCCAGTTCTAGTACTTTTTCCCTCTTAATGCTCTAGGCTTTTGGAAAAATTTAGAACAGATGAATATTATAGCACATGCAATCGATCCTATATCCGAAGCATATGGGACACGATTCATGATGTCTCACATAAAAACATGATACTAGACCAGTCTTTTGCTATAATATTTCTACTTCTATTTGCCCTGTTCTCATAATTCAGGTTATGAAAAGGGATGCCGTAATCACAATCGAATTTTAGAACGCAAATAATGTTCCCATATATAGATTTCCTTATGTTGAACCATTCCAACATAACATTCATGTATATACTTGACTAACTTTGATTAAAATCTCACGATCTAAGTTTTTAGATTTGAAATGAAGTATCATTTCCTCTCCCTTAATTATAGCAAAACAACTTTTTCCCAATTGAAACCTTTTGTTTTCTATAATTAACATTGCTAACTTGCAAGACTTATCATAATTATCATGCTCCCACTAACATGATGATTATTAGCATAACACTTATGCTCCCACTAGCTTTGACATGTAATCAGAAATCAGCTGTACTTCTAGAAACCAATACTTTATTGACTTTCTTACCAAAGTTCAAATTTCTGATACGAGATGATTTGATAAAACTTTATCAAAATCATACACATTTCCTAAGATAGCACACATGTGTGTCTAAACAATTTTAGAACTATGAAAAGGGATGTCGTAATCATAGTCTCAATTGTTTAGACCTTTGCCATTCCTCACAAGTTCATGTTAGTGTGCCGATTAACCACACACGCTCCACTAACGACTTTGAGAATGCAAATATCACAATTGCTATCTGCTTAAAACCTACTTAGTGAAAGTGTTTCCTCACCATCATTTTCATGAATCGGAGAGAAACCTTATGACACTTAGATTTTATGGTGTATGTGTTCCTATCCATGTGAATTTGTCAAAACCATAATCTCAAGACAAGGTTAGTGACAAATCCAAACTCATATGGATTGAACTTGTGCAGTCTTAACTTCTTGCCACCTGGTAGCACAAGGGCCTTCCATTGCTTCCAAGTTGTTATGCAACCAATTGAGAACTCTCAGAACTTATATGCAAAGCCAACTTTAACTGGAATAGGCACATAAATAGGAATATGTCAACACGATAGGTTATAAACCTCACGACGTGTGCTAGTGATAAACTACAGGTTTTTATTCTTGAATAGATCTTGAAGCTTTTTCAAGATCTTTAAGACTCCCACTGTCCTCTTGACATATAAGACTCTCTTGCCAAATATTCAAGAGATAGTGTAGATTCTTTATCAAGACAAACACTTCACACAATTGCCCTTAGTTGGTCTTTGTTTTATCCAAAACATCACAACTTACCAATTTCAAATGTACAAGAGTAGGACTCATTTTACTCTTATATTTGACAAGTGTTATAAACCTTTCTTTAAGATATGTTACTCAAGTTATAATCTTGGAGTATGACTCTAAGAATTGTTTTGGAACGAAGTATGACTCATCTTCTTGATTTAACCATTTCAACAATTCATGACTCCTCTTCTTAGCCATAAGAATGCACTAAGATGTCCTTAGAGGATGAATTGTGATATGGTCTCAGAATCATTAAGATGATCATAAAACATGATACTAAAGTACTCTCCCATCTTTTCAGATTTGAGAAACTTTATCTTTCTGCCATATTTGATTCTTCTCATTCGTTCTGCCATACATCGAAACTTTTCCAATGTTTAAGAATTATACTTAAATTTGTAAGTATAACCATATTTACTAAACTTTAGTAAATCATGACGAATAGTCTTATCGATCTTTTGTGGTGTACTTGACCAGTGCACAAGAAAGTATACTCGATCCCTTAGTCCTTCACTTGACTCATATATACATGTGAACAAGGAATTAGTCTTAATTTTTCCAAAGATGAAAATTCTCATTCATCACACAACTTGCATGATTCCAAGTTTCGGTCCAATTGAAACTTGGGTGATGAGAATCTTTCATTATTTGGTAAATTTAGACATTACCACAAATGAAAGAATCAAATTCATATTTCCAATATTGCTAGAAACATATAAACATCAATTTTACATAAATGCCATTGCAAGGAGATATAAAATAAAGTAAAACAAAATTTTATTTATTTATAAAATGCGGAAAAAACTTTTCCTTATAATGCAACTTTAAATGGAAACTATGCTATCACATATTTCCTAGCAATCTATCATAACTCCTAAGTAGTAGCTCAAGAATAGATCTTCGAACCATGCGATTGAAATCCATCTTCGCGATCAGATTCAACATACTCTTCTTTTAAGCTTCCTTCCCTTTGCTTGATCCTGCCATACATCAAATGTATTAAGAATCTTCAAATAGGAACTTAAGAGAGTTAGATAGTGGACTTACCTGAAGCAGAGTCAAACTTTTTGACTTGACCTTCTCTCAGATCTTTCAGGTAGTTAGGGCAGCTTCGCAACCAATGCCCCTTCTTTTGGCAATAGAAACACATGGACCCTTTGGAAATGGTACACTGGACTATCTCAGACTTTCCTTTCTCTTTACCATTTGGTCAACCGAGTTGTCTATGGCCGATCCCTTTCCATTGGGAAGAGAAAGCTTTTCTGGATATCCAGCGTTACCATTGACAATGTCCATGGTAGTTTGGGAAGTTGATATTCTAATCAAATTTGCTTTACCAGTGCTCCAAATCATTGCTGATTCAGCAGCACCAAGCAAATAGATAAGATCATTAAGGGTCATGTGATAGTCTGTTACATAGTAGTCCTTAAAGAACTCACTATGTGACTTAGGAAGTGATTAGTCAACATCCAACTTCCTCAAGACTTTGACACCGAACTCTCCCGGCTTGTCAATATGTGACTTCATCTCCAAGATGTGAGCACACATAAACCTTGCTTTCCAATAGGGCTTGAGTGACCTTAAACTTGTGGGTTAGGGAGAATAATTTGAGGAGGTGGAGGAAGTAAAGTATGATTTCCGGGACATCATCTTCATTTGGAAAGCTTGTTCCAAGAGATTTGGGAAGATCATAGTTGTCTGAACCAGACATCTACTATGGGAGATATTCAAGTTTGTTGATTTAAGGTCCTTAATATAACACCTAATATGAAATATTAAGGCTAGGACCCAACACAATATTTTATAACTTGGAAGAGGGATGTCGTAATCCAATCTATAAAATATTTGAAGGTAGGCGAATGACGATTCAGCAAATTCCACCATGAAAAACGAAATAATTTATTAGGTTTTAATTGGATTTGAAACTCCTAGATGTTTTGAGATTCATTGAACTTTTCAATGGCATGTTTCAATCTCGATTGTGCCCTCTCAAGTTTTGTGACTGGGATGCCGAGGATCACAAAACAAGGTGTGAATAACCATGTAAATATACTTGGTACCCTTAATATTTATCACTTAATCGATGTGTCGGTTAACCACACGCGCTCCATCGATCCTATGATAAACATTAAGTTACCCTTTGCCTACCTTGTTAAATCCAGGTTAGTGTGCCGGTTAACCACACACGCTCCACTAACGACTTAAACAAAGTGCAAAGTGTACTTTCATGGGTTAGCACCAAATTCACATTTATCCTAAAGTAACTAAGATTGGGAATTTATAAAAGGTTTAGTTACTTTATATTTTATCATTATACTTATAATGAAAATTATAGTCCTTGTACTACCCGTTCGGCTAACGACCCTCCACCAGTCAAGGAAGCGGTGGGTGAGAGTGGACACCCATTAAACTGTCATTTTATAGGCAGTAACCTTATACCCCCCTTATAGACCGACTTCGTGAATGAGGCCTACTAACGGTAAGACTGAATTTGTTCTTATACATATATATATATATATATATATATATATATATATATATATATATATATATATATTATTAACTTATAATACTATAAAGTATAAGGGTTGAATTTTAACTTTTAAAACTCTAGGGTTTGGAATTAAAATGTGTGTGAGACTTTACAAATTCCAAAACTTGAGGGCAAGTTTTGAACTATTCAAAATTTTTTGGATTTTCATAGCTGATGAGTTTAATTAAGGTTTTAAAAACTTTAATGAAGAGACTCTTGAACATCCATAACTTGAGGACAAGTTATGGAGTTCATCAAACAAAAAGACTCTTCAATTGTGTAACATATGCATTTTAATGAATCTTTAAAAGAAATGACTTTTGGTAATCCATAACTTGAGGACAAATTATGGACTCCATTAAAATACATTTAGATCAAGAATTAACTAACAACCAATTTGCCAATAATTCCTATGATCTACCAAAACTCATAAGTGTATGAACAATCATATCAACAATTTCAAGAATTACATAAACACACATAAAACTTGAAATTTTTGATAATAACCTTGAAATTGGTTTACCAAAATCATCACCACATCAAAAACAGGTTTTATAAGTCCAAAACAGTTTAAGGTAATGATTCTAGACCAATTCCAGCCTTAAAAAGCGAAGATATGCTGTCAGGGGGTCCTACTCGTCGAGTGTATGAACCTACTCGACTAGTAGGATGAAATTAGGCATGGACTCGGCGAGTCCATTAGTGGACTCGGCGAGTCCACTGTCCAGAACAACATACAATCGATTTTTCATCATTTTTCAGCAATTTGCATCAAGTATAAATGAAAACAAGCCTAGGCTCTGATACCACTGATGTGGTTTGAGCATTCTAACACTCCTATTGTGTACATGCAACCCTATAAACCTTGGATCTATGTTTTCTCTATTATACATGCAAATATTCAATATTCCAAGGTCTCATCCTAACTAGCATAATATGAACCAACTATACTACAAAAAGCCTAGTTAGATGACATACCTTCTAATGAAGCTTGAAGTCTTGAACTTTAAGAGCTTAGCCCCAATAGTGTGGAAGCCTCAAGTGGAATCACAAATCACTAAAAACACCTTGGAAAACTTGAGAGAATAGAATGCACACTAGAAATCGGCCCACTCTTGTATCCTCACACACTAGTGCCATTTTATGTGCCAAAGACCTCTTTATATAGTATGGAGGATTAGGGTTGCATTCATGTAAGCCCTAATACCCATGACCTTTCATTTCCATAGGATCCATGGGTTAAAAACTCCATGGACTATCCATGCAAGCTTAGCCCAACCTAAATGAACTTGGCCCATGCTATATATATAAGAGTCCATATTTAATTAGTTCCTTTTTTATCACTAAATTAATTCTAAATTAATTCTTGGTCAATACTAATTAAATAATATTATTCCATATTAATATATTAGAACTTATAATATATTAATATAAATCATAAGCATACTATTCTCAAAAGACTATCCATATAAATTGTTCCGGTGAAGTGCAACCCAAATGGACCATGCCAAGTCGGGTCAAGTACATACCAATTATAGTTATGGGCTTAGACAATAATCCAACACCCATAAGTTTTTTATCACTTACAAATGGTGAATAAAAAAAGCTAATCTCACTTTTTGTACTTATCCAGTAGTACATTCCAAGCCCATTCCAAAGCCTAAGTTTGAAGTTGTCCAAAATCACAAATTTGCAACTACTGTCAATAACTCCTCGGTTAAGAAAACCTTCGGCCCCACACAATCATGGGTGTGAAAACTAATTGTCTGACGTCTTGCAATAGTTATGTTAGGACAAGCGAGATAAAAAAACTAGTTCATTGATAGTGCTTTCTCCTTACAGAAGATAGGCTGATTGGAATATCTGCAGGACTTTAGACCAACCTCAAAAGTAGAATATGATACATATGGCAATTATTCCTATGAAATGATTAAATATTATGGTGTACTCACAAACAACACATTCACCATTCCTAAAGTTTCTTATGTAACTGGACTCAAGCAAAATCTCATCAGTGTAGCAATGTTGATCGATGCTCGATTCAGAGTTGAATTTTATTACAAACATGATTATGTACTATCACAAGATCGATCCAATTGTTTCATCACTTCAAAAAGAAATGGAAATATGCATCGGATAAAAGTTTATTGTCGCATCAACGTATCGCAAATTTGAATTTCATATATATCAGCAACTTGGTTACAAGTGAACTTGTGCGAGGAATGCCTCTCCTAAAGTTTGATTGCAACACCCTATGTGTTGCTTGTGAATGTAGAAAGATCAGTAGGAAAAGACACCTTTTGATTATTAAATCCTCCATCAAGGAACCTCTATAGTTACTACACATTGATCTTTGTGTCCCTTCTGTAATTGAAATCATGTCTAGGAAGAATTATATATTGGTAATTATGGACAATCACACTCGATTCACATGGGTCTTCTTTATTCGTAAAAAATCAGAAACTCTGCAAGACTTGATAAACTTCATCAAATAAATTGAAGTGTGCATGAAGCTTCCTTTTCAAAGCATCTATAGTGACAATGGAAGCGAATTCACTAATTCTCTGCTAAACAAATTTTTAGTTGATAAATACATTTAACACAAATTTTCTGCTCCTTACACTCCTAAAAAATGGGGTTGTTGAATGAAGAAATAGAACCCTTGTTGAATCTGCCAGATCCGTGCTAAATTTTTCCAACCTTCCTCTACACTTTTGCGCCGATTGTTATGGACACTGGTTATTTTTTTAGAACCGAAATGTAATCAACAAACATCTCAAATGCACTCCTCATAAAGCTCTGCATGGTAATAAACCTAATGTCAAATTCTTTCACATCTTTGGTTGTAGGTGTTTGATCAAGAAAAAAAAGATCATATGTGTAAATTTCAACCGAAGTGTGACGAGGAAATCTTCCTTGGATATTCCATAAGAGAAGTTGCATACAGAGTTTTGAACAGAGGAACTCACTTAATTGAAGAAATTTTTGATGTTACATTTCATAACTTGTTTGTCCGAAATTCTTCACATAATCATGTCACTACCCATATTATGGACATTGACACCCCTTCATCGGATAAACCTATTCAAAAAATCATCGTAAACATTGAATTTGATTCCTTGTTTGGACCTCCTGAAGTAGCTATTGATGTTGATGTCTTATCCTCCACCAAAGTTTTGGTCTTTAGAAATTCCTCTGGACCCATCAGAACTAAATCTTCAACCAGTATGGATTCCTCCTCTCTAGTTGAGGGGAAGAATACCAAATCCACTCCTTGACTTTAATTTCTAAGTCAACTTTATACAACCAAATGCATGAAAAAATTGGTTGCATAAAAATAACAATTATAAACACAACAAGTTTCCATAAAAAAAATATATTGAAGATTTCGTGAGAAAAAGGATTTGTGCAGACAAGGCTTGAAAACTCAAACCTTAAGTTAACTAACATCAATCGTTGCCAATAATAAACAATCCAGTCAAGTCCGAATAAACCAATCAAGCCTTGAAGAATATAACTCAAAAAAGTTCTAAAATAAATTAAAGTAAAGTATGAACAACGAACAATATTAATCACAAGAAGAATGTTAGAGAGAAATGATTGACTAAGTAATTCTTAATTTGATTGAAGTGAAGTTGTTACAGTTTACATGGTTGACACTCCTTTAATAGCCAAGGAATTACAAAAGACAAATTAGAATAAAGTGCGCATGGACTGTAGATCAACAACCTAAAACAGTTGTTGTTGTTGATCATTTCCATTGTACAATATTAAGGAACAAACAATGAACAACAAAAAGTAATTTTACTTCTGACATGTCACTTTTAGCTAATCTTCGGAAACACATGATCTTTGAAATCTATTCTCCTCGGAAGCATCCTCATCTTGGAAATGAACATGGGCTCGAATTGACTAAGTGTTACTTTTCATGCATTAGCAATCTCTCCCCAAGTGGCCTTAGTAATCCATAGGCTTTTACACATTATCTCCAAAAACAAACAGATAGGCAGTTTGCAACCAGTTTCGTACTTCGATTAACCAATTAATTTGTTTGATCAACTGCTCCTTCGCTTTCTCGGAGCTTTCAGACTTGGCTGTCTTTGAAAAGATCTTCTGAAGCACACTGGTGTGAACCAAGTGCTTTTACCCAACTTTTAAGAACTCTTTCTTCTCCAAATTCTTCTTTGTATAGATGAATCCAAGTTTAGGTTCGGAGACTGGACCTTCATCTAACAAGTCGATTTCTTCTATAGAAGTGTCAACTGGAGCAAGGAGTTTGTCATTTTAAATAGTGGAGCAAATTCGACGTCTTATCATCCGAACTCAACGATGTAGTCTTTCAGAATATTCATTGTTGCATTGAATGCTCCAATTTTTGTTTCATTGTCCTGTTTATCTTTAAGATTAGTTGCAACCATAATTATATCGCTCGTATTGATGGTTGGGAAATCAGGATCCGACATTGTGAGCCTTTTCTGAGAGTTCTGGTAGATGTAGTAGTCGTGAAGGAGACAATCTAGTCCGAATTTGCTTAAAACTTTCATTGGAGCCACTGATTTGAGTGATCCTTCGTTTTGACCACACTTGTTTTTATGGAAGTGCATTGGTGGAATAGAAAGTATTCATCCTTTTTCTTGTTCGAATGATTATTTCAGCATCATCATTCGAATGGAGCGGAGAGAACTTGATGTAGAAGCTTGCATATGGCGATCTCGAAAAATTAACTTGATCATCGTCTGAGATTAGAAGATCATAACTCATACAAGGCACCATATGATGCTCATGCAAGATCTCATTATGACAGAGTGGAGAAATTATGATGAAAGGGTTAGGTGAACCCTTTAGAGCTTGTAAACTAAGGCTCTTTTCAATAGTTTGATTGATCTGATCATGTGGCCAACCCTCAGTATTTTTTGATGACTTCATCGGGCTAATGTGCTCAAATGAAATTCCCTTTCCTTTTTCTTTAATAGCCACTGAAGGTGTGACTGGAGTGAACGGATGATCTATCAAAGTCACAAGTACCTTGAAAATTGGTAGGACTAATTCCAGTTTCGGGAGACTGTGATCTTTTCGGATTAGGGAACCTGATTAATTTCAACAATTTTAGGAGAGGGAACTGAAAGGGATTTCTGTTGAGTAGCTCGGAACGCGTCAGCAGTGAGCTTCATTTTTAGCTTTGCCATTTCCCTGCTACATTTGAAAGCATTGGTAAGATTTAATAGCCAGCCAATTGAAGACCATTTTTTCTTGTCCGAAATGATTCTTTCAAATGAGAGTAGCTTTCTTTCGGACGGTAGGGCAAGCACTACTCTCACCATTTCCCTGTCATCATCACTTTCACTTTTAATTCCTTCATCCACTTCACTTCCTATCTTTTAACCACTAACCGTGAGTTCATCTTCATCTTTATCTTCACCTGTTGGCTCATCTCAGAGTCGAAATTCCGATATTGGCTTCTAGGCAGTCATCATTTCCCCCTTCTTGCATGGGAAGGCCCTGCTTCCGATGCAAGCATCGCATCATACTTTATATCACCAATCTTTTTGAACACCCATTGGAAGCTCAGATTGATATGTTTGGAGAGCTTGTCATACGCATCCATAGTCAGAGCCTGAGCCTTGAGAGTATTGATGGTTTCATCCATAACAAGAAGGAATTCATTCAACTTGTAATTCAGAATGTCCACAAAGTGTTGAGTATACCGAATTACCTTGATTAGAACTTGTTGCAATATCATGTTCATCCCATCTTTCTCTCGGATCTCCTTATCCAATATCTGAATATGTTTTTCATGATGAACATGAGTCTGCTTGATGATTCCATTGGTAGCAGAGATCATATCTTCATGAATCTTGAGCATTGTAGAAGTGGTGGAGATCTGGTGATCTAGGTTGTCTTTGTATCTCTGCTCAGATTCTTCTAAGGTATGCTTCAATCATAGAGAGCTGACTTGATCCAATTGGTTTTCTCTATCAAGTTCCGAGGGAGCAGCAGTCTTGATCTCAGAAAGAGATTTGATTACCAAATCGATTTTTGATTCAAGTGCTCCGACTTTGGTATTGACATTTTGAATCTTTGAATCAACTTTATCAACATTGTCTTGAAGTTCCAAAAGAGAAAAAGGATCAACAATTTATTCGTGAGAGGATCCTGTATCGGAGCTGGATCCTTCGGATTTCTCATCATTATTATCATTCAAGTCATCAGCGCCTTTAGTGTCCTCACCATCTTCGTTTATATCATTGTCACCATCTCCAAGATCCATCTCTTCAGAATATGACGGAAGGTCAAGATCAATTTGTGGATTGGAGGAAGAGGATTGAAGAAATTAAAAGTTTGATTTGGAGGTAAAAAGGCTTGAAATTCAACTCGAGTGTTGGCAAACGCAATCTGTACATCAACATCGTCATGGTCATCGTGGGGAGGATCATTCGAGACCGAATTGGTAATGGGAACTTCTCTTGTAGCTTGATCGTATTTCAGAGGAGTATCATCCAAAATTACCGTTCTTTCGGGAACATATCCTTTTGGATTCTTCTCAGCTTTGTTGTTCGATGGATCATCCGTGTTACCAAGAACATCATTGATTTGTGGTTTGAATGATCCAGGAAGAAGAGCATCAACTACGAAATCGGAGGGATGCGTCATTGTGATCTTGTTGTGTAGCGACCGATATCTCATTCCAAGAATCACAAACACGATTTGATCTCTTGTCAAATTCAGACGCCTGAGTTGAGCCATGTCAAGTATTTCAATAAAATTGTCAGAAGTAACACCTGAGCATCCTTTATCCATGGTGGATATCGGCTCAGTTGAGTCTTCCGAGGTCGGAAGGACAACTCTTGGCTCCAAAAGCTTTCTGAATTGTGGCAGGGGCCACAATTCATGCTTGTGTAGAAGAGAGAGGGATATCAATGACTCGTGGGTATGTTCCACGGGGTGTAAGGAACTTTACTCAATATTGGCACCATCCTTTTAAGAGGATGGGGGCAGGGTATGTGCAGACTACTCGTATGTGTGTGTGTGTGTGTGTGTGCATGTGGTATTCAGACTTTGAAGGATACTTCGGAAGAATAGGTAGGTAGGGTAGGCGGAGACCTAGATTTAGGTCAAGACCAATCTGTGAAACCTTTTGAGAGGATTCACTAGTTTTGGATCTCTTTTTGGCAATAACTTAATTGGGAGAGGAGGCATGGCGTTTCTTGGATTTCATGTTAATCCAGCCTCCCGTTTTAGATGATTTCTCACCTTCCGAGGGTTGAAAATTTGAGGCTTGGGTAGGAATTGATGGGAAAATCAATTCCAAAACCTTAAGATGTTTTCTTTAAATGGAGAGTCGAAAAGGAGTGAGTCCAACATGTGTTGAGGTAAGCGTCGCATAGGAACAAAATATGATTGATTTGGAAAATGATAAGTTTTAATCACTTCAAAATTACATTATACCTCTGTTGGGTGGGATATTAGGGAACTGGTTCGTGTCGGTCGGTGTAGTTTGTTGAAGATTGAGATCATAGAATCTCAGACTTGAGATCACATTAGGTTTTCGATGAACGACAAACTTCTAAAAATATTTCCATAACAACTCTGGTAGGTCGACGACGTTGGTTTTTCCGGTGTAGATGTTGTACGCCAAGTAAAGTGAATCCTTGCTCATTGAGTCAGTTCATCCATGTTTTCCAGATAGACCTTTCATCACCATGTGCATTTAAATTGTCCACAGCCCAGGAACAAATACCTTTTTGGACTCCTTCGATTTGTAAACCCCTATGAACCCAATTTGGTTCAAAAACTCTTGGAATTCTTCTGTGGTTGTTTCGATAGCTTCAAAACCTTCAGGATTTTAGGAAACCCCAGTAGCTTTGAGAAAGTTGTCCTTAGTCACAGGAACAATCCTATAATCAGTGAGTTTTCATTCAAGAACATCATTATAAATCTCGATGCATTCTAAGGCTTTGTGAAGCAGATGCAGTGGGAAGTTAGGGTTTGGGATTTTAATCAAGGGAACTGTAATGGGGTGGTGCGAGATGAGCTCGATCATGACTTGAATAGTTTCGTCATAATCATTTGGATTAAGTGAAAAAATGTTGTGCCGTTTCCCTCAAGATGGGTGCATCTTAAGAACATGATGCAAAAACCTTTGATGATTTCTTCTTTAATGGAGTGTTAGCTGTTTTGTGTGCCATTGTTGAATGCTCGAGGTTGAACATGAAGAACACAAAGTACAAGAGATGTTCTAAGCAATGAGAGAGATAAAGAGCGTAAAGAGGGAACAATTTAGGATTCAAAATCCTTATATAGGTAGGTTGTTTTCAGATAAGGTCGAAAAAGTAATGATGAAACCCGACTTGAAAACAGGTTGCATTTAATGCTTAGGTATAAAATTACCCCCTATGTGACAGTTAACAACCAAGGTGAAAAGACGTTGTTTGTGATAAAAAGGGTAACTGTCGATTCATAATCATAAAATCACTTAGTAATTTATTGAATTGTGTGCCAAAGCATGTTTATTTGGACTAAAGGAAAATAACCGTTTGGTAAATCAATCAATATTGTTTGATATTGATCTGAGAGGTGGCACAACTTCAAGAATGGATATAAGAGATAAAAAGTTATATGGAAGATCTTAGTCAAATAGTTGAAATAGATTTGAGAGATTCTGAGAGCCAAAGGATTAGAGCTCGGAAAAGAGATGAAACAAAATCACCTTACCAATTCGGATTTGAATTTTGAAATAGATTTATCATGGAAATATCGAAAAGTGACGTTGTAACGACCCGTTAACTCAGGTCAATGTAAGTCAAATTTATTCGAATAAAAGTCTAAACTACAATCGTATACAAGTAAATCCATATGATAGCATTAATACAATAAGAGTTTAAATGCCTTAAGGGCATGTTTATATAAGTTATTTTATTTGCATACTTTGATAATCATACTTATATAAGTTATAAATACTTAAATTGAAAACCATGCAAATATATGTTATATAAGATGTTATGAATCAACAAAAGTCAAAGATCAAAAATAACTTAAATAAGTAAAACTTTATGAAACATTTATTTAATTGTAAAGTTTTCTTAGTTTTGAAGTATTCTTAAGTGTGAAGTTTTCGATTTGTGGGGCCTAAATCCATGTGAGAGGACCGAAAACCCAAAAACAATTCTCTTTGGAACCGAAAACCTTCACAGATCCCCACTCTCCTCGGACCGAAATTGGATTTTCGGTTAAGACTACAAACGTGCGAGGCCACCTATTCTTCGGACCACAAACTGATTTCGGTCAGCACCGAAATCTGTCTGCGAGGGGTCCCATATATCCACCGAAATCATCTCGTTTTTGGACGAAAACTCCTTTAAAGATCTAGATATTTAGCTTCAAACCGCCTACCTTTTTCCTTCATACTTAAGCAACAAAATGGATCATTTAAACACTTCCAGTAGACATTTTCACCTCATTTCTCTCTAAATTTCGAACCTCTTTTCTTTCCAAGATTAAAGACTAGCATTTCCAACCACTTCTCCTTAAAAAGCATTGTAAGTATTTATAAACTAGTATTATTACGATCATATTTATGTTAGATCATAATACTTACAAATTATTATGTGTTTAAAACAATTAGTATACGATTAATTATATGTATTATATCTCGGGAATCATCACGACAAAGTTATGCCCAACCAAAAACACGCACTCAAGGTGAGCTCATACCCCTACGTTTTCATGATTTTTCACTGTTTTAGGGGGGGGGGGGGGGATTACAAGTGTAACACAAGAAATTTTGTGTTAATATGTGAATGATTTCAAATATTGTCAATCGCTTTCGTTTTAAAAACATATATATATATATATATATATATATATATATATATATATATATATATATATATATATATATATATATATATATATATATATAATTAGGGTTCAACATGCTTAGAATTGATGATTTTGCTGTATTTCCTGTTACTTGTTTGGTTGTGGGCTTAGGGTAGAATTATTTATTCGACTACCTTTTTAATCATAATTATATAAATATTATATTTATATAAGTATAAAACCATTTAAAACTTGTTAAACAAAAATATTATTTTTACAATCTATTTTAGTACCATTTGGACATAAATGGTAAATATCACGAATTTTACGATTTAAGCTTGCCAAATCATTAACAATACAAATGTTTTCGTTTCAGTAGAACACAAACATATAAACTATAATAGGTATAGTTTATGGAACTTACATATCATTTAACACAGTTGAGATACAATACGGAAAAGAAACATATAAACTATAATAGGTATAGTTTATGAATCATATGTACTATATTACGAAGTTCAGAATACATTACAGAAAACAAAGATATAAACTATAATAGATATAGTTTATGGAACATACGTAAAGTTATTTATCATAAAAGGACTTTTCATTATTCTACACGTAACCGTCAATATAGCATTTGTGAGACACACTTCACGTACTTATCTAAGTACCAACCAAGTCCTGAAATTATAACCAGAGTCTCCTGGAGGGAGAGCTTGACACTTGTGTATAGATCTATACGGGACTGACAATCTTGCACCTTAACTGTTCGCTACAGTTAGACCGGCAGGCCTGGGGTGACAAATGTCGTACCAATTGCGACGCCTGAAGAACGTCGTGTTCAGGCCATCTTAGGTCATCAAGCATGGTTATGATAACTCACAATTTGGTATTGAACAATACGATTAGTGTATGAATAAATAAACAACTTCACATAGTTTTATTAATAATGAAACTATAATACATTATTTTACCATACAGCTGGTGAATCCAGGCACTTACAATTACAGAGTTTTCATTCAAGTACAAATACAGAATACTATTCTAGTGCAGAGAATACATACTTTTTATGGTTTGATGTGAATTAAAACTACATTATACTATTTTAGAGTACAATAAAATTTACACGTTTTGGTCTTAGGGTATTAAGACTACCATACATTACAACAGAGAATATAGGATTTTCTGGGAAAACATATTTACATTCTTAAGGAACAGATGACAGATTTCAACTACAAACATGCTTATGAACTCACCAACTTAATTGTTGACACTCTTTTCAAAACTACTTGTATTCTCAGAAAATCAGTAAACATGTATCCACAAGTTTTGAGAAGATGGAGCTTCATAGACTCATGTCTTTTAACTTTTGCTATACATTTTGGTGTCAAGTATACATTGATTTGAACACGAATGTAAAACTATACTTTATCGATGTAATGGTTGTTGTACTTTGATTACTATTATGCAATTATTGTGATACTGTACATGACGTCATCCGCCCCCGAACGTTTCCGCCGTTCCGGTTTGGGGGTGTGACAGACGTTGTGGGAAAAAATTTCTAGATCTCTAACAAAATAGATATCGGACAGAACTAATAATGGAGAGATAACCTGAAAGAGCTTAAGAGTAGAATAAATGTTAGACAAAAAAGACATATAGTGATCCTTTATTTTTCGAGAAGAAACAATTCCGAAGTGAAAAATGTTTACCTCGGAATTATTTGACTTTCCGATGTTAACATCAGAGAGTACAAACTTATTGGAAAAAATGAGGATCACGCATCATCATTCCCATTTTGTTTAGAAAACTATTGAATTTAGTTTCGTCTAATGCCTTAGTAAATACATAAGCAATCTCATCATCCGATGGAACAAAAATGAGGTCAATATTACCTTTTAAAACATGATCTTTAATGAAATGGTATGGGATATTAATGTGTTTGGTTATGGAGTGCTGGATCGAATTATAAGAGATCACGATAGCACTCTGAGAATCACGGTAGATCGAAATCTGCTAAAATCGGTATCCATAATCTAGCAGCCAAGATTTCATCCATAGAACTTGATAGGTGCAGCTTGCAGCAACAATGTATTCCCCTTCGGCTGTTGAAAGTGTTATGCAATTCTGCTTTTTAGATGACCAGTTAACCAATCTTCCACCCAGAAATTAACATCCACCAGATGTGCTCTTTCGATCAAGCTGAATTCCACCATAATTTGAGTCTGAATAAGCTTGCAATAGGAAGCTTTCATTTGTTGGATACAAAATTATGAGGCTCTTTGTTCCTTTAAGATATCGGAAGATTTGCTTCACAGCCAAGAGGTGAGACATCTTCAGATTAACCTGGAATCTAGCAGATACACATGTTGAGAACATGATGTCGGGATGACTTGAAATGAGATATAACAGCGATCCAATCATCAACGACTTCACCTGATGGGTTCGAGAAGATCTTGTATCCAAAACCCATCAGAACTTTTTCAGATGCACAAGTTTCCATTAAATACTTCTTCAGAAGTTCGGAAATATATTTTTCTTGGTGAATGAAGATTCCTTGATTTGTTTGTTTGACTTGCAATCCAAGAAAGAAACTTAACTCACGATTCATGCTCATTTGGAATAAGCTAACCCTCAGTTTAGCAAAGTCAGCAACTATCGTCGGATCAACCGATCCAACGATGATGTCATCAATATATATTTGAACTAACATGAGATTCATTGCATTTCATCTTCGGAACATGGTTGGATCAAGTACTCCTTTTTGAAAGCCAGAAGGCTTCAGAAAAGAAGTAAGAGTCTTATACCATGCGCGATGAGCTTGCTTCAGGCCATACATAGCTTTCTAGAGTTTATAGTAGTAGTTCAGATAGGATAAATTCACAAAGCCAGGAGGTTGTTGAAGATAAACTTCACTTTCCAATTCACCATTGAGGAAATCACTTTTGACGTCCATCTGATAAACTTTAAGTTCATATGAGCAACATATGCAAGAAAGATATGTGTGGCTTCAAGACGAGCTACGATTGCAAAGGTCTCATCGTAATCAAGACCTTCAATCTGAGTGAATCCTTTGGCCAACAATCTCACTTTGTTTCTGATAATGAATCACGTGTGTAACATCCCAAAATCAAGACCTAAATTTTTTTTTTAATTATATTACTTCAGAAATAGCTCACAGGAAACATAAGTAAAATTGTTTCAACACCAATTTACAGATTGAAAGTCTCGAACACAATAAAAGTTAAGTGGTAAAATATCAGAGTACAATCCCAGAAAACTCAATGTGGAAATCATGTGTGTGTGATGCGCTGCTACACCGCTGGCTCCTTCCCCTTGGATGAAGAGGTACCTGAAACCAAAACTGAAAATGTAAGCACAAAGCTTAGTGAGTTCCCCCAACATACCACATACCAAACAACATACATACTTCCGGACAGTTTTGGGGTGCCCGACCTACCCATGTCAAGCCATTCTGGGGTGCTGACCTACCCATGTCAAGCTATTCTGGGGTGCCAACCTACCCATGTCAAGCTATTCTGGGGTGCCGACCTACCCTCCGGTCTATCTCAACCGGACACGGGGACTATTTCACCCCCTACTACTAGCATACAGTATCATATCATAAACATGCTGACATATAAACACATCTGACAATAGCAAACCAGACAATTATCATAAAGACAAATGTCTCCATTAAATAACTACTAGTGGGCCGACATTGGTAACTTAGACCCACTTCTACTGGAAGGTAACTCACCTCAATGTCGCGTAGTGTCTGTACTGCCCTCGATGTGAAGATCGACTCTCCCCGACTCCTCAGTCCCTACACGACAACTCTTATAAGTTATCAATTCGTACTCACAACCCCTACAAGGGTCAATTCAAATCTGGGTCAAAGTCAACCTCCAGTTGACTTGACTCGCCGAGTTGGTCCACCAACTCGTCGAGTCCCTATTCTATTAAAATGATACAACCCCCGACTCTACTCGTCGAGTCTAGCAAGAGCTCGATGGGTTCTCCTTCAACCATAATATCGGGACCATCTTCAACCGACTCGCCGAGTTTATCATTGAACTCGTCGAGTTCATCTTCATCATATGAATGTGTTCAGTCTATGACTCGCCGAGTTATATGAACAACTCGCCGAGTCCCATGCTTCCTAGGTCCATAATCACGTCCATCTTTGTTGAGTGCCCTTCTAGACTCAACCAGATTCCTCAAAAACAGAAAAGGTCGGGGAATCAATACTCGACTCGCCGAGTCCCAAGAACGACTCACCGAGTCCCTCAAAGTCCATGTCTATAAACTCGATTTTTGTTGAGCTCATCTCATCCAAAGGGTAGATCTGACCTCCTAGGGTCGATATAACACGTAAAGTCACGAACTTTACGTCCATGCATGGGTCTTTAAGCTCAAAAGATCCAAAAATGAGGTCTACAAGATGCATGGGGCTCTCATGGCCATAAAGTTGGCACCTTTACGCCATGAGAACCCTCCAAGGTTCAAGATCTGAAGCCATTTCTCTACATTACACCCTACAACCCCAAAATGGCTTAGAAATGCCCCAAAGATGACAAAACCCAAGCCCTAGAGTAGATCTAACAAGTAAGAAGTCAAGGTAGGAGCTTTTTACCTCAAACAAGCTGGAAATGCAACCAAATCACTGGATCTACTGACTTCCTCTTGAATCCCCAAGTCTTTCCTTCCTTCTTCCAACTTCAAATCACAAAGAATGGCACAAAATAGTTCAAGAACACTCAAAAGTTGACTAAGGTTTCGTGGACAGGGTTTTGATGTGATGCAGGCTGGGGTGGAGGCCTCACAAAGTGTTTAAATAGGGTGCAAACCCTCAAATTTAGGGTTTCACTCAGACAGCTCCTACTCGCCGAGTCGGTCTCCCGACTCGTCGAGTAGGTCACTTAACCCCCCGATCCGCAACCGATCCTACTCGACGAGTTGGGCCTCCAACTCGCCGAGTCCTAGTGTAAAATATGAAGTTTTGCTTGAATTTAATTACGTACCTAAGACCGGGTGTTACAACTCTCCCCCACTTATTTTAGACTTCGTCCTCGAAGTCTGCTGCTGAGTCCTGAAAAAGCTCGGGGTAATACTCCCTCATTTCTTCCTCCGACTCCCAAGTCCATTCCGACCCCTTGCGTTGCTGCCATTGCACCTTCATCGGCTCCACCTTCTTGTTCCTCAGATCCTTCGACTTCCTGTCGAGGATCGCTACTGGCCGATGGATGTAGTTCAGGTTGTCATCTACCTGAATATCCTCCAAGGGCACCACTGCCGAGTCGTCCACCAGGCACTTCCGTAACTGGGAGACGTGAAATGTACTATGAATCAGACTGAGTTCGGCTGGTAGGTCCAGCCTATACGCCACCTTGCCTACCCGGGCGACAACCCTGAAAGTTCCAATATATATGGGGCCCAACTTGACCTGCTTCCTGAATCGGATGACGCCTTTCCAATGCGACACCTTCGGGAGGACCATATCCCCGACCTGGAACTCCAAATCTAAACGACGCTTGTCGGCATAACTTTTCTGCCGACTCTGAGCAGTCTGAAGCTTGCTCCTAACCTGCTAGATCCTCTCTGTTGGTTTGAGCACCACTTCGGTGCTCCCCATGACCCTCTGTCCGACTTCACCCCAGCATATCGGGGTTCTGCACTTCCTCGCATACAACGATCGATACTTGTGTGATAGCTGTTATTATAGGAAAACTCCGCCAGAGGAAGGTAAGTATCCCAACTACCTCCGAAGTCTAAAACACATGCCCGCAGCATATCCTCCAAAGTTTGGATGGTCCTCTCACTCTCACCATCCGTCTGCGGGTGAAAAGCGGTGCTAAAGTACAGACGAGTGCCCAACTCATCATGGAATTTCTTCCAAAATCTGGAAGTGAACCGTACATCTCTATCTGAAATCACGGAGACTGGAACTCCGTGTCGAGCTACAACCTCTCGGATGTAGATATCGGCCAGCTTCTCGGCCGAGATGCTCCCCTGGATCGGTATGAAATGGGCACTCTTGGTCAACCGATCCACGATGACCCAAATCGAATCCACTCCCCGTGCGGTCCTGGGAAGCTTTGTGATGAAATCAATAGTAATATCTTCCCATTTCCACATAGGGATATCTAACGGCTACGTCTTGCTATGAGGCCTTTGGTGCTCGGCCTTGACCTTCCTACAGGTCAGGCATCTCTCGACATACCAGGCTACATCCCGCTTCATGCAGGGCCACTAATAATCAGGACGAAGATCTCTGTACATCTTCGTCGCCCTTGGATGAATGGAAAATCGGGATTTGTGCACCTCCTCCATCAGAACCTGGAGCACACCCCCGTGGTATGGAACCAACACCTTGCGGTGTAGAGTCAATAACCCTCGGCTGTCGTAGTCGAAGGAGGAAACCTGGCCCACAATACGCTCGCTCTTCCGATGTTCCTCCTTCATAGCCTCCTGCTCGGCCTATCAGATCTGCTCCAACAATGGAGTCACTAGTGGAGTCACTACAGTCATCCGCAAGCAAATATCTCTAATCGGCGCTGCCTTGCGGCTAAGCGCATCGGCCACAACATTGGCCTTCCCTAGGTGGTAAAGGATCTCACAATCGTAATCCTTCACCACGTCTAACCACCGACGCTGCCTCATGTTCAAATTCGGCTGATCCATAAGGTAACTCAAACTCTTGTGGTCCGTGTAAATGGTACATCGAACCCCATAGAGGTAGTATCGCCAAACCTTGAGGGCGAAGACGACCTCCCCCAACTCCAAATCATGTGTCGGGTAATTCGCCTCGTGAGGCTTCAGCTGCCTCGAAGCGTAGGCGATAACATGCCCCCTCTGCATCAACACCGCGCCCAAACCCGAGTTGGACGCATCGCAATACACCACAAAATCATCCACGCCCTCAGGAAGGGCTAAGATTGGCGCCTCGCACAATCTCTGTCTCAGCGTCTCAAATGCGGTATGCTGCTCAGGCCCCCAATGAAATACAACGACCTTCTTCGTCAGCCGGGTCAAGGGTACGGCTATCTTGGAGAAATCCTGGATGAACCTCCGATAGTAGCCGACTAATCCCAGGAACCTCTGAATCTCAGATGGAGACTTCGGAACTTCCCATCTCATCACAGCCTCCACTTTGGCCGGGTCGACTAATATCCTGTTCTGGTTGAACAGGTGCCCCAGAAACTGCACCTCGTGCAACCAGAACTCGCATTTGGAGAACTTCGCGTACAAGCTCTCCCTCCTCCGGTTATCCAAAACCTCTCGCAGATGCTCCTCATGCTGCTCCTACATCTTGGAATAAACCAAGATGTCGTCAATGAAAACAATCACAGATCGATCCAACATTGGTCTACACACGCGGTTCATGAGATCTATGAACGCGACAGGAGCATTGGTGAGCCCAAAAGGCATCACCACGAACTCATAGTGACCATATCGCGTCCGAAAAGCAGTCTTCTGCATATCCTCCTCTCTGACCCTCATCTGATGATAACCCGAACGCAAATCAATCTTAGAGAACCAAGATGCTCCCTGAAGCTGGTCAAAGAGATCATCAATCCTCGGTACTGGGTAACGGTTCTTCACCGTTACCTTATTCAGCTCCCGATAATCTATACACATCCGATGCGACCCGTCCTTCTTCTTTACAAATAAAATTAGGGCTCCCCAGGGTGAACTGCTCTGTCTGATGAATCCCTTGTCTAACAGCTCATGCAGCTGTGTAGACAACTCTTGCATCTAAGGAGGATCCAACCGATACAGTGCCTTGGCTATCGGAGCCGCACCAGGGACTAGGTCGATCCTGAACTCTACCTGCCTGTCCGGAGGTATTCCAGGCAACTCCTCTGGAAATACATCCGCGAACTCTCGCACCACTGGCACATCACTCACTGTCGCCTTACCCGCCTCCCGGGTATCCAAGACATAGGCGACATACCCTACGCACCCCTGCTGGAGATAGCGCCTACCTCTCGCTGCTGAACATAAAGCTGGTCCATGCTATGGCCTCTCGCCCTGAATGACCAGCTCTCCCCCACCTGGGGTCGTGACCCTGACCAACTGCTGAGCACAGTCGATCACCGCCCCATTGGGGCTCAACCAATCCATGCCTATAATAACCTTATTCCCCCGCAACGGTATGTGAACCAAGTCTACCAGGTAGCGCTCCTCGAACAACCTCAAAACACAATCCCTGAAAACCTCTGATGCTCGCACTGACCGGTCGTCTGCAATCTCGACCTCCAGAGGGAAATCCAACATGCCCAAAGACTCGGGGAACCTCTTGTTAAGCGCAAGGGCGACAAATGATCGGGTAGCACCCGAATCAAACTATACCTGAACTAGAATACCGTTCACATGGAACGATCCTAAATAGAGCACATAATATAACATATCAAAATCACAGCGACATATAATAAAATATTAGAGAGAAGAAATCATACCCGTCACCACATCGGGTGCGGCGAGTGCCTCCTCGGCTGTCAACTGAAACGCTCGGGTCCGCACCACTGGAGCCTCTGTCTTGACCTTCCGGCCATCTGCAACTCGTGCTGTCACTGGAGTCGGCGCCACCACCGGCGCTGCTGCTGACAAAATAGGGAAGTTGTCCTTTTTATGGCCCCTCTAATTGCAATGAAAGCAAATCAGGTCTGATGTCTGAAATGTAGGGGCGGGGGCAGTACAATCCCTGCCAAAGTGCCCCGTCTTGCCTCACTTGTAGCAGCCCGACGATCCCGCTCTACAAGCTTCCTCATGCGGCCTACCGCATTTCCTGCTACAGCTCTGGCCCGGCTGGCCCTTCGACCTATGTCGGATCCCTTGGGTTTCTTTCCCGAAACCCCTGTAACCTGCTCAGTCTCTGCATTCCTCTTCCTGAGGTGCTCCAAATTAATCTCCCTCTCTCGCGCCCTGGCAATCATGGACTGCAGGGTCGGGCAAGCTGAATAGCTAACATGCTCCCGGATATTAGCCCTCAACTAATCATGGTAGCGCGTCTTCCGCATCTCCTCATCCCCCACATACTCAGGTACCAACAAGGCCCTCTCCCTGAACTTGGCGGTGATCTCCGCCACTGTCTCGGTCGTCTGTCTCATGTCGAGAAACTCTCTGGACAGCTGCTGAAGCTCCACAGCTGGCGCAAACTCAGCCCTGAACCTGGTCACGAAATATGACCAAGTCATAGCCTCGATGGCTGGGGCTCCCAGTGAGTCACTGACTGACTCCCACCAATACCTAGCTCTATCACTCAAACAACCCGCAGCAAAGCGGACCTTCGACCCCTCCGGGAAGAAGCTCGTCAACTGCACAGACTCAATGTCTGCGATCCATCTCCTGGCAGCAATGGGTTCCTTCACCCTGTGAAAGTCTGGTGCACCGCTCCCCCTGAAGTCCTTGAAGGACAGTGTGTGCGTACCCGACTGGCTGGACGCCGAGTCCTTCCTGAATACCTGGAGGCGATCCTCTATCAACTTGATAATCCCCTCCTTGATCGACCCGAAAATGATAGGGGTCGACTCAAGGATACATCTAGTGATCTCAGATGCGATGAACTCGCGTAAACCGTCATCAACTTGCTCGGATCCCGCACCTGAGTCTGATCCCGAACCTGATCCATACCCTGAACCTCCAGCTCCATGACGCGTAGTCACCATTCTGAAATAAAACACATAAACGTCAGGGTCATACATACTCTCGAGAGGTCTCGCACGCTCTCCAGGTCCTTGGTTCCATCTCAACCTCCCTTGACTCGAGTACGGATCCTCTGCTTCCAGTAGTACGGGCCCATACTACCTTCCACATCTATCCGTACTTTCCTCAAGATTTGCCTTGACCTCACCGAATTCCTTCTGCCAATTCTGCTCTCCGAGCTAATCTCATCCTAGGCTTGACCTAGGTCCCTCTCCGACCTACTCTCCGCCATCAGCTACACAAGGAGTCCCTACCATCCTTCCCTAGCTAGTTTGCGAATGCTTTTACATATCCACTTACTAGTTAGTTAAGGCTAGCTAGAACCCCTTATAAGCACAAAGCAAGTAGCATTCGTGCATTGAGTAACCAAATCAAACATAACCCAATCAGGCTATCCTACTACTGACTAGACAGACCTAGCATACAACTCAATAAGATCATACAACAGGCATATAAGGCATCCTTCCTAGATCCTTAGTTCTATTCTAGCATGCAGTTATCAGAATCATATAACAGGCATACAAGGCATCCTCCTAGATCCTTAGCCCTAATCTAGCATGCAGTTCTCATAATCATATCATATAACGTAACGTAACAAGTATGGGTATCTTGGGTAAAACTTACTTGAGCTCGGCCGGTCGCACGCATCACACACCTTGTTCTTTCCCAAAATTCTTTAACTTAGATTTTCGAAGACTGTTTTCTTGTAAAAATCCTTCAAGCCCTCGATTTGAGTCCAGACACCCCCGTGGGTGTGTCCGAATCCCTCAAATCAAGATCTGATACCAAATTGTAACCTCCCAAAATCAAGACCCAAAATGTTTTGTTTAATTATATTACTTCAGAAATAGCTCACAGGAAACATAAGTAAAATTGTTTCAACACCAATTTAAAGATTGCAAGTCTCGAACACCATAAAAGTTAAGTCGTAAAATATCAAAGTACAATCCCAGAAAACTCAATGCGGAAATCATGTGTGTGTGTGATGCGCTGCTACACCGCCGACTCCTTCCCCTTGGATGAAGAGGTACCTGAAACCAAAAATGAAACTGTAAGCACAAAGCTTAGTGAGTTCCCCCCAACATACCACATACCAAACAACATACATACTGTCGGACAGTTCTGGGGTGCCCGACGTACCCATGTCAAGCCATTCTGGGGTGCTGACCTACGCATGTCAAGCTATTCTGGGGTGCCGACCTACCCACGTCAGGCTATTCTGGGATGCCGACCTACCCTCCGGTTTATCTCAACCAGACACGGGGACTATTTCACCCCCTACTACTAGCATATAATACCATATCATAATCATGCTGACATATAAACACATCAGACAATAGCAAACTAGACAATTATCACAAAGACAATTGTCTCCACTAAACAACTACTAGTGGGCCGGCATTGGTGCCTTAGACCCACTTCTACTGGAAGGTAACTCACCTCAATGTCGCGTAGTGTCTGTACTGCCCTCGATGTGAAGATTGACTCTCCTCGACTCCTCAGTCCCTACACGACAACTCTTCTAAGTTATCAATTCGTACTCACAACCCCTACAAGGGTCAACTCAAATTCGGGTGAAAGTCAACTTTGGTCAAAGTCAACCTCCAGTTGACTTGACTTGCCGAGTTGGTCCACCAACTCGTCGAGTCCCTATTCTATCAAAATGATACAACCCCCGACTCTACTCGTCGAGTCTAGCAATAGCTCGACGGTTTCTCATTCAACCATAATATCGATACCATCTTCAACCGACTCGCCTAGTTTATCCTTGAACTCGTCGAGTTTATCTTTATCATATGAATGTGTTCAGTCTATGACTCGCCGAGTTATATGAACAACTCGCCGAGTCTGTCTTCATGGGTTGGGAGATTGCCTTGGAGTCGCCGAGTTTGCTCATACAGTCGCCGAGTCCCATGCTTCCCAGGTCCATAATCACGTCCATATTTGTTGAGTCCCCTTCTAGACTCAACCAGATTCCTCAAAAACAGAAAAGGTTGGGGAATCAATACCCGACTCGCCGATTCCCAAGAACAACTCCCCGAGTCCCCCAAAGTCTATGTCCATAAACTCGATTTTTGTTGAACTCATCTCATCCAAAGGGTAGATCTGACCTCCTAGGGTCGATATAACACGTAAAGTCACGAACTTTACGTCCATGCATGGGTCTTTAAGCTCAAAAGATCCAAAAATGAGGTCTACAAGATGCATGGGGTTCTCATGGCCATAAATTTGGCACCTTTATTCCATGAGAACCCTCCAAGGTTCAAGATCTAAAGCCATTTCTCTACGTTACACCCTACAACCCAAAAATGGCTTAAAAATGCCCCAAAGATGACAAAAACCAAGCCCTATAGTAGATATAACAAGTAAGAAGTCAAGGTAGGAGCTTTTTACCTCAAACAAGTTGGAAATGCAACCAAATCACTGGATCTATTGACTTCCTCTTGACTCCCCAAGTCTTTCCTTCCTTCTTCCAACTTCAAATCACAAAGAATGGCACAAAATAGTTCAAGAACACCCAGAAGTTGACTAGGGTTTCGTGGACAGGGTTTGGAGGTGATGGACACTGGGGTGGAGGCATCATAAAGTGTTTAAATAGGGTAAAAACCCTCAAATTTAGGGTTTCACTCAGACAACTCCTACTCGCCGAGTCGGTCTCCCGACTCGTCGAGTAGGTCACTTAACCCCCCCCCCCCCCCGATCCGCAGCCGATCCTACTCGACGAGTTGGGCCTCCAACTCGCCGAGTCCCAATGTAAAATATGAAGTTTTGCTTGAATTTAATTTCGTACCTGAAACCGGGTGTTACAACATGTCATCGAGTTTTTTTCAAAAACCAAACGTGTCCCGAAAATTAGGTGATCCTGAGGAGGATGGACAAGATTCCACACTTGATTTCTGTCGAACTCTGCTAATTCTTCTTGCATGGTTGTAATCCAATAAGAATGTTCTAGAGCTTGTTTGATGGATTTAGGTTCAATCATTGAAATGAATGTCGATAAGTGAAACTCATTTTGAATATTAGCAGTAGAACGAGTTGGAACTCCAACGTTTAGATTAACGATAACTTAATTCAGAGGATGATCCTTTGTTTATATATGCAATCTCGGAAGTTCTTGTGCAGAAGATGCTCCAACGTTAACAATGGGGTTGTGTTGCTCCCCCTGAACAGTTTGATTTTAAGGATGATGCTCCCCCTAAAATTTTGAACCTGATGTGTCCGCATCATCATCATCCAGAAATTCAAAGATGTTGTCATCATCTTCATTGTTGTTCGAAATTGGATCAATTTCATAAAGTTGATATGCTACATCTTGAAAACCATCCACATTTGATTTGAGGGTTTCATTGCTTTCTTTCCCTTGAGGTATGGAGGCAGAGGTATTTGCCCCTCAACCTGAGATGGGAATACTTCATAATCAATTGGTGGAAAAGTTAGGGTTGGACCAGATATCTTTTGAGAAACTAAAGGATTTGGTGTGGAAGATGTTCGTGATCGAGATTCCAAATCAAGAGCTATTTCTATCGGTCTGAACAAGATTTAGAAATCAAATTCATAGATGATTTGAGGATTCGGAGACCCAAGAGGTGGAGCATCGGACTCCAGGATGTGCATTGTAAAATGAGTTGATTCTGAGTTCCGAACAAGGTTATCATCCAAAGTGATGTAAAAGCTTTCTTCAATTACACGAGTATGAAGATTCAGAACCTGGTAAGATTTTGACATACCAAAGTATCCCAAAAAGATTGCTTCATTCGGATTTCATTGAAACTTTGTCAATTGATCACGGTTGTTTTTTATGAAACACCTACATCCAAATATATGTAAGAAATAGATACTTGGCTTCTGACCATTCATTGCTTCATACGGTGTCATGTTGAGTCGACGGATGATAATGCTCCGATTTTGATTAAAACAAGCAGTGGATATTGCTTCAGCCCGATGATAAAGAGGAAGTTTTGCAAAGTTCAACAACGACCGAGCGGCTTCAACTAGAGTTCAATTTCTTCTTTCAACGATACCATTGTGTTGTGGCGTATAGGGAGCAGAAATGTTATTTCCAATGTGTTTGTCAATTAGGAACGTTTTAGTTGGGGCATTAGTAAACTCGGATCCGTTGTCACTTCGAAATCTTTAGACGGGTAGTTTTGTCAGAACTTCAATCCCTTTGATAAAATTGATGAGCTTGAAAGTTGTTTCCGATTTTAATCTCAAAAAGAAAACCCAAGTGAATCTCATGTAGTCGTCGACAATCATAATAATATACTATTTATGATGTAGGATTCCAAGGGAAGACAGCCCACACAGATCGATATGAAGAAGTTCAAGTGGTTTGGAATTAGATTCTTTAATCAAAACATGATGACGTTTCTTGGATTGCTTCCCACATTCATAAGTAGCACAAAGATGATTATTTTCAAACTTGAGGAGTGGAAAACCTTAGACCATTTCACCTGAAACCATATTGTTGGAATATTATAGTTGTAGATCGATAGATTCCAAACAGAAAAACAATATTTAATCAAGCAAAGAACACGAGAATGGATCAATGGTGTCGAATGATTAATAACTCACACCTCAGAAGAGCTCGATGTAGAACTTCGACTGTAGAGGTATGCTAGGGTTACAATGCAAGTAATTAATGAGAACGATGAATCTAAAAGCTATACATGCATGCGATATATATATGCTAACCCTAATGTTTATCCACAGTTGGACATGCCCAAACCGGGTAAACTAAATGGACTTATGACCGAGCCCAAAGATGCAACACCAGACCCAACAATCTCCCCCTTTGCGTCAATTGAGGCGAGAGACTACTTCGGTTGAGTGACCTTGGTCTTCTTTACAACCTTGAACAGCCGAGGGATGATCGCAAGAAGCGTTTGTCGAAACTGAATATACCACCGAAGCATATCAGTGAACAACTTCTTATCAGCTTCACTGTTCTGATTACACCTATGTATGATCTCCAAAATGTGCTCCAAACAGGAAGTGGAAAATAGGTGTTTGTCAATCAGAGCGAACAAACATTTTTGTCCTTCGCTTCTCAAGAACAAAACAGTGTGAAATTTAGGATCAATATTTCCCCTAACCATTGCATTTATATCACTTGCCCTCCTCATCGGCTTCATAGTGGTCTTCTTGTGAATAGCAGAAGCGATCTCCTGATCCATCTTCGCGACCTCATGAATATAACAAACGAGCATTCGCTTGATGTGATCGATGATTGGCTGATACTCCTGTGGATTGGTCAGCAAAATATTATTAAGGAGTATCTAGTCGTGAGGGTTCAAGTTCGGCAGGTCAGCCAGGGAAATCATATGGACCTAGCTATCAGAGCCTCGGGTCACTTTGACTTTAATGTTGATGAATTTTCCTGCCGAAGTGGGCTTCAACACCTTGACCGTTGTGATTTTCTGAGTGCTCCAGGTCATGTATTGTGGCTGAGAAAACTCGAGATAATACTCGAGCAAATCCCGATCTACCTTCGGGTCTGAAGAAGGAATGCCAGCCGTCGACTCAAAACAGTGAAAAATAAATGCCTTTTGGGTTATTGGCATGTCAAACTGTAAGTCCTTCGAGTTCTCAAGGCCGAACGATGAAACCGGTTTGAGCCAATGAGTGCTCGGTGCATCAATAACCTCCCTGAGAAGCGATTTCATAGTCCATTCAGGAAACATGGACTTCTTCTACTCTAGCAGCTCGTTCGCTTTCAACTCCTTCTCAAGAAGATCCTTCTCTTCTGAACCTTCTCCCGAATCTCTTGATCAGTGGGCTTGATTTTCTGATCAAGTTTAGAAGCATTCCTTTCAGTATTTTCTTCCATATCATCATCATCATCATCTTCTCCAATCTTCTTCTTTCTTCTGTCCCTCATACTGCGCGAAGCTTCATTACCCTTCGGCTCAGTAGTGACATTCGGTTTTGGAGGGGGTTGAGATTGAGAAACCTTATCTCCCCCTTGTTTCGAATGGACACCAGTCTCTGGAATACCTTCAATGCGACTCAAGACATCCAATGCAGGTCTTAGCTTTTCAGCCAAGTGGCGTCGGATGGAGATGGTTAGAATGGAGTCGCGAGCTTCCAGTAGATGTAAGAGAATGGAATGCACATCTCCAACCGAGATTTTAATCACCTCCCGCTCAGATTTTAAATCTTCAATCTCTTTGGTGGCATTTCTGAGCTTGAGATTCTGGATTTTCAGCTGTGAAGTTCGCTTATCCAGCTCATCCATAATTTTATTTTCAACAGCAAGCTCTGCTGCAAGTTGAGTCAGCCGATCATCAATGTTAGTATGAAGATCTTGGTTAGCTGCCTCAATTGCTTTACGAGCTGCGTCAAAATTTTTCTTCTATGCCTCCAGTGAACGCGTAAGATTATCAACCGAGGCATTCACTGTTTGAGCATTTTTCTGAGCTGCTGCTTGAAGAGAATCCAGAAAGAGTTGGGCTTCTGAAACTAGTTTTTCGACGTTTGTGGTCGCTTCATTGCAATCTTTGGTGGAAGCTTGAACGGCAAGAGAAGCTTTCTGGCATGTTGAGGTTGAGGCTTCAATAGCTTTGGCAGCATTGGAGATGGAGGCCTCATGATCTTTGAAAACTAATGATAATAGAGCTTTGAAAGCAGCCTCTGAATATGCACCAGTAGAAGACGAAGAAAGCAATTGATCAAGCTTTTCCGTGACAGCTATGAGATGCTTTTTGGTAATCGGGGCGTCATCATCTTCATCGCTTTGTATACGATAAGGACTGAAATAAGTGGAATCGAATTCCATGTCTTCACCGCCAAGAACAGGTTCAGGTGATGTAGGTGGGGTTAAAGGAGTTGAGGTAACAGGTGGAGTAGAACCGACAGTGGATGCCCCCATATCAGATACGTTGACATGAACTGTAGGTTCGGGTGTAAGAGTGGTTGTGGTAGTAGTGACGGTTGTGAATAATGGGGTTGGAATTGGGATGGATGAAGCGTTTGTAGATGTGATAGGTGGAGGACAAGGAGCGATAGTAATAGGAACCGAAAGTGGAACAGAACGAGGAGGCGAGTTTTGGTTACTATCATTGTTAGGTGAGGGTGGAGGCGAATTACCTCTAGGTGGACTGTTGGTTTTAGTAGCTTCTTCGTCATTTGACTCAGGATCACGCTGGTCATCAGAAGGAACTTACTCAGAGTCACTAGAGGATGGGGAAGGAGACTTTGGTCTACGAGCCTGTTTTTTGGTCTTGCGTTTCTTTGGAGCAGTAGACTCGGCTCATTCTAACTTGTGTTTCTTAGGAGTATAAGCTTTGGATGATTGACCAGCCTTTTCCCCTTTGTTATCAGACTTCTTTCCTCGCTTTGCAGGCTTGTCTACAGCGTCCAATGAGCTTGGCATCTCGGGAGTAAGCGGTCGTGGACCTGAAGGAGAAAGCTTTTTGTAATCTGCCATGACATGACTCGCACTGGATACACAGTGGTACATAGATTCTGGAATTGACCCGATAAAGATAAACTTGGAGGTATTTGGAACAAGGATCCTCGTCGTATGAAATGTAGCAATCGAAGACATGAGGGAATCTGCCATAGTGGGAACAGTAAAGTTGTCCATCGCCCAATGAGTGACGATAGTCCAAAATCGTGCACAAGAAATTTCAGTGTACCTCGAAGAAGAGCTTAGACTCTGAACAAGTTGAGCCCATAGAATCAAGCCATAGTCCAAATTAATCCCATGATATAGACCATATAGAATGGTCATAAAAGCCCTACTTGTACCGTCTGAACCAGCACTCCTCTCTAATAAGCCCTTGGAGAGGAAAGTCAAGAGTCTGTTCCACTGAGGAGGAAGAGAAGACTTCTTGAACTTGGTGATTGTTGTGAGAAGCTCCGTATACCCCATATCATAGAGCATCGAGTACAGTTGAGTGGTAGTGATAGAATCTAGGTTAACCATTGATTCAACAGCAGGAAGGCGTAGTAATGAAGAAAACCTAGCCTTTGAAATTGAGGACTTTTGATTGACGCTTTCGAAAAAGATACACTCATTGGCTTTATCATAAACGGCAGAGGAGTAGACAGCAGAGAGCATCGACATTGGAACACTTTCCACCTGTGTGAGAGCGACCACCAGTGGTGAATACTTGAGACATTCGACCACATGAAGCATATACGAATCATAGACAAAGGGGTTGAGTTCGATGACCAGATTCTGATTAGGTTTGATGGTCAGAAGAGTGGACTGAGCGGATTGATCGAAAACTAATGAAGATTCAGCCATTGTTGCAGGTGAGAAGAAGATGAACAGTGGAGAATCGCCGATGTGTTCTTGAGAGATAGAGAAAGTTTGGTAAAGGAGTCCAAGAGGTTCGAGAAAATCTTTTATACCATCTCTTAGGAGAGAGAAAAATCAGTTTGTGATGATGACTGGATCTCTGAAACGTCGCCTGAAAAAGCGCGATTTGACAGCTTGGTATCCCTAGAAATACGTCAGCAGGCGTGGGTATGTGAACTGTTTCAAATTCACGCGCCTTTTCGACCTTAGCTCTTTTTTAAATTTCGAACTGTTTCAACTTCATGCTGACTCACCCTTATTTGATTTTTATCAATAATAAAAAAATCACCACCAGAAAATAGATACATCCTTTCGCGTTATTGTAATCAACTATCGCTTCTTCATAATAAAGGAAACCACCATATATGTTAGATTCGAAAGCATAAATCTGAAAATTTCCATTAGTACCACGAACAAGAATTTGGAAAATCATAAAGAGCTTCGTGCAAGAGTGTGCCAATTATAAAGAAATAAAGCAAAATATTTGTGGGATTTAAGTGATGTCTATTGAGACATGAAACTGATGATTCCGGGCACGAATCTCTTCCTTCAAAGTCAAGAGAGACTGAGAAGTGTCTGTGTGGTTTCCCGTGAAATACGATCAAATGTTTGTAAAGAAACATCGAAAGGCATCTTTTCAATTATAGGCTTTATTGGGTAACTTACATTCAACCGAACCTTGATACTTGAAATAAGACCGAAAGTCAGGTGAAGTACTTGTGAAACCGATGTAGTTTGTTGAACAAGTAGGTTTGACAAAATATATTAAGTGACTAGAAATTAGTAAGAAATCTCAAAAAAATAAATTGGATCTTATGGGAAGAAACGTCCTGGTGTTAGACAGTTTCATAAAGATCACGCAAAAAGAAAAAGAGATTTCGTGAGGTAACAAGTAATAGCTTGAACATTAGAGTGTTCACCGTCAATGCATTCAAGGTGTTGGATTTTGGGTTTCACTTAGCTCGTGGTAGACGAAACTAAGATCATCAACACAGAGATTGTGTAACCATAAACCTCAGTGGTAATTGTTGAGAGTCTCAAGGGTTACTTTTATGAAGCGAAACTTAAATGGAGAAATGTGAGGTGGTTAAGGAACCGAAAGTACCTCTGCTATATTAGAAGGACAAAGCAGAAAACTCTTAACTCAATATGAGAAGAGTTAGGTAGCTCGTGACTTGAGTGATTTAAGCAGCCTGATTTGGAAGAAACGATTGATGTTTATCGAATCATTAAGGCTTCACTCAGAGTCATGGAGGCTTCGGTCTGCATGCAGCAGCATGCTTCTAGGGACACTTAACTAGTAGAAAGAGAAGAAGATCATACATGCCCCATCATCATCGTGTTTCGCATCTGTGAACTTGAATTGATGTTTAGAATAGACATATTAGACAAAAACAAAAAGAAACATAGAAATATTTTTGAATTTATGGTTTTTCTGAAAAATAATAAAACATAAAAGAAAATATTTTTGGATTTTTGGATTATCTGAAAAATAATAAAAACAGAAAAGAAAATATTTTTAGATTTTTGGATTTTCTGAAAAATAATAAAAACAGAAAAGAAAATATTTTTTGGATTTTTGGATTTTCTGAAAAATAATAAAAACAGAAAAGAAACTGAATATATACATACGAAAGAATAAGAAAGCTTTACAAAATTATACAACCAAAACCATTCCTTAGAAAAGATGAAGCGAAATAGACCGAGCGTTCGGTTCATTTCGGTTCGCAAAAATTTAAGAGTTGAAATAGACCGAGCGTTCGGTTCATTTCGGTTCTAAAAAATTTAAGAGTCGAAATAGACCGAGCGTTCGGTTCATTTTGGTTCCCAAAAATTTAAGAGCCGAAATAGACTGGGCGTTCGGTTCATTTCGGTTCCCAAAAATTTAAGAGCCGAAATAGACCGAGCGTTCGGTTCATTTCGGTTCCTAAAAATTTAAGAACCGAAATAAACCGAGCGTTCGGTTCATTTCGGTTCCCGAAATTTCAGGAGCCGAAATAGACCGAGCATGCGCTCTATTTCGTTTGTTCAATTTTAGTGAGTAGATGGAGGTTTCGGTGCTGACTCAGCTTCCATCATTCCTAAACCTTGGAGTATTTTGTTAAAGCTTGCTTTTGGTAAGGCCTTAGTGAAGATGTCAGCCAGTTGATCTGAGGACCGAACGAAGTGAATTTCAACATTTCCATCTTCAACGTGGTCCTTGATGAAGTGATATCTCAGTGCGATATGCTTTGTCTTGGAGTGTTGCACTGGATTGTGACATATTCGTATTGCACTTTCAGAGTCACAGTAAAGAGGGATCTTCTTCATACTTAAGCCATAATCTCTAAGTTAGCTTTGTATCCATATGACCTGTGATGTGCAGGATGCCGCAGCAATGTACTCAGCTTCGGCTGTGGAGAGGGACACACAGGTTTGTTTCTTTGACTGCCAGCTGACAAGTTTGCCATCAAGAAACTGGCACCAGCTGGTTGTGCTTTTTCGATCCAATCCACATCCACCAAGATCAGCGTCAGAGAAAGCTTGAACAAAGAAGCCAGATTTTGCAGGATACCAATGACCGAGAGACGAGGTTCGCTTTAAATACTGGAAGATATTTTTCACTGCAATCATGTGAGGTTCTCTAGGATTTGCTTGAAACCTGGCACAATAACTGACAGAAAACATTATGTCTGGCCTACTAGCCGTTAGATACATTAGTGATCCTATCATTTGACGGTAAAGAGTCATATCAACAGTCGGTTTCTCAAGAGATGGAGTCAACTTCGTGCCAAACGCCATTGGAACCTTTACTTTCGAATCTCACGTCATGCCGAACTTTGTTAACAACGTCTTTGTGTACGCTTCCTGATTGATGAAGATGCCTTCTGGTCCCTGTCTTATATTCAATCCAAGGAAAAAGTTAATCGGACCCATTGCGCTCATTTCAAATTTAGTCTCCATCAACTTCCTGAATTCAGCTTTTAAGCTAGGATTCGTGGAGCCGAAGATGATGTCATCGACGTAAATTTGAACTATCGTTAAGTGTTCGCCCTCTTTCTTGCGAAAGAAGGTTGGGTCAACCGAACCTTGCTTGAATTTTGACAGTTTGAGAAATCATGTTAGAGTTTCATACCAGGCTCTCAGGCTTGCTTCAATCCATAAACTGCTTTATCCAGTATGTAGCAGTGATCAGGATGCTTCTCGTTCACAAATTCGGGTGGTTGCTCAACGTATACCGTTTCTTCGAGTTCTCCATTCAAGAAAGTGCATTTTACATCCATTTGGAAAACTTCGAAGTTCTTATGTGCAGCATATGCCAAGAAGATTCTCACTGATTCCAACCTTGCTACTGGAGCGAAGGTCTCTTCATAGTCTATTCCTTCTTCCTGGCAATACCCTTTCACCACCAGATGCATCCTTTGGTGTGGGAATCAGTCTCCAAACCCGATTTCGTTCAAACTCATGGAGTTCGTCTTGCATATCTTGCACCCAATCAGAGTGATCAAGTGCGGCATTTACGGTCTTCGGTTCTACTTTAGAGACAAACGAATTAAACATGCAGAATTCTACTTGAGAGAATAAAGCAGTTTGCTTCGCTTTCATTTGTGAGTGTGTGAGAACACCCTCAGATGATTCACCAATAATTTGTGTTTTAGGATGATCCTTTGTCCATTTTATGAGAGGAGGGTAATTGGGATCATAGGCAGGAACCAGCTCAACATTGACTTCTTCTTCCATTTCTGACATATCGCCTTCGTCATTTGCATTTTCATTCTCCCCCTCAAATGGCGAGCCGAATCCTATGTCAGATTCAGTGCTCTCCCCCTCAGATGGATCTTCATGGGTTGGGACCTTTGAAGGATTCTCCCCCTGGAAAGGCATATCGTGTGGTTTTGGAGTAGAGGAACCCTCCCCCTGGATTATTGAGCTTTCTCTTGGAGGGTCATCAGTAGCTGGATGATCACTTGCTACCGTAGGTTTGCTTTGTGTTTGCTTCTCGGTTGGTTGGTGAGGTTCTCTTTCCATAACTTTAGCATCTTCATCGATGATTTTCTTCAAGTTATCGACTTTCTTATCTGCTACTTTCGCTTCTGAGTGGATCGCCTTTTCTGGTTCATCAAAGAGGTGCATGTACTCTTCAAACAGATTGGAAATAGGAACCGAGACCTGACCAGTTTCTGGAAAGATGTCCTCCATTGGATTTTCGGTTGTTTGCATTTTATTCACGTAATTGTCGTCAAAAGTAACGTAATATGTTTCTTCAATCTTCTTTGAGCATTTATTGAGAACCCTATATGCTTTTGAAGTAAGTGAATAACCGAGAAAGATTCCTTCGTCTGCCTTAACATCAAACTTGTTTCGGTTCTCTTTGGAATTGAAAATGAAGCATCTTGAAACGAACACGTGGAAAAACTTCACATTTGGCTTTCGACCATTCAAGATTTCATACGGAGTGATGGCAAATCTCTTGTTCAGGAAGGATCGGTTCTGAGTGCAACATGCAGCAGCAATTGCATCAGCCCAAAAGTATAGTGGAAGAGAAGCGAAGCTCAGCATGGTTCGGGCCGCTTCACATAAAGAACGGTTTCGCCTTTCAATGATCCCATTCTGCTATGGAGTATAGGGAGCAGAGAAGTTGTGAGCTACTCCTTTTTCAGCCAGAAAATCTTCGAAATCTTTATTCTTGAACTCAAGACCATTGTCGCTTCTTATATTTCGTACCACCTTTCGCAGCTAGACTTCCACTTGTTTGATAAAAACCTTCAGCTTGGGTGTGGCCTCTGATTTCTGTTTAAGAAAGAAAACCCAGGTGAAGCGAGAAAAATCATCTACAATTACTAGTATAAACTTACTACCACCGAAGCTCTCAATAGCCGAAGGGCCACATATATCGATGTGTAGTAGTTCCAGAGGATCGATGATCTTTGTATTGATTCGAGAGGGGTGAGTTTTACGACTTTGCTTTCCCATCTCGCATGCTGCGCACAGATGTTCTTTGTCAAATTTAAGAACAGGAAGTCCACGCACGTGATCACCGAGCACTAGTTTATTGATATCTTTGAGGTTCAGGTGCGATAGTCTTCGGTGCCACAACCACCTTTCATCTGAGTTCGCCTTCGACAGCAAACATATTGCAGGCTTTCCTTTTATTGGGTTGAGATTTAGAGGATACATTTCCCCTTTTTGCTCAGATTTCAACAGGACTTTCTTGGTTTGCTTTTCAATTATCTCTGAGCCCTCATCGTCAAACGAGACTTTTAAACCGGTTCCTACGACTAGTTGAGAAACACTGATGAGGTTATGCTGCAGTCCTTCCACGTAGGCCACTTTTCGTATTGAGAACGCTCCGTTGGTGATCATCTCATACCCTTTAATCGTTCCGAAAGAGTTGTTTCCGTATTTCACACATCCACCATCCTTAACGGACCGAAACTCCCTAAGCTCTTCCCTCCTTCCAATCATGTGACGAGAGCAGCCACTGTTAATATACCATTCTTCGTCAAACTGCTCGTCACTGATAACCTGAAAAATTAAGCAGATTTAGGAACCCAAAGTCTCTTGGGTCCTTGTGAGTCTTTTACAGAATAGGGAATTGAAACCGAAAGATCAACCATATTTGTTCTTTTTATTAAAGTGGTTTCATCTTTTCGTTTGATGGTGTAAACTTTGATTTTATCTTTATTTTGTTTTATCCGGTGTGTGTTATTGTTAGTAGGTTTCTCAGTAGAGATTTTCTTGGAAGTTCTTGGGGTAGCTGACTTTTTGGTGTTTTGAATTTCAGTATCTGAGTACAGCTTTCCTTTTCCTTTGACATCCATCACGGAGTTGGGTTTAGGATGAGAGTGAGAAGGATGGGATTTGGGACTGTAACTTGCTTTTTGATTCTGGGCTCTTGTGTTGGAACCGAAACAAGACTTTCGGTTCTTCGCGTAATAAGAGTTAGGACCGAAACTTGACTTTCGGTTCTTGTGACTTCCAGAATTAGAACCGAAACGTGTCCTTCGGTTTTCTTGACTACATGACTGGTAGTTATTGCTAGAATGAGACTTGACCTGTGCTTCCTTTTTAAGAGTAGAAGCCTTTTCGGAGAGAACATAGGAGTGGTTTTGGGATTGCCAAAACTGCTTTCTTTCATTAAGATTTTTCATGTATCTTTTGTTCCTCTGTCGTTTCTGTTCAGCAAGTTGCTCTTGAGTCAAGTGAATGTTGGCCTTAGGTTTCGCTTTCTTCTCATGAGCACTGGTTGTAGTTGATGAATCGTTGGTAGCTTTCAGTGGTTCCTCTGGTATATCTTTTGTACCACTTGTGCTGGGTTTATCGAAGCTTGAGGGCTTGTTTATAGGTTCGGGTATGTATCGTCCCTTAACTCTCCATGAGGTTTTCTCTGACAGACCAATTGTTTCGTCTGCATTATCGATGGGAGCCGACCAGAAGAAGTTATCACACCCTTCTGCATTATCTTTGTCAACCATCGATATTAACTCAGCCGTTTGCTTCTTAGTTACCCATGTGACTGCATACACTTGATTGGGTGTAGTTTGTACCTTATGATAGACAACTGCCTTTTCTTTGAGCTTCTTTGATTTGTCCTTTGACACCCGAACGTATTCAACCGAATTTTTAGATATGAGGGGTTTTGTTGGTTCGGGTTCGCTTTTAATGAATTCTGAACAATCGACAACGTCTTCTACAGAGATTTCACTCATCTCACTCTCCTCATCAAATTCAGAAGTGGTTTCTAAATTGATTTTATTTTCTGAACTCAATTTGGCGTTGGATGAGTCAAATTTCTGTATAGTCTCGGTCTTTATTTTTAATTTATCATTTTCGTCCAGTAAATTCTTAAGCATACACTTATGTTCTTTAGACTCAATGAAAGATTCAATTTTGTCCAGTCCATATTTGTAGGTGACAGAGATTTCATTCGAGGACATTATAGATTCACATTCAGCAATGACTTCGTCCTCCTAAAATTTAAGGAAAGGCAAAATCATTTTATGAATCTATTTTCCTATCTCACAATCTAAATGTAACTGAGTGATATTAGTATATAGGTGTTTAGCAATCAAACAGAAAACATTTCATTGTTTCAAAATTTTCAAATTGTCTCTTTGCAAATAAATAAGTTCATCCCTAGCCCTACTTAACTCTAACTCCTTCTGTTGAATCCATATTCTTCTCTCCTCACTCTTGGAAGACTCCCTGCTGAGTTGGTCAGTTAGGTTAGAATTAGCTAGGCGAGTTTGCTAAGACTTCCACTTAAATTTGAAAACTTGGATTTTAAATCATTTAAGTCTTTTTCATAGTTTTTTATTCGTACTTTGTGAGATTCTAGGATAGTTTGTACCTTCTTGATCAACTGATCGCAGTCGCTGATCTTTTCACTCATGGGCTTGGCAGCGAAGCATTTGTCTTCTATGACCTTCGCTTTCTCATGCTTACTTTCGGTTGTTACCATTAAGCATTTCCCAGCCGACTCAACAACTCCTTCTCTCGCCACATATGCTCTTCCATGCGAGGGTGTGTGTACCTCTTCATCCTCAGAATCTGTAGACCAAACTTCCACTCCACCGAACTCATCATCAACAACGTTTTCCTGCACAATCAAAGCATTCATGGAAATGTTAGCAGTTTTCTTCTTCTTTATCTCCTCCAGCTTTCTGATGTAGTAGGTCTCGTCATCTTCACCATCCTTTTTCTCATCTATCTTCCTTAGCATGCAATCCTTGGCAAAGTGGTTCTTGCCATGACAGTAGTTGCAATCGTACCCTGAATCTCCCACAAGCTTGCTCTCCTTCTTTTCATCGTCCTTTTGAGTGGCGGTCTTCGGTTCTTCCTTCACTTTTTCAGAACTATAGCTTCCCTGCCAGTTTCGGTTCTTGTTGATCGGGAACTTTCTGCGAGCAAACTTCTTTGGGTTTGTGACCATCATAGCATATTCTTCGTTGGATAGATCACACTCAGACAAATCAGATTCCTCCTCATCATTTGCTACGTTCTTGCTTTTAGAAACGAGGGCCAGTAAACCCACACCCGAAACTACCTTCGCTTCCTTTGTCACCACGCTTTCATGAGACTTTAGAATACCCATCAGTTTCGCCAGTGAATATGATTTAAATTGCTCATGAGCCTTCATAGTCGAAACCACCGCCATCCATTCGGGCCTTAAACCATTCATGAAGGTAACCTTTTGTTCAATCACCTTCCTTTCAATGCCATGCTTCATCATCTTACTGAGCAGATGATTGAAGCGCTCGAAAGTCTGAACAAGCTTCTCTTCAAGTTTTTGTTCGAAAGCACCAAACTCAGAGAGCAAAAGGGTTTGGATCGAGTGCTCTAGATCTTCATCGGTTGAATATAATTCTTTCAACCTATCCCATATTTTGTGCATGAGCTCACCAGACGAAAAGTATCGGATTGCAATGCGAATCGGATCATCCTCATGGCTTTAACGTTGCATAACACCTTGTCTTTTTCATCTTGAGGCATCTTATCTTCGTCCGCCAGGAGTTGATTATACTCTTTTTGAGTCTTGACTATTCGGTTTGTTCCACAGTGAACAAACGGACCCAATGTTATTGCTTCCCAGATCAAGTAGCCATTGTCTTCGGATCCAACTACATAATCTTCAAAGTGATGCGCCCACACTTCATAATCTTGAGTGTAGAGAATGGGAATCCTTGTAGTTGATCCTATGCTGTTGGGGATGTTGATTGGATTGATTTGCGAGTCATCGTGAGACATGATGAAAAGTTTCTGTTAGAATCAGACTTGGAAAGTTGAACTTAGGGTTTTATCAAACACTAGAGATACCGTCGACAGGAGGAAGACATCGTCTTTATATTGATAAAAGCGGAAACCCTAAAGGATTCTTCAAACAGAAGAGATGCGTATGTATTACACAGTCTCCTGCTCTGATACCAATTGTTGGAATATTAGAGTTGTAGATCGATAGATTCCAAATAGAAAACCAATATTTAATCAAGCAAAGAACACGAGAATGGATCAATGGTGTCGAATGATTAATAACTCACACCTCAGAAGAGCTCGATGAAGAACTTCGACTGTAGAGGTATGCTAGGGTTACAATGCAAGTAATTAATGAGAACGATCAATCTAAAAGCTATACATGCATGCAATATTTATATGCTAACCCTAATGTTTATCCACGGTTGGACATGCCCAAACCGGGTAAACTAAATGGACTAATGACCGAGCCCAAAGACGCAACACCAGACCCAACACATATCATTCACACATCGTAAATTTAAGTGAGCAAGCCTCATGTGCCAAAAGCCAACTGACATCATGAACTGCCTTTGTGAGATGACACAATTGAAGCTTTCCGATAATCATATTGATATCGAGAGGATACATGTTTTTTTCCTTTGTTATTTGATGAGACATTCTTTCTGATCTTCTCTTATGACGTAGCTATGCTTCTTACAGAACTCAACCCTCTGATTTACATCTGTGAGTTGGGCTACACTAATCAAATAGTGCTTGAGATCGGTCACATAAGCCACATTAGAGATAGAGAATTTTCCATTGGTTAGGATGTCATAGCCTCGAATATGATAATTTCTATTGTTTACATATGTAATGTAAGCAACATTTTGGAGTTAACGTGAGATCCCATGGAAAACCCTTATGCCCAGTGATGTGCATGGAACAAGCACTATGAATGTACCATATTGTATCTAGTTCTGAAGCACAAAAAGCCAAAACAATCAGTGAGTTTTGGAGTTTTTAGGCTTTGAGTTAGACTTAGGGACTTTAGCATGGGATTTGGACTTGGATTTTGATTTCTAAACAACTGGTATCTCGGAAGGCTCTTTCTGAGATTCTCTTGGGAATATGTAAAATTCCAAGGTCTTTTCATTGATCCAAAAGTCATACCTTTTGGTTACTAAGATATTGCTTTCTTCAGAAGGACAATTTTCCGAGATGGTTCAGGAAGAACTGTTTTTTAAGATGATTTCTTTGAATTTTCATTCACTTTAACTTTCCATTCGTATTTCGTATTTGAGCCTTTTGAGTGTTTCTTAACAAAAGTGTTTCGAGAATCTTTTCCTTTATTCACTGCTCTCACTGGCACAGTGGATTTCGGAAAATGCTTTTGTTTAAAAATTATGCCATCTGAGGTAGCAGTAAATATTGGAGAAGATACTTTCTGAGGAGAGTTACTTTTCTTTGGTGAGGTCCCAATAGTAACCGATTTTACACAATTTTTTACTATACTGTCATGAGTATCCGAGCTAACATGAATAGATGGTCTCTTAAAAAATTTTAACGTGCATGAACGTATTGTTATTCCTAGTAGCTGGACTGACAACTTTCTGAGACACTTTCTTATTGTATTTCTCAAGGAACCTAGAGCATTGTCTAGAGAGAGTTTCTTTTTCAAGAGCTTTCGTAGGATCTATCTTCGGATGAACAATGTCCTTCTTGTTCAGCCAAGGCTTCTTCTTAGAGTCATATGTTGACTTAGAAGACTATCCAACAGATGGATTATTGAAACATGGCTTAATCCGAACTAAGGTAGACTTAGAAGCAAGTTTTAAGTTCGATATAAAGGAATCAGACAAGGAATTATCATCACACCTAATATCTTCATTTACATCATTGTCAAGGGACACGCAGAATGAGATAGGTCGGTCCGAGTCATGTCCACATGTCTCATGAATATTTTTCTCCATAACATAATTGTTTGGATAACTAGAGTTTGGAAGATAAACTCCAGTTCCCTCTATGGTATGTGGAATTTCTGCACACTGGCTCAGGTCCATGGATTTCAGAGGCTGAAGTTGCGTGGAATCGGGACATGTAATAGTGATTGGTTTGAACTCATGAATCAATGATTGATGTCCTTTCAAAGTCTCGTGAAGGGATGAAAATGGTGAGACAGGAGTAGCTGAAGAGGTATGGTTTAGAATCTGTCCCATAAACGTTAGATTTTGAAGTTCTTTCAAAGGATGAGCGACAAATTTTAAAAACTCGTTTCCGAGGCCAGTTGCTTTGGACCAAGGATGAATAAAATTGTGAGTCATTTGTCCACTTCATTCAATCGTATCAACGGAATTTTGCATACTATCAATCTTAGCATTAAGACGCATATTATCACTGACAAGAAGATTTCTTTCATTAACTGAAATGGCATATTTTTCATTTAGGATATTACATTCATCCCTAGGTATTACAGTTTCATGTTCTAAGGACTCTATCTTCAGCTTGTAATCTTCAAAACATAATCTAAGTCTGGTTAATTCACTTTCCAGCTTCTCACTTACATCTATGGAAACCTTATAGGCTTTAAGGATCACTGTCATATCTTATTCGATTTGACTTAGATAAGGTTTACAAACACATAAATCAAAATTATTTTCAGAAATTATAGATTTTAGCAATTGGATGATGCTTCTACTTGGTGGGTCATAGATCGCCATGTAGCAATAGTTTGGCTCAGCATCCTCATCTCCATCTTCAAAACCAGAAAGCTAGTAGCCTTCATCACACTTAACGGTTTGTCTAGCCAAAAGACACAAGTTTTTCCAAGATTTTCTTTCACCATCATCACCAGATGACCAATACCCATATATATTATGAGAAAATGTTGTGACAAATGTCTTCTCACTCTCTGCTAGCTCGTTTGCACAACGAGCAAAGTTAACATAGTCTTTCACCTTTGGTTTATAAAGAACATCAGCCAAGAAATCTTTAGCATAGTCGTTTCCAAAACCACACTTGTGACACACAATCTTGGGTTTCACTGAATTCGGAATTTCTTGAGGTTCTGAGGAACAATTTGGAAGGTTAGGTCGATAAGCTGGTGAATTTTTTGTAGGTTTGGGGTAAAGGTTGAGGATTGTTTTGGTGAGGAGCTTGAAATTTGTTTGGATGAGGTTTTTGATGGGGATTTCATGGTCACCTATACTTCATCGATAGAAGAGAAAACTCTTGTTGGAAATGAAGTTCGACATCAACAACTTCTGGATAAAAGTTTTCTTCATATGGTAAGTTCGGAACAGGTGGAACGGGTAGGACAGCTCTGAATGGATCTGAGACAGTTGGGTTCGGAAGAAGTGGATTGGTAGAACTAACAAGAGCGAGAGGACCTCTAGAGCTATCTCTTAAGGTTTGAGCAACATTAGACTCGTGACCTTGCAGTTCGTCAAACAACTGATAAATCTTTAGTTTCTTTATAGATCCATTACTCTGAAGAAATGACTTGAGATTTCACCATCTTTTTCCGATATTGTTGATGAAATTGAGATTGTACTTGAGAGGAGTTCGAAGATCACCATGTGCATTTGTGTTGTTCACCTCAATTTTGTACCGATTTGATATTGAGGAAACAGATTTGCCGGGAGTGTTAGTGAAGGTGTCAAAGTCATTTACCACGGATGTGAAATGCTTTTCCTTCATGTTTTCCAAACCTTCAAATAAATCTTGAAGTGTTTCCCATAACTCCTTTGTAGATTTACACAACGTAATGTGCTCAAAGAGAGATGGTGGAATACCAAACACCATTTTGGAAAACGCAATCTGATCTGCATGGCGTTTCTCGACGTCATTGGCCCATGAGAGTAACAACAACATCTCTGACCATTTTCCTAATAGTAACATGAGGACCTTCTTTCATTAGCCTCCATATTTCTTCACTTTTTTCAGTGCCAACCAAAAATCTCTCCATTCTAACTTTTAAGTTATCATATTCTTCGACAACTAGCAATGGGGCACGCAATGGGCAAACCCTGCTCTTTGCGATTTGCATTGAATACATTTATTGAGATTGATTAGAAGCATCCATTTATGTTTTGATATTAGAGATGTAGTATATAGAAGAAATTTTCTCCTGAACACATAAATGATTGAGATACCAAGGTAATCTTCAATCAACTATAATCTGTTCTTATGGGCAACCACTTAGGCTTTGATACCAAGTGTGAGAACGAGGAATTGCACGGACAAGGTTTGAAAACTCAAACCTTGAGTTAACTAACATCAATTTTTGCCAATTATAAACGATATAGTCAAGTCTTGATAAAACAGTCAAGCCTTGAACAATATAACTCGACAAAGTGCTTAAATAAATTAAAGTAAAGTATCAACAATGGAAAATATTAAGAACAAGAAGAATGTTAGAGAGAAATGATTGACTAAGTAATTCTTGATTTAATTGAAGTTAAGTTGTTACGGTTTACATGGTTGACACTCCTTTTATATCCAAGGAGTTACAAAAGACAAATTCAAATAAAGTGCGCATGGACTGAAGATCAACAGCCTGACATAGTCGTTGAAGTTGATCTTGTCGTTTCTACGATACTCAGCAACAAACGTTAAACAACAAAAAGTACTTTTACTCTTCTGAAATATCACTTTAACTAATCTTCGGAAATACATGATCTCTGAACTCTATTCTCCTTAAAAGCGTCCTCATCTCATAACATATATCATCTCAGAAATGAACATGGGCTCGGATTGACTAAGAATCACTTTTCACGCACTAGTAGATTTCTTTGGCAAAAGAAATACAAAGCATATTTTCCAAAACCAAAGGTTATAAAACACTTAAATAAATATTTCTAACATGTAAAAGAGGCTCTCATACCACTGATGAATTTTGGGAAACTAAAACCGATCCTTTTATAATACAACTTTAAGCAGCAAACGGAAGATTTTAAAACAACTACTTTATTTTTATGATAATTTTAACAAAACCACAAAGGGGATATAATTACATTAACTAAAAAGATTATGACAACCATATGATGTTAAGAATATAGCATTTGAAGATTTTGATCCTACTTGGTTTTGTAGAGTTGATGAAGATGGAAAACACTCAAGAATATATTTTTTCTATAATGTATCCACCAACAAGATTAAGCCACCAAGAATTCTATTTTCTCTTGTATGAAGTACTTCTTAAGCCTTTAAGTGCTTAACACAAAAAATCACTAAAGGAGAAGCACTTCTAAGAACCAAATCTTCGTTTAGCTTCAAAAGACAGGAAGAGGGGGAGAGGGAAAAGAACCTACAAATCTATGCTTGAAAGAGAGAATGAGATTTCCAAAAACTAGCCTTAAAATGAAAGCCTTGGGTCTATTTTTTAAATTTACATGCAAGTATCATGAACCATACCCATCCCCACATACCTGTGACTTTGACATGAGAAAGACAAAGCATGGGTATTTTGCACTCTTTATTTTATACAAGCATGTACATATTTTATTTATAAAAACTAACTTTATAGAAATGGACTACAAATGGTCCAAAAAGATGTACACAACATATAAATCATACATTATGAGTTACTAGTTGTTTCTCTCTCTTAGAAATTATTATTTCCATAAATAATAATAATTTTCTAAATAATTACAAGAGTTGAATTTATTTATTAATAATCAAATTACTAATAAATATCCAATAAGTGACAACTTGCTAAAGGTGTGAATCTATAGGATCATATGTTATTGGAAACATCATTCTAAAATGATTATTGAGCATATAGATCCAATAAATAAAAGGTATAATAATAAATAGAGTTCTTATGATATGTATTAACCGTTTAATCACATCTATTTCTTGGATTCATTGTCCTCTCAAAGAATGTTTGTCTTCAAAATTATAAATGGTTACATTTAATCTTAAATCATTCTCTTTTCAAGAGTTGTTTTTCAAATAAAAAACACATGTCGCTCTCTGAAGCCTTGCTTTCTCTCCAGGACTACAATATTTTTCTAAAAAAAGGTAACTTTGGCAATTCATTTTTGGGTCACATCAATTTGGGTTTTGGACATCGATAACCAACATACTTAATGTTTTCATTTAATGAATTTGACATGATTTGATGGTTCATGACCTTATCTGGTTGATTCGAAATCAATAAATCTCGCCCCAATCACCCACGTTGTATCCCACACTCATAAACTTTTTTTGACTTCCTTCTCTCCTTGTTTGAAACTATTCATCTTTCTTTCTTTCACCTACATCAATGGAAAAATCAAGAACCTCATCAAACAATCCCGATACATCTGCTCCTCCAAAGCCAATATACAAACTCGCCTCTTGCAATCTTCAATCTGTTTTTGATGCCCAACTTTGTGATCCCATATTGGCTCCATTAATCGAATCCCTTAAGAATCGTCCTCTCTTTGTTCCCCTTGCTGTAACTACCAATAAAGTTACATTCAAATATATGGTGAAACAACATATGACTACAACCATTGATGATACACCTGATCGAGTTCAATTCTAACTGATCAATGATGACACTTCATATTTAAACTAGCACATTTTTATTAAATCAATTATTCTCTCTCATTCGGTCATTCAATCCCATTAAGAAGAATCATGTTCTACCTATGTTTTTCGTCTACTACTCAAGATCGGTCACAAATCTCCACTCGAAAACACCTGGGACTTCAAGAAATCAAAACTCCCAAAATCATGGAAGTTTCTTGTTCATCTAATCATTTGTTGACTCACCAAAAATAGTGGAGGAAAATATCAAATTAGTTTTGCATGGCTTCAAATTCTTTGGCGTATCATCACAAGAAGAATAGTAGATTACACAACATGTATTTGGAATGATTTCATGGAATACATCAGAACCAAGAAGATGGAGATTCCTCATGCAAGGTATTCAGATCTTTGTCTAGAATCACTTTACAATGCCTCCAAGACTCCCATTGACGAATCATTGGAGATTTTCAAAGCAAAACAGATGAAAAAGTTTTCATGTTCCTAATCAAACTGACTTCGGTTTCACCAAAAGGCTCTCTACTACTCTTCCGTACCTAGTTCCAAGAGATTTAGCAGTCCGAGCCAAATACATAAAGGATATGGATGAAGCTTAATCGGAACATTCTACCCATCCTTGGCAATAACTCTATAAAAAGCATCCCGGACCGAAGATAAATACACTCCAACAAGAAAGAAGTCATTTCCTAAAAAGAAGAAAGTAGACAATAAGCGAACGAATCAATAATTCCCTCTCCTACTTCCAAAAGGCATCTTATGTCGCACATCACATACTTTCAACAGTCAAGGGGTGATAAATTACTTTATGTCGGGTCGTAGGAACCCAAAGCCATTTATTCACCATCTCAAGGAGAAAGTGTCTAAAAAAGGGGTTAATTTTGCTTCCACGGCCACATCTTCTCAAAAAAGTGTTGGATTTACTTCATCCACGCATCCCCAAAAGAATACTCTTTTAGGTAAGTCACTTTGAATCCATAAGAGAATATCTTATTCATATCTGCACACACTTCACTTCTGAATCCACTCCTTCGGATATAGCTTATGTTCCCAAAACTGTGGATATATCCATAGGAAATCCTATCAAGATTAACATAAAAACGATCTTTTTAGTGTGGTTGGATAGAAACTTTGGTCTCTATCTTTGCTTGAACATAGTTCCAAGGAACGGTTGTTGTTGTTGTTGTGTGTGTGTGATAATTAATTAATAGAGTTTCTTAAAGGAAAAACATTATTTGATCCTTCATCAAAGTTAATGTAACGCCTGTGTTTTCTTGCTAGGCATTAAAAATATAACATGATTGTAATGGTCAACAATTGTAATCTTTATATGAAGTAAATAAAGAGAATTATTGAGTATTATGTGTTCTACGTGTAGTTATATGTAGTATACGTGCTTACATCAATATAATAAAAGATGGAATAAAATACATGTCGAAAATAAAATAATAATTAGGATGAATAGCGTTGATCAAAGATGAAGTGGTCATAACGAGGATTACAGAGATGTAAGAAACGCTCAAATCGGACTTAAGCAAAGGAGTTACGGTTTGTTGAAGTTTCGCGTTCGACCCGATATGGCATCGAGGGTCGTAAATAAGGAATCGGATATAGATTGCTTATTAGCTCAAGTGATCTAAACAAAAGTTGTAGTAATCGTAAAACCGAGAGCATGCATATAGAGAACGTCTAAATCTGACTTCATGAGAGGAAGTTCTGACGTTTCTAATATATCAGTGTGACTGTGTTAGCATAGAAAACAAATTTTAGATTGGTTGATTTCTAGCCGAAACAGTCTAAACGAGAATCGAAGATCTCATTAATAGGAGTCTGTCGCTATAAAAATAGTCGAGAACGGATGTTGGACGAGAGAGTTATGAATTTTTAATGGACTTTAAAAGTTTAAGCCTGGAAAAAATATAACTTTTAATTTGATGTCAAAATTATTCGACGGAGTCTAAACGGAAGTTGTAGATCTCATTGATAGTTACGCGTGGATATAAATCCCGTCAAAAACGGAGCACGTATGAGAAAGATATGGAATTTCTAAGATTTTATAAAAACTCGCACGCAATCGCACGAATAGGCAAGAGGTGTGGTGCGCCCTTACATTCCACGTGATTACGACCTGTGCCATCAGTAGATCAATTCCATGTCACCCTTCCCGACCGTTTGCGCAGCGCGCCTTGGGAAGGTGAGCGGTGTGCAACTACGTTTTTGGGTATAAAGGACAGTCGCATTTCAGAACATTTCTTCACCCACTCAACGCTTCTCTATCAAAAATTCTTTGCGTATTAGCCCTAAAACTCTCTTAGAATTAGTATTCTAGCGAAGCCTTGCGACCCTTGGGTTCCCGAAAAGTAGTTGCCATCAAGTAGGAGCTCTTCCAGTGCAATTTCATGACTTTTTTCTTGGGAATCTCTGTAAGTTAAATTTCACTCTAATCTATTTTAGTGTAGTTTATAGTTAAATTCATAGTCGTTGTTATGAATTTTGTAAGTAAGATTTTTCAGTGATTCCAACATCCTATTAATTATTGATCTACTTACGAAGATGATGTTTAGGTTGGATTTAGTGAAGTGTTTAAAGTGGGATTTCCAAACAGTATACTTTATATATACCAAACATACCTTACCTCCGATATGATCCTACTTGGTTGTTCTTTACTTGATAAAACTTGATGTATACTTTAAGATTGTTGAGAAAATTTGACTATTAATTAGTCATAAGAAATACTAAACTAAGACTTAGGGATAATTGAACCTACGTCACATCAAAGGAAAAGCTAAGTGTTGAAGCGAAGCGCTGCCCAACTTTCCAGCCATCCACTTTAAGAAGTGAATGCATAGTTATCTTCAGCTTACACATAGATATAAAGTATCCAGATAATTAAATGCTATGTGTAGCCATTATCTGGATTACTTGATATTTATGTTAGATAAGTTATCTGACTTTACATGGTTAATCATACATTTATTTTCTTATATATTTCTATAAAATATGTTAGGTAGTAGTGGGTGATGAAAATGATAAGATGGTGATGAGAGGACTTGAAAAATTGATGAACCAATCATCTAGCAGAGTATAGGTGATGACCACAGACTATACTAGATAGTTTAGTGGAAACGCTAGCAGGCTCGCAACCTGTAGGTGTTAGTGAACTATAAGATCATTTATGTACTCTATCCCCCATGGTTTCCTTATTGACATTTATTCCTAAGGGAATCCCCTAAGAATAATTGTCTACTCGTTGATCATGATGATCCTTAGGATAGGTCCATCGAGATCAATATATTAGGATCAGTATGTGACAATAACGGGAAAGGATAATCGGGTGAATTATTTGATGTATAATATATAATTAAAGAACTTAATTATTATAGGTTGAAAACCCTATGTTCTCACCAGGCTCCCAATCCTGAACCACTCAGTTTCTTTGTATCACAGGTAGTGGTACGAAGGCCCAAGGATGTTGAGTGATTTAAGGAGTTTGTAGGCCATAGTATAATAAGATGTTGTAAGACCTGTAATATTTTTGTTATGCTTATGTTTCTATATTGACAATGACATCCCGAAGTTATTAATGAAATGCATTTCTTCAGAAATTCTTGGTAATAATATTATCACATTATTGGGAACAAATTCCGCATAATAATTCTATTAAAAGGATACTATGAAAGGAAATAAGCATAATTAAATCAGTCTTTTATGACCATAAAAATGGGGATGTCATAGTCAATCAGGTCTCCAGATAGGTCTACCTTGTCTAGAAAAAGTAAGGCCATTGCAACAAAGATTAGACAAGAAAAAGAATTTAAAGAAGCCAAAGCAAAAGAAGTTGAAGAAAAAGTTGAGCGATAAGAAAAAGAAAAAAAATTAAATGAAGTCGAATTAAAGAAAACTGATCTTCATAAGAAAGCACTTCATTAACTCCTTGAAAATAAAGAACGAGAAACAAAAGCAAAAGAAGATGTTGACAAGAAATCTGAAGAAGCTAGGATAAAAGTTGTCGAAGGAATAGCTCAAGCAAAGGTTGTGATAGAAGAACTTTTCCGAAAATAAAGAGAAGACGAAGCTCTAAAGACTAATTCAAAAACTTCAATAACTCTCAAGTGCGCATAAAAAATGTGATTGGGACTCAACTTATCTCCAGAGATGATGTCTTTGGAAACGATTCAAAAGAATATGTATGTGAGTCAATCAGGATAATGTCCAACATATTCATTCATCCTTGACCCACTCCAAACACGACCACAAGTCAGAAGCCTCTAACTGATCCTGTTGAATCTTTCTCAAACTCCACTCATTGAGTATCATAAGAGCAAAAGTCTACCGCTACTTCAGGTCTTTCCTTAGCCAACCTCAAATTTTTGGAAGCAAAACTTGACTTGATTCTTCAACATTTTCCGAAGTCTGCTCCTTAGGAATCAAATTCGATCACCTCTAAAGAACTGGAAGCAGCACTGCAGAAGGTTCTCTCTACTTCTGCCTTTGCCAAAGAAGCATGTCTGCAGAAGTTTCAGGAACTTCAAACCTCTATTTCCACATCCACCGCACAACTCTCCAAATAACTTTATGAATACAAGGCATGTGTTAAAGAAGCGTTTGGGTTATTATTTACTAAATTGAGAAAGAAGAATTGAGATAACGTTGAATATCTAAGAGAGAGCCTCTGACACTATCAAACCAACAGCCTCATCATGACAAGTTTATGCACCAAGCTTTCAAATAATTTCGTTGCTACGACGAAGTGACCCATAGAAGAATTTTAGAAGATGGGGGAATACATCAAGAATGTTGGAGAGTTTCTTAAAACTGCAGAAACCAACACTAGTGTGAATTCTCCTTCCAAAACCATGACACGTTCCTTCTTCAAAGTTTTCAAGATGTTGGATGGTATGACTACAAGGTTCGTGAATTCAGCCGAGCCCTCTTTTACGAAAGGGGGAGAAGAATAAGAGAAACTTAACTCATCTCTAAAGGATGACATTCAGAAGAAGAACAATGATACTTCTGATGAAAAGAAAGTTTCAGAAGGAGTCATCCTTGAAGAAATCTCAGATAAAGATGAAGAAAAACAAGAAAACAAGTCTCATACGTCTCCCAAGAAGTCTCCAGTCAAATCTATGGATAAGACCATGCCTCGTGTCTAGGAAAGAAGAAAGTTCCTAAAGAAGAAGAAGCCATCCTTCACTCATCTACGATTATATCATAAGAAGAAATATCTGAGGCACAAGAAGGCATCTTTCCTTAGATCAGGAGCACAAGGATCATTTAGCCACTATTCTCCTCCAAGAAAAGATTAATCAAGAAAAGTATAACCTAACTCACCCATCATCCCTTGACAACAGTGAATAAGAAGAAGTAGAAATTGATGATCTCATCTTCCTTCCATGGAGGTACATCATCCGAAGATTAGAATATCAGGACATGGTTCCACATGAAACTTATGATGCTCTTCCAAACTCAGAGTTTGAATAGGATATTCGAAACTCATTGAATGCTTATTACTTTCCAATCTTCCCTCCCCTTGAAGTCATCAAACCTTGGAGTGGCACTTTGTATGAGGAGAGAAAAAGATTAAGCGATTTCTACTCCAAGTACTAAAAGAAGATCTATAGGTATGGGTGGTCAAGAAGAATAATCGTCAAAGTCAAAGCTTTCTAATATTGTTAATTCAGAAATGCTCCATACTATGCATTCGAACTGCATATAAGTAAGGAACATGAACACTACCTCACATAAGCGGACTTTTCAATTGCTAACCCTACTAATCTCTTATACATTGCAAATGTGTTAAAAAGAAGAATTCCCACCAAGTAATCATCTAGGCAAGCTCTCATTCCGATTCGAAACTTTATGCAAAGACTCATTCTTAAGATGTCCTCGATTGATTTTGAAGTAAACTCCATTTCTCCTCTTCCACACTTTTAGGAAATGTATTCGAGCTTGGAAGGGATTGAAGAATGTGGCTATGGAATCACTAACACTCCAGAACATGGAGTTGTTTTTGGAATCAATGATATATAAGAGAAACACTTTTTCTGAACCAGCCAGAAGCATCACTGCTCAAACTCCTTCTTAACAAGCATTATGAATGTTGCTTTAGAATCGCTAGAAGCATCTACTGGAATCAAGTTTGAAAATATTAAGCAAATTGAGTGGATGTTTGCGGTTAGAAGTTTCTACAAGTGGAAAACTGATTTCCTTAACAACTCTCCAGATATTTGAAGTAAAAGAAACTAAGGCCACTTTGTGGGAGATTGTTAAACTTGAAAGTGACCCTCCACAGAAGTTCAACTATAGTTATTGACCGAACATTTGACGTGTCCGAAGAGTAGTGTCATTCGCAGGAGCAAATCAAAGGAAATTGAATTTTGCTCTTTTTTTCATTTTGTGTTAGCAGTCTTTGTCTAACGGTTTGTAAAGATGCTCGATCATTAATTGCTTCAGAATATCTTATATGTATCTTATGTCAAACTTTATTTACAAGATTATCCTTTTATAGGCCTATAAAAGGTGAATCGGGTTGTAGTTCTCCTTACACCTTTCACCGTCTTTCTAGGCAATCTTTAGTGAAATATAAGATTGCTCCTTTGTTCATCATGTTTTTCTATTTATGCATTTAGACTTTCATCATTGTTCTATATATCAGTTGTTAAGTTTATATCTTCCGCACTTACTCATTTGTCATTAACTAAGATCAATCATGGTTTATCACCATTAAGGTGACAATGGGAACATCCGAACACATTTAAGAAGTTTGATGGTCTAATGTATATAAAAAAAATAGAAATTTTCTAAATGTAAACAAAATAAAAAATTAATTACCCTGATAAGTCAATTTTCCAACTTTTAATAAAGATTTTATATTTCATATTTTTTTGTATTATTTTTAAAGCATCCTTAACGATTGTCTATTCGTCCTATTCATAGTCTTTTGATTTGACAAACCAATATTCTACAAATTTGTTTTTAGAAAACACTTACTATCATAAATATTAATTAATCATTGATCAGTTCTAAACTTTTATTTTTAATTAATAAATATATTTTATTTTGTGAAATATTTTATATAGCCTCTTTTATATATATATATATATATATATATATATATATATATATATATATATATATATATATATATATATATATATATATTAAGCATATATAATATCGTTAAAGTAACTAAGTTCAAACAATAAATTAAATATGTAACAAAAAATACATAGGGTCTTTTAACAAAATAAAAAGAAAATATTATGTAGCAAATAAAAATTATCTATAATATAAATGTTTAAAATTATTACAAACTTTTATACTCTTTAATTAGAAGTTTATAAACTTTTAAATTTCTTTAATACAACGTTCTAAGCTTGTATTTAAATAATATATGTTAAAATGTTATAAAAACGTATAAAAAAGTTATAGAAAATCTGTGAAACATTTTTAAAATATTGTAAAAAAAAAGTTTATAAATAGTTGAAGAAAGTTATAAAAGAAATTGTATGAAGATGTAAAAAAAAAAAAAAAAACTTGTTAGAAAAGTTTAAAATATTAAAAAAATACTTGGTTTAAAAAAATTTGTATGAAAGTTATATAAAAGTACTAAATTTAAAAAAAAAACTATAACAAAAATTTAAAACATTGTACTAGAAAAAAATCTAAAAGAAAAAATAACTTAAAAATGTTGTAATAAATTATAAAAAGTCTTAAAAAGATTATAAAAAGAAAATATTTATTCATATTTAGGCAACTTCTTTTTTTGTACATATTTGATCATTTAATTTCTTAAATGAATTCAGATATTATCATTGTCAACTGAGATATGCGGTGACAATAATAATATATGAACAAATTTAACTAGTTAAGTTTTAAAATGTGTAAAAATAATTAACAAATGTGAAAAAAACAAAAAGATAACCCAAATATATATATATATATATATATATATATATATATATATATATATATATATATATATATATATATATATATATATATATCAAGGTTGTAAAAAACGTTCGACGTTAGCTAGTCGATGGACTGGGTCAAATGATTAATAGTTTAGGCGGGGATTAATCGGGGACCATTAATTGCTAATTTTTGTTGAACTTTAAAAAATTATATATGACTAATATCATATCAAAGTTCGTAAATACCACTAACATCATAACAAAATAGGTTCATATGATTAATACAACATTAATCATGCCTAAAATAGTTTCCATTAAGATAAAACTTTTTCAAAATATTAAATTTCATCGTTTTATAATGTTTCACTCAATATGTATGCAGGGATTAATCGTTAGCGTCCTCTAATCGGTCGAGTAGCGCCTACAGATTAATCGGAGATTAATCGGGACCTAGTCGAGATTTTTACAACAGTGATATATATATATATATATATATATATATATATATATATATATATATATATACAGTAAAGTCCCAATATTTTCATCGATTTGACAAGAAAGTCCTAAACTTTATTTTTTTAACAGTAAAGTCCAAATTACCGGCAGTTTTTGACATTTTTACCCTTTTTTCCCGATTAGCCGGTAATTAGGACTTTTTTGTCAAAAAAAATAAAGTTTAGGACTTTCTTGTCAAATCGTCAATTACGACTTTACTGTCAAAAAAATAAAGTTTAGGACTTTCTTGTCAAATCGTTAAAAATATTGGGACTTTAGTGTATATATAATTTTTTTTGTTAGAAATTTAATGGTATGATACTCTTTAAGCATAAGAGTTATTGAAACATTTTCTAATCAGCTAGATCCTATTGAAATCTTTAACGTTTGCTTCTTGTTAAATCGTTTTTTTAATCTCAACAAACCGACATTGAAAAAAATTGAGATAATCAAGAAAGAAAGAAAGAAAGAACCAGGGTTGTGTTGCTTTTTGCAGTCCCAAAAATAGAGAAATAAGAAACCGAAAAAAACGAAGTTGCCCTTCTTTCCCTTCTCCGCATTCACACTCTTTTGACTAGGCATATGTTGTTTGTGTTTGTATAAAGCCAGGACAATTTCGTTTTTTTCGGTTTCGTATTTCTCCATTTTTGGGACTGCAAAAAGCCAACACAACCCTAGTTCTTTCTTTCTTTCTTGATTATCTCCATTTTTTTCAATGTCGGTTTGTTGAGATTAAAAAAACGATTTAACAATAAACAAATGTTAAGAATTTCAATAGGATCTAGCTGACTAGAGAAGGTTTTAATAACTCTTATGCTTAAAGAGTATCATACCATTAAATTTCTAACAAAAAAAGGATATATACACTAAAGTCCTAATACTTTCAACAATTTGACAAAAGGTCCTAAACTTTATTCTTTTGACAATAAAGTCCTAACTGACGATTTGACAAGAACGTTTTAAACTTTATTTTTTTGAGAAAAAAGTCCTAACTACCGGCTAATCGGGAAAAAAAGGTAAAAGTGAAATTTTCATATAGTTTATTGTAACTAGTGAATTAAAAATGTTTACTTTGCGGATATCCGATTTCAGTATCTGAATTTGTATGCGAAATTCCGGATACAGATACATATATTCTATTATCAAAAACTTTCAAATATCTTAAATTTTTATATGAAATTTACGAATATCCAATTTTGAACACCTCTTATATATTAATTTTGGACCATATGCGTATTATCCAAACTAAACGTAAGAAACTTGGTCAAGAAACGAGAATCCATATGCGTCACAAAGGATCATGTTTATGTTTTTAGAAAATAAAAATCGGGTGTGGGAAAATATATTTTTGGATATGCAAAGATGTTTACGACAACTCCTACACGGTTCACAAAAATTGAAATTTTCATGATTTTACAAAGTTCCTTTTAAAAGTGAAACACATTAATTATCTCGTTTCAATGATGTTGATGTGCAAAACACGATAAACACAATTTTAGTATATTTTAAACTTTTGAATATTTTAAGGCAAAATAATACGGTTTATTTTTCATGATGTTGATAATTTATGACAAAATTAAAATTTTAAATATTTTAAGACAAACACGATAAACATATATTAATTATTTCGTTTTAACGATGTTGAAGTTATCCAACATTGGTAAGATTAACACGTTAGTAGTGATAATTTTTGTAAGTTATTTATAAATTAATATAATCGATTTGAATTACTTGTTATTTAATTATTAAAATAGGTAAAAACAAAATTAATATAGGTTAAATATGTCAAAACTCAACGCATGCATTTTTAAGACCAACTCCAAGGCTAACACTAAAAATCACACTATTTTTATGTAAAAATCACACAAAAATCATTTTCAATTCCAACCACACAATAAAAATTAACACGATAAACATACTTTAATATTATAATTATAAAATATTATTTTCTTTATTTAACTAAGTTTTATTATAATATATTAATTATTATTAATAATAGTATTAATTGATTTTCCAAGATGAAAATTACATTTTAAAATTAAATTGAATATAACTACAAAAAAAACATTACATTTATTTCAACATTGGAATACAATATAAATAAAAACTAGTTGCCTGAGTTAGCATATTCATCCCACAAATGTTCAATTAATGCATTTCGAAGTTCGTTGTGAGTGTCCTTATTTTTTATGTTTTTATGTCGATTAAGAAATTCTTGAAATCGCACATTAGCATCGACCACCATTTCAACCTCAACTGTTGGCATTTCACTTCGTTCTTCGATAGATGCAGTAACATCACGTTCATCTTCGATGATCATATTATGCATAACGATACAAGAAGTCATTATCATGTAATATTTCCTTTCTCCATAAACGTGCAGGTCCTGCAATAATTGCAAAACGTGATTGTAATACTCCAAAAGCACGTTCTACATCTTTTCTGCATGCTTCTTGTTTCATTGCAAACAATTTTTTCTTTGGGCCATGTGGATGGTGAATAGTTTGAACAAGAGTAGCCCATTTTGGATATATCGTAACACATTGAAAAAAGGGGCAAAAAAGAATATATATACATAATATTATAATATGTATATAGATTTAGTGGTGATGAACAGTTGCACACCAATTTGCTGGGATACTCTTGCTCTACATCAAAATGCCGGTAAGAATAAAGATCCATCGGAGGAATATGGCCCTGCAAAACACAAATTTGCACGTCCATTGGAGTTGCTCTAATGCATCCAAACTCATAAATCATTACTACAATAATTATATTGTAACACATTGATAATTTAAAAAGTAGACAAACGTAATCAAACTGATCATTATCAATTTTGTTTACTCAACACACATATACAAAGATTATGATCTATTGGTACCAAGCTTCCCTTTTCTTCTTTAGGTTCCAAGGTTTAAATCTTTTATGAAACATAAATAAAATTAAGAATAGTTTAAAAGTATATTATATTTGTCGTTTCAAAAAACAAAAAAACACACATTTTGTGTCTTTTGTTAGCGTCTCAATTTATTAAATCCTTATAACTCTTATAAATTAAGTCATCCAAATCAATATAGTTCAATATAAATCATATATTTTAAACCATATTCATTTAAAACTCTCAATTTTTCAAGGTATGTTAATGGTTAATTGAAATATTTGTTTTATATAAGAAGATTATTTCATGTTTGGTTACTCAAAATGAAAACAATATATGAATGATAAAATATATTGGGAAAAGGTAAAAGTGAATATGATAATCAAGGTTTTGAAAGCCTAAAAGCTATTTAGGTGATTTTCTCGGTTTTAATTTTTAGTCAAATCATTTTTTTTAATTCTACATTCTTTATATTCTAAGAAATTGTTCATGCTACATTTGGAGTAAAAACAAATGAATCTATTTAGATTTATTTGTTAAAATTATTGAAGATGTATGTTTTTAATTTTGTAATATACTATATTTCTTGTTTGATCATTTAGAGTTTGAATGTATGAAGATGAATCTATTTAGAGTTTTGATGATTTCTTTTATTGGATATATGCATATTTTTTTGTTCCTATATGTATTGTTTCTTAAAAAAAAGATATAGAAGTTGTATTTGTTTTTCTTATTTTGTTTCATAGGTAGGTCAATTATATTATACCATATTAATTTAGGCTTTTAATTAATTAAACTTCTTTATTAATCTATTTTTAAAAGATAACTATTTATCTTTTAAGATAAAATACTTAATTTATTACTTCATGTTGTTTTATGTAAATTATTACTGTTTTAATTTAACAACTTTTTAAAGTATTAATATAATATACTTAATTTTCAAAATTAAATATGCGTTAAAATAGAAATTTTAAATCAAAATGTCAAGGAAAGTTACAAGAAAATCAAAAGAATATTTTTTTAATTAGTTAGAAATTTATAAATATAGTGTTAAATATAATTGCTAAATTGTAATGTCAAATTATATATTTATATCTTATAAAAAATGCTATTCTAAATGAATATGGTTGATAACCTTTTTTCTTACACCATATTGATTTGAAACTCCAACAACTTTTCAACTTTCAACTAATTAATCACTACCACTAAAGAGTTTTTAACTTATATATTAACTTCAACTAATTAATTACTATAAATAAAGAGTTTCTCATTTATGTTATTTAATTCTTTTTATTATATATAGTTCATATGTAGATCATATTTCTAGAATTTATAGAGTAATATTGAGAAAAAGATGACTAAGAATATACAACCCTCTATTTTGGGATGTATGTTTTGTATAAAACGAGAAAGAGATAATCATGGTATTCAAAGATGTTAATTTGTATAAGCTATCATATTTGTTGATATTGTTTTCTTATTGTTCATATGGTCTTCTTTTATGAAATTATAACTTCAATAAATGTAATATATGTTGGTCCAAAAAATTTGTATTTCATATTATTATTTATAACCATTTTTTTCTATAATTCCTTCATGAGTTTGCATAAAACGGTTATTAAATTTATATATTAGAAATTGTTAGTCTTATGTACAAATTGTAGTTGTTAATTAACTAACAAATCGAAATAGCAATGAATAATTGCTAATTATCGGTAAAATATTATTGGTCTAGAAACTGCTCACGTATTTGAGCCCAAGACTGATCGTACCAGGTGGGAGTGCTTTCAACCAGTCTTTTGCAGCTCCTTTGAAAGTAACTGGTAGCATCCTTAGCAAGACAGTATCTCTATTGATATTTGGGACATTGAAATAGTCAGCAATGTCGTTGACTTCATCTAGATGTTTGAAAGCATCCTCATGATCCTTTCCATAAAACGGAATATCCTTTAGTGCATTAAGGATGTGTCCCTTCAACTCGAATGTGGGAGTGGCAGGAATCATAGGTTGTACTAATCCCGGACCAACATCTTCTCGAATATGCTTCTTGTAAGCTCCTATTGTCATTTCTTCAATGTTCGCCATTTCGATGCTTGGCTCGTCTTCGGGTTCGCTCGTATATAGTCCAAACTCGTTCTTGGACTCGCATTCAAACTCGTTTGGGATAGGTATTTGATCTAAACATGCAATCTTGCTCTTGTCCTTCGTAGATGAGCTCGATTCTCCCGTTTTCTTCCCCGACTTCTTTGAAAACACTGACTTGAGTTCTTGTAAGGGCGTCTTCTTTGGTGTTTGATCTTCTTTCACATTCTTATCTTTCTTTTTGTGAAGGACAGACTCTGGATCTTCAAGAGATGGCACCAAAGGCGTATTGGACCCTCTGGTCATGTACTCCTGCAAAAATAAACAAAATAAAAACGTAAAACTGAACTAAAATAGAAAAACAGCCTAAAAACAAAGAAAACTAGGAATCACAGGATTCACGTCGTGAGCCTATAAAGCTCACGTCGTGAGTTCTGTAATGCAAGAAAAAAATGAAACTGAAAAATAACTTTTTGCAGGTTTTACCTCACAAGAAGGATCGATTAATTTAAAGCAAAATAAATCAGTAATTAACTAAGCCGTTCCCCGGCAACGGCGCCAAAAACTTGATGCGTGCAAATAGCTACACCTAATTTTAAATTTATAACCTAACTACTTAACTAACTAAAATGCACCTAGGCAGTGTACCTAGTCAAATTATAGAATAGTTTGGGTAAGTCGGGTGTCAATCACAGGGAACGGTTTTAATTAGCTAAAATAATTACTCTAAATTAATCTAAAATCAACAATAATTAAAAAGGTTTTTATCCGATTTTGCAAGATCAGACTAACTTAACTCAAATTCAATTAATAATTAAAAACACTCCTGTTTAGTTCGAATCAACTTCTTCTTTATGGTTAGCTAACAATTATGGATTATCAAATTGGTTATTAGTGTATTAGTAATTTAAGTCTAAACTTACAAATATTAAACTAATTCATGTAAAACTATGTATGGTCACACACAATCAAACACAGAACCGGTTATGGATTATGAATAAGCTATGTAAGATTATGCAAACACAATTATGGTCATAATTTATGTTCTCTAGCACAGCTAAATTTAATTACTTTAATTACTATCTAATATTGGTCAATCCTAGCTCTAGCAATTCAATGTTCACTAAATCACTAGGTTTCAAGTTCATGTAATTTAATAATCACTAAGCTACACAGAACATGAATTCAAGCAACTAAAGAAACAAATATTAACATGCTAGGTAATAATAATCAACACAAGAAAATACCAACTAAGCAAATCCATTATTAATAAGCTAAACCATAAGTCATAAGCTTCATCTAGCTAAACAAGAGTAGCTAAATTCAGCTGCTCATAGCAACAGATAAACAAACACAAATCATAATAGAAGTCATAATGAATGTACCAAACAGTTAAACTATTAATGTACTCTTCTCTTCCTTGGTGGTAAAAACCCTATTCCAGAACTTCTTCTCCTCTCCAAATCGTCTCTAGGTCTGCCTTCTATCCACCAAAAAAGTCTCTCAAATCGTAATAGACTAAAGATATTTATAATCTTATTTTTCCAGTCTCACGTCGTGAGCAGATAATCCTCACGTCGTGAGTGCGCGATTAACGTATTCGACAAGGACTCTTCTTCATCCGGTGCATATCTTCTAGAACACTCCACCTCACGTCGTGAGCCTTCAACTCTCACGTCGTGAGTGCGAATTATTGCTGGATTTCTATCTTTCTTCTTTCAAGCCTTCATAGTTCCATGCTTTGTCAACTTTAGTCCCTCTCTTCGAAAATGCTTCTATTTTGGCTGCAAATAACAATTTATCCTTATAAGTACCATAATTCTATCAAAATAACCAAAATATTAATAAAAATGTAATTAAATATTGCCTAAAAATATGTATAAATATGGCAACATCAGTAATCTTGATTCTAGATATATGGGAGGTTTTGCATGGATATTCAACATATAATAGTGAGGTGTCACCATTCTGATTTATCACATTTTTTATATATATTCGAGAATAGGAGAGGGAATGGAAAAAAAATAAGTATTAGGCTTGGATTGGGTATTTAGTAACCGAGAATACTTCGGCCCAATTAAGATTTTTCTTCCCAATCGGGTCCACATATGTGTTTACGGCCCAAAATGATAAAAGGAATGGGTTTTCGGCCCATATAATTAAAGGAGATGATTTTCGGCCAATAAGGCCCATGAAGAGTCTTATGGCCCAAAATACTATTGTTTAATGAATGTGGGTCCATCTAGGGCCCAAATAAGGATTTTTAGCCCAAGAGGACCACGTTGAGCAGTTACTGGTCCACTAGGCCCAGTAAATGAATCTTGGCCCAATAAGAGATTTGAACCGGGAAGTTAGGGTTACAAACCCAAAGTTGAGTGAATTTAGCGTATTGAATTAGGTTTAGAGCTTGCACAAGTGAGTTTTTATTTGAACTGTCGTTTTCGAATGAATAACATTTATAACATCATACTTGGAGTTACAAAATACAACAAGAGTTTATTACACATGGACATAATTTCCTAGCCCAAAATGCCAGTTGTGACATCATCCCCCCGTTAGAGGGAATTTCGTCCCGAAATTCTTTTGAAAGTTGATCTTAATAGCTAGAGAAAAGGTGAGGGTACTTTTGCATCATTTGATCTTCGCGTTCCCATGTGAATTCCGGTCCGCGCTTAGCATTCCATCGAACCTTCATAATAGGAATGTAGCTTTGTTGTGTGCTCTTCACTTCCCTGTCCATGATTTCAACCGGCTCTTCGACGAACAGGAGATTCTTGTTCACCCCGATCTCATCCTAGGGAACAACGAGGGTTTCATCTGATAGACACTTTTTCATATTTGACACGTGGAAATTTGGGTGTACATTGCTAAATTCTGAGGGTAGTTGTAGCTTATAAGCTATCAGACCAATCCGGGAAAGGATCTCGAACGGTCCGATGTAACGTGGATTTAGCTTGCCCCGCTTTCCGAATCGTACCATCCCCTTCCAGGGAGAGACTTTCAGTAGCACCCGATCTCCGACTTGAAACTCCAGAGGCTTTCGCCGTTTATCAGCATAGCTCTTTTGTTCATCTCGCAATGCTTGGAGTCGTGCCTTGATTTGAAATATTTTCTCCGTCGTTTCCCGAATGATCTCGAGGCCTGTAATAGTGTTGTTCGGTGTTTACCCTCTTGCCAGATGAGTGTCTCCCACCTCAACCCAGCAAAGACGTGAACTGCATTTCCGACCATACAAAGCTGCGAAAGGAGCCACCTTAATGCTCGTGTGATAGTTGTTGTCGTACGAGACCTCGATTAGGGGCAAATGGGTATCCCATGCCTTGCCAAAATCAATCACACAGGCTCGGAGCATGTCTTCAAGCGTTTGAATGGTTCGCTCGCTTTGGCCGTCGGTGTGGGGGTGATAAGCAGTGCTCATATCCAGTTGTGTTCCCAATGCCTTCTGGAGTGACTGCCAAAATCGAGAGGTAAATCTACTATCTCGATCAGAGATAATAGATATTGGTACCCCATGCAATCTCACCACGTCCTTTATATAGATTCGCGTTAGCTTCTCCATTTTGTACGTCTCCTTTATTGGCAGGAAATGGGCGGATTTGGTTAACCTTTCGACAATCACCCAGATAGCATCCAACCCGTCTGCTGTCTTAGGTAATTTGGTTATGGAATCCATCGTAATCCTTTCCCATTTCCACTCGTGAATTTAGGGTTGCTGCAGTAATCTTGAGGGCTTCTAATATTCCCCTTTAACCTTGGCGCAAGTGAGGCACTTGCTCACGTAAGTGGCAATTTCTGCTTTCATGTTTGGCCACCAATATTGTTGCTTCAGATCGAAGTACATTTTATCAGCACCAGGATGGACTGAATATCTTGTCTTGTGCGCTTCGTTCATGACCACATCTCTGAACCCTCCAAACTTTGGGATCCAAATTCGGTTCATGAGCTAATAAGCTGTCACACCTCCAAACCGGAACGGCGGAAAAATTCGGGGGTGGAGGACGTCATATGTAGTATCACAACAATTGCATCATAGTAATCAAAGTAAACACAACCATTACATTGAATATATATGAGAAGGTATTTACATCTGCTTGATTTATATTTATATACATCAAAAGTATAGCAAAATATAAAAGACGTGACTCTATACGCTCCGTCTTCTCAAAAGTCTGTCGAGGTACCTGTCTACTGATTTCTTGAGAATACAAGCAGTTTTGAAAAGATTATCAGCATTAAGCTGGTGAGTTCATAAGCATGTTTTTGTAGTGAAAACCTGTCATTTGAATCTGTAAAATGTTTGTATGCCTCCCAAGAAAGTCCAATATTTTCTAACATATATGTTGAATAATGTATTAGTTTGTATGTCTGGTTACCACCAGCTGTATTGTATAACTTTGTTTTGAATGAAAAATCGCTTTGTATGAAAACCCTGGCTATCACCAGTAATGTATAGAATGTTCTGTTTGAAAACCCTGGTTACCACCAGTATGTATAGTAGTTTAATTACTTAAAATAAAACTATGATTTGAAATCCTTGAAATCCTCCAGTTGTATTATGAACTAGTTTTATTAATGAAAATAAAACTAAAGAAGAATGAAATCCCGTAAACAATAAGGTTAGTTTATACTATTGTGAGTCGTATAACCATGCTTGATATGACCTAGTGACCTTTTCGACGTTCTTCAAGTGTCGGATATATGACATTTGTCACCCCAGGCATGCCTTCCTAACTGTAGCTAGCAGTTCAGGTGTGGGATTGTCAGTCCCGAATAGATCTATTCACAAATCTCACGCTGTAATGAAACTATGATTTGAAATCCTTAAAATCCTCCAGTTGTATTATAAACTAGTTTTATTAATGAAAATAAAACTAAAGAAGAATGAAATCCCGTAAACAATAAGGTTAGTTTATACTGTCGTGAGTCGTATAACCATGCTTGATATGACCTAGTGACCTTTTCGACGTTCTTCAAGTGTCAGATATATGACATTTGTCACCCCTGTCATGCATGCCTAACTGTAGCTAGCAGTTCAGGTGTGTCAGATATGACCTAGTGACCTTTTCGACGTTCTTCAAGTGTCAGTCCTGAATAGATCTATTGACAAATCTCACGCTCTCCCTCCAGGAGACTCTGGTTATACTATGATAGGATTTAACTTGTACCCCGAAGGGTTCCATTGAAGAGTTGTCTCACAATCCTGTATTAACTAGTTTACATGTAGTTCTGTATTGTTCTATAGTGTTTGAATCCGTTTGTGTACTTTGTAGAGTAATAATTATACTTAAATAATTATTTAGTAGTGTATTCTTGTTACCCGAGAAATATCATTGAATATCATAAACTAAGTCTGTCATAGTATATATGCATGTAAATGTAAAACCGTGTATTGAAATCCCAAACTATACTATTATAGTTTGTATGTATGTTATGTACTTGGTTTGTGTTTTGATCTGAAAACTTATGCAATTTTCCTTGTAAGTTGAAAATGTCCCTTATGCCCAGCATGTTACAAAAGGGATAAAACATCTAAATATATTATAAAAATGTGGAAACCGTATGGTTGTATCAATTGCATCAGTTTTAAACGTGTTGAAATCCTTTTGTATAAATTTACAAAATCATTTGTGTTTGGCTTGTACTCTCCCCCTGAAAATGTTAAAATAGTAAAAGCATAGGGGTATGAACACACTGTTAGTTGCGTGAAAGTGTTGGACAACGAAACTGGGAATGAAGACCCTCGAGTTGATGTACGCGACACTCAACGGGATCCTAATAACAATTAATACATATATGTATTTTATTAGCGAAACCCCTTTATTATAGTGTTGGAAAAACACTTGTTATTGGTTTAGGAATGTTACCGAGAATCAATCGAGGTGGAAAAGTGGGTTTGCGGCCAAGATTCACGGTGTGAAGGAGTTTGCGGTCGTAAAGGGTTTCCGGCCGTGAACAACCCCTTGAAGGGTTTACGGTCGTGAACGGTGTTCTTGAAGGATTTATGAATCTTTGAAGGGTTTACGGTCGTAAATGGGTTTACGGCCTTTGAAGATTTGAAGGGTGTACGGCCGTAAACTTAAGAACAATGATGTTAGATTCGATGAAAAAAGTGTTTTTGATGCTCCGAAACAACCTCCAAAGGTGATTCTTGATGATTTTCGGAAGAAAAGAGGGTGTTTTGGTGTTTACAGTTGAGAGGTTAGAGAGAGAATGAGGAAGTTTTCGGCCAGAAAAGTTCAAATGAAGGTGGGAGTCCCGCATTTATAGGCCGGGTGTATGGTCGGTGGTGGGGGCCACCTGTCGTTGGTCGTAAACGGGTTTACGGCCGTAAACATCACTCAGGCCGAAAACTATTGATTTCTCAAAGGAAACTTAGGTTTTTCGCATTATTTTGGTTCCGACTCATATATAAAATTCAATTATATAACTAAATGTTTTTTTCCCAAACCAAAGGAATTTGACGGAACTCAATAAAATTCAAATTTTATTAACGGCAATCGGCTAACGGTAACGGAAAAAGGTTCGGGTTGTCACATAAGCTCCATCCTTTTTGATTTCAAGATTCTTGTCCATCCCACGTAATGCTTCGGTCGCAACGTTTTCTGACTTCAGGGCCTCCAATTGAGCATCCCTGATTTGCGTGGACAAGTGGGATTGGATGGTCAATGTTAGGTTCTTCGTTCGTCGACTCGTGTATTCCTTCCTGCTCAGGGCATCGTCCACCACATTAGCGTTGCCCGGATGGTACTTGATCTCGCATTCATAATCGTTGAGCAGTTCTACCCACCTTTGGTGCCTCATGTTTAGCTCCTTTTGATTTAGAATGTGTTGGAGGCTTTTGTGGTTCGTGAAGATTGTGCACTTTGTACCATAGAGGTAGTGCCTCCAAATCTTCAGGACGAAGACCACAGCTCCCAGCTCTAGATCATGGGTGGTGTAATTTACTTCGTGTGTCTTCAATTGTCTGGACGTGTAAGCTATCACTTTTCCGCGCTGCATAAGAACACAGCCTAACCCCTGATTTGAAGTGTCGCAATATACTATGAAATTTTCCGTTCCCTTTGGTAAAGATAACACCGGAGCACTACAGAGGGCTCGCTTCAGGGTTTGAAAAGCAACTTCTTGTTTTTCAGTCCAGTTGAAGGGTACGCCTTTTTAGGTTAGAGTGGTGAGGGGCTTGGCAATCTTGGAGAAATTCTGAATGAACCTTCTATAGTAACCAACAAGGCCCAAGAATTGTCTGATATCCGTTGGCGATTTCATAATTTCCCAACCTTCAATAGCTTTGATCTTGGAAGGATCCACATGAATTCCTTCCTGACTGACTACATGACCCAAGAAATTCACACTTCGAATCCAGAACTCGCATTTGGAGAGTTTTGCATATATCTTTTCAGCTCTAATAGTTTCCAAGATCTGACGTAGATGAGGACCGTGCTCCTCCTTACTTCGAGAGTATATGAGTATGTCATCAATGAAAACGATTACAAAATTATCGAGGAATGGGCGGCATAATCAATTCATGAGGTCCATAAATGTTGCAGGAGAATTTGTCAGACTGAAGGGCATAACAACGAAGTCATAATGACCATATCGGGTCCGGAAAGCATCTTTGGGGATAACTTCTTCCCGAACTCGTAGCTGATGATAACCGGACCTTAGATCTATTTTAGAAAAATAACTGGCTCTTTGAAGCTAGTCGAATAGATCATCAATCCGAGGGAGTGGATATCGATTTTTGATGGTGAGTTTGTTCAATTCCCGATAGTCGATGCACATTCTGAAGGATCCGTCCTTCTTCTTGACAAACAAGACTGGAGCTCCCCAGGGTGAAAAGCTCGGCCTAATGAATCATTTGTCTAAGAGTTCGCTCAATTGGCTAGATAACTCCAGCATTTCGGCGGGAGCTAACCTGTAGGGTGATTTGGCAATTCATGTGGCTCCTGGTATTAGGTAAATTCGAAATTCGACCTGTCTTTATAGGGGTATTCCCGGAAGGTCTTCGGGAAAGACGTCCGGAAAGTCACATGCCACTGGGATATCTTTGATGTTTATTTCCTCTTTTGTTTTATCCACAACATGGGCGAGGAAGGCATAATTTTTCTTGTGCAGGCATTTTTGTGCCTTGATGCACGAGATAAGACGGAGATTTGCGCCAGGTTTATCACCGTAGATTATTAGGGTTTCGTGGTTGGGGAGGTGAAGGCGAACGGCCTTCTCGTGGCACATAGTATCAGCATGGTGGGGCTCAACCAATCCATGCCGATTATCACATCAAAACTCCTAATATTAACTACCATCAAATCTATTTGAAATGAGTGGTTGTTTAATGTTAACGTGCATCCTACATAAATGTGTTTGGTTGTTTCAATTTTCCCATTAGCCATCTCCATCATTAAGACTTCGCTTAGCTTTTGGGGTTGTTGGTTTAGTAAGTTTTTGAATTTATTACTCACGAAACTCCGCTCAGTCCCACTATCAAATAGAATGCATGCGTAAGTGTTGTTGAGGGGAAACATACCAGTAGCAACCGTCGGGTCTTGAACTGCCTCTCCTTGACCCAATGCCAGGACCATGCCTGATCCTCCTGCTCCTTGGTTGTTGGCTTTGGGGCAGTTTCGCCTAAAATGGCCAGTTCCTCCACATCCATAACAAGTATGACTGGCCCCAACGTTATAGTTGTTGTTGTTGTTGGGCTGTTGGTTCTGTTGGCCCCAACGTTATAGTTGTTGTTGTTGTTGTTGTTGGCTTGCGGTTGTAGTTGGTACACTGCATTTCTCTACACTCGCCATTGTGGTGGTAGTTGCACTTGTTACATTTTGGTAAGGTTCCTGCGTAAGGCTTGGTAGTAGCTTGCGAAGATGTGGTTGGGGCTGGTGCAACTTGAGTGGTAGCAGCGGGACTGCTACGGTTTGCTGCTTTTTAGAGGATCCCTGGTTCTTGTTGGATATAGTGTCTAAGTCAATAACTATATTTGGTATGTACTTGACCCGACCCAGCATGGTCCATTTGGGTTGCACTTCACCCGAACAATTTATGGATAATCGTTTGAGAATAGTATAAGTTATGATTTATTAATATGTTATAAGTCCTAATATATTAATATAAAATCATATTATTTAATTAGTATTGATCTATAATTAATCTAGAATTAATTTAGAGATCAAAAGTATGACTAATTAAATATGGGCTCTTGTATTTATATAGTGTGGGCTAATGCTTATTTGGAATGGGCTAGGCTTGCATGGAAAGTCCATGGATACTCCATGGAGCTTTAACCCATGGATCTCATGGAAATGAAAAGACATGGGAATTAGGGTTTACATGAATGTAACCCTAATCCACCACACTATATAAAGGAGGATTTGGTTCTTGAAATCACATGAGTTGTGGTGAGTAAAGTAAGAGGGCCGATTTCAAGAAGGTGATTACTATTCTCTCAAAGTTCCAAGTTTGTGGTGATTTGTGATTTCCATTTGAGGCATCCACACTGTTGGTGCTAGGCTCTAAAACTCCAAGCAATCAACTACAACTACAAGGTAAGTAATTCTACTAGCTTGATTTGATTCAAGTTCCCCATTCCATGCTAGATAGGATAAGAACCTTGGAAAAATAATTATTTGCATGTATCATAGTCAAACATAGATCCAAGGTTTCTAGGGTTGCATGTACACCATAGGAGTGTTAGAATGCTCAAAAACCCATCAGTGGTATCAGAGCAAGGTTTGTTTATTTGATACTTGATGCAAAAAAAAAAAAAAAAAAAAAACTTGAAAATCAAAGTTTTGTTCAAAAGCTCGTATCAAAATTTCAAGTTTTGTATATGTACTTACGATTCTTGAAATTTTTGATATGAACATTCATAAACATATGAGTTTAGAAGATCATAGAAATTATGTGCTAATAATTGATTAGATTAATTCTTGATCTTTATGTGTTTTAATGAAGTTCATAACTAGTTCTGAAGTTATGGATAACCAAAAGTCACATTTATAAATAACCATTAAAAGAACACATAGGTTACAAAAAATGAAGAGTCTTCATTTTTAATAACCATTAACTCATAAGGTATGAGAAATGAAAAGTTTTGAAAGTTTACAAAACTTGCCCTCAAGTTTTGGAACATGTAAAGTCATATTAAAAACTTTAGTTCCAACCCCTAGAATTTTAAAAGTTAAAATTCAACCCTTATACTTTATAATATTATAAGTTTAATAATATTTATATATGTATAAGATCAAGTCGTCTTACCGCTAGTACGCCTCATTCACGAAGCCGGTCTATAAGGGGGGTATAAGGTTGTTGCCTATAAAATGGCAACTTAATGGGTGTCCACTCTCACCCACCGCTTCCTTGATCAGTGGAGGGTCGTTAGCCGAACGGGTAGGACAAGGACTTATAAATTCGCATTAAAAGTATAATGATAATACTAAAGTAACTAAACTTTATTGAATTCCCAATCTTAGTTATTTTAGGAAAATGTGAATAAGGTGCTAATCCATGAAATTACACTTTACACTTTGTTTAATTCGTTAGTGGAGCGTGTGTGGTTAACCGGCACACTAACTTGAACTTAACAAGGTAGGTAAAGGGTGACTTAATGTTTATCATAGTAGCGATGGAGCGTGTGTGGTTAACCGGCACATCGATTGAGGGGTAATACATTAAGGGTACCAAGTAATTTGCATGGTTACTTCACACCTTGTTTTATGATCCTCGGCATCCCAGTCACAAAACTTGAAGGGCACACTCGAGATTGAAACATGCCATTGAAGAAAGTTCAATGAATCTCAAAGAATCTAGGAGTTTCTAAACCAATTAAAACCTAATCAAATATTTCGTTTTTCATGGTGGAAATTGGTGAATCGTCATTCACCTACCTTCAAATATCTTATAGCTTAGATTATTGCATCCCTCTTCTAAGTTATAAAATATTGTGTTGGGTCCTAGCCTTAATATTACATTTGGGTGTTTTGTTAAGGACTATCTCTATATCTAATGTAATCTATTCCCTCTTCTTTTCAGATGTCTTCCAATAACAATGCTTCTGGCTCAAACCCTACTAGCTCCTTCTCTCTCATGAATCTTTGTGGGAGAGTCATCTTTGATGGGTCCAACTTTACAGATTGGATCAGAAACATCAGGATGGTCACTCGGTATGAGAACAAAGAATATGTTCTCGACAAGGAGCTGAAGGTACCCGAGCCAACTGCTACTCCTGAAGAGCTTGCTGAATATGAGGTACATGAAAGAGATGCTACAAAAGTGGCATGGATCATGATGGCCACCATGACAGCCGAGCTCCAAAAGTCCTATGAGGACTATTATCCTTTTGAGATGCACCAGGACTTGATGGACCGCTACCATCAAAGTGCTCGTCAAGAGCGATATGAAATAATCTCCTCCATGATAACAACCCGAATGAAGGATGGTGAACCCATCACGGGCCACATGCAGAAAATGCAAAGGTATATGGACCGTTTACTGAAGCTGAATGTGAACTTCCCAGAGGAGTTAGCAATAGACATCATTTTGCACTCCTTGCCATCGTGTTATGATCAATTCCGCATGACATATCACATGAACAAGGAAGAAGTCACCCTCAGCAAACTTCAAGGACTCTTGAAGACCGCCAAAAGTGGTCTAAAGGGTAAGTCGGTTGTTACTACTCCAACTGCGGCCAATGTCTTGGCAATCGGGCATGGCAAAGGGAAGAAGAGAAAGAACCCTTCTAAGGGTACCAATGGTAAGACCCTTGAAGGCTCCTCTTCAAGCAAAACCAAGAAAGGTTTTGTCACTCCTTCTGCTAGCCGTAATGAGGCTGAATGCTTCTATTGCCATGAAAAGTCGCACTGGAAGCGAAACTGCCCAAAGTACCAGCAAGATTTGAAGGATGGGAAAGTAAAACCCAACCATGCAGGTATATACACTATATTGTCTAATAACTCACCTCATTCTAAGTCTTGGGTCCTTGATACAGGTTGTGGTATTCACATATGTTGTGATTTGGAGGGACTAAAAAGAAGTGAGAATGTGGAGTTGGGAAAGATAAACTTGATCATGGGAAACAGGAAAGCTTCACCTGTCACCAAGATAGGAGTTTATTCCTTAGTGCTAAATAGTGGGTTTACATTAGATTTGAATAAATGTTATTATTCGCCAGAAATGGCAAGAAATGTTATTTCCTTTCATGTAGTGTATAAACAAGGTTTTACCTTTTATTTTGATAATAATAATGGTAGTATTGATGCTTTCTTTAATAATGTTCTTTATTTTAAAGCAATACCTTGTGATGGCGTGTATGAAACTGTATCTGTTGTAGATAATCTAGGAAATAATGTATTGTGTATTAACTCTTCCACTAGCTTAGATAAAGCATCCTTATGGCATTGTCATCTTGGACATGTAAGCAAGAAACGCATAGGCCAAATCCAAAAGGATGGAGTCTTGGAGTCATTTGACCTAAAGTCAGATGATAGTTGTGAATCTTGTTTGCTTGGTAAAATGACAAAGTCACCTTTTACTGGCACTTGTGCTAGGGATGAAGGTTTGTTGGACCTCATACACACGGATGTGTGTGGACCCTTCAGAACCGCCACAAGAGATGCTAATCGGTTCTATGTGACTTTTACTGATGATTTTAGTAGATATGGATATGTCTACCTAATCAAGCATAAGTCAGAAACCTTTGAGAAATTCAAAGAGTTTAAGCAAGAAGTGGAGAATCAGTTGGGCAGGAACATTAAGATGCTTCGATCCGATCGTGGTGGTGAGTATCTTAGTACTGAGTTCCTTGACTATCTTAAGGAATGTGGGATTGTCTCACAATTGACACCTCCTAGGACACCACAGTTGAATGGTGTAGCTGAGAGGCACAATCGGACCTTGTTGGCATGGTTCGTTCCATGATGAGTCGAGCTTCGCTACCAATCTCATTTTGGGGGTATGCCTTAGAGACTGCCGCCCATATCCTTAATCTAGTCCCTACAAAGAAGGTTGCCAAAACATCCCACGAGGTGTGGACTGGAAAAGTTCCCAATCTAGACCACATCATGATTTGGGGTTGCGAGGCTTTCGTGAGACGCGAGACTCACGATAAGCTCGAACCCCGAAGCGAAAGGTGTATTTTCATCAGCTACCCACAAAAATCCTTTGGTTACATCTTCTACAGACCCAGTGATAATGTGGTCTTTGTAGCAAGAAGAGGATTCTTTCGAGAGAGAGAATTGATGAGCCAAGGAGACAGTGGGAGGCAAATTGAACTTGAGGAAATTCAAGAGTCAAGTGGTGAAGGAACCTCAAACCCTAGCCCTCAACCTGAGGAGAAAACTCCTGTTGAGCCGACTGAAGAATCTATACCTCTGAGGCGTTCCACCAGAGTTAGGAATGCACCTGAGCATTATTATGGTTTTCATATTACTGCAGAAGGTGAGACACTTATCAGTGATAACACACTAGTAAATCTGGATGAGCCTAACAGCTACACGGAAGCCATGGCAGGCCTTGAGGCTGCTAGATGGAAAGAGGCTATGGATAGCGAGATACAGTTCATGTATGACAATCAAGTTTGGAACTTGGTTGACAATATACCTGATCGTAAGATAGTTGGGTGCAAATGGATCTTCAAGAAGAAGACCGACATGGATGGTAATGTACACACTTATAAGGCACGACTGGTTGCAAAGGGTTATTCTCAAACTCCGGGAGTTGATTATGATGAGACCTTTTCACCAGTGGCCAAGATTAAGTCTATTAGGGTTCTGTTAGCCATTGCTGCATTTCATGATTATGAAATATGGCAAATGGATGTCAAAACCGCTTTCCTTAATGGAAACTTGGCTGAAGATGTTTACATGGTTCAGCCAGAGGGTTTTTTCAGTATAGAGTACCCCAGTAGAGTGTGTAAGCTCGAGAAATCCATTTATGGATTAAAACAGGCACCTCGCAGATGGAATATTTGCTTTGATGAGAAAATCAAAGAATTTGGCTTTTCAAGGAGTGAAGATGAATCTTGTGTCTATATCAAGGCTAGTGGGAGTATAGTCAGCTTTTTGGTACTGTATGTGGATGACATACTACTCATAGGAAATGACATCCCAACCCTGCAGGAAGTAAAGTCCTGGCTTGGGAAGTGTTTCGCTATGAAGGACCTTGGAGAAGCTGCCTATATCCTAGGGATAAGGATTTTGAGAAACAGGAGTAAAAGACTAATTGGACTTAGTCAAAGCACCTATGTGGACAAAGTGTTGAAAAGGTTCAACATGCATAACTCCAAGAAAGGAGAGTTACCCATCCAGAGTAACGCCAGATTGTGTAAGACACAAAGCCCTAGTACTGAGGCTGAGATAGCAGAAATGAGTTGAATACCTTATGCTTCATCTGTAGGATCGATCATGTATGCTATGACGTGTACTCGACCTGATGTAGCCTTTGCTTTGAGCACGGTTAGCAGGTATCAGGGGAACCCTGGCAAGGCACACTGGACTGCGGTAAAGAATATCCTCAAGTACCTACGGAGGACTAAGGACTGGGTCCTTACCGTCGGTGGCAGTGAGGACTTGAGAGTTGTAGGGTACATTGATGCTAGCTTTCAGACTGACAGGGATAATTTCCGCTCTCAGTCGGGCTGGGTCTTTACTCTAAACGGAGGGGCAATTACTTGGAAAAGTTCCAAGCAGGAGACAGTGGCTGATTCCACTTGTGAATCAGAGTATATATCAGCAAGCAAGGCAGCAAAGGAGGCTATATGGCTAAAGAACTTCATCGGAGACCTTGGAGTTGTACGAGCTATAAAGGAGCCAATGGAGATTTTCTGTGACAGCAATAGTGCGGTTGCCTTAGCCAAGGAACCAAGAGATCATGGGAGATCTAGACACATTGACAGAAAATATCACTTCATCAGACATTGAATAGAAGAAGGAATCCTCGTGGCAAAGAGGGTATCATCGGATGAGAACCCAGCAGATCCCCTCACGAAGGGACTGACTCGGGCTAATCATCTCCAGCATGCTCGGAGCATAGGGCTGAAGGATGATATTAGTTTTAGTAGTTAGATAATCTTGAAATTTGTAAAATGTAATTGACATTTGATGATAAATAAAAGATGTTATTTATGAGTAAAGTGTTGCTATCTCTTGTCAATCGTTTACTATTATTTCTTTTTGCATGTTTTGACTTCCAGAATAATTATGTTATGGTTTATATCATATTATTCAAACTCTCCACAGTCGGTCATATGTTGGAAGTAGATATGAATCAAGACTGTCATGGGTTGGCTTGTAGAGGTCTAAGATGTTAGACAAAGCGGGGCTACAACACTCATGGGTACTAATAAGTTCTGAGTATTGGATTCAACCCACCCTCACTTGTATCACTTCATGGAATTTATCTCGAGTGATCATGAGACGGTAATATCATATAAGTCTTCAAACCTAGAGATATGATTTGTTGCCTATGAGTTGGTTATGCATTGATTGCACGAAAACGTATTGGTAACTCGATGTTATAAACCGTGCTTTTGTGTGTAATTCAACAAGTAGTAGAGCAAACATATGAGTCGAAGTTTATCTGTTCCTTCTAGGATTAGAAGCGATATATGGGCCCCTCGATGATTTTGTTTTGACCTATGTACCGGGCCCGGTCAGAACTAAATTGATGTGTTCAATTAAGTTCTATGTCATACAATTCGGAAATCGGGAAACAAATGCTGGACAATAAGCAAGACCATGTTCCATGTATTTGTCCGGCTGATATCTAGAACAGAGGATTATATGATCACTTATCTAAAATGGCGCTTCATAGTTCAACAGAGTTTAAAGAGCTACGATTGCTGATCGGTTCCTGAAGTCATACTTGCAACTATAGTTATTAGACTTATCCAAGTAGGAGACTGTTGGATATAGTGTCTAAGTCCATAACTATATTTGGTATGTACTTGACCCGACCCGGCATGGTCCATTTGGGTTACACTTCACCCGAACAATTTATGGATAATCGTTTGAGAATAGTATAAGTTATGATTTATTAATATATTATAAGTCCTAATATATGAATATAAAATCATATTATTTAATTAGTATTGATATATAATTAATCTAGAATTAATTTAGAGATCAAAAGTATGACTAATTAAATATGGGCTCTTGTATTTATATAGTGTGGGCTAATGCTTATTTGGAATGGGCTAGGCTTGCATGGAAAGTCCATGGCTACTCCATGGATCTTTAACCCATGGATCTCATGGAAATGAAAAGACATGGGTATTAGGGTTTACATGAATGTAACCCTAATCCACCACACTATATAAAGGAGGCTTTGGTTCTTGAAATCACATGAGTTGTGGTGAGTAAAGTAAGAGGGCCGATTTCAAGAAGGTGATTACTATTCTCTCAAAGTTCCAAGTTTGTGGTGATTTGTGATTTCCATTTGAGGCATCCACACTATTGGTGCTAGGCTCTAAAACTCCAAGCAATCAACTACAACTACAAGGTAAGTAATTCTACTAGCTTGATTTGATTCAAGTTCCCCATTCCATGCTAGATAGGATAAGAACCTTGGAAAAATAATTATTTGCATGTATCATAGTCAAACATAGATCCAAGGTTTCTAGGGTTGCATGTACACCATAGGAGTGTTAGAATGCTCAAAAACCCATCAGTTCTGTCATCCCTTTCGTTTGTTTTCCCCATTCTTCTTGTTAATCCCTTCCTTCTTGGTCTCAGTCTCAGCAGTTTTGGTACTCTTCTTGTTGCCATGATCGTAAAGTTATGAGCTAGCCTTTTTGTACTGTCAAAAGTCTCAGGGTTTGCTGCAATCATGTTTCCTTGGATTGGGGAAGTTAATCCCCAAATGAACTGCTAAATCTTCTTTCCCTCTGAAGTGATCATACCCGGGCACAAAAGGGCTAATTCACTGAACCTTGAGATGTAAGCCTCGATGTCTGAGTTTTGTACGGTGAGGTTCCATAACTCTTGTTCTAGTTTCTGCACTTCCCCACGGGGACAATATTCTGCCATCAACATCTCCTTAAGTTCTCCCCAAGGCATAGCGTTTGCGACCGGCAAAGTCATGGCCTTCACATGACCATTCCACCAGGATAGGGCTTGGTCAATAAATGTGCAGGCTGCAAACTTTACCTTGCTTTCTTCCGTACATTCGTAGATTTCAAAGACGGACTCGGTCTTTTCAATCCAGCGCTTCAAGGATTTCACGCCACCAGTTCCATTGAAAGTTCGAGGTTTGGCATTTGAGAAATCCTTGTAGGTGCAGACTTTTGTAGGCCCTTGGTTCATTCCTTGGTTTGAGCTTCCAGTTCCTTGACCATTTCCGCCACCATTGTTTCCATTATGAATATGAGCCAATGTTGCGGTGACCGCAGCCGATACTGCTGCCTGGAATGCAACAAAGTTTACCTCCGACGGAGGCGGCGGTGGCGGTTGTGTTTTGTTGTTTCTACGAATGTATCTTCAAGGCATCTTCTGTCATGGAACAAAAAGATGGTAAGTACATAGCAGTTCGTGGTTTCGAGTTCCTTTGGCATATAGCCGTTTCGGTGGTTCGGTTGTGCATATGAGTGAATTCATACAATATCATGAAAATAGAACACATAACAGATAACAACATCACAAATAAAACATAGAACCATTTCATTAATGATAACTTTGTAGTACAGTACATAGAGAAAATAAAATTCGTCAACATAACAGCTCTATGAGTAGTGTAGTCACTTAATCATAGAGTCGGTCCTACATAAAATAGTACATGAAAAGATAGAGGGTGTCCTATCGATAGGGGTGGTGATACTCAGATGCCGAAGTGACGCACCAGAAGCTCGACCGATTCACTCATCTCACGAGTGATCTCATCCTCCTTTTGCTCTGCTCGAACTGCCCTAGCTTCAGCCGCAAAGAGTCGTTGTTTCAGGTTGGCTACTTCTTCCTCTAGAGAGCATATACGGTCAGTAGTGCTCCCCTGCACTGTGTGCTGGTCTGGTATGATTCCCGAAGGGTAGAGTTCACTAGGGGTTTCCTTAATGTCTTCTCGTTTATCTAACTCCTCGTCAGATTCGCTATCCTCATAGTCCAGTTCCATATACTCTTCGGGTATCGCTTCTGGATTTTCTTCTTGAACCATTTCTGGTTCTCCTTTAATCCATCCAATGGCCACTAAGGCCTGGTAGTAGAGGTCGCCTTGTGGAATTTCAGCAATGGTGCCTGTGCGAACATGGAGGCGTGAGAAGCATGTAGAAAGTGTACGTGTGACGGTTATATGATATCCCAAAATGCTCCTATAGTATTTTAATTGTTTATGTTTGGGTTTCTTAAAACTTTTTGGATACGAGGTTGGTAAGTTTCTAGATTCATTGCCCACCACGATTACTCCCAAGCACATGTTGGCCGTACTTTGAATAAATATAGTTGATCAGGCTATATTTACCCCCAATATGATTACATAACTGCCCGAGTTTAACCGTGATGTTCAATTCCTCCAAAGAACTTTTCTTCTTATTGTAATAATGCACACATAGGTATGTATTTTTTTTGTTCAGAGTATTTTAGTCCCAATGTATTTATAGTTTCATATCTTCTATGATTAGATATGCCAGTTCACTATAAACATTGCTCTGATACCAATCTGTCACACCCCCGAACCAGACGGCGGAAACGTCCGGGAGTGGGTGACTTCATCTTGTAATATCATCACAGTGTATATAATTGAATACAAGACAACATCATCATCACACATGAAATATAACAACCATCGCAGTTTACATCAATGTGTTGGTTTACAAATTACATTCCAAATGTCAAATGTATGATGATAACAAAAATACACAAAAATCCACGTGTTCTTGATGACCAACCTGCTTAACGATTCCCTGAGAATACAAGTTATTTTGAAAAACGTCAACATATATAATCTTTGTGAGTTCATAAGCATGTTTGTATAAAAAGTTTTGTATCATTTGTAAACACCAGAAAATTTGATATTTTCCGTAAAACTGGTTTGAGAGTTTTGTTTCAAATCTTGTATTAAAGCATGTGTGTTCATGTTTTTGAAAAGGTATAAAGAGAGAGTTCCAGAAAATCCTATATTTTCTGTAGCAAGTAAATGGTTGTGTATAATGTATTTCCCAGAAAATCCGATATCTTCTGCTTGTAAAAGAGTTGTAGTCTTACGACCATAAGACCCGAGTGTTGTAGAAATGAATAGTTCGTACATGTATCAAAACTATAGTATATGTATTCCATAAACTTATTATGTTTTTTAATCTCTATGTGAGTCGTTATAACCATGTTTGATGTGACTGATATGGCTGTCGTGACGTTTTTCAGGCGTCGCTTGTTTGAGGTAAGATATTTGTCACCCTAGACTGGCCTAGTCTAGCTGTAGCGAACAGCTCAGGTGTGGGGTTGTCAACCCCGTATAGATCTATACACAAACTCTCGCTCTCCCTCTAGGAGACTCTGGTTATAACTACAACACTTAAGGTTGTACACTAGGTAGGTACGGATGAAGGCGTATCTCACAAGAACCTAAACTAAGTTTACACGAACAATGTATCACATTATTTACCGCTTTAAAATAATGTTTCGAGTATGCATTTGATTACAAAACATTGGTGACGAAAATACCATTTCTTTTTATCAAAGTGTCAAGTATTGTTTGTTATTAGCCCGATTAACATAAAATGTGTCGTGAGGCCCAATAAGAAAATCAATGGGTCTATAAGGCCCAATAAACATGAAATGAGTATATGAAGCCCAATAAACATGTATTTGAGTATAACAGGCCCAATAAGCATGTAATGAGTATAACAAGCCCAATAAGCATGTTATGGGTGTGACAAGCCCAATTCGAGTAAAAATGTCGTAAAGAGCCCATTTATTACGAAAATGATTGTTTTAGTCCGATTTGTGCTAAAAATGACATAAACAACCCACTTTTCTTAGAAATGACCTTTTTGGCCCAAGAAATTGAAAATTTTCAATAAAGGCCCACTTTTGTCAAAATTTAATAAATTGGCCCACTAAAGCCAAAAATTTACAATAAATGCCCATTTTCATTTCAAATGACATTTTAGGCCCCATAAAACTGAAAGTTTCTAAGTAAGGCCTATTTTTGATAAAAATGACACCGTAAGTCCATTAAGGCCAAAAATTTACATTTTTAAGCGCATGAAAGCGTGAATTTCCAAATAAGGCCCATTTTTATGAAAAATGACATCATTGGCCCATTTAGGCGAGAATTTACACTTTAGGCCCATTTTAACTGTGTTTTTCATTTAAAGCCCTCTTTCTATGAAAAATGACACTTTTGGGCCCATAAAACTGTATATTTTCAAATAAAGCCCATAAAACCGTATATTCTAAAATAAAGCCCAATAAAACCGTAAGTTGACATATAAGGCCCAATAAAATCGCAAATGACTCCAAAAGTCCATTTTGTTTATCTTTAGTGTAAAAAATGGTCCTTTTATGTACATTCCTTGGATTTCTAGTAACCTTTACATGTTTAATATTTTCAACATAATACAAAGTTACTTCTAAGAGTTTGTATACAAATATCACCAATATTTTGAAGATATTTCAAATTTTGTGAGGGTTTAGCAAGCTTTCATGACATATTCACAACATATAACATGAAAATACACACATACATGCATAAATACTTAGATCTAACACAAAACCAACTTGTATTCTCCCCCAAAACATAGTAAAACCGAAAACAAGGGGGTATGAAGCTCACCTTGGTGATGGATTCGGTTTTGATGAAGAAATGAAAGAGAATGAAGGTGTTTTCGTCCTTGGAGTGTTCCTTTAGGAAGAGTTTCGAACTTATGAAGTTCTAGGAAGCTTAAACACGAAATGAAGGCAGTTATGAGAGTAAATCCTTAAAATAAATTGGAATAATTCAACTTGAGTTTATATGATCTTACCACAAGTGTGAATCTTGAAGTGATCTTTTTTGAACACACCCAAACTCACGAATTTTGAAGAGGTAAAAGTGAGAGAGTTCTTAAGAGCTTAGAGAGAATTTAGAAATGAAATGAAGTTTGAAATGGAGGGTGGAAGGGCCGAGAATAAGAAGAAGAGAGAGGGAAGATCAAGGTGATTAATGGGTAATACATGATGGTTTAGTAATCTTGATTCTAGATATATGGGAGGTTTTGCATGGATATTTAACATATAATAGTGAGGTGTCACCATTATGATTTATCATCTTTCTTCTTATATATATATATATATATATATATATATATATATATATATATATATATATATATATATATATATATATATATATATATATATATTCGAGAATAAGAGAGGGAATGGAAAGAAAAGAAGTATTGGGCTTGGATTGGGTATTTAGTAACCGAGAATACTTTGGCCCAATTAAGATTTTTCGTCCCATTGGGCCCACATATGTGTTTACGGTCCAAAATGATAAAAGGAATGGGTTTTCGGCCCATATAATTAAAGGAGATGATTTTCGGCCCAATAAGGCCCATGAAGAGTCTTATGACCCAAAATACTATTGTTTAATGAATGTGGGTTCATCTAGGGCCCAAATAAGGATTTTTAGCCCAAGAGGAACAAGTTGAGGAGTTACTGGTCCACTAGACCCAATAAATGAATCCTGGCCCAATAAGAGATTTGAACCGGGAAGTTAGGGTTACAAACCCAAAGTTGAGTGAATGTAGCGTATTGAATTAGGTTTAGAGCTTGCACAAGTGAGTTTTTATTTGAACTGTCGTTTTCGAATGAATAACAATTATAACATCATACTTGGAGTTACAAAATACAACAAGAGTTGATTACACATGGACAAAATTTCCTAGCCCAAAATGCCAATTGTGACAAAAGGTTTCAATTCGCAAGTTGCAGGGTTTGAAAAGTTGTTTTGCTATAATTAAGGGAGAGGAACTTGTACTTCATTCCAATTCTAAAAGTTTATATTGAGATTTTAATCAAATTTAGTCAAGGACATATATGAATGTTATGTTGAAATGATCCGACATAAGGAAATTATATATATGGAAATGTTATAGCAAGAGACTGGTAAAGTATCAGGTCTTTATGTAAGACATTATGAATCGTGTCCCATATGCTTCGGATATAGGATCGATTACATGTGCTATAATATTCTCATGTTCTAATTTTCCAAATGCCTAGGGCATTAAGAGGGAAAAAGGACTAGAACCGGATATGACTAAAGTTATTAAACAATTGTCAAGGACGATCTGAGGTTCGCTAAGGATTGGTTGCTTAAGGAAAGTTAGAAGTATAGTAATGAATGGACCATATTGATATGATTCTGAATAGATAGAATTCTATTAAGAATGGATAGTCATATGGCAATTATGGAAAATTTTCCATAATGGGAGTTGGATATCAAGAATCTATGAGTAAGTTAGAAACTTTTATGCAATAAGGATGTTTAAAGGAATGTGCTTTGAATATGTGACTTCGTATCTATGGAATTGTCTTGTAACAATTTCCAATGGAAGTTTTGTAATTGGCAAAGTCTCTGTGACTTGTATACATAGTCGTTACAAAAGGATCATTGCATATAATCTTAGAATCTAATAGATTACAGTAAGTGGCAAGGACTTGGTATTCTTACACTTACGATAAGGATTTGGAATTGTGAAATGAGTGTCATTGGAAATGTTTACATTTGATCTATTTCACAAAGTAAGGACCATAGGTAAACATAGTGTGCATGCTTGGAGCATGGGATAACTATTGTTTTAATTCAAGTGTGTAGTTGATAAATCGAAACATTATACAATGAATAATGTGTAATCAATATGGTCATTAAATAAAAGATGTTTTATTTATATTCAAAAGTTTTGAGACCATATTGGATTCGATTATTCTTGTGTTTCACTTTGCTTGTTTTGACTTCCCGAATAACTATGTTATTCAAACTATCCACAGTCGATCATACTTTGAAAGTAGGTATTGAGGCAAGACTGTTATGAATCTGGCTGTAGATTGTCTAAAGTGTTAGACATAGCACAAGTTTGTTGCAGTATTCATGAGTACTCCTGTAATAAGATTTGAGTATTGGATTAAACCCACGCTCATCTGAATCACTTCATGGATTTTATCACGAGTGATTGTGAGACGATAATATCTTATATTCTTGGAACTGAGAGATATGATTTGCAGTTTACAAGTCGGTTGCACATTGATAATATGAAAACGCACCAGTAACTTGATGTTATAAAACGTAATTTTGTTTGTGATTTGATGAGTAAATAGAGCAAGCATATGGGTCGATGTTTATCCGTTCCTTTTACCCTAAGAGGGATAAAAGCGATATCTGCGGGCCCCTCGATGATTTAGTGATGACAACCCTAAGTGCTTGGCCACGCCTAGACTGATTTGATTTGTTCAATTAGTCGGTCGTCATAAATTGGAAATCGGGAAACAACACATGAACAGAGAGAATGATTATAATCCATGTATCAGTTCATACGATATCTATAATGGATGAATATATGATCCCTTATCTAATGGATGCGTCATTAACTAGGTCAGAGTTCGACAACGACTTTTGAGAGCTACGATTTCTAGTCGGGTTCTGAAGTCGTACCTGCAATTATAGTTATTAGACTTATCTAAGTGGGAGACTGTTGGATTCGGTGTCTAAGCCCATAACTATAATTTGTCACACCCCAAAACCGGAACGGCGGAAACGTTCTGGGGCGGAGGACGTCATGTTTAGTATCACAAGACATGCATCATAGTAAGCAAAGTAATAAGCAACGATTTCATTAGAAAGAAAGTGTTTACAAAGTATTTGATTCACATAATATAGAATACATAGAAAATAACAAAAAGACATGAAGTTATACTGCTCCATCTTCTGAATCCCAGTGCGCGAACCTGTCTACTGGTCTCCTGAGAATACATGTTATTTTGAAAGCGTAGATCAGCATTTAAGCTGGTGAGTTCATAAGATTTTAGTGATGTAGTAAGTAGTAAGAAAGTTTGTAGAAAGTTGTAGTAAGTTGTAGTAAGTTTTGTTTAGAAAGTTTGCATGCTCCTCCAGAAAATCCTATATTTCCTGCTTTGATGAAAGATAAGTAAAAATGACTCTATAGTCCTTTCTATGAGTATTAAATGGATACAAGTTATATAAAACCCAGAGTAAACAAACAATCGGTTGTGTGTATCTGCCGTAAGCCCACAACTAAACAAGGAACAGGAAATGAGGCGGAAGACACACATCCCATTGTTTGTTAGATCATCGTTGTATATAACCCCTGTGTATTCACTCCATACTCATGGAGTTAACTGTAATAGTTCCTTTATATTTGATGAAAAGATCCTTTAAGAAAACCCTTATTTCTTATAATAAAATGATAAACACAGTAGTTCCTTCTATAATCACTTAGTTTATACTAGTTATATATAATCTAATTTCGAACAGATAGTAAATTGTGTGAATCTACCCTAAACCCACGACCAAACAAGGAACATGAAATGAAGCGGAAAGCACACATCCAACTACCTATCTGATATTAATTATATATAACCCTGGTGTATAAACTAATGTATTATAGAATTAACCACCTAAGGTCCTTTAAGTTTTACTGGTTTAATAAAATGGATTAAACCCTTTACTGGTTAAGTTTCTAGTTTTGTATTCCAAAAGTTCTTCATTTGAAAAGTATGTTTTGTACTAGAAAACGGTGCATTGGATTAGTGTCCTATGACATGGCCCATACATGGTACCCCTTATGATTACGTGGTGTATACGGAACATATATATAGCTAAGCTCGGATAGATAGTAGGCTGGGTGTATATGCTCTAAGCCCACTACCAAACAAGGAACATGAAATGAAGCGGAATGCACACATCCTACTACCTGTCGGACCCGATTAATATATATCCCTGAATGCATACACAAAGGAATCATAAAGTTAGCATTATAGATCCCTTTCTACTGAATGTACTAGACTCAACTGTTCTGTGTGTCGTTTGTAAAATGTAAGTTTTCCCTAGTTTATAACTATCTTGACTCGAAAATAGTTTGCATTAACTTTCAAGTGGAACTGTCACAAAATGAAAGTAATGGGAAATTATAAGTATACAGTTGTCTTTTGAATTGACATCCTGCAGTACTGATTACCTTAAAACATGTTTGTTTAATTAAGGTCAACATGTGATGAATAGTTCCCATACTAAACGTTCTCCCTGCAAGAGATTCTGGGAACCAAACGCGACTTCAGCAAACCTGTTGTTGAGCCGTGAAGTAGGCTCACATTAACGTTATATGATCATGTATACCCAATTTTACTATCACCTTTTGTTTAGAACAATGAGTTAGTTTTTCATTGGTATAATTAGATCTAGTATGTTCCTATGCTATAGCATCTTAGTATGTTCATTCTGTTATAGTATCTGAGTATGTTCTCTTTGTTATCGTGTATTGTTTCTACCTCCCTGTTTCTCTTTATAGTATGCTCTAGTATCTAGTATGAACTGAACCCCTAAACTATACCCCTCATAGTTTACTAGTATTTTACTTGAACTGTTACTGAAAAGACTCATTTTTCTACTAAGTTATGCTGATACTTTTAAAAATGGTGTTTTGCTAAACTATAAAGTAACATAACTTTAAAAGAGTTTTTGAAATGTTTTGATCACTTATAAAGGACATAAGAAATCTTTGAAAGATAATTATATCAAATAATTACGCAATTAACATTGTTTTCAACTTGTATTCCCCCCTTTAAAAGCATTTAAAACAGTTTAAAAGATTGATTACGGGGTATGAACTCACCCTGTGTAGGTGATTCAAACGAATACACGCGTAAGGATGAGAAGTTCCACGAATGAAGTCCTGAGACTTAACGAGTCCTAAATGACATATAATGACATATATTGACATAAATATAGTGTTTAGAAGCAACCAAATGCAAGAAAACACCTTACGGGACTAGGAAACACTTTGTCCAAGTGTTGGAATCACATGTGATTCACTAAATGGGAGTGTACATCCATATTGATGGGTGTGCGGCCATGGGTGTGCGGCCAGGAAGTGTGCGGCCGCACACTCATGATAAAAAGTGCACAAAACCGTTATCTAAAGGTGGGGAGGTTTGTGGGACAATTGCTCAACAAGTGGTGAAGCTAGAAACACATTTTGGAGGCCATTTTGGGGTCTTTTAAGGGGTGTACGGCCACACTTGGGTGTGCGGCCGCACACACCATACCAATATGAGTTATGGGCAGTTCTAAGGACTTAAACAAGTGTTCTTAACAAGATCTAAGCTTAACGAAAGGGTACTTACGATCCGGAAGCTCGAGAAGGTCCAAAATCGCCAAGAACAAGTGTGTGTGTCTTGGTGTTGAGAGCAAAATCGAGAAGGTCAAATGGATGAAGTCAAAGGATGTAACTAGTTTATGAAGATTAACAACAAATCGGGAGAAGAACACTTACAAACTCGAAGATCTAAGTTGAAAATTGGATGGTAGTTGAGAGCAAAATCGAGTGTACTGCCAGGAAAGGGGTGTGCGGCCGCACACCCATATGTGCGGCCGTACACTCCTGAGGGTGGAGTGTAAGGCTCGATTTTGGTGCCAGAGTTGTACGCGATCCATTCCTATACTCGAGGGTTGAATGTACTGAGCTTTGAACCTTTAAACGGACTCTAAACGAGGCTAAATGATAGCAGAAATGAGTCTGACACTCAGCTGAGCTGACTGGCTGAGCTTTACAAGGCAAAAATTTAAAAATTTTCGGGTTGTCACATCATCCCCCCGTTAGATGGAATTTCGTCCCGAAATTAGCTTCCTTAGCAGTACTACTGGGGTTGCGCTCCTCTGATTGGCAGAATACCTACTCGTAGACCTGGCATTTTGCCTTACTGTTCATGATAGGATTCATACTCGGTCCATCTATCATTACTTCGTGTATACAATTCGTATATAATTAGGATTAGTAAGACGGTCGAATGTGCGACTCTGCCCCAGGTCCACAACCAAACAAGGAACAGGAGATAAGGCGGAAACACACATACTAGATCTGCGTAATCATAATCATATACTACCCTCGCATATACACTTAATAGTGATAGGTGGGCTGTATTCGTCCTTAACCTCTGTGCTTGAACTTGGTCTGCTGGACGAGTGGTATTTCGGAAAGGTCTGTTGAACATACGACGACAAGGTTTCGGAAGACAAAGTACTCTTCGCACAAGTACTTCGGGGTTTAGAATACGAAAGACAAAACTGAGGTTTAGATCGGATTGTCCTTACGAATGACGAAGGTTTCGCGAACTTGACGATCGAGGCGATAGAAACATATGAACTTAGTATGGTGAAGACCACGCGAACTCATGACGAATGATAGCAACGGACTCTTTACTAAACAAAGTTTTGGCCGATTTGAAAGAAACGTTTGTTATACGATGATGTACTTCCCTAGTGTGCTCGAAAATGTACTCTTAGTAACTGTTCTAGTGCTTTCTGTTTTCCTCATGTTGTTAACACTTCTATGTATCGTACCGCGATGTGCACGTACATACTGTGAAAGTGCTTTGATAACTAATGTCAATACTTTAAACTACGATCCTCCTTGGTACCACTACGATCACCTGGGATATATAAGTTATGAATAATTAAGATGAACTAGACAGTCGACTAAGTAACTCTGCCTCAAATCCACAACCAAACAAGGAACAGGAATTAAGGCGGAATCACTCACTCTAAGTCTGCAAAATCTTAGCTATGCACAACCCTAGAGTACATACTACGCCATCATAGCTTCTCAGAACGGATCTCTTAGTTCTTTTTGAATACCGTGACCTATTTTAGTAAGTGAGTTATAATAATTAATTTTAAGTGTTATCCCCACGTTTTAATCTTACGTAAATATAAATTAATTTTCAAAGTAATTACTAGATCGAAAACGTACCGCTGCTCGATGGCGACTCCGAGGTCGATTCTCCTGCGGTGATCATCAAAATTCTTCCGTCGGCTCCTGAGTTCTTTGTTATCGGGCAGTCCTTCTGGTAATGTCCAGTCTCACCACAGCCATAGCAGGCTTGGTTTTCCTCAACTCCGGGGACTTGGGAGATCGGTTGAGCCGGTGCCCTGCAGAATCGGACTATGTGTCCCTTTCTGTGGCAGTTCAGACACTGCATTTCCCGACATACTCCGGTGTGGTGATAGTTTCACTTTCCACACTACGGGAGGGTTCCAGCATATCGACTGGCAGGTGTTGGAGTAGAAGGTGTTGTGGCGGCGTACATAGTACTCGTTTGTTCCTCCTGCGGGGTGTCCTTTATTCGCTTCTTCTTCCTTTTGTTCCCCGACTTCTGGCTATTGTCCTCTTCCCTCGATGGCTCGGGAATGGGGACTTCCATACCACGGCGGACTCCGTGGTCGATGAGTCGCTGAGCCAGGCGTTTAGCACTGTCAAATGTGGTTGGGTTAGAAGACAATACATCTCCTTGGATCGGGGCAGATAGACCCCAGATGTATCTTTCTATCTTCTTACTCTCCGGGGTAACCATCCCGGGGCATAGTGCCGCTAGATCGCTGAACCGGTTAGTGTAAGCTACTATGTTTGAGCCGGCCATAGTGAGCTCCCACAGTTCTTGTTCCAGCTTTTGAACTTCGCCCAACGGGCAGTATTCTTCCAGCATCAACTCTTTTAGGTTTTCCCAACCTATTGAGTTAGCCACTGATAGGGTCAGTGACTTTACATGGCTGGTCCACCATGTCAGGGCTCTGTCAGAGAAGGTGCAGGCAGCAAACTTCACTTTGCTCCCTTCAGGGCACGAACAGATTTCGAAGACCGAATGTAGTGGTGTTGATTATGATGGCATGTGCGGAATTAGAAAGATCTAGTGAATCATCATGTAAAATCAAGAACACAAGGAGTAAATAAATCTTTGTAAGCTCATATTAGATCTAGAAAGAATATACAAATGGGTTTGTACATAATTTCTCTCTCTAGTCTAACACTCCAAATGGTTCCTTACATAATGGGAGTCACTCACTTCCTATTTATAGGAAAGACTCAACCCATTTACACATACAAGAGGGTAAGCCTAAAACACTACATCCAAGAGTGACTTTGCACCCTAACATTCTCCCCCTCAAAGTTAGAATTGGATGTCCCGGCTTCAGTCTCCAACGAGCTAGCGTGATCAAGACCAAAACTCCCCTTCGAAGTAACACCGGTCTTCAAAATCCGCAAACGAATATCCGAGAAACCCGCTTCGAATACCCATCATTCTCCCCCTTTTTATAATCAAAAAATGATTATAAAACCCATTAAGGGTGAGAAGCGCTCGAGGAATGAACAATACAATACTCCCCCTTGATGTGTACCAAAAATGAATCTTCAAAAATCTTGCACGGAAAAACAATCACGAAAAAGCCACAAAAAATTTCCAATTTATGAATTTTTTTGACTTTTTGGGTGAAAGTTGCAAGATTTTTAAAAAACCGGGTAGAAATTGTCACTTTCTGAAACTTGCAGGGACCCATTGCGCCCAAAATAGCAAAATATGCAAAACTCTCCCCCTTTTTCAAAGCTGGGTAGAAAGCGTCAATTTGCACAAACTGCAGGGGCCTGAAATGCATTTTCTTTAATTTTCAGCAAAAACAGTCCTTTTTCGAAAATGGGTATGAACCGCCAAACATTCGAAGCCTCAGGGACTATTTTCGAAAATTCTGCCATTTGTGTTCCAAACATACGAAGAGTTGTCCCAAACATTCGAAAATTCAGAAAATTTTCGAATTTGGGTGAAAAGTGTCAAACATTCGAAACTTCAATTAATTTTGGAGGTTGCCAAATATTCGAAAGTTCAGGGGCTGAATTCGAAAATTCTGCTTTTTGATCAGAACATACGAAATTTTGATCATTCATACGAAGCCTTTTTCCATTTGTCAACCATTCGAAATTTGAGGGACTACATTCGAAAATTTTACTTCTCCATTCCAAACATACGAAAATTTTGCATCCAAACATACGAAAATTTTTCCTTCTCTCTCCCCTTCGTACGAAAATCATCTTCCCGAAAATTTTCTCTCTCCTCTTCGTATGATCATAGCACCAAATCCATAACCATATTAACGAAAACCCATAGCCCAGCATCAAAAATAAATCCTTCTTCTTCACTTCGTTAATCAGATAAAGAAGTCTTAACACCATTTTAATGAAAACCCAAAACAACTATTGAAGATTCGTACCGAATGCAAGATCTGTTCGTCCCCAAACCATCTGTTCGTCAATCAACCCCAAGACGTCTTTTCCCAAATCGAATTCGTTATTAGCCTCCATATATGCAAGAATCAACTTTCCCATTCGATTTCCAGCATAAACCAACAATCGAAATTGATATCAGGAGACGAACAACCGAAGATATAAGTCAAAATTGAATTTGACTCTAAAACATAAACCCATTCAACTCAAATTGAACTCCCAAATCAAAACAATTTCGTCATCAGTAAGCCAACGACCACTATATTTCAAAATCAAAAGACGAATCCTTTCACCTTTATCAGACCCTTGATTCACAAACCTCAATAACGAAATCAAAACAATCGACTGATAGTCTTCAAACATACGAAACTCAACATCAATTCTCAATTTTAAATCAAATCAATCAAACTTCAACAGTAATTCCAAGTCGATTCCAACTTACGGTTTTCACAACCTAAGTCTTCCCAATCGACAATCAATTTCAAACAATTTCCGACGAACTCAAGAGCCATTGAAAATCGAGTAACGAATCCAAGATCTGGTAACACAACAATTTTCGACTCTCAAATCCAAAAGAAATCGAAAGCAATACTCAAATCAAAAACGATTTCAAAGATAAATGGCTCATTCAAAACCAAACACAAATATGAGTCAATTTTGACTTTCGTGTTGACTGTTTATCGTTGGAAGTCGGAACTCAATTAACGAGTGTGTTCATTTGATTCAAATTGGGCTAATTAAACAAATATTATCTGATTTGTTAATGTGGGCTCAAGGAAAAATCAAACGAATAGTAACAGATTTTCAACATAATGGACTCAATATAACAATGAACAGTAAACAAAAATGATTTGGTGAATTGGATTGGGCTCATGATGAACAGTGACATTCGAATGAAAAAAAACTTGAGAATACGATTTTGATTTTGATTTTCAAATGAACATAAAAAAAATTGGGATTTGATTTAGATTTTTGAGAATTTGATCTAAACAAAAATAATTGGAACAACAATGGGGTTGAAACGGATTAGATCCAGTGAGGCAAATTGATCAAAAATTGAAAAACGTAAAGTACAAATCAAAATCATGGACGTTTTGGAATCCATTTGAGAATTTGAGATACCTTTTTGACGAATCGAGTTCCGTTTTCAACGAAAGAATCAAATTTAGAAGATCTTGGTTCTTTTGTTGGAATGAGGAAATCTCCAATTTGAACATTGTACCACCCATTATGCGAGATGTAGAACTCGTTCTTCGTGTTCTTCAACGATCCAAGAACATCTTCAAAAGAACTATAAACACATTTGGGTTTTGACTTCAAATTCAATGCAACCTTTGGAGATTGTTGCTTTGGAACCCAAATTTTCTTCACGGATTTAGACTTCACAACATTTGGCAATTTTTGTGAGTAAACCCGCTTGTTTTTCCGATTAATCTTCTTCTTCTTTTTCTTTCTCATCTTTTTGCATCTTGAAGACTTGATTTCATGAACAAACCCACTTTCCACAACTTCAACTTTATGAGTTTGAATCAAATCTTTTGGAGTTTGATACTTGTGAATTTCTTGGATCACTGGCTTCCGATAAGGAATCATTCCTTCAAACGAATCACAAGAACACAAAATATCATCGGTTTGAACTCCAATCGAGCAAAAAACTTTTTCATCATGAAAATCAACTTGAACTCCTTTTTCTTGAACATCAAGAACATCAAGAACATCTTCAACAAACATAAGAGCATGAAGATCACTTGGGTTATCAATAAGAGAAATGAAATACTTATCAAACAATTCTTTTTCCTTTCCTTCATTTTTATCTCTCTCATTCGTCAAGTTATGGCAAACTTTAGTCAAGCATTCAATCTTTGAAAGTGGTTGAAAAATCAATCCTCCATGATCATCCTTCAAACCTCCATAAGAAATCAAAGTATCCCATGAAATCATCAAACCTTTCAATATTAATCCAATGAATTGTTCTAAACCGATTTTGTATTTGACATCTTTAACGATCACAATCCAAGAATCATACTCCAAGTAAACCGCCATTTTTGATCACTAGAACTTGAAGATTTCTAGAGAGAGAAAGTGATTTTGAATGAGTTTTCTAGAGAGAGAAAGTAAAAATCACTTGAATTCTAGTGAAGAAAATCGAATTATGAATAGAATCAAAGATGAATTCGATTTCTAGAATCCAAAAACTCTCTAAAACATGAAGATCAAAGATCAAAAAATGAATCACCAAATCTAGAAAGCCATCAAGGATCAATTCTTGATCCAATCAAGAACACCCGCTCTGATACCAATTGTAGTGGTGTTGATTATGATGACATGTGCGGAATTAGAAATATCTAGTGAATCATCATGTAAAATCAAGAACACAAGGAGTAAATAAATCTTTATAAGCTCATATTAGATCTAGAAAGAATATACAAATGGGTTTGTCACAATTTTTCTCTTTAGTCTAACACTCCAAATGGTTCCTTACATAATGGGAGTCACTCACTTCCTATTTATAGGAAAGAATCAACCCATTTACACATACAAGAGGGTAAGCCTAAAACACTACATCCAAGAGTGACTTTGTGACTTTGCACCCTAACACCGAATCTGTTTTCTCGAACCATCGCATCAGAGCGATGACTCCACCATTTCCATCGAAGGAATTGGGTTTGCAGTTCATGAAGTCTTTATACGAACACTCCCTTGGGTGTTCGTGAGTAACTCCGAGGTTGATTAAGTGGGTACCGCTACCAGATCCGAGGGTACCACTTTCATCGAAGTGAGCTAGAGCAGTTGCCACTGCGGAGGATATCGCTGCTTGAAGAGCAGCAGGATCGAATTGCGACGGTGGAGTTGGAGTTATCGGAGTAGCGCATCTGTTTGATCTCCGAGGAGGCATCTTTGCTAAAAGAATACAAAGGTGAGATGGAATAAGTCTAAAGCAATGGACATAAGTCGAAAGCTGAAAAGACAAGGTTATCCTAGTTCTGGGTGTATCGGGTCCTGACTTCCACAGGTTTCTGGAAACAATTCATAATAGAGTCTATACCAAATAAAGTGTATGAATTTGAAATGGCTATCCTCGAATGAATATATGTTACCTGAATAACTGTTACCAACTGCATGTAAGAAAATAATCCTAACACATAATGTGAGCAGTGTCTCCACTCGCTCATTTAGTTAAACAAGATTATTATTTATTAGTGTGACGCATAAGACGTTTTGGGTACTTCGGATGATCCTTCTTGGAAAACTTCTCATGAACTTGCTGTTGTTCCTCCTTGACTCATCTGTTGGCTGCTATGAGGAAGTGTTTACATCTATCTGGGTTTGTCGTATGAGAATGGAAGTGTCTAGAGAATCTAGGAGATTAAGTGAAACCTTAAGGGGTGATCCTTATAGAGTCCTTCTATAATTGCACAATGTATACAAGTTGTATATAATTTAAGATTAAATAGACCTTCGAATAAGTGATCCTACTCCAAAACCACAACCAAACAAGGAACAGGTGGTGAAGCATAGATCACAAATGCTAAGTCTATAAAATCTCAATTATATATAACCTTGGGAGTATACATTGCAAGATTATAGACCTATCCGTAAAGGTCTTTTAAGTTATCACATAAGTTATTTATATAGTGCCTAAAATACTCCTATAGTATTTTAACGTAATGTACTTGGTATGTTTTAAACTTGTTATCGTGTTATAGTATCATAAAATACTCCCATAGTATCTTATCTTTATGTTATGATCTAGAATTCTCTTGAATATAGTTAGGTAAGTTTTAAGCCTGTTGCAACACCACATCACTCCCAAACACATGTCGGTCACATCTCGAATGAATATTGTTGATCAGGCTATATTGATCCTAGCTATGATTACATAACTGTCCAGGTTTGACCGCAGTGTTCAACCTTTAAATACTTATGTTATGTTCTTCTTGTGATACTTGTTCTAGTATGTATATATGTATAAGCAAGTATGTATACTTTTATAAGGTATCATTATATATTTAAAATATATTCTTATCCAGAGCACTTCCGCCCCATTGTATTTATAGTTGTATATCTTTTATCGGTTGATATACTTAGTTCACTATAAACAATGCTCTGATACCAATCTGTCACACCCCAAAACCGGAACGGCGGAAACGTTCTGGGGCGGAGGACGTCATGTTTAGTATCACAAGACATGCATCATAGTAAGAAAAGTAATAAACAACCATTTCATTAGAAAGAAAGTGTTTACAAAGTATGTGATTCACATAATATAGAATACATTGCAAATAACAAAAAGACATGAAGCTATACTGCTCCATCTTCTGAATCGCAGTGCGCGAACCTGTCCACTGGTCTCCTGAGAATACAAGTTATTTTCAAAGCGTAGATCAGCATTTAAGCTGGTGAGTTCATAAGATTTTAGTGATGTAGTAAGTAGTAAGAAAGTTTGTAGAAAGTTGTAGTAAGTTGTACTAAGTTTTGTTTAGAAAGTTTGTCTGTTCCTCCAAAAAATCCTATATTTCCTGCTTTGATGAAAGATAAGTAAAAATGACTCTACAGTCCTTTCTATGAGTATTAAATGGATACAAGTTATATAAAACCCAGAGTAAACAAACAATCGGTTGTGTGTATCTGCCCTAAGCCCACAACCAAACAAGGAACATGAAATGAGGCGGAAGACACACATCCCATTGTTTGTTAGATCATCGTTGTATATAACCCCTGCGTATTCACTCGGTACTCACGGAGTTAACTGTAATAGTTCCTTTATATTTGATGAAAATATTCTTTAAGAAAACCCTTATTTCTTATAATAAAATGATAACCACAGTAGTTCCTTCTATAATCACTTAGTATATACTAGTTATATATAATCTAATTTCGAACAGATAGTTAATTGTGTGAATCTGCCCTAAACCCACAACCAAACAAGTAACAGGAAATGAAGCGGAAAGCACACATCCAATTGCGTATCGGATATTAATTATATGTAACCCTGGTGTATAAACTAATGTATTATAGAATTGACCACCTAAGGTCCTTTAAGTTTTACTGGTTTAATAAAATGGATTAAACCCTTTACTGGTTAAGTTTCTAGTTTTGTATTCCAAAAGTTCTTCATTTGAAAAGTATGTTTTGTACTAGAAAACGGTGCATTGAATTAGTGTCCTATGACCTGGCCCATACATGGTACCCCTTATGATTACTTGGTGTATACGGAAGATATATATAGTTAAGCTCGGATAGATAGTAGGCTGGGTGTATCTGCTCTAAGCCCACTACCAAACAAGGAACATGAAATGAAGCGGAATGCACACATCCTACTACCTGTCGGACCCGATTAATATATATCCCTGAATGCATACACAAAGGAATCATAAAGTTAGCATTATAGATCCCTTTCTACTGAATGTACTAGACTCAACTGTTTTGTGTGTCGTTTGTAAAATGTAAGTTTTCCCTAGTTTATAACTATCTTGACTCGAAAATAGTTTGCATTAACTTTCAAGTGGAACTGTCACAAAATGAAAGTAATGGGAAATTATAAGTATACAGTTGTCTTTTGAATTGACATCCTGCAGTACTGATTACCTTAAAACATGTTTGTTTAATTAAGGTCAACATGTGATGAATAGTTCCCATACTAAACGTTCTCCCTGCAAGAGATTCTGGGAACCAAACGCGACTTCAGCAAACCTGTTGTTGAGCCGTGAAGTAGGCTCACATTAACGTTATATGATCATGTATACCCAATTTTACTATCACCTTTTGTTTAGAACAATGAGTTACTGATTCATTGGTATAATTAGATCTAGTATGTTCCTACGCTATAGCATCTTAGTATGTTCGTTCTGTTATAGTATCTTAGTATGTTCTCTTTGTTATCGTGTATTGTTTCTACCTCCTTGTTTCTCTTTATAGTATGCTCTAGTATCTAGTATGAACTGAACCCCTAAACTATACCCCTTATATTTTACTAGTATTTTACTTGAACTGTTACTGAAAAGACTCATTTTTCTACTAAGTTATGCTGGTACTTTTCAAATGGAGTTTTGCTAAACTATAAAGTAACATAACTTTAAAAGAGTTTTTGAAATGTTTTGATCACTTATAAAGGACATAAGAAATCTTTGAAAGAAAATTATATCAAATAATTACACAATTAACATTGTGTTCAACTTGTATTCCCCCCCTTAAAAGCATTTAAAACAGTTTAAAAGATTGATTATGAGGTATGAACTCACCCTGTGTAGGTGATTCAAACGAATACGCGCGTAAGGATGAGAAGTTCCACGAATGAAGTCCCGAGACTTAACGAGTCCTAAATGACATATAATGACATATATTGACATAAATATAGAGTTTAGAAGCAACCAAATGCAAGAAAACACCTTACAGGACTAGGAAACACTTTGTCCAAGTGTTGGAATCACATGTGATTCACTAAATGGGAGTGTACGGCCATATTGATGGGTGTGCGGCCGCACACTCATGATAAAAAGTGCACAAAACCGTTATCCAAAGGTGGAGAGGTTTTTTGGGACAATTGCTCAACAAGTGGTGAAGCTAGAAACACATTTTGGAGGCCATTTTGGGGTCTTTTAAGGGCTGTACGGCCACACTTTGGCGTGCGGCCGCACACACCATACCAATATGAGTACTGGGAAGTTCTAAGGACTTAAACAAGTGTTATTAACAAGATCTAAGCTTAACGAAAGCGTACTTATGATCCGGAAGCTCGAGAAGGTCCAAAATCGCCAAGAACAAGTGTGTGTTCTTGGTGATATTTGAAGATCTGTACAAAATATGATTTCAAATGGATGAAATCAAAGGATGTAACTAGTTTATGAAGAATAACAACAAATCGGGAGAAGAACACTTATAAACTCGAAGATCTAAGCTGAAAATCGGATGGTAGTTGAGAGCAAAATCGAGTTCTAGGCTTGGGATGGTGAAAAGGGATTAAAGGAGGCTGAGTTCTACCTTTGTACACTTGAGTGTGCTGCCAAGAGAGGGGTGTGCGACCGCACACCCATGTGTGTGGCAGTACACTCCTGAGGTTGGAGTGTAAGGCTCGATTTTGGTGTCAGAGTTGTACGCGATCCATTCCTATACTCGAGGGTTGAATGTACTGAGTTTTGAACCTTTAAACGGACTCTAAATGAGGCTAAATGATAGCAGAAATAAGTCTGACACTCAGCTGAGCTGACTGGCTGAGCTTTACAAGGCAAAAATTTAAAAATTTTCGGGTTGTCACATAATTGGTAGGTACTTGACCCGAGAGTAGCATGGTCCATTTGGGTTGCCTTCACCAGAACAATCTGATAGGATGGATATTTGAGAAAGACGTTATTTATGATTTATTAATATATTACAAGTATAATATATTAATTGTGAAATCATATTATTTAATTAGTATTGATCAAGAAGAAATTTGGAATTAACTTAGTGATCAAAAGAGACTAATTAAATTAACGGGGACTGATTATGTAAATCAGTGATATATATATATATATATATATATATATATATATATATATATATATATATATATATATATATATATATATATATATATATATATATATATATTGTGTTTGGGCTATTGATCCATGTTGGGCAAAGTTTTTTGTAAGTATCCATGAAGAGTTAGCCCACATGAGATATGGATCATAAGCTAAGTGTATGGATTAGGGTTTACCCATGACTCTTGGAATCCTACACTATATATGTGTTATCCCTTAGCCAAAATCGGTTACCCTAAGCACTCTAAGAGTTCTAAGAGAACCCTAGCTGATTTTGGTGGTGCTTAACCTCTCTCTCAAAGTCTTCCTTTGTTCATGGTGTTTGTGAACCATTTGAGGCATCACACTTGAGGTGCTAAGCTCTTGAAAGGCCAAGAACTACAAACTACATCAAGAGGTATTCATCTAACTTGATTTTATATGGTATATCCTCTATTGTATGCTAGTCAGGATGTATGCTTTGGAAAAATTCAAATTGCATGTATAAATAGAGAAAACATAGATCCAAAACATATAGGGTTGCATGTGCACCATAAGAGTATTATAGTGCTTAAATCCCAACAGAAGCATCCCTCCATGTCAGATAACCACCTCATGGTTATGATCGGGTCCTGAACCCCATCGAAGGTCGGGGGCTTCGTGTTATCGAAGTCCCGGTACTGGAAGTCCCGACCTGCCCCTGCACCTGTAGCCGCCACAATTACGGAGGCTGTAGCAGATATCTCAGCAATGGCTGCGTATCTGTCATCAAAGTACTCCATCATCGCGGTCTTGACAGACCTGAACATCTCCGGAATCTGACCCCGGACTATCTCAATCACCTCCTCTCGGATGATCTCCCTGACGCGATCCTCTGTCAACGATGACCTATCCTGGCTGCCAGCTCCTGATCCTGACCCGGATCCCGTCTCAAATTGCCTCGTAACCACCATACTGAAAAATATACCAGGAATATATCAGACATTCCGTATAATAACGGGGAACCAACTCCCGAAAAAACCCTAGGGGTTGTGACCTCCCTGCTACGCGTATGCGTCCTTTGCTTTCAGTAGTACATGCCCATACTACCTTCCACACCTACCCATATATGTCTCAAGTATCATCACAACACCCTAACAATATACATAAATATAGGCGAGCGCTCAATCCTCACTCCTAGAGGAAGGCTAAATATCTCATAACTGGCCGACTGACCCCGCACAACTCATCCATGAAACTTCCACCAACCCTGCAGCACTCGTGTATGCTAGCCATACATAATGCTGGACCCTATAGACATTTGAATATCTGATCCTACCCTAAGCCCTTCATCAAACAAAAACAGGAAAAAAGGCTAAACCGAACATTCTCAGGCTATAAGATCTTAGTTATGTACAACTATGATGCATAGACTAAGCAACTACAGTAATGATGTCAATCTCAGACAAGGAAAACCATAAGCTATCAAGCATCATATAATCAGGCAATTCTAACATGCAATTCCTGAAGATCCCTAGCCTATCACTAACATGTTGTTCTAACATATCACAATATCAAATAACAGTACGGTATTTTGGGGTCTACTTACTGGCTCTGGCTGATCGTACACTCTGCATCCTCCTTTGGTATTTTGAAAACCATTTGAAAATATTTTCCTTAGTTTGAGACTGGATTCACACGAGTGTTCCTCCAATTCGCTCAAACCAATGCTCTGATACCAACTTGTAACATCCATCAAATTCATAAAATTTTTAAAACTTTTTCAAGCACCCAAAAACCATTACTTATTACAAATTGTTTTCAAAATAGTTTCATATCATAGTATCCAAGAAATCAACATCATAACATGTGAGGAGGTGCACGATCAAGCCTTCGCCTTCTCGCGATCATCCGATGTACCTGAATCAAAATCAACAACTGTAAGCCCGAAGCTTAGTGAGTTCCCCCAAAATGTCCGCACAACAAATAACACACATATAATAACAACATAATATGGGCCCAATCAACCATCGGGTTGGAATGCCCCATGCCCTCAACCATCGGGTTGGAATGCCAACATACTATGGGTCCAATCATCCTCAGGATGGTATACCCGCGGCCCACAACCATATGGTTGGAATGCCCACATACTATGAGTTCAATCATCCTCGGGATGGAATACTCTTGGCCCACAACCATCGGGTTGGAATGCCCCGGTATGTTGGCTCTTGTACAAAGCAGAAAAGCCTCAACCACCAATCAATCATGTGCACATATATCAGATAATCACATAACAATCTACAGACAATCAATGTTAGGATACCGATCTAACCAATCATAACAATACATAAACATCTTATCTAACAGGATACTGATCTAACAGATCTCACTAATAATATCGAGTAATGAATGTAGAATTAGAGTAACGAGAATTAAGAACACCGAGAGTAAATAAGATCTTCTTTCAGCTCAATTATGCTTCACGATTACAAAGAGAGAATAGACAAGACAGACTCCCAAAACTCTTATCTAACTCTAAGTAACATTTCCGATTTATAGGAAAACAGTAAAGCATACAAAAAATTACAAAGGACTAAGCTTTCTAGTTTCGACACAAAATTCCTTTGTAAAATAACATTACATTTCGACACCTTACAATATAATTTTGACCCTTACAATCTCCCCCTTTGTAAGCAGTGTCGAAATCAGTTGATCAAAACCTTAGCAGCCAAGTGTAATGTTCTTCGAATCTCAGCATACCAATTCATCACCTTCTTTAGTTCCGCCTTACCTCCATCATTATTCTTCTTACAATTATTCAGACTAACAATTAAGTTCGTATACTGAGCAGTTGTATATCTTTCAGTTTTGCTTGTTTGAAAAAAGAACTTCGATGGTTTTTCCTTCTTATTCTTCCCAGCAAAAACTATACCAAAAGGCTTCAAACATATTTCACCATCCACATACTTCTTCATCTGAGTTTCACTCAATGCCTTGATTTTAGGAGCAACGACTTCCTTTTCCATTGTAGCAGCCAACTCAACGTCTGTCATAGCAAGACAATCATAGTAATTGTCTATGAAACGTTTTATATGACCTAGACCCAATTTCAACACATCCTTGCTTGTGTTTTGGAGTTTAGAAGCATCCAAATCCTTGAGTATATATGCAACTTGGATCAAATCATTCAAGTTCATCAAAGGAAAATCAGCAATGGAAAATTCTAAAGTTTCTTTGTTTGCCCTCACTACATGATATCGAAAATTTTGAAGCATATTTTCGAACATTTCCCCTTTCGATATACCAAGTACTCGAACAATTTTCGCCAGTGACCAAACCTCTTCTTGTTCCTTCCCCAACAGTGCATGAAATCTCAGCTTCATGTGAGAAAAAGCATCCTTGTTCTCAAATCTGTTCACTACCTTGTATTGAGCAGTGAGAAACATCATCTCATTGATAGGAAAATCAAGTTGATTCATATCTGAGTTCTCAATTGCATAACTCTTTCTTGGATTTTTCTTGAATTCATACATTTCGGTGTATGCAACTCTTGCTTCAATGTTTTCATAACTATGCATTTTTATTGGATCACCTTTGTGTTGGGTTTTAGTATACTACAACATCCTATGGTGCACATACAACCCTAAATACCTTGGATCTATGTTTTCACTAATTATACATGCAAATGGTTTCCAAGGTATTAATCTTACAACTAGCATGCATTTAACATAAACCATATAACATACTAGTTAGCATAACATACCTTTCATGGAACTTAAAGTCTTGGTATATTTGGCCTCAAAGAGCTTAGCCCCAATAGTGTGGAAGCCTCAAGTGGAATCACAACACATCATGGACAAAGGATGAACTTGAGAGAGAATTCCATGCACACAAAAACCACCATGAACTCCAAGAAGATACAAGTGGCGATTTTGGGCAATGAAGTATCTATTTATATGTGGGATTTCTAGGGTCATGAATATAACCCAAATCCATACCCATGGGTTTTATGATCCATGGTTCATGTGGCCCAACTCTTTATGTATCCATACATAAACTTGGTCCAACATGGATCATAAGCCCAACACATATAAATATAACTAATTATCATAATTAGTCCCCATAGATTTAATTAGTCTCTTTTGATCACTAAATTAATTCCAAATTAATTCTTGATCAATACTAATTAAAACATATGATTTCATATTAATATATTATAACTTATAATATATTAATAAATCATATATAACCTCTTCTCTCAAAAGTCCATCCTAACAAATTGTCCTGATGATATGCAACCCAAATGGACCATGCTACTCTCTGGTCGAGTACATACCAATAATAGTTATGGGCTTAGACACCTAATCCAATAGTCTCCCACTTTGATAAGTCTAAAACTATTATTGCGTATGACTCCAAAACCCGACTAGCAATCGTAGCTCATAAAGTCGCTGTCGAACTCTGAACAAATCAATGACACGTCCATTAGATAAGGGATCATATATTCCTCCATTCTAGATATCATATGGACTGAGATATGGATTATAATCATTCTCTCTGTCCATCTGTTGTTTCCCGATTTCCGATTTATGACGACTGACTAATTGAACAAATCAAATTAGTCCAGGCCCGGCCGAGCACTTACGTTTGTCATCACCAAATCATCGAGGGGCCCATAGATATCGCTTTTATCCCTCCAAGGGTAAAAGGAATGGATAAACTTCGACTCATATGCTTGTTCTACTACTTGTTGAATCATACACAAAGGCACGTTTTATAACATCGAGTTACCAAATGCGTTTACGTGCAATCAATGTATAACCAACTCATAGGCAACAAGTCATATCTCTAGGTTTGAAGAATATAAGATATTATCGTCTCATGATCACTCGTGATAAAATCCATGAAGTGATTCAAATGAGCGTGGGTTGAATCCAATACTCGAATCCCTATTCCAGGAGTACTCATGAATGTTGCAGTAACTCTTACTATGTCCACTACCTTGGACATCTACAAACCCGATTCATGACAGTCTTGCCTTAATACCTACTTCCAACATATTATCGACTGTGGATGGTTTGAATAACTTAATCATTCGGAAAGAATAACCTAGTTATTCTGGAAGTCAAAACATGCAAAGTGAAACACAAGAATAATACTAATCCTCTATGGTCCCAAGCACCTTTGAGAGTAAATAAAACACCTTTTATTTAAACACCATATTGATTACTCATTATTCATTGTATAATGTTTCAAATAATCAACTTTATACTTGAATTAAAACAATAGTTGTCCCATGCTCCAAGCATGTAAACTATGTTTTCTAAACACTAGTCATGCCATACACCAAGTATGCACACTATGTTTAACTATGATCTTTACTTTGTGAAATAGATCAACTGAACATGATTCCAATGATGCCCATTTCACAATCCCAAATCCTCATTGTAAATGTAAGAATTCCAAATTCCTGCCATTTACCGAAATTTGATAGATTCTAAACTTACATGCATTGATCCTCTTGTAATGATTATGCACAAAGTCACAAAGACTTGTCAACAATCATTACAGGGTATTCCAATGGAGATCAATTCCATGGAAACGAAGTCTCACATTCAAAGTACATTCCTTTGAACATCCTTCTTGCATTAAGTTTTCTAATCTTACAAAGATTTGAAGAACAACTTCCACCTATGGAAACCTTTCCAGATTCCCATTTTGACTATCACTTCTGAACAAGAGTTACCTCTTTTCCGAATATGTCAATATGGTCCTTCCAAAATTAACACTTATACTTCCAACTGTCCATGAGCAACCAATCTTTGGTAAGCCTCAGATTGTCCTCGACAATTGCTTAATCATTTTAGTCATATCCAATTCTAGACTTTTCCCTTCTTAATGCCCTGAGCATTTGGAAAATTTAGAAATGATAAATATTATAGCACACGTAATCAATCCTACATCTGAAGCATATGGGACACGATTCATGATGTCTCACATAAAGACGTGATCATAGACCACTCTTTTGCTACAATATTTTTTATTTGCCATGTTTTCAAAATTTGACTATGAAGAGGGATGTCGTAATCATGATCGAATTTTGAGAACGCAATATATATAGAATTTCCTTGTGTTGAACCATTCCAACATAAAATTCATATATATATCCTTGAATAAAGATGATCAAAATCTTAATCTAAGCTTTTAGAATTGAAATGAAGTATAATTTCCTCTCCCTTAATTATAGCAAAACAACTTTTCCCAATTGAAACCTTTTGTTTTCTATAATTAACACTTAACATAATGGTCATGCTCCCACTTACATGATAATTATTAGCACAACACTTATGCTCCCACTAGCTTTGACATGTACTCAGAAATCAGCTGGACTTCTAGAAATCAATACTTTATTGACTTCCTTAACAAAGTTCAGTTTTCTGATACGAGATGCTTTGATAAGAATTTATCAAATTCATACACCTTTCCTTAGATAGCTCATATGTGTGTCTAAACAATTTTAGAACTATGAAAAGGGATGTCGTAATCATAGTCTCAATTGTTTAGACCTTTGCCACTTCTCACAAGTCCATGTTAGTGTGCCGGTTAACCACACACGCTCCACTAACGACTTTGAGAATGCAAATAACACAATTGCTATCTACTTAAAATCTACTTAGTGAAAGCGTTTCCTCACCATCATTTTCATGAATCGGAGAGAAACCTTATGAAACTTAGATTTTATGGTGAATGAGTCCCTGTCCATGTGAATTTGTCAAAACCATAATCACAAGACAAGGTTAGTGACAAATCCAACCTCATATGGATTGAACTTGTGCAATCTTAACTTCTTGCCAACTGGCAGCACAAGGGCCTGCCATTGTTTCCAAGTTGTTATGCAACCAATTGAGAACTCTCAGAACTCCTATTCAAAGCCAACTTTAACTGGAATAGGCACAGAAATGTCAACACGATAAGTTATAAACCTCAAGTCGTGTGCTAGTGAAGAACTTCAGGTTTTTATTCTTGATTAGTTATTGGAACTTTCAAGAGCTTTAAGACTCCCACTGTCCTCTTGACATATAAGACTCTCTTATCAAGAACCATTTCTTATCAAGGATCAGTACAGATTCTTATCAAGTCTAACACTTCACATAATTGGCCTTAGTTGGTCTCTGTTTAACCCAAAACATCACAACTTACCAATTTCAAATGTACAAGAGTAGAGACACATTTTACTCTTACACTTGACAAGTGTTACAAACCTTCCTTAAGATATGTCACTCGAGTTACAATCTTGGAGTATGACTCTAAGACTTGTTATGGAACGAAGTATGATTCATATTTTTGGTTTTAACCATTTCAACAATCCACGATTTCTCTTCTTAGCCAAACAAATGCACTAAGATGTCCTTAGAGAAACAATTGTGATATGGTTTCATAATCACTAAGATAATCATAAAACAAGATACTTCAGTACTCTCCCATTTTTTCAGATTGGAGAAACTTTTATCTTCCTGTCTTATTTGATTCTTCTTATTCGTTTTGCCTAACATTGATACTTTTCCAATGTTTCAGAATATACTTAAACTTGTAAGTATAACCATATTTACTAAGCTTTAGTAAATCATGACGAATAGTCTTATCGATCTTTGTGGTGGACTTGACCAGTGCACAAGAATGTGTACTCGATCCCTTAGTCCTTTACTTGACTCACATATACATGTAAACAAGGAATTAGTCTTAATTTTCCAAAGATGAAAATTCTCATTCTTCATACAACTTGCATGATTCCAAGTTTCTACCCAACTGAAACTTGGGTGATGAGAATCTTTCCTTATTTGGTAAATTATGACACTACCACAGTCGAGAGAATCAAATCCATTTTCCAATATTGCTATCAATGGAAACATATAAACAACAATTTCTCACCAAATGCCACTGTAAGGATACTTTAAAATAAATAAAATCAAAACTTTTCTTTTATTTTAAATCTTTGCGGAAAAACTTATCCTTACAATGCAAATGCATGTGAAAAACTATGTTGTTATGTATTCCTAAGCAATCTATCACAACTCTTTAAGTAACAGCTCAAAATTCTTCCTTTAAGCTTCCTCTTCACTTTGATTCTTAAAACATCAAAATGTGATCTAGTCACATCATGTAATAAGAATCTCCAAATAGGAACTTAATAGAGTTAGACAATGGACTTTTCCTGAAGTAAAGTCAAACTTATTGACTTTACCATCCTAATGACCTTTCAGGTAAATTTGGCAGCTTCGCAACCAATGCCCCTTCCTTTGGCAATAGAAGGTTTGGGAAGTCGATATTTTAATCAAATTTGCTTTTATCAGTGCTCAAAATCATTGCTGACTCAGCAGCACCAAGCAAATAGGTAAGATCATTAAGGGTCAAGTCATGGTCTGTCACATAGTAGTCCCAAAGGAACTCACTATGTGACTTAGAAAGTGATTGAACATCCAACTTTCTCAAGACTTTGACACCCAACTCTCCCGGCTTGTCAATACGTGACTTCATCTCCAAGATGTGATCACACATAGACCTTGCTTGCCAATAGGGCTTGAGTGACCTTGAACTTGTGGGTTAGGGAGAATAATTGGAGGGGGTGGAGGAAGTGAAATTCCAAGAGATTTGAGAAGATCATAGATGTCTAAACTAGACATATACAATGGGAGATATTCAAGTTAGTTGATTTTTAAGTCCTTAATAAAACACCCAATATGAAATATTAAGGCTAGGACCCAACACAATATTTTACAACTTGGAAGAGGGATGTCGTAATCCAAGCTATAAAATATTTGAAGGTAGGCGAATGACGATTCACTAATTTCCACCATGAAAAACGAAATAATTTATTAGGTTTTAATTGGTTTTGAAACTCCTAGATCTTTTGAGATTCATTGAACTTTTCAATGGCATGTTTCAATCTCGATTGTGCCCTCTCAAATTTTGTGACTGGGATGCCGAGGATCACAAAACAAGGTGTGAATAACCATGCAAATTCACTTGGTACCCTTAATATTATCACCTAATCAATGTGCCGGTTAACCACTCACGCTCCATCGATCTATGATAAACATTAAGTCACCCTTTGCCATCCTTACTAGTCCAAGTTAGTGTGCCGGTTAACCACACACGCTCCACCAAAAACTTGGTAAGGTACAAAGTGTGAATTTCATGGGTTAGCACCAAATTCACATTTTCGTAAGTAACTAAGATTGGGAATTTATAAGTGTTTAGTTACTTAGTATTTATCATTAATACTGTTAATGAAGGGAGAATTATAGTCCTTGTCCTACCCGTTCGGCTAACGACCCTCCCCTAGTCAAGGAAGCGGTGGGTGAGAGTGGACACCCATTAAACTGCCATTTTATAGGCAGTAACCTTATACCCCCCTTATAGACCGGCTTCGTGAATGAGGCCTACTAACGGTAAGACTGACTTTTACTCTTATACATATATATAAATATTAAACCTATAATATTATAATAGTATAAGGGTTGAATTTTAAACTATTAAAATTCTAAGGGTTTAACTTGGAACTAAAGTATTCATGGGGGGAAACTTTACAAATTCCAAAACTTGAGGGCAAGTTTTGAAGAATTCAAAACCATTTAATTCCATAACTTATGTGTTTAAAGTAGTTTTAATTAAAACTCTTCAAGTTCCATAACTTGAGGACAAGTTATGGAAGACTTTAAACTATTAAAGAATGTAACTCTTCTTCTTTTGTAACTTATGCAACTAATTAAGGTTACACATTTTTATTATTTAATGAAGTGACTCTTGAACCTCCATAACTTGAGGACAAGTTATGGAGTCATAAAACCATTTAATGAGGACAAGACTCTTCATTTTGTAACCTTTGCCAACTTTATGAGTTTTAAGAAACTTAAATGTGACCTTTCATGTAACTTGAGGACAAGTTACACAAACACATTTTAGAATCAACTCTTAGATTAAAATGGATTAAAGACACATAATCAATTAATTTTTTTCTATTAATCTAAGCAACTCATATGAACAAAGATAATTCACATCAAACTTTTTCATGTAACTAGCATAACTTTTAAACTAACACAAAACATGAATCTATTGACAATTATCTTTGAAATTGGATTAGCATGAACATTACCACATCAAAAACAAGTTTATAAGGTCAAAAACAGCTTACGGTAATGTTCCTAGTCCAATTCCAGCCAAAACAGTCGAATATATGCTGTCTGGGGGTCCAACTCGTCGAGTGCATGAACCAACTCGGCGAGTTGGATGCATTTAGCCTTGGACTCGTCGAGTCCCTTCATGGACTCAGTGAGTCTGCTGTTCAGACAGCAACAAAATTTGATTTTTCGGCCATTTTTGCAAGTATAACAAGAAAACAAGCCTAAGCTCTGATACCACTGTTGGGTTTTAGTATACTACAACATCCTATGGTGCACATACAACCCTAAATACCTTGGATCTATGTTTTCACTAATTATACATGCAAATGGTTTCCAAGGTATTAATCTTACAACTAGCATGCATTTAACATAAACCATATAAGATACTAGTTAGCATAACATACCTTTCATGGAACTTAAAGTCTTGGTGTATTTGGCCTCAAAGAGCTTAGCCCAAATAGTGTGGAAGCCTCAAGTGGAATCACAACACATCATGGACAAAGGATGAACTTGAGAGAGAATTCCATGCACACAAAAACCACCATGAACTCCAAGAAGATACAAGTGGCGATTTTGGGCAATGAAGTATCTATTTATATGTGGGATTTCTAGGGTCATGAATATAACCCAAATCCATACCCATGGGTTTTATGATCCATGGTTCATGTGGTCCAACTCTTTATGTATCCATACATAAACTTGGTCCAGCATGGATCATAAGCCCAACACATATAAATATAACTAATTATCATAATTAGTCCTCATAGATTTAATTAGTCTCTTTTGATCACTAAATTAATTCCAAATTAATTCTTGATCAATACTAATTAAAACATATGATTTCATATTAATATATTATAACTTATAATATATTAATAAATCATATATAACCTCTTCTCTCAAAAGTCCATCCTAACAAATTGTCCTGATGATATACAACCCAAATGGACCATGCTACTCTCGGGTCGAATACATACCAATAATAGTTATGGGCTTAGACACCTAATCCAATACTTTGTTTATTGTAGGTGGATCACTTGCACGAAGCATCAAAATACTCTGAATATGACGCTGCTTCTCCATCTCCGCTTCAATGTCTGCCTTTCATTCTTCTTTCGACTTTTCAAGAATAATTTTTTTCCCTTTGTATGAAGTTTATGTTGTTTCCTTGGGTTTCGAACTACTTCCCTCTTTAGCTGTTGACCCAATTACAATGCCTTTTGAGATTGGACTTGTAGTAACAACAGTTGATATTACGGGTTCAGCTTGCGAAATTATTGGTTTTGAACTGGGAATGTGAGTTGTAAAAACTTTGCCAACTACTTTCACTTCTTCATTTGTAATTCCGGATGCACCTTCTCCTTTACCAACATTCACCTTTTCTCCCCCTTGCACCCCTGTAACAACAGGTGGGGCATTCGTTGGTAAGACAGTGGCAAACTGAGACAAGGGAGCCAACAACTTTTGAATTACAGCTTCGAAATAACGAAACTTCTGATCAATAAACTCAGGAGTAAAAAGGAATGAGGAACTAGGTTTCGAAACAATGCCCTTCAATTCTTCAAGCAGAGAAGTAACTTTTTCAAAACTTGTAACAACAGCTGTTGCATTCTCATCAAATTTATGATCAAAGGATTGATGAGTTTTAACGAATGTTGTAACAACATCCGTGATAATATCAACTTTCTCAAGAAGAGAAGAGTATTTGGTATCCATCTCATCAAGCTCTTTGGATACATCAACCTTCAGTTCTTCAATCTTGTGATTAACATTCTCACGAACCGTTTTAACATCTTTTACAAAAAGAACATGGCGTTCCTTTGCAATCCTTTTCAAATCCTTGAACTCATCATTAAACGTCGAAGAGGGAGACTTTACTCGCAACTCGTTACATTTATCCATGGATTCAAGCTTTTCGAAAAGACGAGATTCAGATTCATTAATCAGCTTCTCCACTTTCTTGAACAACCGAACTTCCTGAGCTTTAAGCATCACATCAATTTCAATACTTGAGACAAAATTATTACCCCCTGCATCTGCTTGGGATTGAAGTACTGAATTGAGCTTTTTGTTTAGAATCTTGAACTGCTTCCCGGACATCAACATATGATCTGGTATATCATCTTCTTCGGGATCAAATTCAACAAATGAACCTCCAAAACCTCCATCATCAGTATCATCATCGTTAAGAGGTTTAGTTGGGTCAGTGGATTGGGATGAAAAGAGAGAATTTATGGGATGATCAATGACCATATCAAAAGTAGGAGAATGAGTGGTTGGAGGAATAGAGGTGATTATTGGTGGTAAAGAAGTATTAGTTTGAACAGTGACATGTTCAAGAATACCTTGAGAAACAACAAGATGTTCATCATTCGAAACTCCTTCACCCATATTGACATTTACATCCGTATTAGATACGTGTGTAGAAATGCCTGAGGTTCGAACCTCCTCATAAAATGATTCAGTTAACAAAACCTCGGGTGGTATTTTTGAAGTCTTCATAGAAATTGACACTTGTGTGGATGCACCAAATATAGTAGATGTGTCTACTATCGAAGTTTCCACAGAGCTACTTCCAATTCCTGTCATTTCGAAAGTTGACTTGGCAGGTGAGTTCTGTGGAGAGGAAGGATTATCAAGTGGAGAATCAGGAACAATTTCTTCGTCTTCATCAACTTGAAGAATCAACTTTCGCTTCTTTGGCTTCTTGGTCTTGCTAGAGATATGCTTAGCAACATCCTCAGCCCTACGCTTCTTTGATGATGGTGATACATGCATAGAACTTCACGAAGAACAACACCTTTTCTTGTGACATGGGGCTTCCGAATCATTGATGGTGAAAAACTAGATGATCTCTCAGGAGATGTTTTGGTTCTATAAGACATCTTGTTGGGATTAAGCAAATGATCTGATCCAATATGAACAGAAAAATGAATCAGATTTAAAAAAATATATATATACCAGATGAACAGTAGATGAACAGCCTAAATCTCCATGAACAGTAAATTGAACATAATTTTGATTCCAAGACGCCAAACCACTAATAATCTTCAAAATGTTATGCATAAAATCATCAAACCAAGAACCGATACTTCAAAAATCAATAGATCTTCAAAGACCCACTCTGATACCACTTGTTGGGATTAAAACCCTAGTTGTGAATTGATGAACAAGATGCGGAAAATAAGAACAAACACAAATATGAAGATATATCGAATAATCACTCGATTTATTCAAAACATGAGGAATAAATTACACTTTCAGAATAGACTAAAGAATCTAACTCTACATAAGAAACCTCACAACGTGGCGGCTACATTTTGCCTCACTCTTAACCCTAACTATGAATAATACATGACTATTTATAGGGAAAAGACAATTCTTGGGATTTTAACCTACACTTCATCAAGGGGGCCCATTGCCATCATCCATGGAGTACTCTGTGATTGGGTTCGTGTTTGAAATTGGTTCGCTTTGGGTGTGATACTTGGCGTTCAGAACTCAGGGCTCGGTATGAAGGCTTGTGCTCAAAACGAACATGGAACGAACTTGGGTTCGTTTGTTAGCCTTGGGAAGAAAGAGGGGAAAGCGAACATGTGATTGGATTCGGTTTGGCTAAGGTTTCGCTTTTGTTCGCATCGTGATACTCGTACCGAACATGGTTTCGTTTTTGTATCATCAATATTGGAACGAACTTGGATTCGGTTGCTTGTGCTCGGAACGAAAGTACAAATCGTGGTGGTACCGTTCCAGTCGTGTTCTTTAATTCAGTCGCATATATTAGGGATGAAGACACAATGTTACATTTATGGTCCCTGCAACTTCAACGAATTGACACTTTTGGTCCCTATTGTTTTCACAGATTGGTAGTTTTGGACCATTTCCAGAAATTGTTAAAAATGAAAGGGATGTGATGCAGATTTATTATTTAATCCCTATCTTTCAGCAGTGTGACAGTTTTAGCCCATCTTACGAAAAGTTTGCAAATTTAAGGGGTGGTGAACAGTTTTGGATGTTTTTAAACGCACATATTTTTCCGTGAACAGAAAATTAAAGATTTCATCAAGTCTTGGCGGTTCGGAAAGTCGTTTTTCGTGATCACGTCAAATTTTCACGACTTTTTTGGATTTTATACTTCATCGTTTATATCATTTTGTCGCGGGGGAGCATAGTAATTTTTTATCCATTCAAGATCATTCTCATGACCATTTGAAGGCTTATAATCACGTTTTTTATTATAAATCGGGGGAGAATTTGGTATGGCCATTCGAAATTGGATTTGTGACTTTTCAAATTTGAAGATTTTTTATAAAGACGGTGGTAGAATTATGAAAATAGCTTTTACAGTAGCAGTTCTTCAGCAAGCTCTTCTAAAGATTTTGCAGAGAAGTATCCTTTACAGTAGCAGTTCTTCATCGAGCTCTTCTAAGGACTTGTTATATCTCCGAATTCTTGTATTTTCTCGATCAAGTGGCGTTACGAATCTTAAAATTTGGGTTGTTACATGATAATTTTTGGTGGCTTATATCATTAGCTTATTTGAATATCATTGTGACTTGGAGGGGGAGCTCTTCAAAGACAAGAAGTGATTTGGTTTCTTTGTTCTGAAATGGGTTTTTTTGGCGGGTTTAGCTTTATTGAAGATCTTTGGGATTACATCAGAAAATGAAGTTTAAAAACATTACTTCAGTGCTTGGTTTTTATATATATCCTAGAACCGGTGGTTGAAGACTATTGAAGAATCGAGATTCTTGGATTGCTTCAAATATTCCTCGTTGTAAGATCTTTTCTTATTTTCTAGATGCTTATTTTGGAAGTTAAAGCATTGTCATCCATTCCATACTTTGAGGGGGAGATTGTAGGGTTTCAAAGTACTCCATGGATGATGGCAATGGGCCCCCTTGATGAAGTGTAGGTTAAAAGCCCAAGACTTGTCTTTTCCCTATAAATAGTCATGTATTATTCATAATTAGGGTTAAGAGTGAGGTAAAATGTAGCCGCCACGTTGTGAGGTTTCTAATGTAGAGTTAGATTCTTTAGTCTATTCTGAAAGTGTAATATATTCCTCATGTTTTGAATAAATCGAGTGATCATTCGACATATCTTCATATTTGTGTTTGTTCTTATTTTCCGCATCTTGTTCATCAAATCACAATTAGGGTTTTAATCCCAACACATCTTTTTGATACGCTTTAAGACACCAGACTTTGTGGGAATTAGCTGCTTGGTAGAATCAGGTTGGGCAGTTTCCTGAGATTTCTCAGACTTCTTCGAAACTTTCACCACCTCTGCAGGCTGTTTCTTTGGTGACTTAGAAACAGTTATGTCTTTATTAGTTTTCTCAGGAGTTGAGACAGTCTTTAACTTCTGAGATTTCTTCGAAGAGCCTTCATCAGGTTTTGATAGCAAAATACCAAGTCCATCATTTGTGTTGATGGAAAGTAGATAAGCCTCCAATACAGGATTCAAAGGATCAACCTTCTTTAGCATCCCATCAGGAATTCTAGAAACTGTTGGAAAAACATTTACATCATCTTCAATTTCCCTGGGATAGTGATACTTTAAGAATTCAGCTTTAGGTTCATCATCCGGCACCAAAATACCTTCCTTCTCATAGACAAATTAGAGAATGAGACTCCAATACCTTGCACAAGAAATCCCATCAACCACATTCGTATTTTCAATGCTTTTCAAGAATTCTTTCCACAGTTGAGTTGCATAGTCGACAGGTAAATCATAGTAAATACCAGCGACCATAGCATACACCTCAATAAGCCCTTTGTCTAAACCAACGCTTCGACCAGTAAGACATCGAAGGTAAATCCCAAACAGAAAATTCCACAAACTTGGAAGAGACGATTTCTTGAAATCACTAATCTTTGTGAGAGTAGGTTGATAACCCATCTCATTGAACATGTGTAACACTTGTTCATTTGAGACTTTGTAGAATGGTGGAGAATTAGGGATTTGAATAATTTTAACAAATAACTTCTTGGTTAGACGAAACGTCTTCTCATTGACTAAATTGAAAGTCACGGTATCCATTGTCTTGCTGTAGGATGCAGTAGAATCCGCCATGGATAACCAGGACATTGGTACAACAAATGCACTGAACATGGCAGTCGGAAGAACAGAATGTTGTAAATCCATAATTAGCATCTTGAGTTCTTCAGGGTAGACAGAAAGATCACTGCCAACTTGATAATTTGTACTTTGAATCTTCATGAGGGGTTGTTGAGATGATGCATCGTCAGTGGTGTTGGATTGAAGAGCAGCCATGATTAGGGTTTTCTTTGAGAATCAAGAAAGGAAGAGAGCACAAATCGTTTGGAGATTTTGTAGAACGCGTAAACTTAGAATGCTGATCCAGTTGCCCTTTATATATGTATCCCCTTTTGAATTTCAAACGGTTTTAATAAAAGATCGTTACACGTGGCCCTTGAAAGTTGCACCAGTTACCATCATAGACTCCATGCCAGAAAAAGTATAGGACACAATCTCCGAGAAATAAGCACAGTAACCAAACCGTCATATCAATAGTCGCTTCGTGAGTACAAGTGGATAAGGACAAAACCTTTGGAATTGAGGTTGGGCTCTTTCGTTTTAGGGTTTGAAAACGAAGTCATATGCCAGACTTGTCGAAGTCATCAGCCTGAGTTGGTAATACTCAGAACCTCAAGGATTTCGTGAGTGCAGTGTGTCAAAGAAAAAGATAAGAAGCAAGAAAATATAATTTTGGTTATGTGATGTCGAAAAAATTATTTCGACATAAAGGCAGATAAATCACGGGCAAAGATTACTTCGCTATTCATCAAGAGAGATGACTAGCAGCTTGTGTGTTTTCCCGTGAATTACAGTCGAATACTTGTAGAAAAGTATCGAAGGGCCTCGTTTTGATAAGCTTCTTGGGTGGTTTGTGATTTCGTTACATATCAGCACTTAACATAAATGTGAGTAATTGTAACAGAAATTACTTGTATGACCAGTGTAGTCAGTGACAAGTATGCTTTGGAAGAAATATATGAAGTGACATCGAATTTTAAATGAAACTCTCCCGAAAATCATATTCAAGAAAAAAATGTTAGTTGGATCCTGCTGGGTAACAAACATCATGGGATTCGACTATTTGATCAAGATCACTCAAAAGAATTGAATATGATTTGGAGTTTCGAAAGTTGGTACGAAAACAAATGTTTCGTTAAATATGGAACAAATTTCCCCGTCAATTCCTTAAGGGAGTTGGACATTTTGGGTTTCACTTTCATCACGGTCTCATGATGTTAGATCATTAACACAGAAGTTTGATATGTCCAAATCCTGATTGGTTTAACCAGATATCTCTTAGACATATGTCATTGTGTGTGAAAGTGTAAGAACGTTGTGATGAAAAAGATTGGTTAAAGAATTTCGAAAGTACCACTGCTTTTTGATGGACTCAGCAGATTACTCTAAACTCGTTTGAGTAGTGTATGGTAGCTCATGGACTAATGTAAATATAGCCTGATTGGGAAGAAATTTTCGTTATGAAAATTTCATTAAGGCTTCAACACACATTGAGTCAAAAGAGGCTTCGGTCGACATGCTGCAGCATGCTTCTAGGGACAACCTAACTAGTACATAAGATGTCGAAAATGTACCTTCCCTTGAAACAGGAAGCAAGTTATCTCATAAAATTTGTTCATCCTCTGTTTCATGTTCCAAGCTTTTCTACAAAACAAACAAACAAAAAGAAAATATTTTTGGATTATTGATTTTATGAACAATAACAAAAATAAGAAAATATTTTTGGAATTTTTGGAGTTTTTTTTAAACAAAACAAAAGAAAAATATTTTTGGTGTTTTTGATTTTTCGAAAAGACAAACAACTTAGCAATCTAACAAAAAATTTGTACCAAACTATCGAAAAAAAAATTGTGTGAAACTAACAAAATTTTGACAAACTATCGAAAATTTATCAATAAAGCAAATTTCACTTAATGTCGAAAGCAAAGCGTGTCGAAGCGCTGAATGTGAACAGTAACCACTGAACACTTAACGAGATTCTTTTGAAGATCATTCAGCACCACTGATTCGACATTCTTGCAATTTGACTCTCTTCATTCTTTCAAAATTGTTCCAGGGATTGAATTTCCATCTATCATTCCAAGTCCCTCCTAAATTCTCACAAATGATTTTTCATCTAAAAGTTTTGTGAAAATATCAGCCAATTAATCAGTTGTTTTCACAAAGTGAAGTTCAATGTTTCCATCTTCCACATGATCTTTTATAAGATGATATCGAAGAGCAATACGCTTGGTTTTCGAATGTTGCACAGGGTTGTGACAAATTTGTATGGCACTTTATGAATCACAATACAACGGAATTTTCTTCATGTTGATTGCATAATCATGCAGTTGACTTTGAATCCATATGATTTGTGATGTGCAAGCTGCAGCAGCAACATATTCAGCTTCTGCTGTGGAAATTGTTACACATGTTTGCTTTTTCGACTGCCAGCTTACTAACTTCCCATTCAGAAGTTGACATCCGCCACTTGTGCTTTTTCGATCAAGATTACAACCTCCTAAATCAGCATCTGAAAAAGCTTGTATGAAGAATCCAGTTTTTGAAAGGATACCACAATCCTAACAAAATTAAGCCTTTGAGATATCGAAAAATATTCTTGACTGCAGTGAGATGTGGCTCTCGAGGATTTGACTGATACCTAGCACAATTACAAACAGAAAACATAATATCATGTCGACTTGAATTGAGGTAAAGTAACGAACCTATCACGCTTCTGTATAATGTTAAATCAACCACAGGTTTACCTAACGAAGGTGTGAGCCTTATTCCAGTTGCCATTGTTACTCGTAATTTCGTGCTATTCGTCAATCCAAATTTTTAAAGCAGATTCTTGGTATATTTTTCTTGATTGATAAAAATTCCTTCTCTGTTTTCATGAATATTTAAACCAAGAAAATTGTTGATTTTTCCCATCATACTCATCTCAAATTTGCTTTTCATCAGATTTTCGAATTCACTAGACAATGCAGGGTCAGTAGAGCTAAAAATAATATCATCAACATAAATTTGAACAAGCATTAGATGATCCCCAACTTTCTTTCAAAAGAGAGTGGGATCAACTGATCCTTGTTTAAATTTCGATTGTTTTAAGAAAGAAGTTAAAGTTCCATACCATGCTCTCGGTGCTTGTTTTAACCCATAAACAACCTTATCTAAAATATAGCAATGATTAGGATATTCTTCATTTACAAAACCTGGAGGTTGTTCCACATACACTGTCTCTTCGAGTTCTCCATTCAAAAATGCACATTTCACATCCATTTGATAAACATCAAAATCTTTATGAGCTGCATAGGCCAAAAATATTCGAACTGCCTCGAGTCTTGCGACAGGGGCGAAGAGTTCCTCATAGTCTATTCCTTCTTGTTGTGAATAACCTTTTACTACAAGCCTAGCTTTATTACAAACAATATTACCATCTTTGTCTGTTTTCTTTTTGAAAATTCATTTTAACCCAACTATCGAAACGTCTTTTGGCTTAGGAATTAATCTCCAAACCTTGTTTCTTTCAAATTCAGCCAATTCAGATTGCATTGCAACAACCCAATCTGAGTGTTCCATTGCAACCTTAACTATTTTTGGTTCAATTTTCGAAATGAAAACGTTAAACAAGCAAAATTCCTAATGAACATTAAGTACCTCATTCTTTGCACGAAGTTGAGCTCTCGTTAACACACCGTCTTGTGGATTTCCAAGAACTTTTTCCTTTGGATGATTTCTTGTCCATTTATCTAATGGTGGATATGCTGGATTAAAATCCAATGGTGCATCTTCGAACATTTCGTCATTTTCAGATCCTGCGACAGAAACATTGTCATTTGAATCATGAAAATTTTCATTATGATCACTATTCGACATAATTGAATCATTTTGTTCCCCCTCAATAGGATGCTCCCCCTCAACATCATTATCCAATCTCCTATACTCCCCCTCGAAAGAATGCTCCCCCTCAACCTGAGTTGTCGTATTCAAGTGCCCCCCCTCCACTTGATCATTTAGCATGCTTTCGCCAATTCTTGGAGAATTCGATGTTGAATTCAAGTCTGAAGCATCGTGGGTCAATGTCGAATTGTCAGAATGCTTTGAAGCTTCAGGTATACGATTATCAGTTGCATTAACTTCAGCATCAGCAGCCATATCTGGAGTACCAAACATTAAATCATAATCAAAATCTGTCGAATTTGAAATTTCAGACTCAACATTTGATTCATTAATAATTGATTTTTGATCAAAGCATTTTCCGACTTGTTTAACATAATAATCATCAAAGGTTAGATTAAATGTTTTTTTCCACTTTGCGTGTCCATTTATTCAAAACTCGATATGCAACCGAATTATGAAAATATCCCAAGAAAATTCCTTCGTCAGCTTTGGACTGAAATTTCGAAAGATTATCCTTGAGATTCATGATAAAACACCTGCAACCAAAAACATGAAAGAGTTTGACATTAGGTTTTCGGTTATTAAGAATTTCATAAGGAGTAATGTTAAAACGATGATGAATAAACGATCTGTTTTGAGTAAAACATGCAGTGGAGACAGCTTCAGCCCAAAGATATTGAGGAAGATTCGCATATGTAAGCATTGTTCGTGCTGCTTCACAAAGAGTACGATTTCTTCTCTCAACCACACCATTCTGCTGAGGTGTATATGGTGAAGAGAAATTATGCGATATCCCTTGATCAACTAAAAACGAATCAAGAAAGTTATTCTTAAATTCAGAACCATTGTCGCTTTTGATTTTTCGAACTTTCTTCTTTAAACTGATCTCTATTTTCTTGATAAAGTCGATCATTACTTGAGCAACCTCATATTTTAACCTGAGAAAATAAACCCAAGTAAACCGTGAAAAATCATCAACAATAACTAAAATGTACCGTTTCTTGTTGAGTGTCTCAACAGTCGATGGTCCACATAAGTCAATGTGAAGTAATTCCAATGGTTCAACAATCTTTGAATCAATAACCACAGGCTAACCTTTGCGATGTTGTTTTCCTTGTTCGCAAGCTGCATATAAAGTATCATTATAAAAATTTTAACACAGGCAAACCACGGACAAGATCATCAACTACCAATTTGTTGATATTTCGAAAATTCAAGTGAGAGAGTCTTCGATGCCAAAGCCAGCTAACATCAGCTGAAGCTTTTGAGAGTAAACACACTGAGTGTTTTCGAACGATTGGTTTGATATCAAGACTAAACATGTCCCCATGTCGTTTGGATTTGAGCAAAACTTCTTTAGTGTTAACATTAGAAATGATGCTTCCTACTTCGTTGGACACACTTGATTTCTAGTGCCCACAACAAGTTGTGAAACACTTATCAAGTTATGTTGAAGACCTTCGACATATGCAACTCTCTTAACAGTAAATTTCCCATTCGTGACTTTGCCATGTCCTTTCACCTGACATTTGTGATTATTTCCGAATTTAACTACTCCTGCATTCTCTAAACTTCGTTAATCATGCAAATTCTCCTTCTTTCCAGTCATGTGACGAGAGCAACCACTATCAATGTACCATTTATCATCATATTGCTCGTCACATAAAACCTGAAATTAATGAAAGAATTTAGGTACCCAAGGCTGTTTGGGTCCTTGGTTATTAGTTTTGAAAACCGAGTGAAATGAAGAACCTAAAATCCAATCACGAACTTTTGATTTGAAAGTATCAATTAAGTCGACATCATTAGGTAAAGGAGCAGAAACATAATTTTTCGAAGGTTTAGGATTGTCACTGACATTCGCCTTTTTGTTCTCAGTTTTTTTCTCAACATGTCTATCTTTCGAAACTGATTTCCATGTTTTCACAGAAATATTTGATTCTTTTGAAGATAAACTTGCGTTTGAAGAATCATTCACATATTTATAATAAGCTTCTCGAATTTGTTTTTGGGAAAAATTTCAAGATTGATATATGTTTCCTTTCCCTTTAAGCCAATGGTCAATATTCTTCACATTTGATGAACCCTTGGTGTATGTAACTTTCGAATTCTTCTTCCCAGAAGGATTTGGAAAATTTGGTTTTTGTGGAGTGAAATCAATATTTGATTTAGGACGAAATTTTGCAAATTGTCGATTTTTAACATTGTTTTCGACATTTGTGTGACGAGAAAATCGATTTTGAAAATTCTTTGATTGAGTTAGTGGATGATGGTGTTTTAAATTTTGATTTTGAGAAAATGTTTGTTGTGAATGAGGAAAAAATCGATCTGTGAAAGTTTGATTTTGAAACTTCTGTGATGAATGATTGAATTTTTTCGAAAATGATGTAGTGGTTTGAGTTTTATCTTTCGAAAATTTAGTTTGTGAAATGGATTCAGACAATGATTGATTCAATTGAGCAGGATTTTTCTGATTGCTTGAATTTAACGAAACTTTGTTGTAACAGATTTAAACTCTGTCTTTTCAGATGTTTTCTTTGTCAATACGTTTTGTTTCTTTCGAGACTCAACAGTTTGCCAAAAAAATTTCTTTCGTGCTTGTCTTTTTTAAATTTCATTATCTTTCGAAAATTTGTCAATTTGATTTTTAAATTCTTTTGAGTTAATTTTGACAACTTGTTCAGTTTGCTCCTTAATTTGTTTTGGAATTTCGTTTGAAACTTTTTGTTTTTCAATCCATTTTCTTTGAGGTTTTTGTCTTTGAAAAGTGTATGTATTCTTTGTGAGATTATTTTCGATAATACTTTGATTTGCAAAAACTCCTTCATCAGATGTTTGTTTGTTATCCTCTTCAACCAATTTGTTAAATTTTGGTTTAATGTTTTCAACATTACCTTTTATCACAAACACTTGGTTTGGAAACACAACATCATCTGAGCATTTGAAGTTCGGATACACCACTTGATACCAATTGATGAAGTATTGAATCGAGTAATGAACGTAGAATCAGAGTAACGAGAATTAAGAACACCGAGAGTAAATAAGATCTTGTTTCAGGTCAATTATGCTTCACGATTACAAAGAGAGAATAGACAAGACAGACTCCCAAAACTCTTTTCAGCCATTACTTTGTCGAATTTTTCAGTGTTACCATACACCTGATCAACAACAATTCATGGAATTGCTGTTTCTTTCGAATCTTTGCTTGTTGGTGGTGGTTTTGGTGGTTTTTTTGAAACTTCATCACGAGTTTCATCATCACTACTCTCAGTTTGACTATCTCTGACACTCACATGATCGAAATCAAAAATTTCGAAGTTGAGGGTTTGTTAGTGTCAATCTTAACCAACGAATCATTACACTTTTATTTTCCTTTAGACTTAGAGGCAACAATAACGATAGACAACTGAGGACAATCAACATCCTCAAAATCACTAATTTCGCTAATATTATCAAAACTAACTTCAATATCACCAAAATTAGATTGAGAATCAGATGTCGAATTCTCAGTTCTTTTCAAAATTTTAATTTGTTCAGTTTTGGTCAAGGTATCATTTACAATATCAACTAATTCATCTGCATCAAGATATTCGTCAATTTTCACAATTTCATAAGCATATCTATCATCAGGAATTTTATCAAATTCTGCAATTGTTTTCTCACAATCATAAGAAATGTTATCAACCTTCTCTCTTTCGTAAGCTAGAAAAGGTAATAACTTGCTATGTTGTTCCTTGCTTATATCAGATGAATGATGCAGAGTAGTTAATTTTGCGTAAAGTCTTTTAGCAGAATTACAATATATGTTTCTTTGAGCTAACAAGAACTTTACTTCACTAATCAATGAATCCCTATCACACATTATATTTGTAATCTGTAACTCTAGACTTTCTAATTTTATTTTCTTGAAATCTAACTGCTTCTGAACCTCTAGCAACTGAGAAGTTGATTTCTTAGCTTCGTTACTAGCAGAGATAACCAAAGTATCGAAATAAGCAACATTATCATCAAAAGCAATTAATTCAGAATCATATGCACTTAAAGGAATATTAAAAGATTGAAGAATAGAACGTACCTTTGTTGTCATGGGTGATTTATCTCCTCCTTTGGTCATAAAACAACGACCATTCACCTCTTCATCACTTTCTTCTTCAAACTTGGCATACATCGACCCATGCGTAGGATTACACATTTCCTCGTCATCAGAACCTGAGGACCAGATTTGGTATGTTCCTTCATCATCATCCTCACATTTTGCCACAAGGGAGATTCCTTTTGCTTTCGCTCTCACTTCCTCCAAGCGTTCAACATAATACGCTTCGTCTTTCACTTTATTTTTCTTTTCATCCTTCTTTCGAAGCATACAATCACTAGACATATGATTTGCACCATGACAATAGTGACAATCAATTCCAGAGTCTCCTTTCAGCTTTTTCTCAACTTTCTGCTTTCCTCTTTAACATCAGTTTTCTCACTTTTCTTTTTCTCTTCTCCTCCTGTTTTTTCCACGAATTTTCCTTTTCCCTCACCAATTTTCGACTTTGAATTAAAAGGTTTCTTGAAAAACTTCTTTACCCTATTATTCGAGTAAAATGCAACAGCTTCATCGTTAGAATTAACCAAAAATCCTTCACTATCAGAATCTTCCTTTTCGACTAACTCTTTCTCATTAACTTTCGACATCAAAGCTAATGGTCCTCCAAGACTCATTTTCGATTCCTCAGCAATTTCATTAACTTCTCCTTCATGAGTTTTTAGCAGATTGTACAAGTCATTAAGCATTCAAGTATCGAAACTATGTTGAGTTTTCACCATCAATGTCACATTCCTCCATTCTTTGCGCAGACCCATGATGAATGTCAAATTGAACTCCATTGTTGTTAGAGTGATTCCATGGCGATTACACTTGTAGATTAATTCGTTCAACCGATCATAGTAATCTTCTATCGATTCACCATCCTTCTGTTTGAATTCTTTCAATTCAATCAAACAGTGTTTGACAGAATTGATCTTAGTTTTTTCATTTCCTTGAAACTTTTCTTTGAGATTGTTCCAGATGTCTTTTGCAGTTGTACAGCTTCTGACATAGTTGTACACAACAGGAGGTAATGCACCACGAAATTCTCTCATAAATCTTTTCTCAAGCTTCTTCAGCCTATCAGATTGATCAGTAACACTTGAAGTCTCGTATGAAGACCCAATTGCTTGAACATTTGGTGGAGGAGTACCATTTCCAGTAATACATTACTAGAGCTCCTCATCCAGGCCATTTAAGTAGTCTTGCATGCGATCAGCCTACTGATCATAGTATTCAGGGATGAGCATAGGAATCTTAGTTGAAGAACCTAGCAGATGAGAATATGATGTCATTGAGTTCACATTGAAATTAGCCATGAACGTATGGATGAATTTTTCAGAAAAACTTAAGAGTTTTTTGGGAAACGAATAGCTGAAACGATCAGAGATTTCAAACAGAACACTCGATTCAACAAATTAGTTGCAGAATCGAATCACAACTATAGATCAATAACGATTTTCAAAACAAAGGCGCGGAAATTTTTGAATCCAGAAATTGATTCAAAAACCTTTTGATTCAGAATGAAAATCAGATCGCAGAGATATGATTCCTGCTCTGATACCAATTGATGAAGTATTGAATCGAGTAATGAACGTAGAATCAGAGTAACAAGAATTAAGAACACCGAGAGTAAATAATATCTTGTTTCAGCTCAATTATGCTTCACGATTACAAAGAGAGAATAGACAAGACAGACTCCCAAAACTCTTATCTAACTCTAAGTAACATTTCCTACTTATAGGAAAACACTAAAGCATACAAAAAATTACAAAGGACTAAGCTTTCTAGTTTCGACACAAAATGCATTTGTAAAATAACATTACATTTCGACACCTTACAATATAGTTTTGACCCTTACAATAACAATCCAAAGGGCCGGCCTTGGTGTCTTCGACCCTTGAGTATAGTGAGGAAAACTCACCTCACAAGTAGTGCTGTAGTGACAATATCCAACTCCCAATCACAGCTCCGAACTCAACCGCCTGTAATCACCATGCGACTATTTCCATCAAAAACCTAAATTACCAAAATACCCCCAGAAGTCAAACTTGGTCAAAGTCAAAGTCAACGGTCAAGGTCAACAGTCCATGTTGACCCAACTCGTCGAGTGCAACTTACTGACTCGTCGAGTTCCTTCAGAACTCAGAAACCGTGAAAACTCGAGTCAACTCGCAGAGTTACCAAACAACTCGTCGAGTCCATGTTGTGTCCAGAAGATCGGGAGAAGCTTAACCAACTCGTCGAGTTACCTCACCAACTCGCCGAGTTTACTCAGAATCCAGAAAGCGGGAAACCCCTTATCCAACTCGTCGACTTGGCTAAGCAACTCGTCGACTTCCTTCATCCCTTTTCTCATTCAGACACTTTTAAGCGAATCCAAGGGTCCAAACTGTAGATCTAGCCCCCTAGGGTGTTGTTACCACGTAAAGTTGTCAAATTTACATGCATGCAAGGCCTCAAGAGGCTAAAACACCCATAACTAAGCTTAGGAAGAGGTTTAGGGCATGGAGAAGGGCCAAGACTAAATAAATTCGACAACTTTATGTCCATGGGGCCTAGAATAGTTCAGATCTGAGACCATGTCCTCATGACAAGCTCAAACCCGAGAATGACTCCATTTTTGCACCAAAAATGACCATATACTTTCATAAGAGGAGATCTAAGAAATGGAAAGCCAAGGTAATGAATTTTTACCTCCAAATGGTTGCTAACACAGAGTAGATGTCGGATCTACTGCGTCTCCCTTTGCTCCAACCTCTTCAAGCTCCAAGTTCGTTCAGAACCACACCGAAATCACACTCCAAGGCTCTCACACACACTCAAGAAGGTATAAAGCTCGAACTAGGGTTTCCCTAGACTATAAAGTGATAAGGGAGGCCGGTGAGGGGACTTAAGGTCCTTTAAATAGGGTGCAAACCCTAAAAATTAGGGTTTTCATGCACAGCCTCAACTCGTCGAGTTAGAGTCCTCCAACTCGTCGAGTAGGTTCCATAAACCATGCGGCCTGATCAGTTTCTACACGACGAGTTGGGGCCTCCAACTCGTCGAGTAGGCCTTAAATGATGTATACAAATTCTTGAAATTCATACCTGAAATTGGGATGTTACATGCCATATGGGTCATGGTAACACCCACAGATGCCATATGGGTCATGGTTGTGATGGTAACACCCATGGATGATATATGGCTGATGGTAACACCCATGGATGACATATGGGTGATGGTAACACCCATGTCTGACATATGTGTGATGGTAACACCCATGGATGCCATATGGGTCATGGTTGTGATGCTAACACCCATGGATGACATATGTGTGATGGTAACACCCATGGATGACATATGGGTGATGGTAACCCATGGATGACATATGGGTCATGGTTGTGATGGTAACACCCATGGATGACATATGAGTCATTGGTCAATGTGGTAGTTGGTAGATTAAAAAGGCATATATCAATTTTGTCGGTTGTGTTTTAAAATAGATTGATTTTTCTTTTAATTATGATTTTTGAAAAAACTACCCTTACTAATCAAATATGAGTCATTGTATGTATGAGGATAATTTGGTCATTTTATAGTCAACGTCTTATAGGCGCCATAATTTTTCCGACGAATCACGTCATTTCAGTTCTTCAGTCTTATTTCAGTCACATGCAAACAACCCCAATTTCAAAATTCTGACAGTCAAAAAACCCTAAAATCATTTTTGCATAATTGTTATCTTAGTCAAGGAATAATATTATGGAAGCCAGTACTTCTTCGAATATGCAACCAAGAAATCAAAGAAAATCGCTAACAGACATGCCTTTGCAAGTGATTGAGAAGATAATAGTCGACTTGGGAAACTTCTCAGCAGTCGACGCTTTCAAGATGAAGAGTGTGTAAGTTTTGTCTTCGATCCTTCTATTTCACGAGTGTATTTGATTTTTTCGTACATTTTGAGGCCAATACTGTGTTTCGTTTGCAGTTGCAGAATCTTCAACGAGGCAGGAAAAATGGAAGAAGTATACAAACAGATGGAGGTAAATGCATTACGATATTGTCGTTGGTCTGACCAGAAACATGCAGTTGCCAACAAATGTAAAGATATGAGAAACCCAAATATTCTGTTCAGGGATGGATTGGTATGTTGTTATATGCATAGTATTAATTAATTTTTTTTTCTTTTTTTGCATTACTTTAACTACGAATTATGTGGTTATTTTTTTTTCAGATGAAGTTATTTTTCTTGGAAGCTGATCATGAAGGGAAAACGATGCTTGAAGAAGCATCTATATTGGGACATTTGGATTCAACATTTGTCATGGGAATGATGCTGATGGCAGAAGGCGGACATAGGAAGCAGGAAGCTTTGGACATATTGAACAATGATTACCACAGAACAAAAGGTACATGGAATCTTAGAGCAACTTGTTCCAAGGTTCATCTCCATTTAAATAGGGACGGGAGAAAACATGTACACTTCCATGCCTTCCATAGAACTTGTGTAATGCATAAGTCTGTGATTAGTGTGTCAGACGATTTTGTGAATAGATACAAATCGGTCTTTAGGTGTGAAATTTGTTTGTTGGATGCTTGTTTCGTTAGGTTTGCTAGGGAGTTTGGGATCATTTATGTGTAATTTGTTGATATGTACTTTCATATTATGACAATTAATGATATGCACATTCTTTTGGTTTAATATATGAATATATAGTAATTTACTTGATAAGTAATTACTTGATGTTGTTACTTGATTAGTAAATATGTTGTGTTGTTAATAAGGGACTAAAAGAGTAAAAGTTTGGAAATTTGTGTGGCAAAATGAAAGTCAACAAAATTTACTATTTCTAACTTCGTCAAGTTTTAATATATATATATATATATATATATATATATATATATATATATATATATATATATATATATATATATATATATATATATATATATTAGTGGTTATATTATGTTAGTAAAATTAAATGGTTGTGTTATAATTATCAAATTTTGACATATATGTTAATTTAGTGTATGTTCCTTTAAAATTAAATGGTTGTGTTATAATTATCAAATTTTGAGATATATGTTAATTTAGTAAAATTAAAATCACCATTTTAGTGTGTGATTGGATTGAAAACACCATTTTCATGTGTAAACATCACCATTTTAATGTTTTCCTATTGGAGTTGGTCTAATAAGTTGAGTATAATATATGAAACGATTTGTAGTAGAGATACCTTAGCTATATTTATATTGTACATATATAATTACTTCAAATACCATGTATTAATTCGAATCCACATTAACAAAGATAATATTAATGTTATTCAATTGTGAGAAACATAAGTCAACTTAGTGTATGTTACTTTAATGAATCTGGGTGAATTTTGTATACAATTGTTGAGGTTGTTATTTTGTGTTAATAAGTATAATAACGTTTCTATATTTTTTTTATAATCTGTAATTATGAATACATAATATTAAAGTCATACAATTTTAAGAAATATATGATACTTCAGTTCAGCCGGATGACATGTCTTTCTTTTTTCCTGAATTCGTAGGTTCGAATCCTACTACCTCCAATCTTTTTATTTAACTAGTCAAAGGTTCACTTTGACCCATAAAAGGTTATAATGTTTGAATAATGTGTTTTGACACAACTACCCTTATTAATCACATATTTTGAATGATTTCAAGGGCACTATGGTCTTTTTGCACTCTAAATCGTTTAGGCGCCATGATTTTTCTGATGTTATGTCGGCGTTTCATTTCTTCAACCATTTAGAACGTCAGAAATCTTCCCGACGATAAAACTGCAGACGAACACTTAAACCCCCAAATCATTGAAGGGTAATCGTTCTTAAAATCAATTTTTTCCGATAATAGTGACTCCTGTATTTAGTCCTCGCGACCAGAGCATCATAAAGTAAGTTTTTTTCCATACCCTGTTACACTGTTTTTAACAATTACGCCTAATTGTTTTTAAAAAAATTGAAATCAACTACTCCAATGTGTATTTTGTAAGTAGAATGTCGAATACAAGAAGTTGTCGTTCGTTAGATGATCTTCCAATAGAGATTTTGAGTCGGATAATTGTAATAGTAGGGTTAGAATTTGCGAAAGACATCATCTCTATAAGACTTTGGTAATTCTCAATAAACATCAACTAATGAATGTATATTTGATGAAATACAACTTTATTTATTAGTTATTTCCTGTGTATTTAAATTTTTGAAGTTCAAAGAAGATGTATGAAGCGGGGGGTGATCCTCAAGTGTTCAGAACAGCATCCCTTCACATGATTGAAGGAATGGGTCCCAAATATCTGAATGTTGATTTATTTATATGCACATGTGCATTGCATAATAACATTGAAGCCATGTTTAGACAAGGAATGGTATGTGTAATTTTTTAGTAATTATATGTAATCTATTCAATATATTAATATTTAATTTCATTGATGTTAATGATATTGTTATTCTGTCAACATGAGGAGTGCTTTTGTAATGACAATTTTAATGTAGGAATGACTTTGTCGAGACAAGCAGCACATGAAGATCATTTTGAGGCAATTTATTTGGTTAGAATGATCTACATTTCAAGAGGGCCTCCTTAGTGTGATCAAGGTATGTATGGTCTATATGTACATTAAATTTTGTATATAGTTAATTAATGCATGTTTGTAGTTTGGGGTTAGTATTTAGTTGTGTTGTGTTGTATAATATTTACAGTTGTGTTGAAACGGTACATTGGATTAATTGATAGTTATTTTAATGTGTAGGTTTACAACTACTTGATGCGTATTTTGGTTGGGCAGTTCCGGATAATGGGGAGTACACGGATGTTGTTGATAGTGCGAAACAGTTGTTGTGAACTGTTGATGTTGTTCATATACTTACAACGGAAAACATCACATTCCAATGTGAAGAGCCAAATCATTCTGTTAAAGGGGCATTTGCGGTAGGCCATGAAGAGGATGACGATCGACAAAGATATTGCATGGTTTGTCGTTGGTATGTGGAGTACGGTAGGTTTTGTATGTTTCTTAAAAATACAAATGGTTGATAATATTGGACTTTCAATATCAGTGTTTGTATTGTATTGTATATGTAGTTGTAGATAATTTTATTTTGTTTTATGTTGTTCTTATCTGGTAAAAGGGCATTTTAGTCATTTTTGCTTGCTATGGTGTTTGAGTATAGTTGAATATCCAATTAAGTAATCGTTTATGTTATAATCCAGTTTTTTTACATTGAAATGGTAAAAAAATATTCAAGATAACATAAACATGTATAATAGCAAATGTTTGTTCTTTCCTAGTATTAAATACATATAAAATACAATAAAACAAACAAAATATATTACCAATTCAAAAACATATCAGTCAAACTATATCTTACCAATTCCATTGATCATAATAATAATTCATCCATAGAATAAGAAAATTAATTAAGCATACAACATCCCAACAAAGAAACAAACCAAACGCACCATCATGAACTTGATGATTCCACTAGTTTTATTGTCGGTGTAAATTTCCATAGCTAAATATCTATGAAATTGAACTACTCCTTATCAACGTTGCTATGGAATAGAGCAAAACAAGCAAACAATATCAAATTCCATTGCAGAATCTCCTAGCAAATACCTACGGATGGTACTTCCATAGCAAAGCAACTATGGAATTGGTTTCCGTCAAAACGTCTGTTGCATAGTAACCATGATAATTAATTCCATAGAAGCAGTACAAGGGAAAGTGATTTCATAACAAATTTCGTTGGAAAATTGCTACGAATTTTTTCCATAGAAATATCGGTAGCATAATACCAACGGATATGGAGTCGGTAGCATTTTCCCTAGCAAGTCTCATTTTCGCTATGGAACGACATTTCATGGAACGACATTTCATAGCACGATCCAATGCAGATTAACAACGAAAATACGTTCCATAGCGACTTTCCCTAGCAAAATCACGTTTTTCTTGTAGTGTTGCCTTCACTCTTGCAACTTGACAAGATGACTTTTGGAGAGAAGTTGGATTTATTATTTGGAATAATAAATTGATATAAATGATATATTAATATGTTATGAAAATAATATATTAATTAGAAATCATGTTATTTAATTAATATTTAATCAGAAATTAGTTTGGAATTAATTTTGGGATTAAAGGAATTAATTAAATATACAAGGGTTATTTTGCAAATCATTGATAGTTGTGAAACTGGGCTCTTGGACCCCTTGGATAGGAGTAGACAAAAAGTATAGGGTGGCCCTATAAGTTTTCGTCCAAAGGCTTCTTATTAGGGTGTCCATGGGCTGCTTAGGCTTAAGCAGAAAATTAGGGTTCCCACCTGCAAACCCTAGCTTTGGGACTAAGCAACCACAAGTATATAAGGAGGGTAACTCCTTGAATTTTCCGCACCTTCACCTTAACCCTAGACGAGCCAAAATTCTGGTCTGCCTCCTTCCCTCTCCTTCTCATCCTCTTGCAAAGAGTGTTTGTAAACTATTAGAGGTGTCACATTTGAGGCACTTGCTTTCAAGATCTAAAGATCTACAAGGATTAATTGTTATTACAAAATAACAATTGAGGCATGTCTCTAAACCTTTATTTTCGTTTTTCATAGATGCATATTAGGGTTTCTCTTTTGTATTCAAGTTTGCATGTTCATCTAGTGAAAACCTAGATCCTTAATTATAGGGTTGCATGATCACATATGATTTGTAGTTATGCTCAAAACCTATATGTGGTATCAGAGCCTAGGATGTTTTCAGTTGAATTTGATGCAATTGTGAATCATTCAAAGGATAAGGGAACAAAATCATCATTATGTTCGTTGAACTCGACGGGTTCGTGTTTGGAACTCGACGAGTTGGCCGAACTCGACGAGTGCATTGCTCAGACTTGACGAGTTGGCCTGTCAGATCCTTGATTTTTCGATTTTGATAATCTTGGCTTGATTTGGATAATTACTTTAATTCGTTTTTCTGCCTAAAATTGAATTGTTTATGAAGGTAATTGGATATCCTTATCAAATGTAATGATTTGGTCTAATTTTTGATAAAGATAAAATTAATGGTTAATTTAATTATTAAAATTTAACCTAGTATTTTTGAAAAGTTTTAAAAATCCCCCTCGGTTTCGGAATTTATAATTTAATTAAATAGTTTAATTTTGAAATCTTAAATTCTAAAACCCTAGTATTTTAAAAGGTTTAAAGCACATCCTTATGGATGTTGTTAATAATTTAATTAAATGCTTACCTACCTAAATAAGATTTAAACCATTGAGGCATGTCTCTAAACCTTTATTTTCGTTTTGCATAGATGCATATTAGGGTTTCTCTTTTGTATTCAAGTTTGCATGTTCATCTAGTGAAAACCTAGATCCTTAATTATAGGGTTGCATGATCACATATGATTTGTAGTTATGCTCAAAACCCATCTGTGGTATCAGAGCCTAGGATGTTTTCAGTTGAATTTGATGTAATTGTGAATCATTCAAAGGAGAAGGGAACAAAATCATCAGTCTGTTCATTGAACTCGACGGGTTCATATTTGGAACTCGACGAGTTAGCCGAACTCGACGAGTGCAATGCTCAGACTTGACGAGTTGGCCTGTCAGATCCTTGATTTTTCGATTTTGATAATCTTGGCTTGATTTGGATAATTACCTTAATTCGTTTTTCTGCCTAAAATTGAATTGTTTATGAAGGTAATTGGATATCCTTATCAAATGTAATGATTTGGTCTAATTTTTGATAAAGATAAAATTAATGGTTAATTTAATTATTAAAATTTAATCTAGTATTTTTGAAAAGTTTTAAAAATCCCCCTCGGTTTCGGAATTTATAATTTAATTAAATAGTTTAATTTTGAAATCTTAAATTCTAAAACCCTAGTATTTTAAAAGGTTTAAAGCACATCCTTATGGATGTTGTTAATAATTTAATTAAATGCTTACCTACCTAAATAAGATTTAAACCATTGAGGCATGTCTCTAAACCTTTATTTTCGTTTTTCATAGATGCATATTAGGGTTTCTCTTTTGTATTCAAGTTTGCATGTTCATCTAGTGAAAACCTAGATCCTTAATTATAGGGTTGCATGATCACATATGATTTGTAGTTATGCTCAAAACCCATCTGTGGTATCAGAGCCTAGGATGTTTTCAGTTGAATTTGATGTAATTGTGAATCATTCAAAGGAGAAGGGAACAAAATCATCAGTCTGTTCATTGAACTCGACGGGTTCATGTTTGGAACTCGACGAGTTGGCCCAACTCGACGAGTGCATTGCTCAGACTTGACGAGTTGGCCTGTCAGATCCCTGATTTTTTGATTTTGATAATCTTGGCTTGATTTGGATAATTACCTTAATTCGTTTTTCTGCCTAAAATTGAATTGTTTATGAAGGTAATTGGATATCCTTATCAAATGTAATGATTTGGTCTAATTTTTGATAAAGATAAAATTAATGGTTAATTTAATTATTAAAATTTAACCTAGTATTTTTGAAAAGTTTTAAAAATCCCCCTAGGTTTCGGAATTTATAATTTAATTAAATAGTTTAATTTTGAAATCTTAAATTCTAAACCCCTAGTATTTTAAAAGGTTTAAAGCACATCCTTATGGATGTTGTTAATAATTTAATTAAATGCTTACCTACCTAAATAAGATTTGAATTTGATTACGGCATCCCTCTTCAGAATTCGAATCGAAAATATGGATCCTAGCCTTAATTTAAATTTTGGGTTAATAATTAAGGATTAAATAAATCAACTAACTTGAATTCTTTTCTCCCTTTATAGATGTCAAGTCAAGACAACAATGGTTCTTCTGGAAATGGTTTTCCTTCTGAAGATGATCTTCCACAAGTTGATCAAGGTGAAAGTATGTTCCCTTCTTCAAATGGTGGAACTAGAAATCATGCTTCTCCAAATCTTCCTCCACCTCCTCCTGTGATTCTCCCCGCCCCACATTTTCTTCAACTTGAAAGTTCAAGGTTACTCAAGCCCTTTTGGCATGCAAACATCGAGATGGAAATTCTGTGTGTGCGCACGTTCTGAAAATGAAGTTACACATTGACGAATTGGGAATGTTGGGTGTCGTTTTCCCAAGGCAGCTGGCCATTGACTTTGTTCTAGTTTTGCTTCCTTACTCATATAGTCAGTTCATTAAAGACTTCTATGAGACGGACCACGACGTGACCCTAATTGATCTGACATATTTTCTAATTGCTGCTGAAGCAGAAATGCTGAAGAGCATTGGTTAAGCAAATGTGTTTGAAGGATCTGTCTCCTAAAACTCCATGGACTATAGCAACAATGGTAGTCCAGAAAAGGCTTCTCTTCCCAATGGAAAGGGATCAGCCAAGGTCAAACCGTTTGACCATATGGTAAAGAGAAAGGCCAGTTCTAAGATATTCCCATGTGTTGTTCTTGAGGAGTCCATATGTTTCTATTGCCAATTGAAGGGACATTGGATGCGAAGCTACCCTGTCTACCTAAAAGATCTCAGAGATAGTAAAGTCAAGTTGTATGACTCTACTTCAGGTACATCCACTATCTAACTCTATTTTATTAAGTTCTTATTCATAGATTCTTGTTACATGATGTGATAGTCACATTTTGATGTTTTGCAGGATCTAAGAGAAAGAACAAAGCTTAAGAAGAAGTAAGCTAATTCTGATCGTGAGAGATGGATTTCAATCACATGATTCGATGATCATAATTTGAAGCTGCTGCTTAGGAGTTGTGATAGATTAACAGATTGCTTAGGAAATATGTAGAAACATAGTTTTCATATATTTGCATTGTAAGGACAAATTTTCCGCTCATTATCTTCTAATATTTTTTGATTTATTTACTTTATATTTCCTTGCAATGACATTTATGAAAATTGGTGGTTATATTTCTATTATTAGCAATGTTAAATGTGGATTGATTCTTAATTATATCGTTTGTGGTAATGTCATAATCAACCAAGTGAAAAGGAATTCTCATCACCCAAGTTTCAGTCGGATAGAAACTTGGAGTCATACAATTCGAATTGTGTGATGTATGAGAATCTTGATCGTTGGGAGATTATGATTAATTTGTTGATCACATGTTTATGTGAATCAAAGTGAAGGACTAAAGGATCTATTCCATTCATTGAACTTATGTGGACTATTTAGATCCACCACAAAGGACTGTAAGTACATTCGTCGTGATTTACTGATGGTCAGTAAACATGGTTGTGTTTATAAGATTAAGCATAATTCTGACACTTTGAAAAGTTTCAAAGAGTGGCAGAACGAATATGAAGAATCTGTTAGGCAAAAAGATAAATGTTTCTCCAATCTGAAAGGAAAGGAGAGTAATTTAGTATCATGTTTTATGATCATCTTAATGATTATGGAGCCATGTCACAATCGATCCTCTAAGGACATCTTAATAAAATTGTATGACTAAGAAGAGGAATCAGATATTGTTGAAATGGTTTAATCGAGAGATGAGTCATACTTCTTATCAAATAAAGTTTTAGAGTCATACTCTAGTAACTACAAATCGTACCTTAAAGCTCATCTCAAACTAAGTAGGTTTATAACACCTCATGAAATGGGAAGTAGAAATGTATTCTTGCTCTAGCACATTTGAAATTGGTAGTTATGATGTTTTGGTTAAAACAAAGATAAACTAATACCAATTAAATGAAGTGTTGTCTTAATGAGAACCCACACTAACTTTTGAATATTTGTTTTTGCTTGTCGAGGAATGTTCATTAACACAAAAACTTATATGTCAAGAAGTCAATGGGATTCTTGTTGATCTTGAAGATTTTCAAGAGTTAATCGAGAATAAAATATTTAGTTATCACTAGCACACGACCTGAGGTTGATAACCTATCGTGTTCAGTTGACACATTCTTGTTTCTATGCACCTTCCAGTTGAGTTGACAATGCATGTGAGTTCCATGGTTCTCATTTGACTGCAAAAGGCAGATCGCGTTGGTCAGTGATAGTACATTGATCAATGGAAGTGAGCTGCTTAAACAACATGGGAGACATGGTAGGTCCTTATGCTACTAGATAGCAAGAAATTAAGAATAAGCGAAGTTCAGTCCATGTAAGGAAAAGCAAAAAAAATTTGGTTTGTCCTCAACCTTATCTTATGATTCTAGGTTGGAATTCATAAGTTCACATGGATAGGAACACATACACCATAAAATCTACGTGGAAAAAGTTTTCGCACTAATTCATGAAAATGATTATAAGGAAACACTTTCGCTAGTAGATTTTAAATTTGATTGATATCATGGTTAGTAGGTGTGATACTTGCGTTCTCAAATTCGTATATGATTACGACATCCCTTTTCATAGTTCAAATTGTGAAAAATGGCAAGTAATAGTTTAAATATTCAGGACTTATCGCTATAAGTTCTGAAAGGGTTTAAACACACACATATGCTATCTAATGAAGGTGTATGAACTTGAGAAGTCTAGATGAAGACTTATCAAAGCACCACGTATCATAAATCTGAACTTTAGAAAGGAAGTCAATAGTATTGATTTCTTGAAGTCCAGTTGATTTCTGGGTACATGTCAAAGCTAGTGGGAGCATAATTGTTCCGCTTATATGAGCATAATTGTTATGCTAGTGGGAGCATAATGCTAAGTGTTGCAAGTTAGCAATACTATTTGTGGGAAACAAAGGTTACAAATTTGCAAGTTGCAAAGTTTGAAAATTGTTTCGCTACAAAAAGTTAAAGGGGAGAGCGCACTTATACTTCATTTCGAATCTAAAAATTTAGATTGAAGGATTTTAATGGAACTTAGTCATGAACATATATGAATATCGTGTTGAAGTGATTCAACATAGGAAATTCAATATATGGAAATATTATAGGTAGGGACTAATTAAGTATCATGTATTTATGTAAGACATTATGTATCGAATCCCATACGCTTCAGATATTGGATTGATTACATATGGTATAATATTCACTTGTTCTGATTTTTCCAAATGCCTAGGGTATTGAGAAGGAAAAAGGACTAGAAAAAGATATGACTAAAGCTTGTTAAACAATTATCAAGAACAATCTGAGGTTCGCTAAAGATTGGTTGTTTGTGAACAGTTGGGAGTATATTAATATTTGGACGGACCATATTGATGTGCTTCTGATTGGGATAATTCTTGATCAGAATTGATATTCATATGGGAATATGGAAATGTTTCCATAATGAGAGTTGGTTATTGAAATCTTCATATGAGTTAGAAACCTTAATGCAAGGGATGTGTTCAAGGAGTTACCTTGAATTTGATACTTCATTACCATGAAATTATTTTAAGTAACAAAGTTTCAATTGAGCATTTTGTGACTTGGTTGGCAAAGTCTTTGTGACTTTTAGGCCATGCCATCACAAAAGGATATTGCATGCAAGGTTAGACTCTAACATATTTAGTGATGATTTTTTTTTTGGAATTCTTACTAGTTCTAATAAGAATTTGAAATTGTGAAATGAGAATCATTGGAATAATGTCCAATTGATCTATTCACAAGGGAAGGACCATAGAAAGACATAGTATGCATGTTTGGAACATGGCATGACTGATGTTTAATTCAAGTGTTTAGTTGATTAATCAAAACATTGTACAATTAATAAAGTCTAATTAATATGGTGATTAAATAATAAATGTTTTATTTATATTCAATAGTTTTGAAACCATATTTAATTAGGTTATTATTGTGTTTCACTTTGCATGTTTTACTTCCCGAATAATTAGATTATTCAAAACATCCACAGTCGATCATACTTTGGAAGTAAGTAGTAAATTAAGATTGTCGAGAATTGGATTGTAGATTGTCTAAGGGTTTAGACATAGCAATGGTTTGCTGCAACATTCACGAGTACTTTTGAAATGGGGATTTGAGTATTGGATTAACCCACGCTCAGAGAATTACTTCATGGATTTTATCACGAGTAATTCTGAGACGATAACATCTTATATTCTTGAAACGGAGACATATGAGTTGTTGTTTACGAGTCAGTTGTGTATTGATAATACGTAAACGCATCAGTAACTTGATGTTATAAAACGTATTGTTGTGCATGATTTGATGAGTGAATAGTGAAAGCATATAAGTCGAAGTTTATCCGTTTTTTTCCATAACGGGAAAAGAAATTTATGTGGGCCCCTCGATGATTTGATGATGACATCTAAAGCGCTTGGCCAAGCTTGGACTGAATTGATGTGTTGAATTAGTAGTCTGAAATCAGTCGTCATAAATCGAAAATCGGGAAACAAATCTTGGACGGAGAGAATGATTATAATCCACGTCTCATGTCCATACGATATCTTGTAGAATGAGGGAATATTTGATCACTTATCTTAGGACACGTAACTGACTAGATTAGAGTTCGACAGCGGTTTTTGAAAGCTACAATGTGCAGGTCAATTTTTGAAGTTGTACTTGCAATTATAGTTATTAGAGTTATCCAAGTGGGATACTGTTGGATTAGGTGTCTAAGCCCATAACTATAATTGGTATATACTTGAATTGATAGAAGCACAAGTCCTTTTGGGTTGCCTTCACTCTTGAAACTTGGCAGGATGACTTTTGAAGAGAAGTTGAATTTTTATTTGGAATAATAAATTGATATAAATGATTTATTAATATGTTATGAAAATAATATATTAATTAGAAATCATGTTATTTAGTTAATATTTCATCAGAAATTAGTTTGGAATTAATTTTGGGATTAAAGGAATTAATTAAATATACAAGGGCTATTTTGCAAATCATTGATAGTTGTGAAACCGGGCTCTTGGACCCCTTGGATAGGAGTAGACAAAAATTATAAGGTGGCCCTATAAGTTTTCGTCCAAAGGCTTCTTATTAGGGCGTCCATGGGCTGCTTAGGCCTTAAGCAGGAAATTAGGGTTTCCACCTGCAAACCCTAGTTTGGGACTAAGAAACCACAAGTATATAAGGAGGTTAACTCCTTGGATTTTCGGCGACTTCACCCTAACCCTAGAAGAGCCAAAATTATGGTGTGCCTCATTCCCTCTCCTTATCATCCTATTGCAAAGAGTGTTTGTAAGCCATTAGAAGTGTTACATTTGAGGCACTTGCTTTTAAGATCTAAAGATCTACAAGGATTAATTGTTATTACTAAATTAAAATTGAGGTTTGTATCTAAACCTTTATTTTCATTTTTCATAGATGCATATTAGGGTTTCTCTTTTGTATTCACGTTTGCATGTTCATCTAGTGAAAACCTAGATCCTTAATTATAGGGTTGCATGATCACATAGGATTTGTAGTTATGCTCAAAACCCATTAGCTACCGTCGTGAAACGCCGTCGACCGCCACCACCGGTGGTAGCAGTGGGTTGTGACCGACTTGGTGAAACCCTAATCAGCCTAAAACTTAACCTTTTGGACCTAATTGGCACGTGTTTGGGTTGGAAACCCTAATTAGGGTATAGAAAACCCTAATCTTGGAGACTTTTGCTTTGGACCTCATTTTGGACCGTTGGATTGGAATTATAAGTTACGCCCAACCATGTTGTATGATTGACCTAGTAGAGTGATGGACTTAATGGATTAAGTCCTTAATGGGTCAAATGTTCTTACTTAACCCTACTCGTCATTTTATGTGAAACCTTAATTGTGTTTGGGCTTCGAGTTGGGCCTTTCTTTTGGGCTTAGGTGTTTGGGTTCTTGTTGGGCCATCTGAGAGCAAGTGTATGGACTAGGAAAATTGAATGGGCTTTAGGGTAAGGCCCGTGGAAGGGGTTTGGGCCCAATTTGGAAAATTGGGCCATAATTGGCCTTTACTGATTATTTGGCTTTTGGGCCTCCAGAGTTTAAGTTTGGGCCTTGGTTTTGGACCAAGCTAGGTTAGGGGTAAAATAGTCTTTTTACCCCAAGTATGGATTTATGGTTATGCATTGGCACCCAATTGTTAATTGGGTGTTGTTTTTATGTTTGACAGTTCGGGAATCTGTTAGCCAGCAGCCGGGGTTCATCTGTGTGATTCGGCAGTGTGAGGTGAGTCTTCTCACTATATCCATGGGTCGAAGGGACCAATGTCGTCCCATTATTTGTTATGTGGAATGCTAGTTGTCTCTACGATACTTGCATGAAAGACCATGGGGGGGCATGACATTTGAATGTAAGACCATGGGGGGAGCCCATGGCATTTGGATATAAGACCATGGGGGGTGCCCATGTCATTTGGATATAAGACCATGGGGGAGCCCATGGCATTCCTGGTAAAGACCATGGGGGAGCCCATGGCAACTATATGTATGTTGCATGATATTTTTTGGATGATATTCTGTGGATGATACTCTGTGAATGATATTATGTGGATGATATCCTATGAATGATATTTTGTGGATGATATTATGTGGTTGTATTCTATATGGTATTTTGGGAAAGTTATTAAGCTTTGTGCTTACGGTTTTCAGTTTATCTTTCAGGTACTTTTGTTTTCAAATGGAAGGGCTGGGGATCATTGAAGAGCACACACCACATGTTTCCGTTTTCTATGAATTACCCCGATTTGTCAATGTTTTGTTAAAACTTAATTACTCTGGTTTTATTGGAAAGGCATGTATTAACAATTTATTAATTTAAAAACAAAAACATTTTATATCATGATTTTTGGGGTGGTACAAGTTGGTATCAGAGCCTTGGTTTGAGGGATTCAGACATACTCTCAGTTGTGTCTGAACTCAAACTGAGGAATTGGTAAGGTTTCAAAAAGAAAAATATTTTAAGAAAAGAGTTTTCTAAGATAAGAAAAGGTGTGGTGCATGCAATCAGCCGAGCTCAAGTAAGTTTTCCCAAAAATACCCATACGTGTTATTTAATATGACTTTATTTATGAATCGGTGAATCGCAAGCTAGTTAGGGTAAAGGATCTGCTTAGTTTTTGCATGATAGAATGCTAGGAGAAATGCCTTTGTATGTATATCATATGAGCTGGTAGACTTGTATGCTAGTGCTGATTAGATAGTGGTAGTTGATATGATATTTGATACCTTGTTGCATGGGGGGGGGGGGGATTGGATGCTATGCAGAGATGGGAATATCTATTGGAATCAGTAAATGCTAAGTGTATGCTATAAAATTGTATACGGTTAGGATCTTATAGCCCTAGAATAATTGATTTGGCCTTATTTCCTAATCCTTGTCTGGTTGAGGTCCTAGGGTAGAGTCTTTTATTCGAAAGTCTATTTGATCATGTTCTGTGTATAATTTGAATGCATAAGGAAACTGTCAGTAAGGGTGAAATTTCTTGCATCAGTGGTAGTGTGTGGGGTGAATTGTAACATCCCGAGATTTTGCAGGTATTTCTGAATCCTCTCTTCTATTATTATTTTGTCATTTGTAGTCCCTGGGGGTTAGATGAGTCGACCCATGAGAAGCCTAAGGGCTAAAGTTGAAACTTTGGGATCAAGAGAGTACGTTAAGTGTACATAAGGGTACGCTGAGCGTACTAGGCGCGCCCTAGTACGCTGGGTGTACACTTGTGTACGCTGGGCGTACTCCCGGCAGGAGGAAACCCTAATATTTAGGGTTTCAGTGCTATATAAACAACCTTATGAGCTCATAACCCTCCCTTACCTCAGCCTCCATTGTTTAGAGCCGTTTTCCCCAAACCATAATCATTTACTTTAGTGTGAGAGCTTATAGAGTGTATTTTGAGTAGTTGGAGAAGAAGGTGTTGCATCAACAAGTCGGAGAAGGAGAACAAACATGTAGATCTGAAGTTCTTTTGTGCCCTAGAAGCTCCAGAAGGTAAAAAGCTTCAAACTTTATGCTTGTAAGATATAGATCTAGCCATTCTAGCTTTATGGAACCATGTCTTGTCCCAAAAGTCCCAAGTTGGTGGATGATATGATTTGGACGAGATGAGCTGTCCTTTCAGACCTTAGAGAGGGTCCTAAGTGATAAAAATGAGGTCCCAATGGCTTAAGATGTCCCATGCATGTAGTAGAAAGGTCTTAATGGATTAAGACCATGTATTAAGAGCAATCTGTACATACAAACTCTTAAAGTTCGAGACTTTATGGTTCTAAGACACTTTTGGTCGATGGATCTGAAATATGGGCTTAAGTGCTTAAGCCATTAAGCACTTATTAGAGTTTTGGTGAAACCTCGCGTACGCCACGCGTAGTTTCTGTACGCCCAGTGTACTGTGTCAATCACTCCGATGGTGGTCAATTCAAATGGAAGTATGCCCAGTGTATCAGAGGAGTATGCCCCATGTACGCCCTCTGTTGGGCTTTTGACATTTTGGGATTCGGGGTTGGGGCCGCCCGTGGGCAGTTTGACATGGGCCTTGCTGGGATTTCTGAGCAATGATGTTTTGGGTCAGTTCGGGATTTTTGGTGAGACAGCAATTCGAGAGTTCGATTCATCAGTTGAGATCGACACTGCAAGGTGAGTTCTCCTCACTATATCAAAAGGGTCGAAGGCACCAATGACGGCCCTTATCAGATTTGTATTTGGGTTTATTGCATGATATGCTTATTGATTTACATCCTGGTAGTTAGGATGGTGATATGCTTAGTGACCTGGTTAGGTCGGTATCCTGGTATATAGGATGATGTTATGTTAGTGATCGGTTAGATCGATATCCTGGTTATAGGATGGTAGCCATGATTAGTGATCTGTTAGATCTGTATGACTATTTGTACTTGCTAGCTAGCGTATGATATGTATGCGCACATGTTGTTGGTTTGGGGATTGGGTTGAGGCAGGTCCTGCTTCGTGCTGTAGGCCAAGATATCCAGGGCGGTCCGGATAGACTATAGGCCCAGGAAGGCATGTCAGTCAGACCGAAGGCTGTAGGCCCTGCGAGGCGGTCCAGACGTGCAGAAGGCTCAGAGAGTTGTCCAGATAGACTGATTGCATGCGAGGCGGTCCAGTCAGACTGATGGCTCATTATGCATGTTGTTTGCTTATATGTTTAGATGATATGGTTATATATGTATGACGTTGGTATTTTGGGGGTAACTCACTAAGCCTTCGAGCTTACATTTATCAATAATTGTTTCAGGTACTTCGGATGATCGCGGGAAGGTGAAGGCGTGAGTGTACACTTCCTCGATTTATGATTATGATTTCTAGGAACTCTGATATGATACTATTTTGAAAACGAATTGTAATAACTTAATGATTTTAAATGTTTTAAAAAGTTCAAATTTGGCATGATTTTTTATGGATGTTACAAGTTGGTATCAGAGCCTTGGTTGAGTGAATTGGAGGAAACAGTCGTATGTCTCCAGTCTCAAACTGAGGACAAGGTTTTTAAACGAATTTCTTAAAATGTTTTCAAAATAATAAAAGGAGGATGCAAGTGTACGATCAACCGGAGCTAGCAGATAAACCCCAAAATACCTTACGGATTATTTGATTTATGTGATATCTTAGAACAACATGCTAGTACTAGGCTAGGGATCTTCAGGAATTGCATGATCGAATTGCTTGATTATATGATGCTTGATAGCCTAGGGTTTTTCCTTATATGAAATTGACATCATTACTGTAGTTGCTTAGTGTATACATTATGGTTGTACATAATTAAGATCTTAAAGCCTGAGAATGTTTGGTTTGGCCTTATTTCCTGTTCTTGTTTGATGAAGGGATTAGGGTAGGAACAGGTATTCGAAAGTCTATAGGTCCAGCGTTATGTATGGTTAGCATACACGAGTGATGTAGGGTTGGTGGAAGTTTCGTGGATGGATGGGTTGTTTGGACGAGTCCGCCGATTATGAGATATTTAGCCTTCCTCTAGGAGTGAGGACTGAGTGCATGCCATGCTTATGTATAGTTTTAGGGCGTTGTGATGATACTTGAGACAAATATGGGTAGGTGTGGAAGGTAGTATGGGCCCATACTACTGAAAGCACAGGACCCATACGCGTAGCAAGGAAGTCACAACCCCTAGGGTTTTGGTTGGGAGTTGGTTCCCGGATTGTTATGTGGAATATCTGATATCTTTTTGGCATGTTTGCAGCATGGTGGTTACACGACGATTCGTGACTGGATCCGGGTCAGGATCAGGAGAGGGCAGACAGCAGGCGCCGACAGCGCCCGAGACTATCGGCCAGATGAGGCCAGACGAGATGGACGACAGGATTCGGGAGATTCTGCAGGATGAGGTTGTTGCTATGTTCCGGTCTCAGTTGCTGGAGATGTTTGGTTCTATCAAGACCGCTATGGTGGAGTATTTTGATGATCTATATGCAGCCCTCACTAAGGCGGCTACCGCAGCAGCCACATCATCTGTATCGACGGCAGGGTTGGGAGTCGGACGGGATTTTTAGTACCGGGACTTCGACAACATGAAGCCCCCAACTTTTGATGGGACTCAGGACCCCATCAAAGCCATGAGGTGGTTGTCTGAAGTGGAGGGGTGTTTCTTCACGTGCTCATGTCCTACTGACCAGAAGGTCAGATGTGCCCTGAATTTGCTAAGGTCCGGGGCAAAGGACTGGTGGAGACTGATGACTGGGTCTTATTCGGATGACCAGAGAGTTGCGGTTACTTGGGAGCAGTTCAGGGATATGTTCCACGGTCGCTACATTCCACGAGTCGAGCGGGAACGGTTGGCTCAGGAGTTTCTGGATCTGAGACAGGATGGTGAGACGGTGACGGAGATCACCCGCATGTTCACGGAGAAGGCGATGTTTTGCCCGGAGTTTTCTTCTGAGCAGGCTCAGATGACTCGTTATCTGAGCATGCTCAAGACTGATATTCAGCAGTTTGTGGCGAACCAGTGTTGTGATACGCTTTTGGATCTACAGAAGGCCGCTAGGCGGCGTGAGTTGGAGATTGAGCTGCAGTTGAGGGAGCAGCGGCAGGCCCCGACACAGTCACAGCCGGCACCAAAGCGGTCTAAGACCGCTAATTCCAGGCCAGGGGGACAGCAGGGCCGCACTTGTGGCAAGTGCGGGAAGGGTCACTCAGGGGTTTGCAGGTTTAGCAGTGCGTGCCGTAAATGCGGCAAGCAGGGGCATTTTGCACCGGACTGTCGCCAGACAGCCCCAGTTCAAGATATGAGGATCTGCTACCACTGTCATCAGGTTGGTTATTTGAAGACCAACTGTCCACAACTCGTAGCCAGGTCGGCGCAGGCTCCAGCGCCGACTACACTGAGGATTACTGACGGGATTCAGGGTCGAGCTGCGCCCCCGAGGGCCCAGGTACGCGCCTTTCAGCTTACAGTAGAGGAGGCCAGAGCAACATCGAATGTGGTTGCTAGTATGTTTCTATCCCTTATCCTCCTGATTATATCTGTTTTATGCTTATATGTTTGTATCTGTGATTAGGTACGTTTTTAGTGAACTCCTTACCTGCGTTGGTATTATTTGACTCGGGGGCGAGTCGGTCGTTTGTTTCTCAGACTTTCAGTAGGGAGTTCGGGTTGCCAGTAGGAGAGTTAGAGTGTCCGTTGCGAGTCTCCATCGCCAACGAACACGGGATTTTCGCTTCTTCTATCTATCAGGGTTGCGTATTGGAGATTTTCGGAGTATCTTTTCCGATAGACCTGATCCCGATTCCCATGAGGGATGTATGTGTGATAGTGGGTATGGACTGGCTTAGTCGCTTTGGAGCGATGATCGATTGCGAGGGTCGGCGAGTGGTGGTTCGAACCCCAAGTGGGGGAGAACTTATTGTCTATGGCGAGGGTACCAGATTGGGATCAGGGTTTTGTTCAGCTGCCAGGGCCCGACAGTACATTCAGCACGGGTGTGCGGGTTATCTAGTGTATGTGGTAGATACGCGGGTCGGAGATCAGATTTCAGTTTCGGAGGTTCCGGTGGTCAGGGAGTTTGCTGATGTGTTCTCGGAAGAGTTACTCCGAGTGCCTTTGGAGAGGGAGGTCGAGTTTAAGATCGACATAGTGCCAGGTGCGGCCGCTATCGCCTAGGCGCCGTACCGGTTGGTACCACCAGAGATGTGGGAGTTGTCATCACAGCTGCAGGAACTGCTGGGAAAGCAGTTCATTCGTCCGAGCGGTTCCCCGTGGGGAGCACTGATACTCTTCGTCAGGAAGAAGGATAGTTCACACCGGACGTGCATTGACTACCGAGAGTTGAACATGTTGACGGTGAAGAACCGTTATCCGCTCCCGAGGATAGATGATTTATTTGATCAGTTGCAGGGTGCATCTTGGTTTTCCAAGATAGACTTGAGGTCTAGGTATCATCATTTCAGGGTCAGAGAGGACAACGTGGAGAAGACCACATTCCGAACTCGTTATGGACATTACGAGTTCATGGTGATGTCGTTTGGGCTCACCAACGCCCCAGAAGTGTTTATGGACCTGATGAATCGGGTCTGCAGACCGATGCTCGATCGCTCGGTCATAGTATTCATTGACGATATCTTGGTGTATTCCAAGACCCGAGAGCAGCATGAGGAGCATCTGCGAGAGTTATTGGGAGTTTTGAGGCGAGAACGGCTTTATGCCAAGTTCTCGAAGTGCTAGTTTTGGTTACGAGAGGTCCATTTCTTGGAACATCTCGTTAACCAGGAGGGTATTTTGGTCGATCCGGCCAAAATCGAGGCGGTCATGCAGTGGGAGGTCCCGAAATCTCCCTCAGAAATCAGGAGCTTTTTGGGATTGGCAGGGTACTACCGGAGATTCATACAAGATTTCTCCAAGATTGCAGCACCCCTCACTCGTCTGACGAGGAAGGGGTGGATTTCCGATGGGGCCCTGAGCAACAGAGGGCGTTTGAGACCCTAAGACAGCGGTTATGCGAGGCTCCAGTCTTGACCCTCCCCGAGGGAGTGGAGGATTTTGTGGTTTACTGTGATGCATCCATCACAGGTCTGGGAGCGGTACACATGCAGATAGGACGAGTGATATCCTACGCATCTCGGCAGTTCAAGCCGCACGAGACGAGATACCTACTCATGATCTGGAGTTGGGAGCGGTGGTATTCGCTCTCAAGATATGGATACATTATCTCTGTGGGGTCCGTTGTACAATCTACATGGACCACAAGAGCCTAAGACACATCATGGATCATCCGAACCTGAACAAGAGACAGCGCAGGTGGCTGGATGTAGTCAAGGACTACGACTGTGAGATACTTTACCACCCATGTAGAGCAAACGTGGTTGTGGACGCTCTGAGTCGCAAGTCAGCTGGGTCTTCCACTTCGTCAATATGTATGAGGATATCAATGGATTCTCCACTTTTGGGCTTGATCAAGGAATCCCAGGCAGAGGGTATGCGTCAAGAGAATTGGAAGTTGGAGAGGATTAGGGGTGAGAACACCCGGTTTGTTCAGGATAGTCGGGGATTATTAACCCGATGCAATCGGGTGTGGGTTCCGATGTCTGGTGGGGTAAGACAGATGGTTATGGAGGAGGCTCATAAGTCTCACTTCTATATTCACCTGGGGGCCAGTGAGATGTATCAGGATTTGAGTTTGAGCTACTGGTGGCCTTGCATGAAGCGACAAATCTCTTGGTACGTCGAGAGGTGCTTGACCTGCAGGATGGTCAATGCCGAGCATCAGAGGCCACATGGCAAGCTACAGCCTCTAGATATTCCCATGTGGAAATGGGAACAGATCACGATGGACTTCATTACCAAGTTGCCGAGGACGACGAAGGGATTCGATGCAATATGGGTCATCGTGGATCGATTGACCAAGAGTGCTCATTTCCTGGCCATACGGGAGAGCTCATCGGCCGAGAAGCTAGCCGACGTGTATGTCCGCGAGATCATTCATCGTCATGGAGTTCCGGTCTCTACTGCTTCCGATCGTGATGTTAGGTTCACCTCCTGTTTCTGGCAGAAGTTCCACGAGGAACTGCGTACGCGGCTGCACTTTAGCACAGCCTACCATCCGCAGACCGAAGGCCAAAGTGAGCGGACCATACAGACCCTCGAGGACATGCTGAGGGCTTGTGTCATCGATTTCGGTGGGAGCTGGGATTCCCACCTACCCCTTGCAGAGTTCGCCTACAACAACAGCTATCATTCCAGCATTGGCGCCCCACCTTTTGAGCTGTTGTACGGGCGGAGATGTCGCACCTCGGTCTATTGGGGTGTGGTTGGTCACAAAGTGATGGGACTGACAGAGGTAGTCTGGCAAACTACCGAGAAGATTCACCAGATTAGACAACAATTGCAGACCGCTCAGAGTCGGCAGAAGAGTTACACCGACAAACGCCAATCTGAGTTGGAGTTCCAGGTAGGTGACATGGTATTACTGAAGGTTTCACCCTGGAAGGGTGTGATTCGCTTTAGAAAGAGGGGAAAGTTGGGTCCCCGATACATTGGACCATTTCGGGTTATTGCCAGGGTTGGCAAGGTTGCATACAGACTGGATCTTCCAGAGGAGCTCCGTCATATACACAACACTTTCCACGTTTCCCAGTTGCGAAAGTGCATATTGGACGAGGATGCGGTAGTGTCATTGGATGATGCTCAGGTTAACGAGCGCCTGAACTATGTGGAGCAGTCGGTGGCTATTTTGGAAAGGAAGGTAAAGGTTTTGCGGAACAAGGAGATACCTATGGTAAAGGTGCAGTGGCGGCATCGGAGGAGATCTGAGTGGACATGGGAGCCAGAGTCTGAGATGCGAGAGAATTATCCGGATCTGTTTACCACCGCAGACATCAAGGACGAAGTCTAGGTCAAGTGGGTGAGAATTGTAACATCCCGAGATTTTGCAGGTATTTCCGAATCCTCTCTTCTATTATTATTTTGTCATTTATAGTCCATGGGGGTTAGAGGAGTCGACCCATGAGAAACCTAAGGGCTAAAGTTGAAACTTTGGGATCAAGAGAGTACGCTAAGCGTACATAAGGGTACTCTGATCGTACTAGGCACGCCCTAGTACGCTGGGCGTACACTTGTGTACGGTGGGTGTACTCACGTCAGGAGGAAACCCTAATATTTAGGGTTTGAGTGCTATATAAACAACCTTATGAGCTCATAACCCTCCCTTAGCTCAGCCTCCACTGTTTAGAGCCGTTTTCCCCAAACCCTAATCATTTCCTTGAGTGTGAGAGCTTATAGAGTGTATTTTAAGTAGTTGGAGAAGAAGGTGTTGCATCAAGAAGTTGGAGAAGGAGAACAAGCTTGCAGATCTGAAGTTGTTTTGTGCCCTAGAAGCTCCAGAAGGTAAAAAGCTTCAAACTTTATACTTGTATGATATAGATCTAGGCATTCCAGATTTATGGAACCATTTCTTGTTCCAAAAGTCCCAAGTTGGTGCATAATATGACTTAGACGAGATGAGCTGTCCTTTCAGACTTTGGAGAGGGTCCTAAGTGATAAAAATGAGGTCCTAATGGCTTAAGATGTCCCATGCATGTAGTAGAAAGTTCTTAATGGATTAAGACCATGTATTAAGAGCATTCTGGATCTCTAAAGTCTTAAAGTTTGATACTTTATGGTTCTAAGACACTTTTGGTCGATGGATCTGAAATATGGGCTTAAGTGCTTAAGCCATTAAGCAATTATTAGAGTTTTGGTGAAACCTTGCGTACGCCCCACGTAGTTTCTGTACGCCCAGCGTACTGCGTTAACCACCCCGATGGTGGTCAACACAAATGGAAGTACGCCCAGCGTACCAGAGGAGTACGCCCCGCGTACGCCCTCTGTTGGGCTTTTGACATTTTGGGCTTCGGGGTTGGGCCGATCTTGGGCCAGTTTGACATGGGCCTTGCTGGGCTTTCTGAGCAATGATGTTTTGGGCCAGTTTTAGTAATGGATTCTAGGATAAGGCCCAATTAGGGAGTGGGGCCCAATTGGGAAAATTGGGCCATTAATGGGCTTATATATATGGACTTTTGGACAGTGAATTGATATTGTGCCTTGGCCCATATTAGAGAAAAATGCGAAATGGACTATGTGGATTCTTAGTCAAGATTAGTATTCCCACTTATTAATTTAATATTCGTTATTTTGGATAGTTCGGGATTTTTAGTGAGACAGCGATTCGGGAGTTCGATTCATCAGTTGAGATCGACACTGCAAGGTGAGTTCTCCTCACTATATCAACAAGGTCTAAGGCACCAATGTCGGCCCTTATCGGATTTGTATACGGGTTTATTGCATGATATGCTTATTGATTTACATCCTGGTAGTTAGGATGGTGATATGCTTAGTGACCTAGTTAGGTCGGTATCCTGGTATATAGGATGATGTTATGTTAATGATCGGTTAGATCGATATCCTGGTTATAGGATGGTTGTCATGATTAGTGATCTGTTAGATCTGTATGACTATCTATACTTGCTAGCTTGCGTATGATATGTATGTGCACATGTTGTTGGTTTGGGGAATGGGTTGAGGCAGGTCCTGCTTCGTGCTGTAGGACAAGATACCCAGGGCGGTCCGGATAGACTACAGGCCCAGGAAGGCATGCCAGTCAGACTGAAGGCCCGGCGAGCGGTCCGGATAGGCTGTAGGCCCTTCGAAGTGGTCCAGACATGCCGAAGGCTCGGAGAGCAGTCCAGATAGACTGAAGGCCTGCGAGGCGGTCCAGTCATACTGATGGCTCATTATGCATGTTGTTTGCTTATATGTTTATATGATATGGTTATATCTGTATGCGTTGGTATTTTGGGGGTAACTCACTAAGCCTTCGAGCTTACATTTATCGATTATTGTTTCAGGTACTTCGGATGATCGCGGGAAGGCGAAGGCATGACCATACACTTCCTCGATTTATGATTATGATTTCTGTGAACTCTAATATGATACTATTTTGAAAATGAATTGTAATAACTTAATGATTTTATATGTTTTAAAAAGTTCAAATTTGACATGATTTTTATGGATGTTACATGAATGTTCTATGATAGTTCTATGGATTAGAGTGTTACTGCACCTATGCTGATTGCTTTGTGCTTGGTGGAACTCTTGGATGATGGGATTCAGCTACTTAGTGAATATGATGGTATTCATGAGGTGGATGACTGGCATTACGAGGAGTTCCTCAGCAGCTGATGGTAGGGTGAGGTCGGGAATCTAGGGAGCCTAGGAGGTGCTTCGGTAGATATTGTGTTGTTGTTTAGTGAATATTTGGTGCATCAGTGGAGTAGTGACTTAGAAGATTCATGATGATTCCTGAGGAAAGTATGGATAGGTGTGGAAGGTAGTATAGGGTCCGTATTACTGAAAGCACATGATCCATACTCGAATCAGGGAGAGTCTTGGAGAATCTAAGAATCTTGGAGAAGAGGATTTTTGTGTATGTTATAATCTTCTACAAGATTGAATTTCAGTTTGGTGATGAGTTTCCAAGAAGGAGGTTTAGGTTCTGGTTCCGGCTCAGGTAAGGGTACTGAGCCGATTAACGAGCAGATACGGGAATTCATCTCGTCGGAGATCACCCGCGGTGTTTTGAAGAAGACTCATGTGGTCTTTGGTTCGGTCAAGGAGGGGTTTTTGAAGATCTTGGATGAGCGCTTGGGAGTGCTCCGTACTGAGGTTATGACTATCGTTGGAGCTCACACTCTTTCTTTCTGTGAGTTTCGTGCTTGTGGAGCTCCTGCATTCTATGGGGAGAGGGACCTTGTTGCTAGTAAGAGGTGGTTAACGGATATGGCTAACGCATTCAGGACGAGTTTCTGCCCGAAGGGTTGAAGGTCAGAGATGCTTCTTGCCCATTGAAGGTCAGAGCGCGAGATTGGTGGGACGAGATTGGTAATGAGTTGGGCAATGACGCTGTTGATGCTATGTCATGGGATGACTTCTTGGCCAGGTTCTGAGCTGAGGTTGCACCGGTGATTGAGGTACAACAGTTGGCGCGAGAGTTCCGGATCTCTGTTGGACTATCGAGACTGTGGTAGAGATCACTGCCAAGTTTCGGGAGAAAGCTTGTTGGTGCCGCAGTATGCAGCAGATGAGGAAATGAAGAAGATAAGGTAATATGATATGTTGCTGGATGATTTTAGGGGTATGGGTTGCTGAAAGTGCAGCAGAGATTGTCCTCAGGGGGCAAGGCCGTTATGTTTTCTCTGCAACCAAGTGGGCCATAACATGGCCGTCTGTCCGGTGAGGAGGGAAGGAGCAGTGAGTGTACCTGCTCCATCTATTATGCGGGTCTCTAATAGTCGTAAGGATAGGGCAGGAGCCCCAACAGAGAGGAACTGATCATTTTAGTGTCTGCCAGGGTAGGCTTGTGCTCCAGCAGGTGATTTTGCGGGTATGTTATGTTTTTCATTTTTTTCAATTTTTATTAGTATTTATGTGCCTTGAATCGTTTTGGGTAAACGCTATCCCTGGTTTAGTTCTCTGTTATTCATGGGTTATATCCTTGAAATAGTGTTATATGCCTTCTACATGTTGTGGTCATTAGTGGGGTTTTGATGTGTTGTATCTAGTGTAGCGGGTTCCAATGTGTTCGGTTGTTATTTTGGGTTTGGTCGAGATCGGTTCAGGGGTATTGTGTGGAAGGTCTATGGTCAGGATTCAGCGGGTTAGTTTTCCAGTATCGCCAGGAATCAGTGATTTCAACATTTGTTCTGGTAGGAGCGGCAGTTGCCTATGGGAGAGTTGTAGGGTTCAAACACTGTTGTTTCTAGGAAGGGAGCGGTAGCGGGAAGATGGTGGGTCAGTTGCTTGAGATGTTAGGTTATTGAAATGGCATGGGAGTTTCATATTCTCTCAGGTTGCAGTCGATTAAGATTCGGGGATTCTTCGAGGGTGAGAGTTGGGATGAAGATTCGTCAGTCAGGGCAAGGGTTATGATTTTCAGTCACCAGCATATGAACTCAAGGAATTGGTATGATATCATGGGAGGAGATATGAATTATCTGATTGGTTAAGATTTCAAGAGTATTCTTCAGGATTTCAAGAGTTGGGTGATCTTTGAGTTGGCTAGCAATGGAACGCTAGTATTGTTCAGCACAGGGTATGGGTGGTTCATGCTATTTGAGGAAGATGGAACGGAGACCCATAAGGATTAAGTGGTAAGAGAGCATCTTCGAGTCCAAGTGGGGGAGAATTAAGTGGCTGTTCAGATTGAGGTTGTGTTGGTGGGAGTTCGGGAAACTCCCGACCACAGGTCGGTACCTCCATTGGTGTTCATAGTAGGCTGTGGGATTCGAACGTGTGAACCGAACTTCTGATTGGTTGCGGATTCGGCTCAGGAAGAGTGGTACTGGTTGGTTGGAAGTGTTTTAAGACTGCGATGGGATCCTAACATTCATCAGTTCGAGGTAGACTATTATTGAGATGGCCACGAGCGTGGAAGAAGAATCAGTACGTGCCTTGGGCACGCCGCCCAGGATGGTCGGGGAATTATTCTGTATTCTAGGTTGAGAACCATTGGGGTCCAAGGCGGTGCCGGGCCTGAGTGGCTCTTAATGGGTGGGGCCCGTGGGCGAGGCCCTTGTGATTATGGAAATTTTGGTTGGGCCTATTAGAGACCGTTGGGTCGAGGTATTGGATCTTGAGTTACAGGATCATGTGGGTGATCAGTGTGTGGCGCAGAGGGGTTATTAAGTTGGGTAGCCTTGTTGTTGGATTCTTGGGAACCTGTTGGTTGGACCAGGTGCGAGATTGGTAGTCTTAGAGATGGTTTAGGAGTATTTATTTATCAGTCAGGTGAGGGGTCGTCGGGAATTAGTAGGTTGTAATGTTAAATGCAAGTGCAGATTCATGGATCTCAGGCTATGAGTGGAGTATCGAATTGGTTTTGGGTAAGATCTCGAGTTGGGTATCGCGCGTGTTTTGTGTAGGTTTTTCGTTTCGATGGATTAAGGATTGGGGTATTTATATGTCGATGGCATCAGTTGAAGGGTTCAAGGGTAATAAATGGATTCATTTTTGGTTGATAGATCAAGTCCGTGTGATTGTGTCGTGGAATGGTTCTATTTGTGAAGGTCGTCGAGATAAGTCAAGGCAGTATTATTGATATGGAACTTGTGTGTATGTGGGGTAGCCTGTTATTCGTAGGAGATGTTAGGTCACTTGCAATTGGAATTGGATAATCTCGGAGTGGATGATTTGATCATGTTACTCAGCTCTCGTCTGAGTCTAACCGTTGCGGGGATAAGTCTCCTACTCGAAAGATTATCCGAGCCTTCTACCAAGCATAAGTGTTCAACAACAATGTTTGGTCTGTGATTATGTTTTCTAATGGGAATCTCATGTATCAGATTTGAGTAGTCAGTTGCAAAATTAAGGGGAATGGACTCAGAAATGGTTCTCTATGGGCGGTCTGTCAGGGAGACAGACCATCCTGAGACTTCTGATTTCAGTTTGACTAGTTATGGTTAATTCACAAGGGATTATTGTCGGATGGTGAAAGGATTCGTTCATCTGCGGGTTGGAGAGCCCTGTGAGGGTTTGTTTCGGTTTCCTTAGAAAGATGGTGGTATGCTCAGGGTTGTGGCCGTGTTGCTCAAGTTATTGGGTGTGTCAGGAATGGTAAGGAATGATTTCGAGGACTAAATCTAATTTAAGTGGGGGAGAGTTGTAACATTCCGTTTGAAATTAAATAATTAATAAACTCTAAAACCCTGAGATGTAAATTATATTTTTTTATTTTATATTATTGAAGCCAAAATTCAAGCAGGGTGTTGGCTTCAGGGAGTTAAATGTCATCATTATGGATATTGGGGGTTAAAGTGTAATTTTCGAGGTGGTTTTGCAAACAAATAGAAGGCAGGGGATGTTATGTAAATTTTGGAGTTAAGTTGAAAAGAATTTGTGGAGTGAAGGACCTATATTGTAAAAATGAAATAAAGTTTGTAATGGAGGCGAGTTTAAACCCTTCACTACCCTTCCCTCCCATTTATAAGGAGCATGGAGCCGAACCCTAACCCTAATCACAATCGTCCAACCACCAACCTTATACCCCCATACTTCAGTTGTCGCCGCCTCCTAGTCACGCAAGGATCGCCGAGCTTCACCGTCGCTGCTCTCATGGCCGGCGAATGCGAGTGTTACGAGTCGACATTGTCGTCGTGGGGAGATCAGTTGAAGTGTTCGGTAGCCGCCATGTCTTTCACCGTCGATGGCGCACCCCCCCCTCCAAGTTCACCCTATTTGTTGTTGCCGTTGTGGCTCGCCATCGCCGTCGCTGCCATGCGGCTGGTTCGTTTTGTTGATGTTCTCTGACCGCCGCCTGCCGCCTCGAGGGTGGCTATGTTGGGTGCGTGTTTCAGTGGGTTCGTGTAGGTATGTGTGTTGTTGTTGTTAGTCGGGATGTGTGTGTGTATTCTGTTGGCCGGAAATCATGGGGAACGACCATGGTCGCCAACCATGGTGGCTGCTACTTGCTGCCATCTCTTGCTGCCACCAGCCACCGTGGGAGATGGCTGTGTGTGTGTGTGTTTTGGTGTACATTGCATGTGTATTACGGCGTGATGTTGTAGAAGCAAAATCTTTGGCCGGATAATCAAGGGAAAATCCCCCACCACCACCGTGAGGTGGTGGCTACCGCCATGAACCGCCGTCGACGACCACCGTCCGAGGTGGCAGTGGGTGGTTCCCGACATGGTGAAACCTTAATCAGCCTAAAACTTAACCTTTTGGACCAAATTGGCACGTGTTTGGGTTGGAAACCCTAATTAGGGTTTAGAAAACCCTAATCTTGGTGACTTTTGCTTTGGACCTGTCAGGACCCGCATTTTGGACCATTGGATTGGAATTATGAGTTGTGCCCGACCATGTTGTATGACTGACCAAGTAGAGTGATGGACTTAATGCATTAAGTCCTTAATGGTTTAAGTGTTCTTACTTAACCCTAATCGTCACTTTATGTGAAACCCTAATTGTGTTTGGGCTTCGAGTTGGGCCTTTCTTTTGGGCTTAGGTGTTTGGGTTCTTGTTAGGCCATCTGAGAGCAAGTGTATGGACTAGGAAAATTGAATGGGCTTTAGGGTGAGGCCCATGTAAGGGGTTTGGGCCCAATTTGGAAAATTGGACCATAATTGGGCCTTGACTAATTATTTGGGTTTTGGGCCTCCAGAGTTTGAGTTTGGTCCTTGGTTTTGGACTAAGTTAGGTTAGGGGTAAAATAGTATTTTTACCCCAAGTATGGATTTATGGTTATGCATTGGTACCCAATTGTTAATTGGGTGTTGTTTTGATGTTTGACAGTTCTCGAATCTGTCAGCCAACAGTCGGGGTTCGTCTGTGTGATTTGGCGGTGTGAGGTGAGTCTTCTCACTATATCCATATGTTGATGGCACCAATGTCGGCCCATTACTTGTTATGTGGAATGCTAGTTGTCTCAGTGATACTTGCATGAAAGACCATGGGGGGAACCCATGGCATTTGGATATAAAACCATGGGGGGAGCCCATAGCATTTTGATATAAGACCATGGGGGGTGCCCATGACATTTGGATATAAGACCATGGGGGGCGCCTATGACATGCCTGGTAAAGACCATGGAGGGAGCCCATGGCAACTATATGTATGTTGCATGATATTATGTGGATGATGTTATGTGGATGATACTCTGTGAATGATATTTTGTGGATGATATTCTATGGATGATATTCTGTGGATGATATTTTGTGGATGATATTTTGTGGTTGTATGTTATATGGTATTTTGGGAAACTCATTAAGCTTTTTGCTTACGGTTTTCAGTTTATGTTTCAGGTACTCTGGTTTTCAAATGAAAGAGCTCGGGATGATTGCAGAGCACACACCACATGTTTCCGTTTTCTGTGAATTACCTCGATTTGTCAATGTTTTGTTAAAACTTAATTACTCTAGTTTTATGGGAAAGACATGTATTGACGATTTATTAATTTAAAAACAAATAATCTTATATCACTATTTTTGGGGTGTTACATATTATTTTGTGGTTTCTGTTATGTTCTAATAATTTATTAATAATATATGTGTATGATATATATCTATAAGTTAATGATGAGTTTATAAATGGGGGACAATATGAGTTAACTACAATCTTAAAAAGATATATAAAAAACACAAATAACAAAATGTTAAACTTAAATAACAATGTACAACAAAATAACATATATATATATATATATATATATATATATATATATATATATATATATATATATATATATATATATATATATATATATATATATATATATGAGGAAAGTAAGTAGAAAATGCATAAAAGTTTGTAAACCCACTAAAACTTTGAAAATCAATAGAAATATATCGAAAAAAATATTTTAAGATATCTAATATTTTTTTGACTTTATAGGACTAAAAATCGAAGGTTTTAGGACACATTCGATGTAAAAAAATACAATTTTTTTTTTTGCAACAAAAAAAAGTATGTTTTTTTTTTTAATTTTTTTCAGCAATTTTATATAAAAAGTAGTGATTTTTAATTTTGTAAAGTCAAAAAAAAAAAGATTAGATATCTCAAAGTATTTTTTTATATATTATTAGGGTTTTTTAGGTTTATGCATCTTTTTATTGATTTTTTATATAACAACTTAAAATCATGAAAATGTAACAAATAAAAAGATCTCATTTGCATTTATAAAGTATTTTCATCCATAAGCAAATATACACTATCCATGAATATGCTAATCTAAAGCAATAAAAAAATATATGTACACTTATAAATACTTTACTCTATCTCTCTCTGTCTCTCTCTCTCTCTCTATATATATATATATATATATATATATATATATATATATATATATATATATAATGAGACATTTTTTCTATCACCACAATCATTTGAAACTTCAATGTCTTTTCATATTTTTTTATAATAATGATTTCATAATATCTATTTAAACCTACATAACTTTTCACTAGCATCTAATTAACAACTACCACCCAAATAGTTTTTTAACTTATGATACTTAATGGTTCTTATGACACCAATTGATTAAAATTATATATATATATATATATATATATATATATATATATATATATATATATATATAGTTCATAATGGTAGATTTTTATTATAATGGTTTAAAGAGTTGTGTTTGTGCTTGAGAGGTATATTAGAAACTCCATACAAAAAGAATGTCGATGGAGAGCATAAGTAATAAGAAATAGGAAGATGATCACAATGAGAAGGAATTATGAAAGTTTATGGTAAAAAATATTACTTCATTTTCTTCTTTCTTATTATCCAAATTTGTACTGTATAATTATGATTTTGGTTGGAATCAAAAATATTATATATGAAGATGCTCTAATGATTGCCTCTAGATTCACATGAGCAATAAGACTACTATACAACAATACAAAATTAGAATGGATGCAACTAGCATAGTTCATGCTTCTTGATTTTAAAAATTTGGTGGTTCAATTTATTTTAAAGTTTTGCATTTCCTTTTCATGAAAATCGTAATCATGTTCAGCGGGGTCCTAAAAGGAAGCTGTGCAACTAACCGTCTAAAGTCTAGGATGAAAGTTATAATCATGTTCAACGGGGTCCAGCGAGGTCCATGTCGTATAAATTATAATAGAGTTTGCAAGATTGTGCATGTTCATGTTCATTCAACTTCAAATTTTATAACTAGACTTTTAAAAAGATTCATTGGGTGTAATTTATAGGATGATGTAATGGAGTACATGATGTCGTTTAATTTTATAGGTCTTCATGTTGTTTTGGATTTTCACAATCGGTTACATGGAAATGGTCATATAAATGACAATTATGTAGTTAATAAAGCTTATTAAAATTCATTTTGTTATATTCCATAAAAATGGTAAATTTGAGTTGTTGATATATCATTAAAGACTATTATTTGATTATAAATCGTTTAATTATTCCTGATCTTTTTAAACAAGACGTTTATGATTTAACTTTAAGATAATTAAAAGTGAAATAAGATTTAACCATTGCAATGTGCACCTCTAATTTTATGATATGCTAATGAGAAGCACAATGCCACGAGACTCTCGTAAAATAAAAATCGTTTAAATGTTTTATAAGCTATGTTTTATAATAACATATGAGGGCTAAAACTCATTTTGGGTTTTATAATTATTATTAGTCTGGTTAAAATCTATTACAAAATATTTTGACATCAATTATAAACACTTTTTATTTATAATTTTAATTTTTCCTTTAAGTCGTTGTATTACGTTATCAATAATTTATATGGTTAATTATTTTTTTCATATGTTGTAATAGTCAATCAATTTATTCCGTACTAAAAAATTAGAACCCCAATATCGACAATTTTAGGAGCAGTTTTGGAATATTAGAAATCGACATAACATGTTCCAGGATCGGTGTCAATATTCCAGGGTCGTAGGTTCCAATTTTAATAGGCCTATATATAAAAAATGACCAAAACCCATAAATAAAATTATAAATTTCAATATATTTTAACCGTATATCTGTTTTACTGCACAACGCGCGAGAATACGCTTAGTATATATATATTATAATAGAGGTGATGTTGTTAGCACCATATTCATTTGAAACCTACAAAACTTTTCAACTTATTTAATAACTACTACATCTCAAAAGTATAACCAATTAAACACTACAACTCAAATGTTTTTAATTTACGATGTTAAATTGCTACTTAGGATGCTTAATTCATTTGAAACATATAATTTTTTTCAACTTATTTAATAACTACTATAACTCAAAAGTAATTTTAACAAATTAAATACAACTGAAGAGTTTTTAACATAGAATGTTTTGTTAGTACTTATGTCACTTAATTGGTTAATATATATATATATATATATATATATATATATATATATATATATATATATATATATATATATATACTTGTTTATTTTATTTTTATTATTTTTTCATTTATAATTACCATTTAATGATTTGAACAACGTAACTTATTTTACATCATAACATTCAATAAGTAAAGTTTGGTATATCAGAATATACCGTTAACATCGTTTAAGTTTTATCAACTTTCAATATAACTTTATATAACAATTAAACCTAAACAAATGATGTATTAGAAAAAAGTTATCTTAGAATGTAATTTTTTTTACGACATAAAAGTCTCTGATAACGATATGGAAAATGATATGGAAAATGACATAAAAATGTAGGTAAAATCGTACATTCTAACATATTTTAACGACATAATTGCTATCCAGCGCAATATGCGGAGATTCATTCGCCTAGTTTATATTAAATACCATAATTGTTGTTAAAAGATATCATAGCACATAGAAGAGTATACGAGGGATCTTTAGCAAGCTTAAAGATTTTGTGAATCAGAATAAGCTATTTGTATTTAGAAATTGTGGTTTATATTTGTACTAATATAAAATCTCTATCAAGAGAAGTAAGATGTCGGGTTTTGTATGCTTTCACTTTCGATGGTTTTTGTCCAACAAGCTTTCGTCCTACTTATCTTATAACACTAGATTTATCTCTTTTCTATGTAAAGTAAAGAAGCGGAACAATTATATAAAAAATATTATTTATAAAAGTTTTTCTATTTAAGGTTGAGGGCTCAAGTTATCTCATGGACATAGATTTTATTAAATGATAGTTTAAGAGTAAATCAATGTTTTAAAAACCGGTTTTTTAGTTGAACCGGTATGGTGACCGGTTGCCGGTTCAACCGGTTTAACCGGTTCGATCGTCGAGTTAACCGGTTTCTATAATTTTCATATTTTTTACGATTTTTCTATACATACATACATATATAGATCATGAATTTGACGTTTACAAGTTCAAACATTAAAAATACGTATAAAAATATGTTGTAGATCAATCCAAATACATTAAAATAACACATAACCATAAGTTTTAGTGTTTTATATAATGGTCCATATACATCAAAAAAAAAATAAAGTATAATACCGAAACAAAATATAGTTTTAGATAAATACAAACACATCAAAAAACTTTATAACATTTACCATATGTTTTTATTTAGAAAAAAATAAATATATTTGAAAAAAATCAACAAATTTTATTATGCAAATGGTTCTTTTCCATGTATTTTTATTTGGTTTCACCGGTTCAACCGGTTTATTTTGATCGTTTCAACCGGGTTGTTCTAAAACCGGCCGGTTCAATCCGGTTCAGTAATCAACATAAAACCGGTGATAGTTGAACCGCTCCCTCCCCTGGTTCCCGGTCCAACCGGTTCGACCGGCCGGTTCAAACCGGTTTTTAAAACATTGGAGTAAATTAGATTTGTTGTTTAAAAAATATTATTTTAGCTACTTTTTAGGTTACTTACATTAAATCGATTTATTCTAGGGATGAGCATTAGAACCGCCGGAACCGGAACCGGACCGGAACCGAACCGGAACCAGACCGGAACCGGAACCGGAATTGGTAATAGGTCCGGTTACCGGTTCTCCATTTTTATGAAAACCGGTCCCGGTTCTAAAAACCGGAACCGGTTTGACATTTTTTTTCATTTTTTAAAATGCGCATAACTCGCTCATATGAAGTCGAAATTATTTGATTTTTTTTCCAACATGTAATTTGGAGTTTGTAATTCATTTTTGACGGTACAAACGTATGTTTTTGTTAGATATGGAATCAGACACATGCCCCGAAAGAAAGCATATCGATGTTGCGTTTTTTTTTATTTCAGCATTATTTTTTTGTTTTTTTGAATATGTCCCATTTTTTAAATGTGTATAACTCATTTATATGACGTCGGAATTACTTAATTTTTTTTCCAGCATGTAATTTGGTGTTTGTAGTTCATTTTAGACTATAAAAAGCATATAATTTAGTGTTTGTACTTCAATTTAGAATGTAAAAAGTCATAATTTGGTTAAATATTGAATCATTTACAAGCTCTAGAAGATAGCATATAATCTATAGTATTTCAACCGGTTCTATTTTGAAAAATAACCGAAAAACCGGGATCGGAACCGGAACCGGCGCTAGAACCGGCGGTCCGGTTCCCGGTTCTTATAATATAGAAAAACCGATTCCGGTTCCGAACCGGTCCGGTTCCAAAGCTCATCCTTAATTTATTCCAATTAAAATAGCAACAGCGGACACTTATTTCAATCCAACCATTACCTCCTACACAAGGTTTCCGGTTTTACTGCTTTTCTAATTTTATGTGGCTTTTCGGTAAAAAAAAAATAGTAACATGTCATCATCATTATTAATTGTTAAAATAAATGTGTTTGAATCTACCCTGAACCCCAAACCTACCCTGCCATGCCCATCTATCTTCCACTTCTTCATTTACTACTTGTAAGTTATAACCTTTACTACTCATCCTCATCATCATCATCATCATCATCATCATCAATAATATTATTAATATTAGTTAATAATAATAATATAACATACGGTATTACCCTTGATCATATTTGGATCAAAACAGAAAATATAGTACACGATATAATTATTGTCTAGACAACTTACAAAAACTTATAAGTTAATTTTTTTATGAACAAATAAAGAAATAATTGGGAATTAACTTGGCTAGAAAAAAGTTGGGTGGGCTTTAAGAAGGGGTCTGCCATGTTTTAGAAATGGAGCCCTCTAGGATTTTTCTCTTTAGCATGAAAAAAAGGGCCAAAGCCCACTAGCCCAAAATTCATATATGCTTCTTATTTAAGGATATAATCGTTGTCGCTTGTAATCCTAATTCCTAATTGTTATTCCATAATTGAAGATTTCTAGAGAACTTCTTTTGGGTTTATTTCTTATTCATTGGCACTAAATTCGGTTATACTAGAACGTATAATCTTTCGTTTTACCAGCCTGTCATAGAACATAGAAAGAAGATCAGTAACGTGTTTGTGAGCTTGATGGAGGGGAACAACCTAATTTCAACTTTGTATACAATTGAAACCTACAACAACTTTGAGCTTCACCTCGATGTAAGTATATTTTTTGGTTCCTCTTTATGGTGGATTTTATTCATTTATACTATATTGGCCTATTTACGACCGACAACGTTTTTAGATAATTTAATTTATGATTATATCGTTATTTTATTGATTGAACTGAAACCCAACGATTATATCATAACCTTCCAATGAAAATATATTGTTGCAATTAAACCATTGATTTTGGTGAAAATTAGGTTTGAAACATCATATTATGAATGCAAGAAACCTGGACGCCGACTTAGGATGCGCGGAGTTGTGTGAGGTTTGCGTAATTGGGTTGGCGGTACCGGCTATGCCATGAATCCGAGTCGTCGCACGGGCCGCATGCTTGGTAGTTGGCTGGTTCTACAACTCGTGAAGAGTGATGGTGAATGTTGACATGTTGCATGCAAAGATGCTCTTTGACGATTGTTATTAAAGAGTGTTATATATATATATATATATATATATATATATATATATATATATATATATATATATGTTAACGTTACCTAACGGCCACGTTAAATGTAACAGAGACGTTACTGTCTTGACTGAGACCCGGTATTGGCCTCAGAGAGCCAAGGCCGGAGCGACAACTCATTCCTCGTCACAAGGGAAGAACGTCCCATGTGATCTCCTCATTTACTCACAACCAATGAGAAAGCAACAAAGAGCCCAGGTGACGCCCAGAACTGACGTCACCTGACGGTTAGTTAGCGTGAATAGCTATCCCATTAAATGGAGGCCACGTATCACGCTCACAAGAGACGGTACTCACGATCCGTTAGTAACAGGTATAAAAGGATCTCTTCCGGCTCAAGGAAGGGATCCATCTTCTCTCTCACTAAATTTACCCTAATTCTTTCTCTTAGAAAACTAACTTGATCGTCGGAGCGGCGTCCCGGGAGAGCACCCGGTCGTCCTTTAACGGTTCTTCTGTGATTGTGTTCTCAGGAAAGCTCCCAAAGCAGTTACCTCATCAAGCATCCAAACCCCCTGAAGAGCATGTCACAACATTTGGCGCCATTCAGACGTATCCTCAGAGTGATACAGCCAATAGACGACGCCGGTTCCTTGCATAAGGGGGATCTAAACCCAACAACATATGGGATTGCAGTAGAAGCTCTATTCAGAACGCACGAACCACTCCAGTTGCCGATGGCACAAATCCCGCCAATTACGATAAAAAGAAGCAGAACCAGGGCTCCAGAGCAATTTCCGACAATTTTCATCGGATGTCTCATCACCTCAGACGGTGATATCACATCCCAATCTGTTGCAGACGAATCCGTATGACGGCACTAAGGTATTCACTATCTCTAACTCTCGTAATAAAAACACGCCTCACCACGCAGAAAACAAGATTGAGGTACTCTCGAGAAACCTACTCAACATCTGTTTCTCGAGTAGCGATCCCAGACCATCAAACTGGGATCCACGAGACCCACTCCTCATATCAAGATTCATTCATAACACGAAGGTTCACTGAATATACATTGACAATGGTAGTTGCTCTAATATACTCTATGACCACTGCTTCAGGCAGCTACCTGACACATGGAAGGAGGGGCTCCGACTCTCAACCGGTGGACCATTAGTAGGATTCACCGGACATAGCTTGTGGCCGCTAGGAATTATCCGGATGCACTTAACGTTGGTCAGCCACGACGAAAGGGATCGAATCACAAGGACAGTCGAATTCTCTGTGATCCGATACCCAGCAGAACACAACATTCAACTTGGGCGCTCAGCAATAACTTTACTACATCTCATACCATCGATGATACATGACATCATTAAATTCAGTACGCGCCAGGGATCCGCGGCGGTCTTCGCCACAAACACCAGAGCACAGCATTGCCACCAAATTATAGCCGCCCTAGAACTCGTGCGCGTGCCAAAGAATTCCAAGGAGGGATGTTCCACAGATCAGCACCAGATAAACATGGAGTATCCAGAGTAGCTCGTGCGAATCGGAGCCCACTTAATAGACGAAACCACGGAACGACTGGTGGCGCTTCTGAGGCAATACTCCACAGTCTTCGTCTGGAAGCCAACGGATCTGACAGGCATTGATCGACAGATCATAGAACACAGTCTTAACATAGCGCTTGGTAGCAACCGTGTAAAGCAAAAGAAGCGAGGACAGGAGACAGACCGTAATAGGGCTATTAACACAGAAGTGGTCGATTTGGTGAGTGCTGGCATACTCAGGGAAGTAATGTTCCCAACCTGGATAGAAAATCCGATCATGGTAAAGAAAGCCAATGAGGCATGGCGAATGTGCATAGATTATTCAGTTCTCAATAACGCCTGCCCAAAATATTGTTATCCTTTCCCGGAGATCGATCAGAAAGTCCAATTGCTTGAAGGCTTCCGATTCAAATGCTTCCTCGATGCATATAAGGGCTATCACAAGGTGCAGATGAAGCGAGAAGATGAAGCAAAAACATCTTTCCATACCGAAAAGGGCACCTTCTGCTATCAGAAAATTTCATTTGGGCTAAAAAACGCGGGTGCTACTTACCAGAGGCTGATGGACAAGGTATTCGCCGACTAAATTGGACGGAACATCGAGGTCTACGTCGACGATATGGTAATTAAAAGCCGTAATGAAGAAATGTCACTCCAAGATGTGGAAGAAACCTTCAAAACGCTAGTCGAATGGCAGATGAAGTTAAATCCGGCTAAGTGTACTTTTGGAGTCGAGGAAGGGCAATTCCTTGGCTATCAGGTGACTAGGGAAGGGATTCTACCCAATCCCACCAAAATACAAGAGTTCCTCGAGTCGAAAACCCCCCACAACCTTAAGGGAGTGCAGGAGATTAACGACAGGTTAACGACTCTTTGAAGGTTTATTGCCAAATCCGCAGAGAAGACGCTTCCTCTGTACGAAACAGTCAAGGGATGCCTAGACAAAAATCAATTCAAATGGACAGAGGAAGCGGACGTGGCCTTGCAAAAATTGAAAGACGCAGTGCAGCAACTCCCGACTCTCGCCTGCCCACTTCCAGGGGAGACTCTACAGATGTACTTAGCGGCGTCTGAAGAGGCTATCTCCTCTGTGTTAGCGGTGGAAAGGGAAGGCAAGAAAATTCTCATTCACTTTGTCAGCAGGGCCCTGCAAGGCCAGAAGTAAATTACCCGGCCTTGGAAAAACTGGTCCTCGCCTTAGTCTACGTAGTGAGACGTTTACGGAGGTATTTCCTAGCCAAGTGGGCCATATAGTTGGATGAGCACGACATCCAGTACCAACTTCGAACCAGCATCAAAGCCTAGGCCCTTGATGATTTCCTGGTTGAAATCCCAGATACCATCAAAGGAGTACCGACGACAATCTCTGTCAACCCATTAGAGCCCAAGGCCAGCAAGGAACTTTGGACGTTGTATACCGATGGCGCAGCATGCAAAGAAGGCTCAGGCGCGGGCCTGATCCTCTAAAGCCCCAAAGGCGAGGAGATCACCTACGCGTTACGGTTCAACTTCCAAGTATCTAACAACGAGGCATAGTATGAGGCGCTCCTGGCAGGACTAAGGCCGGTCAAGGAGGTTGTCGCAAAACAACTAGTAGCTCTTAGTGACTCGTTGCTTATCACAAACCAAATAAACGGAGTATACGAGGCAAAGGATCCTAGGATGCAGAAATATCTAGATGCGATCCATAATTTAGCCAACATGTTCAAATGTTTTTCAGTAAAACAAATCAATCGGGGGAAAAATGCAAGGGCAGACGCCCTCAGCAAACTGGCCTCCACCTCGTATGATCATCTCACAAAGAAAGTGCTGGTCGAAGTACTCCCGGAAAGGAGTATTGATAACAAAAAAGTCAATACCATATCAACTCCCCCAGAATGGACAAAACCATTCGTTGATTACTTACGCCATGGCGTGCTTCCGGACGATCCACATGAGGCGATAAAAGTCAAAGTCAAGGCACCGCATTTTGCGATGCGGGACAATCAGTTGTACCAAAGGAGATATCTAAGCCCATGGCTTAGATGCATTTCTAAGACAGAGGGGCATGCTTTTTTCGAAGAAAGCCACTCCTGGGACACAACAGCATATGAAGGCGCTCACGCACTCACAGGCAAGATACTTCGCCTAAGAGTATACTGGCAGGACATATATAATGACGCCACAACCTTAACCAAGAAATGCAAGGAATGCCAAGCATTCACCCCTTTCCAAAATAAATAAGCCATGCCATTGACAAGCATCACTAGCCCCTAGCCTTTCCACCAATGGGGGATCGATATAGTGGGACCATTTCCACCGGCGCCGGGAGCCGTAAAGTTTTTGCTGGTAGATGTGGACTATTTCACCAAGTGGATAGAGGCAGAACCACTGGCCACTGTCACTGGCAAACAGATGATAAAGTTCATGTCAAAGAACATCTTGGCCCGCTTTGGAACCCCTAGGATCCTCATAAGTGATAAAGGCACTCAGTTTGAAGGAAGTCCCTTCAAGGAATGGTGTGAATACAAGAAAATCCACCGCCGGTTCACATCAGTAGCGCACCCTCAGGCTAACGGACAGACAGAGATATCCAACAAAACCATAGTCAATGGTTTGAATAAACGACTACTCAGATCAAAGTCCGCCTGGGTGGATGAGCTCCCGGCAGTGCTATGGTCCTATCGCACCACATCAAGGTCAAGCACGGGAGAAACGCCCTTCAGTCTAACCTATGGGACGGAGGCGGTCCTCCCATTGGAAATAGTCGCGGGCTCCTTGCGAATAGAGAGTTTCGAGGAGGTGGCCAACGAAGAAGGGCGACGTCAAGACCTGGACATGCTCGACGAAAAACGTTAGGCAACACAGATGCGTCAAGCACTGTACAAATCACGGACCGGAAACTATTACAACCGCCAGGTCCGGGCCAAGAACTTCAAAGTTGTAGAATGGGTACTAAGAAAGAACGAGTCTAGCCATGCTGAACCATTGGGGAAACTCAGTGTCACATGGGAAGGACCATACAAAATCGTAGGAGCACACCAGAATGGTGCCTATATCCTAGAAGCTCAAGACGGGCGTGCCATTCCAAGAACGTGGAATGCGCAGAGCCTGCGCCACTTCTACTCTTAAAACAAGTGTTAAAGGTAGAACCAGTGCTAGCTAACGCATTATGTGTTAATTTTAATATGTAAATGTAATCAGCATAAATTACTTTACTATTTTCAGTCATATTATGCTCTAAACAAAACTAGAGTAAATAGAAAGGGCAATTCAGATGCTCCTTATATCCAAATCTAAGAAACAAATAGGCTGTGTAAATTTACCGTGTGGCAACAAGGACTGATCATCCAACGTCACACAAGCGAAATCGTCACAAGGAGGCAGCCAGGGAGTTTACATTAGAAAGGCTCATAACCTTCCTCCCAAAACATGTTCATCAATTAAAGAACATGTGACATGAGTGTATAAGGGTCATAACCTTCCACGAATATAAAAAACAAAACAAAGAAAACTGGGTGAGCCTCAAGATGACGCTCCTGGCTACACCCAGGCTCTTTAAGCAGCAGATTAGAACAAATCTCTTAAAGACCAGTTTTAAGGGAAACATTCACACCCATAAAAAGCAAACATTGTTCAATCAGCCGGACTCCCGGACTCAAAAGATGGCCACAAAGGGCAGTAAAGACAACAAACAAATAAGGAAAATATTGTCAAAGGGGGTTACATCAAAACAAGCCAAAACACAAATCTACTTATCAACAGGAGTGTTATCATCACCAAAAGGAAAGCCTGAACTAGGGACCGACCCATCGCTCTGAGACTCTTGACAGAGATCACGAAGCCAAACTATGTCCAGGGTACCCAAGCGAAGATGGCCAGCAAAGTCCGTCTCCATAAAAGTCACCAAGGCGTCTTCCATCTCTTGAGTCTTGGCTGCCACATTCTCCTCAGACTTTGGGTAAACCTCCCCGGCGGATACCTACTGCCAGAAAATCCTTTTACCCTGTTCCACACCAGCAGTGAGACAAGCTTCTTTCACAAGAACCAAGCCTTAGAGGAATTGTGGACTTTCAATCAACCTGTCCACAACCCGACCGAGCCCGTCGCTAAGGACCCAAGAAATATCCCTTTGCAACTCCCCTTGTGGCGTTCTCGGTCACCAGATCAACCTCTAACTCCGTCGTCTGCTTGCTTAGACCGGCGTTTTCCAACGTCAAGACCCCTACACGAGCATTCAGGCCCTCCACCTATTTCGCCAGATTCGTCGCTTGATCCGCCAAGCTCGCCCTCTCAAGTAACACCGCCTCCTGCCTAGCCTCCAAGCTGCTCTTATCGACTTCTAACTTTGCCACTTGAGCCTTCAGTTCTTCGCATTCAATGCTCCTTCTATGCAAATCGGACTGGAGGGTCTCCATATCGGAAATGCGTCCGACAGCCGCGACTAAATAAGACGACACTTGGGCGGCAGCGTGACACAAGCCATCAACCATGTGATCGTCGGACAGGAAACTTAGGGCCTCAGTCATGGCAGGAGGAAAAGCGTGCTGACACCACTCGAGAGCGATGTCATGATATGAGACAAGATCCTGGGCAGCTGGTCCCCAAACTGGCCTATAAGCGTCCGGATGAGAACCCATCAGCAGGGGGTGGTTGTGGTTTTACCAGAAGAGGTGGACGCAAGACCGTGAGGAGGCAAAGACCAAGTCTTTGTCCCAGCTCCTTCGATTGTGGGAACGGCGCTGGTTTTCTTGGTGCTTCCTTTTCCCGTATGACAGGGAGGTTCAGTCGCCCCGGTTTGTGCCCCCTCCAGCAGTTTCAGATGACCTTCATTGGGGGCACGGTTGGAATCCTTAGAACCCGCTGGTAAGAGAATCAAATTACGCTTCTTACGTAGAGGGGGCCGGTGCTAGCTGCCTCAGTTCGACCACTGGAAGAGGTTTCCAAGAGTACAAAACGCCTCTTAACCCGACGAAGACTCCTCGGGGACCTGGACGGTGTAGGATCCTTCTGAGAAGCACCAGTGACGACAACGTCCTATAGGTCCGGATCCTCACCGGTGCTGGTAACATTGTCAGAACCGGCAGTCGCCGTAAATCCTAGACCAGAAAAAGGAGGTGGAAGAACCTCCACCAGGTCAACGTCGCGAACCTGAAGCACGCTATCAAACAGACCCCGAAGAGCTTTCTCCAAATAAACAGTCTCCTCCACACCTGGTAAAAACAAGAAACAATGCCGGTTTCGCCAAAGCACCGCTTCGAACGTAACTTGCCAATCTTTTCATATTTTTTTTAAAAAAAAAGGGGGGGGGGAAGAGAGGAAAAGCAAGAGATACCCTCTTTCTCAACAAATAATTCAAGAATCTTCCCACGAGCCCTCCAAGCACCACTCATCCTGCCGGCGGCCAAGAAACAGTCAAGCCAATCTTCACCGGTGATGCTGATCTTCTCCAAGGCATCAACCAGTTCCTTGTCAGCGCCAAACAACACGGGGGGCACGGTCGATGTACACCTTAGTCCTCGGATAACTGAGTACCACGAGATCATTGTTCACCCATAAGAATTTCTCTTGCCAGTTCTTCTTAGACTTCTTATCATGGATAAGAGTAGGGACTCCCTGGCGGCGAGAAAGGGTTCGAGTCCCCGACTGAGTGGAGGCGTTAAAAAATTGCTTGAAAGCAGGAACGGTTGGCAAACGGCCTTAGGCACGGCAAAGGAGCTCGAAGCCTACTATCTTGTTAATAGCAACGAGAGTTAGATCCCTCACCGAAACCCGTATTCACAGATGATCAGATTAAAGAAATCGGTGGTAGGCAAACAAAGACCTGCCTCGAATAGGGCGATCAGAATCCCGACTTTGCCCTCTGGCGGGCAGTACAGTGACGTGTCGGACAGGGCAATTTGCACGCCGTCTTCGGGAATGAACCCGAATCGGAACTTAAAAGACTCCCATTCCTCAGGGGTAAGATCTCTTCCTAAAGTGCGAGCAGTAGCCATGGAGGATACGAAGGAAAGGATGGAAGGGTTTTCTCAAGAACAAGAGGGCAAAGAGAAACAAGTAGAAAGAAATGAGAAAATGCCAGGAGGAACTGGGGTTTTAATGCCATCAATGAGCCAACGAACCGTCCTCATGACGAAGCCGCCGAACAACGGCGATTTCGCCCTGCCAACTGCACAAGCTGCCAGTAGCAGCCCACCACGTGTCTGTAAGTAGACCAGAACAACTCTGCTACGTCACGTACACAAGAGTTTACTGGTCTAAGGAACTTGTTAACGTTGCCTAACGGCCACGTTAAATGTAACAGAGACGTTACTGCCTTGACTGAGACCCGGTCTTGGCCTCAGAGAGCCAAGGCCGGAGCGACAACTCCTTCCTTGTCACAAGGGAAGAACATCCCATGTGATCTCCTCATTCACTCACAACCAATGAGAAAACAACAAATAGCTCGGGTGACGCCCATAACTGACGTCACCTGGCGGTTAGTTAGCGTGAATAGCTCTCCTAGTAAGTGGAGGCCACGTATCATGCTCACGAGAGATGGTCCCCACGATCTGTTAGTAACAGGTATAAAAGGATCTCTTCCAGCTCAAGGAAGGTATCCATCTTCTCTCTCTCTAAATTTATACTAATTCTCTCTCTCAGAAAACTAACTTGATCGTCGTAGCGGCGTCCCGGGAGAGCAACTAGTCGTCCTCTGACGGTTCTTCTGTGATTGTGTTCTCAGGAAAGCTCCCAAAGCAGTTACCTCATCAAGCATCCAAACCCCCTGAAGAGCATGTTACAACAATATATATATATATATATATATATATATATATATATATATATATATATATATATATATATATATATATATATATATATATATATATTTCAGTGTTGCAGAAATCGGCTTTGGCGTCTGATTAATTGATTGGCGGCCTTGAACCGATCACGATTAGGTGCTTGGCGGAAATTGGTTAAAATTGGTCGTACTCTGGTTTGGCGGTCCTTAGCGGTCGTAGGCGGGAAATATTTAAAAATTTAAAAAATTTTAATTTTCAAATATTACACCAAAATTTTAAATTTTCAAATTTTTAAGTTTTCAAATTTTAAAATATTATACTAAAATTTTCAAAATTTTACAATTTTAAATTTTGAAATACTTAATTTTCTAGTAAATATTTATTTTTTAAATAATTTTATTAGTAATTTAGCGTCTCCGATTAACCTCCGATTAATCCCCGCCTAGTCCTATTAATCGCTTATTGCTAGTCGACTGCCGTACAGAAAAAGCCCAAACTCTCCTCAAACAGCTCCACAATACCCTCTTTGATTGTACTGAAGATCGCAGGAGTCTGCTCGAGAATGCAACGCGTAATTTCAGATTGAATGAACTCCCTCGTCTGATCATCCAACTGCCCGGCTCCAGAACCTGAGCCCGAGCCTTCACCAACACCAGAACCACCAAACGGTCTGCCTCGAAGAGTCACCATACTGAAAATAGACCATATAAGCCATCAAAATATGCATTAAAATATATCGAGGGATCACAAACTCTACAAGCTTCCTGGTTTCATCGCAACTCTCCTTGATTCAAGTATGGATCCTTTGCTTCCAATAGTACAGGACCATACTACATTCCACATCTATCCGCCTTGAATCTGCCAAGTCACTTTATATCCATACACTTAACCCTCATCAAGATAAGGCTCCCACCACTAAATCCCTTCCTAGGTTTTCCTAGGGCAAACTCCACACCACTCCCCGCCATGAGCTATAGAAGGAACTCCCGCTAACTTCCTCTTACTAGCTCAAAAATATAATTACATATCACCAAAACTAGATAATTCTTCGAATGAGAGGTCTCACACTACAACAGTTGGACTCAAACAAGAGTTGTGCAATAGAGTTAAAACCTAACCTTCTAAAATTATCTAGTCTCAGTAGTATGTAACTTAACATATTCACTAACTAGTTAGCTGAAACTAGTGGGAACTCCTAAAAAGCACAAAGCAAGCAACATCCGAGCATCGAGTAATCAGAACCAATCATAACCTAATCAGGCCATCCTATCGTTGATTGTTCAGTACTAGCATGCAAGTCTACAAGCTCAAACAATAGGCATACAAAGGCATCTCTCCTAGCATTCTATCATGCAAATACTAAGTAGATCCTTAGCCCTAACTAGAATGTGATTCGTAGATTCACAAATCAAATCATATCTGATAACATGTATGGGTATTTTGGGAAAACTTACTTGAGGTCGGTAGATTTCATGCACCACACCCTTTCTTGTATTAGAAAACCCTTTTCTTTAAAAACATTTATTTTTGAAATTTTATACCAAATCCTCAGTTTGAGTTCAGACACACCCGAGAGTATGCCCGAATCCCTCAAACTAAGGCTCTGACACTGTTGTGACATGCTCTTCAGGGGGTTTGGATGCTTGATGATGTAACTACTTTGGGAGCTTTCCTGAGAACACAATCACAGAAGAACTGTTAGAGGACGACTGGGTGCTCTCACGGGACGTCACTCCGACGATCAAGTTAGTTTTCTGAGAGAGAAAATTAGGGTAAATTCAATGAGAGAGAAGATGGATCCCTTCCTTGAGGTGGAAGAGATCCTTTTATACCTGTTACTAACGCATCGTGGGGACCTCGTCCAACAAGTGTGATACGTGGCCTCCTCTAACTGGGAGAATTATTCCACGTTAACTAACTGCCTGGTGATGTCAGTTCTGGGCGTCACCAAGGCTTCTTGTCACCTCCTGATTGGTCGTGAGTGAATGAGAAGATCACGGGGAATATTCTTCTCTCGTGGAGGGAAGCGAACTGTTGCCTTGGTGTTGGATTACTTGGGCCAAGGCCGGGCCTTTGCCAAGGTTTTAATGAGATAATGTCTTGTTTGTGCTTCCATTACATTTAACGTGACCGTTCATGGTAATGTTAACAAGTCCCTTAGGCCAGTAGACTCCTGCGTTGGTGACGTAGCGGAGTTGTTCTGGTCTACTCACAGACACGTGGTGGGCTGCTACTGGCAGGTTGTGCAGTTGACAGGGCGAAATCGTCGTTGTTCGGCGGTTTCATCATGAGAACAGTTCGCTGCCCCATTGATGACATTAAAACCCTAGTTCCTCCTGACGTTTCCTCATTTCCTTCTACTTGTTTCTCTTTTCCCTCTTGTTCTTGAAAAAACCATTTCAACCTTTCCTTCATATTTTTTCCATGGCTACTGCTCGCGCTTTAGGAAGAGATCTTACCACTGAGGAATGAGAGTCTTTTGAGTTCCGATTCGGGTTCGTTCCCGAACACGGAGTGAAAATGCCCCTACCAGTTGCATCACTTTATAGTCCTCCTGAGGGAAAGTCGGCATCCCAATCACCTTGTTTGAGGCGGGTCTGCGCTTGCGTACCACTCATTTCTTCAACCTGATCATCCGAGAATACAGGTTTTTAGTGAGAGAGTTGAACCCTATCACTATAAACAAGATAGTGGGTTTCGAACTCCTCCGCCGTGCCCTAGTCCACCTGCCGACTGTTCCGGCTTTGAAGCACTTCTTCAATGCCTCTACTCAGTCGGGTACTCGAACCCTTTCCCGCCGGCAGGGATTCCGTACTCTTATACATGATAAGAAGTCAAATAAAACTGGCAAGAGAAGTTCTTGTGGGTGAACAACGATCTTGTGGTGCTCAGTTATCCGAGGGCTAAGGTGTACGTCGACCGTGCTCCCACACTATTTGGTGCCGACCAAGAACTGGTTGATGTCCTGGAGAAGATCAACATCAACGGTGACGATTGGCTTGACTGCTTTTTGGCTGCCGGCGGAATGAGCGCCGCTTGGAGGGATCGCGGGAAGATGCCTGATTTTTTTGTTGAGAAAGAGGGTATTTCTCTTGCTCCTCTCCCCCCTTTTTTTATTGAAAAATTGGTAAAGCACGTTTCAATCGGCATTCTGTTTAATCGTTGTTATCTTTTGTTTTGTTGCCAGGTGTGGAGGAAGTTGTTTCTTTAGAAAAAGCACTTCAGGGTATGTTCGACGGTGAGCTTCAGTGTCGTGACGTCGATCTTGTAGAGGCTCTTCCACTCCCTGTTTATGGTCAAGGAATCAGGGCCATCGTCTGTTCCGACAGTTTCGCTGGCGCCGACGAGGATGTGGAGCTTCAAGATGTTGTTGTCACCGACGCTTCTCAGAAGGATCATACGCCTTCCGGATCACCGAGGAGTCTTCGTCGTGTCAAGAGGCGTTTTGCCCTCTTGGAAGCCTCTTCCGGCGGTCGATCTGAGACGGCCAGCACTAAGCCTGCCCTTCGTAAGAGACGTAATCTGAGAGTCTTACTAGGGGGAACCAAGAGTTCCAACCGTGCCCCCGATGAAAGTCCTCCGAAACTGCTGGAGGGGGCACAAACCAGGGCGACTGAACTGCCCTGTCATACGCGAGAAGGAAGCACCGAGAAGACCAACCCTGTTCCCCCTGCTGGTGGGGCCAAGGTGAAGACCGGGTCTTCGCCTTTCCAGGGTCTTGCATCAACTTCTTCCGGTAAAGCCGCAACCATCCCCCTTTTAGCAGGTTCTCATCCAGATGCATACAAGCCTGCTTGGAGGCTAACTGCCCAAGACCTTGTCTCCGATCACGACACCTCTCTCGAGTGGTGTCAACATGCTTTTCCCCCTGCTACCACTGAGGCCCTGTCTGTCTTGTCAGACGAGCATATGACCGACGGCTTGCGTTATGCCGCCGCCCAAGTGTCATCTTACTTGGTTGCGGCCGCTGAATGTATTTCCAATATGGAGACTCTCCAGTCTGACTCTGACAGGAAGAACATTGAGTGCGAAGAGCTAAGGGCCCATGTGGAAAAGTTGGAGACCAACAAGTGCAGCTTGGAGGCCAGGAAGGAGGCGATGCTGCTCGAGAAGGCAAGCTTGGCGGGTCAAGTGGCGAAGCTGGAGGAAGAGGTGAGGTGCCTGAACGATCGTGTGGGGGCCCTGAGTCTGGAGAATGTCGGTTTGAGTGGGCGGATGGCAGAACTTGAGGTTGATCTGGTTGTTGAGAACGCCGCAAGGAAAGCATTTGAGAAGGATATTTCTTGGATCCTTAGCGACGGGCTCACCCGGGCGGTGGACAGGGTAATCGAGAGTCCCCAGTTTCTCCAGGGTTTGGTGAAGGTGTGTGTGGCTTGTGAGGCGGTGAGGGTGGAGCAGGGAAAGAGGGTTTCTCAAGAGCTGGTGATCGCCGGGGATTTTAACGCAGAGGCTGAGGTGGATGTGGCCACCAAGGTCCAAGAGATGGAAAATGCCCTGGCTGCTTTTACTGAAACAGACTTTGCCAGCTATCTTTGCTTGGGTAATCTGGACATCGTTGGGCTTCACGACCTTTGTCAAGATGCTCAAAGCGATGGATCGGGCCCTGTCCCAAGCCCTTCCCCTGGTGATGGTAACACCCCTGCCCTCAAGTAGCAATGTTTGATTTGTTTTGATGTAGCACTTGTAAAAAATATTTTCTCTTTCTTGCTTTATTTTTTGTCTTTTCTGCCTTTAGAGGCAACCTGAAAGTCTGGGAGTCCGGCACCCTTGACAATGGTCACTTTATTTTTGTGGGTATGAATGTTTGTTAACGCACATATTCGTTTGTTTGGTTGCGTCATGGATGGTTTATGTTGGCCATCACATGGTATTTACGGAGGGTTTGCTTACACCCCTGATCTGAGTCCTTTTGTTGGTGAACTCTTTATATTTTATTAAAGCTAGTCTTTGAGAATTTTGTTCTAATTTACTGCTTAAAGACCCTAGGTGTAGCCAAGATCTTCATCTTGGGGCTCACCCGATTATGCTTTGCTTATTGGTGGAAGGTTATGATCCTTCTACACTCATGTCACATGTTCTTTCATATGTTTGCTATGATGTGATTGATGAACATGTTTTGGGAGGAAGGTTATGAGCCTTCTCTATGTAAACTCCCTGGCTGCCTCCTTGTAACAATTTCGCTCGTGTGACGTTGGATGATCAGTCCTTGTTGTCACACGGTAAATGTACACAACCTCTTTGTTTTGTTTTTCAAGCTTGAAAATAAAGGGGCATCTGAATTGCCCTTTTTGTTTACTCTAGTTTTGTTTAGAGTGTAATAAAATTGAAAGTAGTAAAGTATTTTTTGTTGATTACGCTTACATGTTAAAATTAATACACAATGCCTTCTCTAGCACTGATTCTACCTTTAACACTTGTTTTAAGAGTAAAAGTGTCGCAGGCTCTGCGCATTCCACTTTCTTGGAATGGCACTCCCGTCCTGAGTTTCTAGGACATAAGCACCATTCTTATGGGCTTCCATGATTTTGTACGGTCCTCCCCACATGACACTGAGTTTCCCTAATGGTTCAGCATGGCTAGACTCATTTTTTCTTAGTACCCATTCTCCAACTTTGAAGTTCTTGGCCCGGACTTGGAGGTTTTAATAGTTCTCGGTTCGTGATTTGTACAGTGATTGGCGCAGCTGTGCCACCTCACATTTTTCATCGAGCATGTCCAGGTCCTGGCATCGTCCTTCTTCGTTAGCTGCTTCCTTGAAAATCTCTGTTCGTAGGGAGCCGACTACTATTTCTAATGGCAAGACTGCTTCTGTCCCATAGGTTAGGCTAAAGGGCGTTTCTCCCGTGTTTGATCTTGTCGTGGTGCGATATGACCAAAGCACTATCGGGAGCTCATGCACCTAGGTATACTTTGATCGGAGTAACCTTTTCTTCAAACCATTAACTATGGTTTTGTTTGATATCTCAGTTTGTCCGTTGGCCTGAGGATGTGCTACTGAAGTGAATCGGCGATGAATTTTCTTGTCTTCGCACCACTCCTTGAAGGGACTTCCTTCAAATTGCGTTCTATTGTCACTAATGAGCATCCTAGGAGTTCGAAAACAGGCCAAGATGTTCTTCGTCATGAATTTTATAATCTACTTTCCAGTGACGGTGGCCAGTGGTTCCGCCTCTATCCATTTGGTAAAATAGTCAACGGCTACCAGCTAAAATTTCACGCCTCCCAGCGCTGGTGGGAATGGTCCCACTATATTGATCCCCTATTGGTGGAAAGGCCAGGGGCTGGTAATGCTGGTCAATGGCATGGACGGTTGATTTTGGAAAGCGGCGAACGCTTGACACTCCTTGCATTTCTTGGTTAAGGCTGCGACGTCGTTGTACATGTCCGGCCAGTATACCCATAGGCAGAGTATTTTGCATGTGAGTGCACGAGTTCCTTCGTGTGCTGATGCGTCCCCGGAATGGCTCCCTTCGAGGAATGCCTTTCCTTCTGTCTTAGAGATGCATCGGAGCCATGGGCTTAAATATCCTCTTCGGTAGAGTTGATTGTCCCTGATTGTAAAATACGATGCTCTGATTTTGACTTTCCTCACTTCCTCTGGGTCGTCCGGAAGCACGCCATGGTGCAAGTAATCGACAAATGGTTTGGTCCATTCCGGGGTAGTCGATCCTGTATTAACCTTTTGGTTATCGATACTTCTCTCCTGGAGCACTTCGACTATCACTTTCTTTGTTAAGTGATCATAGGAAGTTGAGGGGAGCTTACTGAGGGCATCCGACATTGCGTTCTTTCCCCGGGAGATTTGTTTTATGGAAAAGCTTTTGAACGTGCTGGTTAGACTTCAGACCGCGTCTAAGTATTTCTGCATCCTTGAGTCTTTAGCCTCATTCGCTCCGTTTATCTGGTTTGTGATAAGTAGCGAATCACTGAGCGCTGCTAATTGCTTTGCACCGACCTCCTTGGCCAGCCTCAGACCTGCCAGGAGTGCCTCGTACTCTGCCTCATTGTTGGATACTTGGAAGTCGAATCGCAGTGCGTAGGTGATCTCTTCGATTTTGGGGCTTTGAAGGATCAGGCCTGCGCATGAGCCCTCCTTGCTTGCTGTGCCATCGGTGTACAACTTCCAAAGTTCATGGCCGGCTTCGGGCTCGAGCGGATCGACTGAGATTTTCGTCGGCACTCCCTAGATAGTATCTGGGATTTCGACCAGGATGTCTGCCATGGCTTGGGCTTTGATGCTATTCAGGGGATGATAATGGATATCATGTTCGCCTAGTTCGATGGCCCACTTGGCCAGGCGTCCGAACTTCTCCGGCCTAAGCAAAACTTGATTTATTGGGTAACTAGGCAGAACATCCACCTTGTGGGACTGGAAATATCTCCATAGTCGCCTGACTGCGTAAACCAAGGCGAGGACCAGCTTTTCCAAGGCTGGGTAATTAACTTCTGGCCCTTGCAGGGCCCTGCTAACAAAATGAATGGGGATCTGCATGCCTTCTCTCTCCACTGCTAGTACAGAGGAAATGGCCTCTTCAGACGCTGCTAAGTACATATGTAGTGTCTCCCCTGAGAGTGGGAAGGCGAGAGTCGGGAGTTGTTGTAGGGCGTCTTTCAGTTTTTGCAATGCCGCATCTGTTTCTTCTGTCCATTTAAAGTGCTTTTTGTCTAAACATCCTTTGAGTGTCTGGTACAGAGGAAGCGCTTTCTCTGCAGATTTGGCAATGAGCCTTCCCAAAGCCGTCAACCTACCGCTGATCTCCTGTACCCCTTTGAGATTGTGGGGAGTTTTCGATTCAAGGAACTCCTATGTTTTAGTGGGATTGGGGAGAATCCCTTCTTTGGATACCTGATACCGAAGGAATTGCCCTTCCTCGACTCCAAAGGTGCACTTAGCTGGGTTTAACTTCATCTGTACTTTAGCTAGCGTTCTGAAGGTTTCTTCCACATCTTGGAGTAATGTTTTCTCATCCCCACTGTTGATTACCATATCGTCGACGTAGACTTCGATATTCCTATCAATTTGATCGGCGAATACCTTGTCTATCAGCCTTTGATAAGTAGTGCCCGCGTTTTTTAGTCCAAATGGCATATTCTAGGTAGCAGAAGGTGCATTTTTCCGTATGGAAGGCTGTTTTCGCCTCATCTTCTCGTTTCATCTGTACCTGGTGATAACCCTTGTACGCGTCAAGGAAACATTTGAGTCGAAAGCCTGCAAGCGACTGGACTTTCTGGTCGATCTCCGGGAGAGGGTAACAATCCTTTGGGCAGGCATTATTAAGATCTGAATAATCAATGCACATTCGCCAAGACCCATTGGCTTTCTTCACCATGACGGGATTAGCTATCCACGTCGGGAACATGACCTCTCGGAGTATGCCAGCATTCACCAGGTCAGCCACTTCTGCGTTTATAGCCCTATTCTGGTCTGCTGCCTGGCCCCTTTTCTTTTGTTTAACGGGGTTGCTCCCTGGTGCGATATTAAGGCTATGTTCTATAACTTGTCGATCGATGACGGTTAGATCAGATGGTTTCCAGGCAAAGACAATGGAGTATTGTTTCAGGAGTGCCACCAGTCGTGCCCTAGTTTTGTCTGACAAGTGAGCACCAATTCGCACGAGCTGATCTGGTTATTCCATGTTTATTTGGTGCTGCTCGGTGGAACATCCCTCTTTTGACTTCTTTGGCGCTCGCACAAGCTCGAGAGCAGCTATGATTTGGTGACACTGTTGTGCCCTGGTGTTCATGGCGAGGATCATCGCTGATCCCTGGCGTGTGCTAAATTTAACTATACCATGGATCGTTGATGGTACGAGGTGTACTGAGGAGATTACCGATCGTCCAAGCAGGATATTGTGTTCTGTCGGATATTGGATCATAGAGAATTCGATTGTTCTTGTGATTCGATACCTCTCATCGTGACTGACCATCTTTAAGGGCAGTTGAATTGTGCTCAAGGGCCACAAACTGTGTCCAGTGAACCCTACCAACGGCCCACCGGTTGGGGGGCTGTAGCCCCTCCTTCCACGCATTTGGTAGTTGTCTAAAACAATGCTCGTAGAGTATATCATAACAACTACTACTGTCGATATATATTAGATGGATTTTCATGTTACGAATGAATCCAGATATGAGGAGTGGATCTCTCGGATCCCAGTTCAATGGTCTAGGATCGTTGCTCGAAAAACTGATATTGAGTAGATTTCTCGAGAGTACCTCTATTTTGTCCCCTGCTTGATGAATCGTGTTTCTCTTACGAGGATTAGAGATTGTAAGTACTTCCATGCCGTCATGCAGAGGTTTCTACAGCAGATCAGGATGCGATATAGCCGTATGAGGCGATGAACCATTCGATGACGGTTGCCGAAAACTGCTCTGGAGTACTGGCCCCGTAATCGGTGAGATCTGCACTATGAGCGTCTGGGTTAGAGTCTGCGTTCTATACTCGCACTGGTGTTCATTATTGCAGGCGTAGGTGCTGTCGGGTATAGATCGCCGTTTAGCGAAGAACCAGTGTCGTTAATTGGCTGTATCACCCTGAGGATATGTCCGGATGGTGCCAAATGTTGTGACATGCTCTTCTAGGGGTTTGGATGCTTGATGATGTAACTGCTTTGGGAGCTTTCCTGAGAACCCAATCACAGAAGAACCACTAGAGGACGACTGGGTGCTCTCCCGGGACATCACTACGACGATCAAGTCAGTTTTCTGAGAGAGATAATTAAGGTAAATTCAGTGAGAGAGAAGATGGATCCCTTCCTTGAGGCGGAAGAGATCTTTTTATACCTGTTGCTAACGGATCGTGGGGACCTGATTCAACGAGTGCGATACGTGGCCTCTTCTAACTGGGAGACTTATTCCCAAGTTAAGTAACTGCCTGGTGACATCAGTTCTGGGCGTCAGCATGGATTCTTGTCACGTCCTGATTGGTCGTGACTGAATGAGAAGATCACGGGGAATATTCGTCCCTCGTGGAGGGAAGCGAAATTTTGCCCCGGTGTTGGATTACATGGGCCAAGGTCGGGCCTTAGCCAAGGTTTTGTCGAGATAACGCCTCGTTTGTGCTTCCGTTACATTTAACATGACCGTTCATGGTAACGTTAACATATACCAACTTGTAACGTCCCAAAAATAATACTTATAAATTTCATTTTTAAATTAATAAAACGGTATCCCAAAACATCATCATGAATCCCGAGTGGAAAAAATGTATCAATACATCATAAAATATCAGAGTTATCATGAAAATGTAGAGCAATAACGTCTTTGCACTGCAATCACCCCGAGCTCTTCCCTTTTGCACCAGAAGTACCTGAAACATAAACTAAAAAACCGTAAGCATGAAGATTAGTGAGTTTCCCCCAAATACCACATACCACAAATATCAAACATATAATGGGCCCCAAAAGATAAGTGTAACGGGCCCCGCCCTAACTCGTATAACTGGCCCCGCCCACTGAATATAACGGGCCTCACCCTAGCTCGCATAAAGGGCCCCGCCCACTGAGTATGATAGGTGTCGCCCTAACTCGCATAACGGGCTCCGCCCAACATACAATCACACAAGTATAACAAACAATATCATACACATTACCCATTGGTCCCTGCCCACTAAGCATACAAACACATACACATGAAAGAGTCACGCAAACATCTAACACCATAACATAATAAACGAAAGGGTTGGAATTGGTGTCTTCGACCCGCTAACCATGGTGAGGAAGACTCACCTCTGAATCTGAACAATAGCTGATGAGATTCTGACTCTGAATCTCAACTCTAACCGACGCATAACCATCAAAAACACCAATTCTCAAACATAATCCAGAATACCCAAAATACCCCCATGGGTCAAACTAGGTGAAACGGTCAAAAAGTCAAGAAGAGCTAACTCGGTTGGCCGCCACGTCGTGGTAGCCCTATACCACGTCGTGGTATCGAAAACGATAAAATAGTCACGACCAGCCCCGCCAGCACATCGTGGTAACAAGGTTTTCAGTAACTTAACGCATTCAACCATTTTCTTCGATTCTAAAGGGTCTCCAACTCAGATCTGGTCCATGATAGGGTCTAGATGGATAAAGTTTCCAACTTTATCTAATAGAACCCTCTAAAGTGTATAGATCTCAACCTTAAGGTCCAAAACACTACATGGCTTAAGCAATAATCACTCAATCCATAAGGTTACTTGTCCAAAAGCTCCAAAAGAGTCTCCAATACCAACCACATCATAAAAATCAGTGCTTTTCAGACATGCAAGTCCAATGCATGTCTTGAACTCTTATTAGGCCAAAATAGGGAAAAAGGCCAAGATTCCATGCATGGCCTTAAAACTCAAATCTAATTCAGATCCAAAGAGTCAAACGCTCCAAAGGGTCTGGAGATTCATAAAGTTTCAAGCTTTATAAAGTTCAACCTTCCAAAGCATCAAGACATAGAGAAAAGTGGACAAAATCTAAAGATCTATGAACTAACTCATCAAGATGAAGACTTTATACATCCTTGAGATGCTTGAGGAAGATAAACTCCTGGATCTACATTGCTTTGGACTCTTAATATGATCTTACACCACCTTCTTCCTTCACAAGCACCAAACACACATACTTTAAGGCTAAAAACTCACACAAGGGATCTGGGGTTTGTAAGGGACGATTTCGAAAGATGGAGGCTGATGGGAAGGAGGTTATGAGAGGTTAAAAAATTTAAATAGGGCTCAACCCTTAAACTTTAAGGTTTTATCCAACAGTCGCCACCACGTCGTGACAAAAATCACCACATCGTGGTGGGTCATTAAACTCCCGCGACCCAAATGCTTATTGCCATGTCGTGGTGAGGATTCACCACGTCGTGGCCTTCAAAAGAAAATATCATACACAATCGAAAATAACTTCATACCTGGAATCGAGTGTTACATCAAGCAGTAGCAAACAACCAAAAAACAAAGAACAAGTTGAGTTAGAAGAAACTTCAGAATATGACATTATAAAACCTGCCAGTACTCCAGAGATAGGTGAAAGTTCAGGAAGCAGTGGGAGCTCTGATGAAACTGGAGATAATGGGAGCATGAATGATAGTAGTTCAAAGAATGAAGGTGTAGAAACTGAAACTCCTACCATCCGTAGATCCACTAGAGTACGAAGGCCTCCAGTCAAGTATTGTCCTTCAGAAAACTTCTTGTTGCTGACAGAGATTGGCGAACCTGAGTCTTATCCAGAATCCTTGAGGATGAAAGAATCCATACAGTGTAAGAAAGCTATGGAAGAAGAATTGAGTTCACTGGACAAGAATCACACTTGGTCCTTGGTCAAGCTCACAATAGGGAAGAAAGCATTGTAAAACAATTGGGTGTTTCGGGTTAAGGATGAGAATGATAGAACCAAGAGATATAAGGCAATGTTGGTAGTCTAGGGTTTCCAACAGAAGAGGGGAGTTGATTATGATGAGATCTTTTCTCTAGTTGTGAAGATGACTACACTCAGAATGGTTTTGGAAATTGTGGCCTCTGAAGATCTCCATGTAGAGCAACTAGATGTGAAAACAACTTTTCTCCATGGCGGCCTTGAAAAAGAGATCTACATGTCACAACTAGAAGGTTTTCCCACAATTGGCAAGGAAGATCTAGTGTGCAAAATAAAAAAAAAGTCGATATGGTTTAAAGCAGGCTCCAAGGCAGTAGTACTTGAAGGTTGATAGCTTCATGCAGGGGAATGGGTATAGCAGAAGTGAGATGGATCACTACTGTTATTTGAAAAAATTCAAGTCCTCTTATATCATCCTATTGTTATATGTTAATGCCATGTTGATTGCTGGATCCGCCATGCAGGTGATCAACAAGCTAAAGAAGTAGTTGGCCAGTGAGTTCGAGATGAAGGACTTAGGGACTGCTAAACAAATATTAGACGTGAGCATAGCTAGGACAGAGTTACCGGTACACTAAAACTTTCACAAGCCAAGTTGTAACATACACGTTCAGCTATCGTATTTTGTAAAAAAAATGAATATTATTAAATAATTTATGATTTTTAGTGTTGAGTTCTAACAAGATAGTTTTATGAGATTGAAGTAAAACTATGTTTAGAATCATTCGGAAAGTATTCGAAGTCTTATGAGATTCCAATCAAAAGTCAATTATAAAAATTTAACAAAAATATAAAGTTGGAAATAAGTAAAAATAATTTTATTGAAAGTTGTAGATTATCTCGTTAGAAACATTTAGGCGAAAACCTCATCGAAATCCGAGTTATAACGAAGAAGTTATGACTTATTGAAGTTTCGCGACAGAATCGGCACGACGCCATATGACGTAAAAAGTCAGTTTACGATAAACTACCTTTTAGCTTAAGTGATCTAAATGAAAATCGTAGTATTCGTTAAACCGAAATTTTCATAAAAAGAACGTCCAAATCTGACTTTGTATGAGGAAGTTATGATTTTTCTAAGAATCGGCATAGCAGTACACAACCCGAAACTCGAAATAAAGATCGAGTGATTTTTAACCGACACAACCTAAACGAGAATCTAAGATCTCGTCAATAGTAGTACAACGGTAGAAAGACAGACGAAAACGGACGTAGGATGAAGAAGTTATGAATTTTTAACGGACTTTTCCTGTCCCGGCCCGTTAAAAATATAGTATTAAAAATGAAATCAAATTTAGCAGACGGAGTCTAAACGAAAGTTGTAGAGCATAACTTCACCTACGCGTGCATATAAAGAACGTAAAAAACGGAGCTCGTATGAGAAATATACGAATTTTTGAAGTTTTATGGCACAAATTATATGATTGAAAGATCCCCCTTCTAAACTTTACAATATTGCTCCAAACATGCTACATGCATATTCATAAAAATATTTTACATATATGGTTTTATTACATAAGACTGGATACAAACCGACTGACGAGTTTTTACAAAGTTTTATATATATTACATAACTTTCCAGGAATTTATACACTAAATACAAAAGCTATAATATTATCTATACTACTTCTTTTACCAGTACATGTCTATATTGGATGCTTATCACCTGCAATAGTTTAAACGTTGAGAGGGATAAACGGGTGATGCTTAGTGAGTTCAATAACAATTACAATATAACGCTATGCCATATACATATCAATATGACAGAAGCAAAGAGGGACAACGAGCAACAAAGGCATATGTGTATCATATGACAGGCTTTCCATATCAACCAACAATCTGATTCAATGATTTACAATCAATGAGACATAACAATTTCAACTTGATATACATCAATAAAGCTTCAGCCCAAATGACACAGAAAATACAATTTCAGATTATCATTTTTTCTAGAATATACAGGCTTTCAGCCCTACAGAGCCTTATGCCAATACCAGAAGTTATATGAGTCATGTTCTACATGGCCAAAGGCACAAAGCCAATACCAGAAGTTATACGAGTCATGATCTACATGGCCAAAGGAATAAATCCGATATAACACAGGAAAGTACATTGAACTCACCGTGAAATAATTAATTGATAAGATGATAATTTGGGCATCACTTCACCTCTAAATATGACTTTCTTTAACGAAACCAGGGATTTTAGTTGAAAACCGGGCCTCGCGCGGGCAGAGTTTTAACTTGAAAAGATTATTTTCTCGGGTCTTCGGTGCGTCGGGACTTTCTTCGGGTGTCGGGAATGTTTCCTAGGCTTCGGGGGGTGTTAGGGTAATTTGAGAGAGAGTAGAGGGTGAGAGAGAATCAAATTTGTAACCAAAATTCGGGCAGCCTCGCACCCTATTTATAGTATCCTACTTCAATCATGGTATCAGAGCAGTAGTTTAAGTGAACTAAATACCACAGATTGATATTTAGACTTAAACCGTCGGAAGTTCAATATATGAACGGATTCATTGTGAGTATATGGATACAAACCATAGGAAAGACTTAAGTAAAGTATTAGATAATAATGAATTATAATATTCTAAAATACTATGTTACTCCAAATCTTTAGAACAATGGCTGAACAGGTAGGTAGCCATACACCAGAAGTAGGTGGAGATCCTAAACCTAATAAAGTAAATACTCCATTATCCCCTCGTGAGGAGTGACTCTTGGGTAAACTTACTGGTATTATTCGGCAGACTCTCGAAGAACACAAAAAAATGGTGATAAAGGCAAAGAGAAAGCCATCGGAGAATCTTCAACAGGGGAGGCAAAACGTCCCTCATTCAAAACTTTCAAGAGTAGTGGTGCTACGGAGTTTTCAGGTGTTCTTAATCCCATTGTTTTTCTTACATGGATCCAGAACACAGAAAAAGTATTTCGTATCTCTCATGTGGTTAATGAAGACAAGGCTAATTATGCTTCTGTAATGCTCATCGGAGAAGCCTTAGTTTGGTGGGAAGCAACATTCGAAGCTCTCAACGAGTATGACCAAGAGAATTTATCTTGGGAAATGTTCAAAACTCGCTTGCTAGGAAAGTATTGTCCTTGGGACATGAGGAGAAGATTGGAGAAAGAATTCCTCGAGCTTAAACAGGGAGAAATGACTGTGATTGATTATGAAACTCAATTCAATCAAAAAGCACAGTTTGCTGCGAAGTATATTCCAACTGAAGACGATAAAATTCAATTATTCCTGGATGGACTACGGTATGAAATCCGCGATTTCGTGGCTAATCGGGATGTTATGTTATTTGAAAAAGCTGTTGAGTATGCTCGAAAGCGTGAGCATGACTTAGAAATACGTGGTGCCACTCTTTCTGTTCCGAAGCATCCACGTGTTGATCGAACTGTTCCTGTTTCCTCTATTCCACCAGCTCAATCCATTCGATCTGATCCTGGTAAACAAGTGCAATCTCATAATTACGCTCGTGTCCGCGGTAGGTCACAATCTTTTTCTCTTCAGTCACCATCATGTCGAAATTGTGGAAAGAGGCATCCGGGCGAATGCAGATTAGAAAAAGGATCAGTGATTTGTCATGGATGTGGAGAAATAGGCCACATAAAGCCTGTTTGTCCGATGAAGAATGTTACTTGCTTTTCTTGTGGTGTTGCTGGCCACATGAAGCGTTTCTGCCCTACTCTTACTAGCCAAATGGAGGGAAGTCAAGCTTTTGTTCAGCAACTGGCGAAAAGTCAAGCTTTTGTTCAACAAACAAAGAGTACTCCAACTAAAAAGGAGGTGGTTCCAAAAGCTAAAGGCCATCCATTCCAAATTACCACGGAGGAGGCACATGAAGACCCAGCTGTTGTGACTGGTACATTTCTCGTCAATTCTAGACCTGCTCACATCTTATTTGATTCTGGTGCCTCAGATTCTTTTGTGTCTCATAAATTTGCGTGTTCTTTTCAAATTGCTTGCTATGCACTCGCTCAACCGTTTCATGTAGACACAACAGGAAGTATATCATTACTTGCTGATAAAGTCTATAAAGATTGTGTCATAGAAATTGAAGGTTATAATTTTCTTGCTAACCTGATTCCTATCTCCTTGCCAAACTTTGATATTATTCTTGGCATGGATTGGTTGTCAAAAAACCACGCAAAAATCTTGTGCTATGAGAAGATAGTACGCATTCCTATTGAAGGGGAGAATCCTATTTATGTCTACAGTGAACAAAGACTTAAAACCTTTAAAATAATCTCTTTCCTAAAAGCTCGTAAATTCATATCGAAAGGTTGTTCTATTTATCTAGCCTACACCGTTGATATCTCAAAAGAGGAGAAGAAAACTGTAAATGACGTTCCTGTTGTTAATGAATATCCTGATGTTTTCCCTGATGATTTGCCTGGACTTCCTCCGGATAGGCAAGTAGAATTCCGAATTGATCTTGTACCTGGTGCTGCTCCAATTGCAAAGACTCCTTATCGTCTTGCGCCAACTGAGATAAAGGAAATGATGATCCAACTGCAGGAATTACTTGACAAAGTTTTTATTCGACCGAGTACCTCACCTTGGGGTGCTCCAGTATTGTTTGTCAAGAAAAAGGACGGTTCGATGCGAATGTGTATTGATTGCCGTGAGCTAAATAAGGTAACTATCAAGAACAAGTACCCACTACCTCACATTGACGATTTATTTTATCAACTTCAGGGTGTTAGCTATTTCTCGAAGATTGATTTGAGATCTGGCTATCATCAGTTGAAAGTACACGAGCAGGATGTACCGAAGACTGCCTTTCGTACTCGATATGGACATTATGAATTCCTTGTCATGCCATTCGGTTTGACAAATGCTCCTTCCATATTCATGGATATGATGAATCGGGTATGCCGTCCAATGCTCGATAAATCTGTCATCGTATTCATTGATGATATTCTAATCTATTCCAAGTCTGAATCTGATCATGCCATTCATATTCGAGAAATATTAGAACTTCTTCGAAAGGAGAAACTATATGCTAAATTCTCGAAATGTAAATTTTGGCTTCGCCAAGTTCAATTTCTACGCCATGTGATTTCTGGTGACGGTATATCCGTAGATCCTATCAAAATCGAAGCCATTCAGAATTGGGAAGCGCCCCGTAATATTTCTGAAAATCGCAGTTTCTTGGGTCTCGCGAGGTATTAAGGAGATTCATTAAAGATTTTTCACGTATAGTTGTACCTCTCACAAGTCTTACACGAAAGGAAGCAAAGTTTGAATGTGGTGAAGCTCAAGAAAAAACGTTCTCAACTCTAAAAGATCTTTTGACTCATGTTCCAATCTTATCACTCCCAGAAGGTGATAATGATTTTTCCGTGTATAGCGATGCTTCAAGATTGGGACTCGGTTTTGTATTGATGCAGCGTGGTAAAGTAATAGCCTATGCTTCAAGACAACTGAAATAGTATGAAAAGAATTATCCCACCCATGACCTCAAACTCGCTGCAGTAGTATTTGCCCTAAAACTTTGGAGACATTATCTTTTTGGTACAAAATGCCAATTGTTTACTGATCACAAAAGTCTCAAGTATATATTCAGTCAGCAAACTTTGAATATGAGACAACAGCGAGCCATGAAGCTGATCAAAGACTATGACTGTGAAATCATGTATCATCCTGGAAAGGCTAATGTAGTTGCCGATGCACTTAGCATGAAGGTTTATCATAATAGTGTGTGTTATGTTATTACCCACACTACCATAAAGTTCACTATTCTTGATGAACTAGAAAAATGGCAAGTAGAAGCCTTAAAGCCAGAAAATGTGAAGAAGGAAGGGATGGTGCATTATGCTGATATTTTACTTGATGATCCACGTGGAATGAAAGTATTTAAGAATCGGCTATGGATTCCAAAGATTGGTGGATTAAGACAGAAGATTTTAGATGAAGCTCATAAGTCTAAGATGTCAATACATCCTGGTACAAGTAAAATGTACTATGATGTACGAGCTGATTATTGGTGGCCTGGATTGAAGAGAGACATTGGAAGATACGTGCAGGAATGCTTAGTATGTTTACAAGTCAAAGCAGATCATCAAAATCCATATGGTAGTCCAGAAGGTATTAATGTCCCTATGTGGAAATGGGAGGAGCTGTCCATGGATTTTATTACCAAATTGCTGAAGACTGCGAGACAGAATGATAGCATTTGGGTAATTGTCGACCGACTAACTAAGAGTGCATATTTCCTTGCCATGCGTGAAACAGCCCCAATGGAGAAATATGCACAAGTATACTTAGATGAAATCATTGCGAGACATGGCGTGCCACTAAAGATTATTTCCGATCGTGATACTCGCTTCACTTCTCATTTTTGGGCAAGTATGCAACGTGAATTAGGATCTCGGATCGCTCTCAGCACAACTTATCATCCCCAGACACATGGTTAGACGGAGAGAACAATTCAAACAGTAGAAGATATGCTTCGTGCATGCGTCTTGGAGTTCGGTGGTAACTGGGATAAGTACTTACCTCTTGTCGAATTTTCATATAATCACAGTTACCACGCTTCAATCAAAATGCCACCATATGAAGCCCTATATGGACGTAAATGTCGTACTCCATTATGTTGGCGTGATGTAGGACGGAAAATCCTTGGAGGCCCTGAAATGATTCAAGACACCACTGACAAGATTCAAATTGTACGAGAAAGAATGAAAGCGGCCCAGGATCGACAGAAGTCCTATGCAGAAAAGAGGAGACGACCCATATAATTCCAGGTGGGTCATTTCGTAATGTTGAAGGTATCCCCATGGAAAGGCATTATGAGATTTAGGAAGAAAGGAAAACTAAGTCCTAGATTTGTAGGTCCTTTCAAAATCATCCAGAGAATTGGTAAGCAAGCATACCGCTTGGAATTGCCTGAAGATTTGATAGGTATTCATGATGTATTTCATGTGAGTTATCAGCGTAAATGTTTAAGCATATACGATGAAACGGTCCCATTATCCGAGGTGAAACTGGATAATAAATTAAGATATATAGAAGAACCTGAAGAGATCGTAAACGAAAGAACGGCTAATCTACGTAATAAAGAAGTGGAGTTGGTGCTTGTCAAGTGGAAACACCATCGAGGCCCAAATTATACTTGGGAAAATAAGAATGAGATAAGAGCAAAATATCCCCATTTGTTTAAATCGTTGTAATTTCGGGGATGAAATCCTCTAAAGGAGGAGGTATTTGTAACATACACGTTCAGTTATCGTATTTTGTAAAAAATGAATATTATTAAATAATATATGATTTTGAGTGTTGAGTTCTAACAAGATAGTTTTATGAGACTGAAGTAAAACTATGTTTAGAATCATTCAGAAAGTATTGGAAGTCTTATGAGATTCCAATCAAAAGTCAAGTAACAAAATTTAACAAAAATATAAAGTTGGAAATAAGTAAAAATATTGTTATTGAAAGTTGTAGATTATCTCGTTAGAAACATTTAGGCGAAAACCTCATCGAAATCCGAGTTATAACGAAGAAGTTATGACTTATTGAAGTTTCGCGACAGAATTGGCACGACGCGATATGACGTAAAAAGTGAGTTTACGATAAGCTACTTTTTAGCTTAAGTGATCTAAATAAAAATCGTAGTATTCGTTAAACCGAAAATTTTCATAAAAAGAACGTCGAAATTTGACTTCGTATGAGGAAGTTATGATTTTTCTAAGAAATCGGCATAGCAGTACACAACTCGAAACTCGAAATAAAGATCGAGTGATTTTTAACCGACACAACCTAAACGAGAATCGAAGATCTCGTCAATGGTAGTACAACGGTAGAAAGACAGACGAAAACGTATGTAGGATGAAGAAGTTATGAATTTTTAACGGACTTTTCCTGTCTCGGCCCGTTAAAAATTTAATATAAAAAATGAAATCAAAACTAGCCGACGGAGTCTACACGAAAGTTGTAGAGCATAATTACACCTACACGTGCATATAAAGAACGTCAAAAACGAAGCTCGTATGCGAAAGATACGAACTAACCTCGTTTGGGCACAAACTTCGAGGCTAGTCCGAAGGGTACGCCCAACGTACTCGTGTAAGTGACCCGGAGTTAGTCACCCTCCCTACTCCTTCGCATGAGTGCCACGTGTCGGAGCCTTGCCGCGTCTGAACTGATCCCCTCGTACGCCCATCGTACGAAGGCTTACGCCTAGCGTAGTTACCCCCGCGTACATGAAATTACGCCCAACGTAATCAGATGCTTCGGATACTAAAAATAGGGTGCGAGGCTGCCCGAATTTTGGTTACAAATTTTATTCTCTCTCACCCTCTACTCTCTCTCAAATTACCCTAACACCCCCCGAAGCCTAGGAAACATTCCCGACATCCGAAGCAAGTCCCGACGCACCGAAAAGCCGAGAAAATAATCTTTTCAAGTTGAAACTCTGCCCGCGCGAGGCCCGATTTTCAACTAAAATCCCCAGTTTCGTCAAAGAAAGTCATATTTATAGGCGAAGGGCTGCCCAAACTATCATCTTATCAATTAATTATTTCACAGTGAGTTCAATATAGGGACAATTATATGTTATGTGTTATCTATTCAATGTACTTTCCTGTGTTATATCGGATTTATGCCTTTGGCCATGTAGAGCATGACTCGTATATTTCTGGTATTGGCTTTGTGCCTTTTTCCATGTAGAGCATGACTCGTATAACTTCTGGTATTGGTATAGGGCTATGTAGGGCTGAAAGCCTGTATATTCTAGCAAAAATGATAATCCGAAATTGTATTTTCTGTGCCATTTGGGCTGAAGCTTTATTGATGTATATCAAGTTGAAATTGTTATGTCTCATTGATTGTATATCATTGAATCAGATTGTTGGTTGATATGTCTGTCATATGATACACATATGCCTTTGTTGTTCTTTGTCCCTCTTTGCTTCTATCATATTGATATGTATATGGCATAGTGTTATATTGTAACTGTTATTGAACTCACTAAAAGTCACCTGCTTATCCCTCTCAATGTTTAAACTATTACAGGTGATAAGCATCCAATATAGACATGTACTGGTAAAAGATGTAGAATAGATAATATTATAGCTTTTGTATTTAGTGTATAAATTCCTGGGAAGTTATGTAATATATATAAAACTTTGTAAAAACTCGTTAGTCGGTTTGTATCCAATCTTATGTAATAAAACCATATATGTAAAATATTTTTATGAATATGCATGTAGCATGTTTGGAGTAATATTGTAAAGTTTAGAAGGGGGATCTTTCACAAGTACATCAAGAAAGTTTTAGAAAAGTTCAGCATGGCAGATGCGAATGCCAGAAGTACACCATTAGGGAGTCAGTTGAGACTTACCAAGAAGCAATACCCAAAAACGGAAGAAGACAGAGAATACATGGCTAAAGTTCCATATGCATATGCAGTTGATAGTTTAATGTATGCAATGGTATGCACCAGACCAAATATTGCTCATGCAGTGGGAATTGTGAGCAGGTTCATGTGAAATCCATGAAGACAACATTGGGAAGGAGTGAAATGGTTGCTACACTACTTAAAAAGAACATCTGAGTGTTCCTTATGTTTCAGAAGAAAAGGAGTAGTTTTAGAAGAGTTCGCTGATGCAGACTTAGGTGGATGTGTAGATTCAGGAAAGAGCACAACGAGTTATGTGTTCACAATTGGAGGTAAATAAATCAGCTGGATGTCAAGGCTAGAAAATAGTGTTGCTCTTTCAACCAAAGAAGCAGAATACATGGCACTTGCAGAAGCTGCCAAAGAGCTCATATGGTTGAAGAGTTTCTTGTCATAACTAGGAATGCAGTAGGAGGATTGTGTACTGCATTGTGACAACCAAAGTGTAGTTCACTTAGCAATGAATGCAGTGTTTCATAGTAGAATGAAACACATTCACATGAGGAACCATTTCATTCGGGGGTTAATCAATGAAAGAACTCTAAACTTATAGAAAATCATTGGAACGAAGAATCCAACTGATATTTTCACCAAGGTGGTTACCACTGAGAAGTTGAAGCCTTGCATTGCTTCAACTGGCCTTTCAGAAGTTTGAAGATAAGGGTTTTGGCAGAGAGAGATAGAGGGGGTACTTTGATGAATGGTGAAATTTGAATGGAAGATGATGTTGTTCAAGCCTTCAAGTGGGAGATTGTTGGGGTATGAAGTCTTGTCCACCATGGAGCACTTAGATCACAATGTAGCACTTGGGCTTCATGCAGCAGGTGAAAAAGGAACAAATCATATGAGAAAGTAATGGATCGTTTGACAAAGGAATGAATCAAGTGCCAAAGGAACGGATCATGCAGAAGGGGGTTTGGAGCACCTGGAAGAGGTTTGGAGCACTTAGGAGTGATATGGTGCAATAGGGGATCTTGTTGTGCCATATGTTAAAGGGATGGGCTAATAAGGATGCTATTGCGCCATGTCATTCCTTCTTGCGCCATAATGCTCCCTCTTGCGCCATGAGGTGTTGCTCTTGCACCATGAGGATCCCTCTTCTGCCACGGGGTACTTCTCTTGCACTATGAGGTATGCTCTTGCACCATGCATGGACTTCTTGCGCCATACATGTTCCTGTTGCGTCATGGTGGTGGTGTTGCTCCAATCTTGATGTTATTGTGCCACACTTGAAGCCACTTGCATCATCTATATTCCTGTTCCGCCATGATGGCGCAAGATGGACCATCTTGATCCTTGATGACCCAAGTATGCTATGAAGTCCTCTATGATGCTCAAGATCGTTCAAAGATGCTCAAAAGTTGGTATTGCTCAAGGTTTACACCATGTTGTGCCACCATGATGGATGTTAGACCGTTAGTGTTCATGATGCGCCACTTGTGCATCATGATACTCCACTATGGTCAAGGTGGTCCATCATGTGTGTTGTTGATGCTCATGGGTTGTATGACATGGAAGAATGTTCCAGAAGATGCTACATGACGGATTGTGATTGGTTGTCACCATTCATGGGCCTTTGGTCCAATGGGCTTGGCCCATCAGGGTTTTAGGTCTGATCCCTCAAGTATAAATAGGTTCAAACCCCCATCATTGTAAATTGCCAGATTTCTGTGAGAGCTCAAAGTGAGATACAATTTTGAGTGATTGTAATAGTTCCATAAAGTTAATAAAATCCCCCCTCTCTCTCTCTCTCTCTCGTTTCGTTCGTGGACGTAGTTCATCTTGACCGAACCACGTCAAATATCGTGTTCTTTTGATTTACATTTTTCAGATGTTTTGTGAGTTCATCGAAGTTTGTTTTTTATATTTCTCTGAAGTGCTTAACTTTGTTTTGTTGTCACCCAACAGATAGTTTGATAGACAATAAATGCAGAATGGTGTTGAGGGAGAGGGTACCGTCGGTAGAAGAAGAAGATGAAATAGGTGACATTGTGAAGATCGAGAAAAGATTGAACAGGGTCGGCTAGAAGGATCGTAGAAAGGTTGATACCATATAATGATTTAATTAAACTAATCTCCCATAATACTGAGAGATATACAAATCACTATTTATAACAAATAAAAGATTAGATGATACGAATTTGAATTACAACAAGATCCTATAAGCTAGGTAACGATTGTTGTAGATTTATTGTTAATATAATTCTTTTCCGGTGTTGCAATAGCCGAAACTTAGTAAGTGATCTAAGAATTCTGTCTACAACTCTATCTTAATCCTCATATTCTCAACTTATTGGTCGTCCCCTCAAACCACAATCTCCGGTAGAATCCCATCTTCCGTCAGCATCATTTTCACTTTAAATCTGCTCTGTTCGTGATGCCCTCTTCGAGTAATATGCTCCATTGTTCTAGTTTCCCTTTTCAGCTTGTATGTGCATAAAAGGAAGATAGTTATGAAGATGGAAAAGAGACTTATGCCAATTGGATGAAAGCGGTGAGGGAGAACCAATTGTTGACTTGCCGACTTCTAGAATGGTGATGGTAAGCACAACGTTCCCATAATTTTGCTTATTTCCCTCACTGTTTTTTCTCGCGCGGTGTCAAAAATCCCTACCATTTTCATTATATTATTCTAAGGCAATTTATAAATTTATTATGGCCTTTTCTTTTATATAAACTCACACCACTCCCCAATCCAAACCATTGGCTGAATTATAACTTTTGTTCCTGTTTTGTCACCGAAAACACCTCACATAGGCACCGGGAAACGAAAGGATGAGCTTGGGAATATGGATGATTCAAGGACTTTGCCTACTTCGGAACCAACTTTGCCAAATCTTCTGCGATTAAACTATTAAACTAGAGCCAACTTGAGGAATTAGAAATCATCACCAGCGTAACTTTAGGATAAGGATTAACAAAATAGGCTAAACGTGAGGAATCAAATAATTTCTGTGGGTGTTTTTAGCCAATGCTCATAAAATTTCTCCAGCATACTTATACGTTCCTTTTTGGATCACGTTATAAGATGTGAAGAAGAAGTTGGATGATGAGGGAAGAGAAGAACTAAGAGATGACAGTGAGAGGTTATTTTCTTTCTATTTTTGTAAAGAGTACAATAACCACAATTCAAACATGTTTGGGTTGATATTGTTTTAAGATGCCATCATTTTGTAAACAGGTTTCAAAACTAGAGGGCTTCTGTTAAAAACTCTTTCTTCTTTAAACGCATGGTTGATAATGGAGAGAGGGAGACTCTCTAGTGGTTTTAATTAGGATGGAGATTGAGAGACGGGAGAAGGAGTTTGCATTTGAATAATTAATTAGACTTTAAATATAAACAAAGGGCAAAATTGTCAATTTTTTTTTAAAAACAAATGGATGCATCAAAAATATCCTTGAAAATATTAGCACTCTTTATTTATAAGTTAACATTTTAACAAAGTAGGGATTAATGCAGAAAAATCTCATTATTTTGGGTAATTTTTTAATAAAGTCTAAAAGTTTTTTTTTCTAAACAGAAAAGTCTCGATTATTTAATATTTTGCCCAAACTAACGAAAAAGTCTTTTTTTTATATTTGAACAAGAAATGATAGATTATGTGATTTTCTCAAAATAATAAGACTTGTCTGTTCAAAAAAAAGTTTTAGGACTTTGTCAAAAAATTTCCCAAAATAATGAGAATTTTCCACATAAAACCCTAAAAAACTAGAGAAAATTCATGAAATAACCAACATTAAGGGGGTGTTTTCATCATTTAGCCATGAAAAATTGAGTTTTGGAAAATAACGACGAGATCCGCAGAGAGGGCTCTGCAGATCGCTTGACACCTTTGAGGAAAGATGAATAGTTCTGAGGAATTGACGTGACATCACTAAATGACAAAAAATATTGGGGGATCCACAGAGAAATCAATAATTCCGCTGAGCTGTAGCAAGGATCCGCAGAGCCGTCTCCGCGGATCTGTCGAAGAGGATCAACCACCATTTCCTAATGAAATTTAAAGATTCGCAGAGGTGTTTAATGGATCCACAGAGCCACCTTTGCGGAACCATTATACTCACGATATTTTTTTGTCATTTAGTGATGTCACGTCAATTCCTCAGAACTATTCATCGTTCTTCAGAGGTGTAAAGCGATCTGCAGAGCCCCCTCTGCGGATCTCGTGGTCATTTTCCAAAACTCAAATTTCATGGTTAAATACTTAAAACACCCCCTCAATTTTGGTTATTTCATGAATTTTCTCAAAAAACTATCTATATTTGCGTTTGAATGGGCGTATAAATTTTTATTTTTTATTTTTTTTAGAACATTAGCATCATATATTAAAAAAAACAAACCTCTAGCAAGGAGCTAGAGAAAAGAACAAATTAAGGCCGGATTGGATTTTGTAACCACATCATCTAGTTAACCCGAGCCTTAGAATTCCGAAACAAAAACCAACGAAAAGAAATATCCACAACAGAATCAAAGAGCCTATCTTTTCTAGGCTTATTTCTACTAAAAAGTAAAGAATTACGAAATGTCCAAAGCACCCGTATGACCACCATGAACACCGACTCAACAATCGAGCGCTCCATATGAAGAGTCGATCTAGAATCCACCCAATCCACCACGTCACGGATAGATGAAAACACATGAAAGTCCAAGTTAAGCCACTGCCCAACCCGACTCCAAACCTGATCAGCAACCGAACACTGCAACAACAAATGGTTCACACTTTCTTGAGAATTATGGCACACGGGACACATTAAGGAATCTATCACCACCCCCTTTCCACCAATTTAGTTCTAACCGGAATGCGATCCAAAAGCACACGCCATAAGAAAATGTTAATTTTAATAGGGACAAAACGGTTCCACCTAGTAGGCGTAATACCCATAGGAAGCGTTATATCATCAACCTAGTGCCTTGCTGATTTAACAGTAAAAATACTTGACGGGTCAAGCTCCCAAGACCACTTATCCGACATCTCCCCTATACGAATAGGATTTAAAATCTCCACAAGATCATCAAATTGGGTCGATTCAGCACATCCTCTAATCCCCCGACGCCAATAAAAATTCCATCCCCCCCCCCCCCCCCGAATCCCAATAGTCACTAACTCGAGCAATTTTATTAAAGGCTAAAGCAAAGAGCCTCCCGAACCGCTCCGTAAGAGGAATATCCAAGCACCAAACATCCTTCGAGAACCTCGTTTGGGTCCCATTCCCACCACTCTATGCATGAAATTAGAAGGGATACAACCATTCTCATGAAGATGATTAATGGATCTTACAATCTTTTGCCAAACACCCCCTCCACTTCCAATTCTCGAATCATCTGAAAAACCACCACCTTCCCCATGACAAAATTTGACAGTTTTAACCCAAAGAGCTCCCTTGTCACTAAGAAACCGCCACTTCCATTTATAAAGAAGGCCGAGGTTAAAAACATCCAAACTTCCAACCCCGAGACCTCCATGAGAATATGAGTTCAAGATCAACTTCCAATTAACCCAATGAATACGATGTTGACCTTCATCTACTCCCCAAAAAACCGAGCCCTCAGAGCCTCTAGAGAGTGACAAACAGTCGCAGGAAGACGAAACAGAGAGAAGAAGTAAATACCCAAACTCCCTAGGATCGACTTAATAAGAGTCAGACGACCTCCAATGGACAAAAACTTGACCTTCCAAGAAGATAACCTCTTATTAAAACGGTCGATGATAATCTGCCAACCTTTAAGACGAACCATAGATTCTCCAACCGGAATACCAAGATAAACAAAGGGAAGAGTTCCAGCCGAACACCTGGTATGAGAAGCTAAAGTATCAATCTCCACCGGGTTAACCCCTACCCCATAAAGATTTGATTTATTAGATTGAGATTAAGGCCCGACACCAAATAAACGCACCTCAGAATACGAATCAAGTGTTGAATATTAGAGACATCCCACTCCCCTAGAAAAATCGCGTCATCTACATAAAACAAATGAGAAATGCGGACCTCATAAGAAGCCATAGGAGCACCCCGAAACACCCCTTCAGCAACCGCATCCTCTAAGGCAATATGAAGCCCTTCCATAGCTATAATGAATAAAAAAGAAGAAATGGGATCTCATTGTCTAAGACCTATGAAAATCTAAAACTTATCAGGGGGGCTCCCATTAATGAACACCGAAGATCTAGCATTAGAGCACAAGTCACGAATCCAGGCTCTCCATTTCTCACCAAAACCGAGAAACCCCATGACCTTATCCAAATACTCCCAGCTCACAGAATCATAAGCTTTTTCAAAATCAACTTTAAACATCATAAGCTTTTTCCTTTTCTTTTTAAACCACCTCACCAGCTCATTAACCATCGACGGCCCATCGAGAATTTGACGGGACTTAAGAAAAGCCGATTGCTCTAACCCAATAATATCATGAAGAACAGGAGGCAACCTATTAGTCAACAATTTTGCAATAATCTTAAATTGCAACCCAATAAGACTAATAGGGCGATAATCCTTGATACAAAGTGGATTATCAGATTTGGGGATCAAAGTAATAAAGGATGAATTACACCCATTCGGAAAAACCGGTTTGGCAAAAAACTCTTGCACAAAAGCAATAACATCGTCCGCAAGGATCTCCCAGAAATGTCTGAGAAAACGAAATGTAAAACCATCCGGACCAGGGGCACGATGTACACCACAATCCCAGACTGCATTCTTAATCTCTTCAGCGGTGAACCCCACCTCAATAGAAGAAGCAACCCTAGTATCCAACGACTTGAATCTAGGACTTCGATGGTCGAAACTAACACCAAGAAAAGGCTGAAACTTACCTGCATAAAAATCGAAAAAAGCATTCTTAATACTAGCAGGCTCCAAAACCCACTCCCCATCAATAGTAACCCCCCTAATCATCAACTGCCTTCTGCGTTTTTTCAGTAATGCATGAAAGAACGCAAAATTCTCATCTCCCTCCACAACCCAAGTAGATTTAACCTTTTGAGCAACATCCATAGATCTGACTTTTTCTAAATTCGCCAAATCTCCAAGAATTCCTCTTCTTTCACGAATAAGGTCATCACTAGATTGACCATCATCAATAAAGTTGTCAATATCTACTAATCGCACCAACAACTGAGTTGAAGAACAATGCGCAGCTGACCTAGTCTCTGCATTCCAAGACCGAATCCTAGCTTTAATAAATTTAAGCTTGTTTTTTAAAACAACAAACTTACTCCAAGACGGGTCACTAACAAGATCAGCCACAGCTCCTTTAACCACATCTTCAAAACCCTCCAAGAAAGCCAGGAATTGAAGAATTTAAAAGGAGAAGGCCCAAAATCAATCGTATTAGAATGAAGCAGGATAGGGCAATGATCCGACCATTTCCTATCTAACACCGAGACCTGAAAATGATCAAAGCAATTATAAACTGCATCCGAGACCAAGAACCGATCAAGCTTGCTAATTTTAGAACCTATGGCATCAACTCTAGTAAACCGCTTTCTAACCATAGGCACATCAATAAGACCTGCATCTTCAATGAACTCATTAAAGTGCTGAGCAGAAGTAGAGCAAAAAACAGAACCATACCTTTCAGCCGCCTCCCTAACAACATTGAAATCACCAAAAAAGACATAGTTTCCTCCATTCCTTCTCATGAACGCCGAAAGATACCCCCAAATATGTTTCTTTCCCACTAGATATTGAGGAGCATAAATATTAACCATAAAACAATTAATATTAAACGGAATCCACAAGCCTCCCACAATAATCACGTTACTAGTGCAAGTGACACTGCTTTTAGTAAACACATTCGGGTCCCACATAGAACGAATACCACCCGGTCGACCCCGAGCACTACTACTAGCAAAATCGAATCTATAATTACCCCACATACTTCAGATCTTGAAAAGATCAACTTGCGTCATTGTCGTTTCTTGCAAACCAAAAAAAGGAACTCCAAACTGCAAACAAAGCGCCTTAACCCAATTTCTTTTTAAATAAGAACAGGTACCGAATATATTTAAAGAAAGCCACTTCATTGATCCACTTGTACCACACCAATACTAGATACAATCTTTTTAACCCGTTCCTTATTAGTCTCCATATCATACCCGAGAAGGCCACCCATTTCAAAATATCGCTTCAACACATCTTCTATATCATCAACAACTACAGGGACTTTCTTTTTAAGAATCTTAGAAGATCCATGAGACGTAGAAGATTGATATCGTCTATAACCGGGAGGTTGTGACGGTGATTCGGCTGCCCCTCCCCCTCCACATTAGCTACCAAATGGGCCGAATCACCCTACAGGTCACAACCATCCTCCATAAGTGGAGAAGGCACCACCGGATTACAATTATTTTCAACGACCCCTCTCGTGACTGAAATATTAGGCATAAAAGACCCCCCCCCCCCATCCACAGCTCCATAACCTTTTGTTTTTTCATTTGTTTGGAAAAATCTTCCTTTTCTATCAACACATCCAGCTCCTCTAACACCATTAATAGGTGTATTATCCATGCTAAAAGAGTTCTCTTGCCTCTCATCAACCTTATTGTCATTCTCTACATCAATAAAATCATTCACATCGTCCTCGAAACAAGCATCTTCTTCCTCTCCCCCTGAATGGTCCAGAATGTCCAACCCTATTTCTCCCTCCTCCATAATATTCGGTTCCAAATTTGAAATTTCACGCACCACCACCGCATACTCAACACCTTGAGCAACAACTTTAATCATATCTTGAATCAAAAAAGGTTTCGCAGTCTTAATACACACACGTTTAACCGCCAAAGGAGCGTCCCCATCCTCTTCAATAAAAAAACCTCACTCCACATAGAAACCAACTTTTTAACCGCAACATCATTCCAAGCACAACATGGTAAACCCACCAGCTCCAACCAAATAGCACGTTCTTTAACAAAAAAACCATTAACAACTGGTCTAAAAACTGAGAAGTAAGCCTTAACCGCCTCAGATTTCTTAAACCGTGTACAAGCAGCTTCCGATACAAAAGAAATATAGACCCAATCACTAGCAACATACTTAATGACAATTTCCGGAAAACCTTATTCTTTCAAGAGAATACACAACTTAGGAATCAATCTAATACCCCGTAGCTTGCCAAAGACTGATACTTTTAATGACAACGGGTTATCAATCTCCTGTCCCTGTAATACATTCAGGAACTGAGCCTTTATTAGTTTTCACAACCCCCTGAACCTTTAAGACCTTTGCATACGAACTAGAAATTGCAACAACATGCACATTGAGCTTCTTCACCTGCTTAACAACATTATGCTCAACAGAATTATGAGAGGCATCCTTCTCCTTTTTATTCAATACTCCCGTGTTACTAACATCTCGACTAAACCGAGCCACAAAAGCAAATAAGTGATATGATCCCATCCAAATGTCTCTAAGTTTTCGTTCTAACAATATATCATCTTTAACTTTAATAAATCGAACAAATGCGAGTTGCTTACCAATTTTTGATAGTTTCCTAGCAACATTAACATCAACCACCTTCCCAACCTTATCACATGCCTCCCATAAGGACTTGACGTCTGCATCTGGAGGGAAACTGGTCACAAAGAATGGCTTGGAGACACTCTCGAGCCGTCTGTGATTCATTGAGGCTGTTTGCGTTTGATGCCCCTGTTCATTACCAACCATCGAGAATCAACAAGAAAAACAGAAGAAGACAAGACGAGAAGGAAGAAAAATCAATGGCGTTTGATCCCGCCGGAACCGATGACGAAGACGTCCGAAGTCGCCGGAGACGCAATGGTTTTCCAATTGCAAATATGTTTTATTATTATTATTATTATTATTATTATTATTATTATTATTATTTTAATCTGATATGCTATTTATTAATCATTCCTTTATAAATTTTATTTTAATTTATTAATATCTTAGAGCTTTTATATTACCCGTCAAACTCATATGTATATTGTGTTTATAATTTTTTATTTACTAACAGTTTTTTGTTTCGAAATAAAATTCTCGTGGAGTTTTGACATTACAAGCCCATTTATTGCATGTATATTAAGTTAATCGTAAATTAAAAAAAAATGTGGAATTCAAAGTAGAAGTTAGGAAATAAACTAATCGGGTTGGTCATATCGTGGTTAGACAAGTATACCTAAAATAGTTGGGTTAGGTATTTTTATAAACATTTTGTTAATCTTTAAATAACTATATGTGGACATAGTTAAAAATGAAATTATTAACATATTTTGCCATTTAACGTTACGAATTCAACCCATGTGCAGGTAGTGTTATTGTCTAGAGAACAAGAAAACTAATTGTCGGGCTTAAATATAAGACTTTAATAGATCTTATTACTATCTTACTATTAAGACAAATATGGAATACTTCCCATGTTTAATCCAAAACTAAAGAATTGTTGAGTAAAATATGAGACATTAATATAGTTCAATAGGCTTTCAATTGTGTATATTCATCTTTTTGAAGATGTGCCGCCCAAAGTTAGTTTGGAGTTTTGAATAACTGGTGAAATTAATTACATTATATTTAAATAGAAATGACGTAATTGTATAACCATCAGTGATAAATCAGGTTGTTGTTTACCTAACTGAAAATAATATATAAAAATATGGTCACTATTATTTTATCTAGAGTAAATTACAGTTTTAATCCTCATGGTAGGTATTTATATGTAGTTTTCGTTCTATTTTAGAAAAATTGATACTAATAGTCCTTATATTTTCAAAGTCCATTGGTTTTGGTCCCTTCACCCATTACCGTCAATAAGGATCTGTTAACAAGTATGAAATGACAAAATGTTCCTGTTTCTCCTTTATGGCATTTTGATATTTTTAATTTCTTCCATTATGGTATTCTGAAAATGTACTTGTGAAATAACAAAAATGTCCTTATTTCGGTTTTCCAACAAGTTTTATATTGTGGAATTTAGTCGTAATTAACTTTTTGGGAAATTGAGTAATCTAATCCTTATAAACTGGTATTTTAATAATAATAACCAACTTAAATTTGTTTTCGTAAAATGACAACTTTCTTTGAAATAAAGCATTTCGGAGTCAGAGTATTCATTCCAGAGCTTTGGTTCGACACAAGATTGCCGGTACATTTCAGAGTATCCCTAGAACTAGAATCTATGTATGATTGTCGGTTTGTATATTGAATTGACAATACAGAGTCATGGACAAACGTTCCTAACAATTATTTCAGATTATAAAACATCAACTTGTTGGATTAAGGTGTCTAAACGCATAACTAAACTAATATATATACTTGTAATGAGAAGCAAAATCCTTTTTGGGTTGTCATCGTAACTAGTAACTAAATAAAATGACATTTAGAGAAAAAAGATAATTTGTTAGTTTATTCTATGAAATTAAATGGAAATAATTTATTAATAGTTTGTTGGGTTTTTATTCAAAAATTGTTTCATAAAGACAAAGATAGCAACAAAATACTTAAATTTTGAACAACATAAAAGTAGTTTTATTCCCACCAAAAGATCATTTTGCAAGACTTAGAAATATTAAAACAACCATAGAAAGGAAAGCAAAACAACATTTAAAGACTTTGGTTCATTTTGACAATTAGGAAGTTGATAAAGATGACTTTAACCTCCAAGCAAAAAGCTCTCTAAAAGTATCCACCAACATTTAGCCAAGTTGATAAGATGCTAGTCTTCATCTTGTAATAAAAGAATTTCTTAAGCCTTTAAGAACAAAATAAGACTTTTATTCTAAAGGAGAGTTTCAAGTAAAGTATCAAAATTCTTCATACTTTGATCTTAACACTTTAAGAGACAAAAACAAGAAACGATATACAGAAGGAAGGTAAGAAATTTCATGGTTTTTGGCTTTTCAAAGAAGGGAGAAAACAAGTTTTTTTAAGTCTTTACTTTAAGCTTTTATCATATAGGTCTTAGCACTTTAAGACCCATGTTTTATGAAATCAACTAGCCATACTTACTAAGAGCATGGTGTGTTGAATAAATTAATCAAAAGCAAATCTTCTCTCTTATTTATGGTCTCCTTGAATATTTTATAAAAAGAAGAAGCTAGTTTTTATATAAAAACTCTTCTAATATTTATAACGTATAAAACATATAAATCTATATAAAACAAAAACCCTTTTAGTCCAAGAAAATGTACATGACATAATAAATCATACCTTATGATATATTTTGATACTTAACATTGAAAATTAATATTTCCATGAAATAAATAATTTACAATTTATTACAATATATATATATATATATATATATATATATATATATATATATATATATATATATATATATATATATATATATATATATATATATATATATATATAGAAGTAGGTTCATGCGAAAACATAAATATCCTGCGAAAACGTAAAAACAAATTTTATCTTATAAAAATTAAACACAAGTACTATAAAAATTAAATTTATTAGCAATAAATTAATGATAATAAGTTTATATTTGATTGTGTTATGATAATATAGATTTAAATACGATTTTATCAACTATTTTTATTTTCACGTTCTTGACCACTTTTAAATTTATGTTTTCATAATAAAAATGTCAAAACTCATATTTTGCTAATATGAAATAATTTCTCATGTGTAATCGATTATCATCATGTAGTTCAAAGTTTGGATGAATTATTGTCCAAAATATAAGGTTGAGGTGGCAAAATCTCATAGTTTTTTTTTTGTTTTCGCGTTTTCGCAAATTATTTGCATTTTCGCATTAACCCTCCCCTATATATATATATATATATATATATATATATATATATATATATATATATATATATATATATATATATATATATATATAAAGAATCAAAATCTTATAAATAATATATTTTCATCAAGTTGTTGTTAGTATGACCCTTTAGGATCATATATCATATAGCAATGTCATTCTATAATAAGTCATGGGTATAGAGATCTTTAAATCTCCCACTTGCACAAGACTCATCAAAGATTGATATAGACAGTGGTGAATGTCTAACAACATTTCACTACCCCCAGTAATATATGACTTAGTGTCATTCTATAAACATTCAATTCCCGAAATCTCAAAGCCTAAATTGATAGAGAAGGTACGTTTATTAGTTATCCCTTTGTGACAGACATCCTGTTGAACATGACACTTAGATAAAATCAATCTCATTTGGAGTTCAACTTTGGGTACACGCGTTAGATGTCTAGATCTTAACACATAAGAGGAACAAATCTCATCTTGACTACATGAGCCTCTTGCATAGTTCAAACAATAACTGAAAATGACTTTTATAACTTCCCGATTAAGGATCAACATTTGACCATATCTAAGCACAACATTCCCTACACTTAAGTCTCATTATGCATCTCAGGTTTTAAGGATACAATGATAGTACCTTTTAATCAAATATCACTCATAATAGCGATCTATGAGGTGATCTTGATGGGGGTCTGTTCAGTACTAGTTCTCTGACAAGTACCTATGAAACTTGGTTACAACTGCTTTCCTACTTTCATCTAGTGAGAGTCAACCAATCCAATTTATAGTATTCTTATTCATAATTTCTCACACGGTTAAAATCAACTATGAACTTATAGAATAATTTTATTATTCATGAATTAAGCATTTTAACACAACAAATATTGATGTGATGATCATATCCCAATATATCAAAACAATGTAATAGTTGTTGTCTTAATGTTCGAATAGCTAACTACCAAATTCAAATCAAAGTCTCGTTTCTAGAATGATGAAGTCCTATAGCTGAGGTGTGACTACTCATAGTTAGCTTAAAAAGAAAGACTCTATTAATGGCTCTGACTAAATTTAATTTGTGTGAATTCTGTGAATACTATCATCTCCATATTTTACTTTACTCTAAGTATAGTTAAATATCTTAGAGAATACGAGTGGCGTTCTTTCATGACGTAGATTCTCTTAGCTTGATTAAGTATACACTCTAAGTCACAAAGATTTCTATGTGATCCTTGAATTATAGACATCAACATAGTTATTTAATGAACTCATTCATCTAATCATATTTGATTTCAGCTTCTAAAGTAGTATTTTATTCTTATTTAATAGATTGTGCTATTATGTTTTGCTTGGACCTCATTCCATCAAAACTTACTCTTCATTCCATAATGAAGTCATAATCCTATTATAATTCATATATATACATATCCTTTTTAAAGTCAGCATTTTATGTAGCTCTTTACATAAAGATCCTCTCCTAAAATGATTATCTCATATACATTCTCTTAGTTCTTCTTATGTACTCCTAGAATGTTCTGATATTCATCCAATGACTTAACAATGTATTCAATTAGTATCTTATGATATGTTCATTGCATAATCATATACCCAGTCTTGTGCATAATATGACATAGATGATGGATTAATTTTCCAAGAAAATAGAATATAAATCATTTCATCTAGCTAAAACCTATGTTCTAGGTCCTTTTGAGACAGGCTCAAAATGGTTTCATGTGAAAATGCTAAGAATCCTCAAAAGGAATCTTGTATCATGACCTATTTCATGATATTGTTAATTCATGCAAAAGAATTTAAAACTTTTATCATTCATCTTTATCTGTCTCTATAGATTTAACATTCCAAGAATGTATATTGTCACTCTTAAGTCTTTCATATTAAGAAATACTTTCTGAGTCAAGGTGAAACAACCTTGCATATTTAAAATGTTATTTCAAATGATTAAGTATGTCTCATTCATACAACATTAGGAATATCACTATGCTCCCACTATTTCTTAGTAAACACACATGTTCTTTTCATTTTGATATAAAAGCATACCTTGTATCTTCATATCAAAATGAGTACTCCAACCTTGAGATCTTTGCTTTATATCCATAAGTGGATCATACGCATTACATATTTTGTTAGAATAACATAGATTAAGAAAACTTCTGGGCTAAACTATATAAATGTCTTCTAGTAGATGTCTATTAAGAAAAGTGGTCTTTATTGAAATATATTTGCTATATCTCATATTTAAGAATATGAAGTTATATTAAATAATATATACTTGTTGATCTAATCATAGCTACTGGTGAAAAGGTTTGATCATAGGCAGTGCCATGAGTATAATAAGGACCATACTCAATTACATGAACATGATAAAATCCTTTTGTAAAAACATTCATAAATGTGTATGATATCCATGTATGTATTCTTTCTAAAAGAATCTTTTACTCCTTCTAGCCTTGCTATAGAGAGGAATATTAATCAAGCCCATACTTGATTATTATACATGAATTACATCTCAATGTTCATGACTCAAAGTCATTTATCAAATTCAGTATTTGATATATCATCTTGGTAGTTGATGGATTTTCCCAAAACCATCAAGAAGAATTCCTCAATGAGAGATTCCACATTTCTCAAGTCAACGATGATTTATACCAGTAATGCGAACAAGATACAATTAGTAGTGATTAAGGTATAATGCCAAGAGCATAAAGGTAGATAATTTCTACTAACAAGAAAATAAACTTTATCCGTGAAGGTCTAATTCATCCTTTATTATCACTTAAAGCTTTAGATGATGTTACCAGATTGTATCTCAACTTTATATTTAAAAGTTTCAACTAAGATTTGACAGTTATACTTTACCATGTAAAATATAATTATAACTACTATAGTTGTCAAAAACGTTGATTGGTATATTGCATTAAATCTTAGACATTCACTTAGAAAGGAAGTCATACATTACAGTGTATAGTTCCTTAATAATTGTTTTCCTCTATAGATTAGTGAAAATATCAATAGGAATATTTTATATATAAATAGGATTGACATATTTCGAATAAACTACATTATTTGCCTTGAAAGACCCCTTTCTTGAAGTTGGAATATATGTATTTCATTAATACAATAAAGATAACAATGTCATAGATAAGTTTGATTTAAAACAAGTTTAAGTCAAAAGTACTTGCTTATAGAACTTAATCTTATTTATTAAAATATTGATATTCATTACTAGAAAAATACCCTTTAATGACATGCATTGCGTGTCGTAAAAGGGTCAGATGACATGCAAATGCGTGTCAAGGAAGCTCCTATTATAAAGGAAGACAACACACATTTGCATGTCGTTACCTTACGACGCACATTTACGACACACATTTACGACACACAATGCGTATCATTAAATCCTCTGTCATAAAGAAAGACGACACACATTTTTGCGTGTCATAATTTTAAATGTTTTAAAAAAATATTTTTAATAGATTTACTAATTTTCAAATTAAAAAACACATTTAAAGTCTCATAATACAAAATAAAATACCATACACAAGAAAGATAATTCATTAAACAAATTATAATATGTCAAATACGAATAATCATTCCAATAGTAACAAAATGTAATAAATTGCCAATATTGCATAATATTTATTATAGAAAAACAAAATACAATATTAAAAGTAACTTGTGAGTAAAGTCTCCTTTGATAGACTCCATGACAGCTTTAAGCCTTGCAACTTCACCACTTGAAGATGCATCAACTCAACCGGTGTTGACTTTTTTTTTTCTACAAGTTTATGTACTTGGGGACAAAAAATGACTTATGTAGTAATAAGAGTAAATTATGTCTTTTCAACTTAAATCAATTAAAGTATGTTGCTATTTCTCGCATTAAAAAAAAGACCAAAGTGCATGAAATAACAACTTACTTCAACTTATTTGTGGTAAAAGAAGCTTGAATACAAGAAATAACTTTTCATTCACATCAGACACTACATATATATGCCTGTGTGGTCAAGGATATAGTTAAAGTTTAATAAACAATTAACAAAGTATAATGCTATAAATGGTAAACTATTACATACCCGAGGCATTAATTCGCAACTTTACGATATCATACAAGACGTTAGCATAATAGAAGGATGCACTTCAACGGGAATAACATAGCAGGTGTAATTGACATAGAAACATAGGAGCATGAGGAACTTGAATACGACAAGAAAGAAAAACCAACATACATATCGCACGAGGCGTCAGCATAACAATGGGGGCCATTTCAATAGTTACAGCCACTTGTCTGCCTCTCACGACCTATCTAGAACATGATGTGAAGACAAATCAAGGCATTATAAATAAAAAACTATGGCATCATCATTCATCGTTGTATTCGTCAATTATTCACTCGACAACTTCACGTGAAAGCAAAGGACGGTCATGCAAGTTAAATCTCTCGTTGACTATGAATCATGTATGCCAAAAACCCACATCAGCAACATGAATAGACTAAACATACTCTAAACATTAGAATTTATGTAAATATTGCGAGTGGTTTCAATGTAAAGTAGGTAAAGATAGAAGGGTTGATACAATAAATTAATGGAAGTAAATTGGAATAACAACAAAAATGTTTTTATGCATTGTATTAGGGGTAAGAAATAAATAATTAGTCCCTTTATTACATTTTCTAAAGCTACATGACAACACATAAATAAACCTATACCCCATATATTAAACACATATATTAGGAAAGTAACAACAACAAGGCTAACATAAGACATATATACACTCCCCAAAGATCAGACTATAATATGCATATTCATCTCCAAATGTCACAGTTAATCAATCGTTATTACCTCATTTTAAGCTAATCGACATCATAGAATTGATGTGTTTGATACATTTTTGGTCAAATTGTGTTTAATTCAATCTTAATACGAGTGTTTTTTTTTGTTTTTAGGTGCTGAAGTGGAAATTATGAATTTTTTTCCAAAGATTGCTAAAATTTCAAGGAGGGAGTATAATGGAAAAATTAAAGAAAAAGTTTCCTTTAATTATGCCAATAATTATGCCTATTCAATCCATTCATGCCACATTTTTCTTCTCTAATAAAAAAAACGTTTCTGTTTTACCCACCTCCAACGGTAATATAGATATCACGCAGAGAGAGATCTTGATTTTTCTTGAAGTTGCAAGCAAGTATAATGTGGAAAGAATTACTGATTTTCGTGACCAGAGCAAATTTCACTTTTCTTTTCTTTAACTACACAGAACACAGAACACATGTTTAGAAAATATGCAAAAGGAGAGATGAAAAATATGGTAACATAACTGTAACTTCTAGTCAAACCAGTCAACATTTTGATAGGTATGATGGGAATAGTTTGGCATCAAAGGAGGTAGTATATGTGGAAGGTAATAATTTAGTTACAGAAAAGGATGAGAAGATATTGAATATTGATAAATATAAGAATGCTGATGACTCTTCGATTAAGGAAGTGAAAGGTGTGAAAGGATCTGAATCTTGATCACAAAATGAGTTGAAGAATTATGTCTCTACCAAAAAAGTTGTCCATATCGATGCACCAACTCATAAACAGGAAGAAAACATCATGCTTCAAATGAAACTTTTAGTCATTGTGCAGATGTGGCGGAGCGAAATGCATGCTTTCAGGAAAACCTCAAACAAGTCCATTATTTTCTCTAATCCATTGGTAATAGATTGTATTTCCTCCGCCAAGTATTTCAATTACATCTGGAAAAAAATAATTAATCATTATAAAAATAAAACATCTGATAAGCCTCATGGACTCTTAGTTATGGTAGAAAGGCTTAGATGCCCAAAGTTTAATATCATGTACCACTGTGGGCAGCTTGCTTCCAGAATTGTTATATGGAGGGCAGTTTGGTCTTTTATTATTTTTGTAGGCTAGAGTTAGTGGGGATATCGCCTATCTATGTTGTTATTCTCTTTTATTCCTTACACGTGTCTCTACAACATGCTATCCTGTTGAAACAAAAAGTGATATCTTTAGCTAAGGAGCCGCATACCTGTTGTCTTGATGATACCGTAGAGAAGATCCTACCGGAGAATGATTTTATCTTTTGTGAGCCGCGGACTTGAAGACCTACCGCAAAGAAGAACGATACATGAAATCTATTTAAGGTGCTTTTCTGACATTGTTTGTTTACATTGTAATATCCAGTGAACCTTTCAAGGTCACCATAGTCAGTAGTTAAATATTAGTTTGGTCTTTAATGTAACTTTTGGGACTCTATAAATTGATCATCCCTCTTCATGTTTTACAACCACTTCCAGAACTTTTATTGAAATACAAGATCATTCATCTTTATCTCTATTATCTTAAATGATAAACCGAGTTCCTCTTCACTTTTGTTGATCACACTTACTAACTTGTGTTTGCATGCAAAACTTGTTATAAATGAATTTGGTGTCTACTTAATATAGCTTGTTGCTATTTATTTCCTTTATATTTCCGCAATCTAACTCTCCTAACTTATTATTGTTGAGCTAACAAAGATCCTTCGAGATTAACTTATTATTCCGCAACTTATCATCTTGTACTAACATCTGTTTAAGTTTTTCTCTCAACAATTGTTATCAGAGCCAAAGTGGTTTCTTTTTAAATGAAACTTTGATTTTAGAAAGCCTTCTATACCACTGAAGCTCATTCCTAAAAAAATCAAAAAAAAAAAACAAGGAAATATGGCACATGCTTTTTCATTGAACGTTTCCAACAGTGTTGGAGGTTCGAACAAAGCTCCAATACTTGTTGCAAATGAATAGCACCATTGGTCTCAAAGAATGGAAAGGTATCTTAAGAGGGTCGGTAGAGATGTATGGAGGTCTGTGGAAGAAGGACCCTATGTCCCTGTTCTCACTCTCGTTCAAGCAGATGGTACTCATGCACGACCAGGTGCAGGTCATGCAGCCATGAACCGACCAATAAATGATGATCTTGACAAAGTGGAAAAACACGCCATAGCCTTTTATGAAATCTCTTGTTGTGTTGCACCAAATAACTACAACATCATCATCAACTGCAAGTCTTCCTGGGAGATCTGGGATTTGCTCAAGAATCTTTACCAGGGGTCAGAACAAGCTCAAGACAAAAAGCTTACCATTGATCTCAACGAGTTCAACAACTTTAAAGCTCTTCCTGGTGAAAGTCTTGATGATTCTTTCAAACGGTTCAACCTCATCATCACGAAGCTGTCAAATCCTGGTACAACTCGTAGTAATCACGAAACAAACCTACAATTCCTGAATGGTTTGGGTAGACATTAGTCTACTGCTAAGATGATAGTCCAAGGAGACAGAAAGATCCATACTCTCTCACTGTTCAAGCTATACGGTGAACTTCAAGCCCAATAATCGACGGTGTTAAAGGATTGTGCATACCTGGGAGGACCACTCGCCCTGATGGCTCAAATTCCATAAGTTAAAACTCCTCAATACCCATATCCCACAGAGTCATCATACCAACACTCATATGACAACTCACTGCAAACGTATGAAGTTGATGCAGAACTTGATGACGAATAAGAGTTTCAGAATGCCATTGCTCTGGTCAGACAACAATTTAACAGACTCCCACCACCCTCCTTACGAAAGAACCAACAGTTTACCAAACCAACCTTCAACCGAAACTTCAACCCGCAGAGTAACCACCCAAGATTTCCCAGAAATCCTCATCATCCTTCATAACCACAGAATGCTCCTTCAAAAGAGCAACCGCAGACCTACAAACCTTCAGACTCCGGTACCTCTGCCGAAGATAAAGATGGATTCATTGTTTATCATAAGTGTCACAAAGAAAACCACTTTTCCAAAGACTACAAAGCAAACGTGGTAAAAGACAAAACATTCTACCTCAGAATGGCTCAAGAAATAGTGGAGAAGGAGAGAGTAAGGGATTATGTCGCTCAAGTTAGAAGGGACCATCAGGTGTGGTCCTCGGGGGATGAAGATGAAGAGATTGATAAAAACAGGCAGAAAGGGAACATTTGCATGGTGGAAACCAGTGAGGAAGACAGATCGACGAACCTGTAGAGGAATTATTGCTACATGGCAAAGGATGGCACCCTCAGCATTTTCGAACAGGTAAAAATTATGATTCAGTCAAATGATTAAAATATGCATGAGTGTGAACCCTATTTAGAAAGACTTAATGACACTTGTATTGCCGTCCTTTCAGACTACAACAAAGCCCTAGAAGAAAAGAACATAGCGACCCAAGAGCTATACCATGTGAGAGGAAGACTAGAAGACAAAAAGCTTAAGGTCATTATGTTAGAAAAGGATTTATTGTTAGAGAAAGATGCTAGAGTGTTTGTTGAAACCCAACTAGATATTGCTCTGAATCAAAGGGATCTTGCCCAAAAAGAAATTGTACGCTTAAATCGTTTAATTGAAAAACTTTTTACTGAAAGTGAAGCTATTGAGAATTTAGTGAATAATGGGACCATTGACAACACTTACAATTAGGGATGGTCAAATGGGTATTCTACCGATGAAAGCTCTCCTCCTCGGTTGGATGCTGATCGTCCCTATGTCCCACTAGACCAGACTTTTCACTATCCAGTCAATGACAAAACTTATCCCGAAGAGATAAGATGTCACTTTGGTAGACTTCATGAACTGAGCAACAATTGTGTCATTGAGGAAATTCTTCCTAAATCCTTGGGTAATCTAGATGATCTCTTACCCATCATTGGCATCATTTGTCCTGGTTCTCAGTCCAGTTCAGATGTGGATGAAAAGATTATTTTGGAAGGAACTGAATTAGTTGTAAACTATTCATCCTTGTCTTCCAAAACATGTCCCAACAAAAAACTTCTTTGACTTACTCTGCAGTCGTCCAGTCCTTAATACCGCAGACCCCAGTCAAAAGCACAACTACTCTTCAGCCCATCCTGCATGAACTACCCATTGATAAATTTGAATTTGGACAATGCTCTCAGAGGCTTGAACTTTCTAGTTCTGATGACTCAAGTCCTCAATTTTCACCTAAAACAAAGATTTTCAAGAAACCACAATTAAATGTTTATGATGTTATCTCACCTAAGAAAGAAGCAAAATTGGCTTTAGAAAAATAAATCAGATCCCGATGTGAAAAGCGGGAAACTGATTTTAAGGAAAAAACTTTCAAAAATCAAGTCAAGTTTTCAAACAAAAGGAATTTCGAAAAACCCATTACTGCAAAAACCTTTCAAAAACGCACCGCAGTCGATGGATTGTGCAAAAAAGAATGTACAATGACAAAATCTTTTGATTTAAACATTCCTCTAAAATTTCAAAAAGAAGTCACGTCACTTCCACAAAATTCCTTAACAAATCCAAAACTGAAGGGTATTCTGTCAACTCCAAATCTTTTAAAATCACATCAGTCAGTCACAAGGTCAAAACCTAAGTCTAGGTCACGTGACAAGCCTTTTTCAAGTCCCAAGGACACTCCAGCAAAACATCATTCAAGCACCGGTCACAAGAAACAAGCTACACCCTCCAGACCTTTGACAAAATATGGTTTCTGGATAAATGAGAAAAACCTTTCCTTTGGTTTTTACCCACTAGAAGAGTCACCTCCAATCCCAACATGCAACATTCCAAAAAGAGTAAAACAACCTGGACTTGGACTGAAGCAAGAAAAGAAACCTTTTCATAAGTCCCATGTAGATGCATTTGTTAAGAAAGTGTCACACGTTACCCGGGCTCCAAACTTGTTTGGGTGCTCAAACTAACCAACTGATTGTATAGGCAATGTGGAATGAGGAACAAGAAGAAGAATGGTTAATAGATAATGCCTACTCCTTGCACATGACAGGAAGGTTGGAATACCTTCGATATTTCAAGCTAATCAACAGTGGGGGACACGTCACTTTTGGAAATAATGCAAATGGAATCATCACGGGTTACCGTGTTTTGACTACGGGAAGCTTCTCTGTTCAATGAGTTGCTTACGTAGAGGGTCTAAAACATAACTTGATCAGTGTGGGTCAATTATGCAAAGCTGGTCAACGGGTTGAGTTTGATAGTGAATATTGCTACATCATGACAAATGATAGGAACACTTGCTTGATCAAATCTAAAGCTGAAGGGACAATGTATCCATTGGATGTCTCTTTGATCATTGACAAACCGTAGTTGTGTTATCTGTCAAAGACAGTATCTGAAGTGAGTTGGTTATGGCACCACAAACTTGATCACCTTAACTTCAGATACATCAACAACCTGGTAACCGAAGAGTTAGTCCATGAACTACCAATCTTGAAGTACAACAACGATACATTATGCCCAGCTTGTGAATGTGGTAAACAAGAAAAGGGTAGCCATTCTATGATAGTTGATTCTTCAATTGTTGAACCTTTAGAACTACTTCACATTGATCTCTGCGGTCCATCAACTGTAGCCAGTCTTCACCACAAGAAATATATTCTAGTCATAATTGATGATTTCACTCGTTTCACTTGGATCTACTTTTTGAGACTTAAGTCTGATACACCGCAGACCATGATTAACTTCATTAAGGAGATAGAACTTCAAATCAAGATACCAATCAGACAGATAAGAAGTGATAACGGGACTGAATTTACTAATCAGATCTTAAATATTTTTTTAGTCTCCAAGAGCATCAGTCACAACTTCTCAGGACCTTACACACCACAACAAAACGGAGTAGTGGAGCGAAGAAATAGAACATTGGTCGAAGCAGCTAGATCGATGCTTCATTTTTCCAACCTTCCTCTCTACTTCTGGGCAGAAGCAGTGGCAACTGCATGCTTTGTTCTGAATCGAATCATCATTTGTAAACGCCTCAACAAGACTCCGTATGAAAGTCTCAACAACCGCAAACCCAATGTCCGATTATTTCACATTTTTGATTGTAGATGTTTTGTGATCAACAACAAGGATCATCTTAACAAGTTTACATCAAAGTCAGATGAATGCATTTTGATGAACCAATGAATCGAGTATTGAATTAATCAGAGTATGAATTCAAGTATGAATGCAAGATTGAACACCAGATGTAAATATGATCTTGTTTCAGCTTGATTTACGCTTTCGAATGTTTACAGAGAAAATAGACAGGTCTGTAAAAACTCTTCTCTAACTCTAGTAAATAACCCCTATTTATAGGGAACCGAAAGCGTACAAAAAATATACTAAGGCATTGACTCTAAAGCTTCGAATAAAAGCGCCCTAGTAAAATATATTACAAAACATTCGAAGAGTACAAAATATATTTCGACTAATTACAACAATTCGACCCTTACAATCTCCCCCTTTGTAATCATAGTCGAAGTCTTCAATTCGTAAGAAGTGTGATGGAATACAGTAACACTCTTCGAATCTCCGTGTACCAGGAGATAATCTTCTTCAACTCTTTCTTGTCTCCTTCATTGTTCTTCTTGCAATGATTCATACGAACAATCAAGTTTGTATATTGAGATGTTGAATATCTCTCTACTTCACTTGCTTGGAATAAGAACCGTTTAGCTTTTCCAGCTTTGTCTTTTCCTGCGAAGACCATTCCAAAAGGCTTCAGGAAAATTTCACCATCATCATATTTCTTCAATTCCGCCTGAGTCTTCGTAGGAGCCATCGGTGCTTTTATTTCCATTCCTTTGGCAGTAGCTAATTCCACATCTGTTAGTGCCAAGCACTCATAATAGTTTTCGATAAAAATCTTGATGTGAACAACTCCAAGCTTGAATTCATCTGGTTCAGTGTTTTGAAGGAATGAAAATGATTTTTCTTTTAGAAGTAATGCAACTTGTATAAGATCATACAAGTTCATCAATGGAAAATCAGCAATAGTGAATTCGCAAATATTTCCATTTGCCCTGGCAACCACATACTTAACATTTTGGACTGTGTTTTCGAATATCACATCCTTTTTCATACTTATGACCTTCTTGATTTTTATTAAAGACCAAACTTCCTCAGGGGCTTTTCCAAGAACAGCATGAAAATGAATTTTCATGTGTGTACCTTCATCCTTATTTTTAAAATTCCCTTCTGCTTTGAACTGAGGCATGATAAACATCATTTCGTTTATGGGAAAATCCAGCTGGCTTGCATCAGTATTCGTGACCAAATAACTCTGCTTTGGTTTCTTCTCGAATGTATACATCTGATTAAAAGCAACCTTGGCCTCAATTGTTTCGTAATTATAGTGTTTAGCTGGATCACCTTTATCCATTCCGTTCGGATCACTAGCACGCTGAGTCATGAAATTCCAATTTATCAAACATACCACCAAACCCCTCATTATCAGTCCCTGTCTCCATAAAAACGGTTTCTTGAACAGGTGAAGTTGGTTTGGGTAGCTCAGTAGATTGTGAAGAAAAAATAGAAGTAAAGGGTGGATCAAGAATGTGTTCGAATGTTGGGGAATCTGTGGTTGAAGTAAGAGGAGTAGTGGATAATGGTAAAGAAACAATACTTTCAAAAGGAGCAGAAGTAACGTGACCTTGAGCTTCATTTTTCGAACCTCCTTCACCCATATCGACATTTGCATCCGTATCAGATACGTGTGCAGGGATGCCTGAAGTTCGAACCGCCTCAGAAACTGATTTGGCAATCGAATCTTTGGGTGGTATGACGAATGTCTTCTCAGGAGTGGAACTTTCTGTGAGATGAGTAAACTCTGGGGTTTCTGGAATTCTTTCATCATCATCTTCTGTTGACTCAGTAGAAATCACGAGTTTTCGAGTCTTCTTCTTCTTCTTCTTCTTTGACAAACGTTTGGCCATATCCTCAGCCCTTCGTTTCTTGGACACCGGAGAAATAGGTGCTGGCACTTCTCGAATTAACACAACTTGATGAGTGATTTGAGGTTTTCGAACCACTTTGTGTGTAGAAGAATTGCTTTTGTGAGTGGACTTCATTTTGATTCTTCGAAACATTCCAGTCTTCGAAGGAATGATTACATTCTCTTGTGATTCTTCAAGAATGGGCTCAATCACTTGAGTCTCAGCAACATATACTTCAACGGTTTCAGGCTTCTTCTTTGGAGATTTTGTAGATTTTGACTCAGTTTCATTCTTCTTCGTCTTCTTGGATTTCGTATCATCTCTATCCAAGAGTATGCCAGTTTCGATTGAAGAATCAATAGTCTTCAAATATGCCACCAAGACAGAGTTCGAAGGATCAACTCTTTTAAGCATAGCATCTGGAATACGAGCAACTGATGGAAAAGCTGCAGCATTATCTGTGACATCCTTCGGATAGTGGTATGATTGAAAAACTGCTTTGTCTTCATCATTGGGTACCAAAATCCCTTCCTTATTGTAAAAGTATTGCAAAATCAAACTCCAGTATTTTGCACACGAAATACCATGAATAACATTCGTGTGTTCTACACCTTTTTGAAATTCCTTCCACAACTGTGTAGAATAATCTACTTGAAGATCATAATAAATGCCAGCAACCATGGCATAAACCTCCATTCTTCCTTTATCAAGACCAACAGATCCCCCAGTCAAACATCATAGAAAAATACCAAATAAGAAATTCCATAGGCATGGAAGACCAGACTTCTTAAAATCACTAATCTTGGACAATGGTGGCTGATATCCCATTTCATTAAACATGTGAACGATTTGTGGAAAAGTAAATGAAACATATGGAGGCGAATTCGGAATATCAAGAATTTGGCAAAAGAGTTTCTTGGATAGCCTGACCTTTTTATCGTTCACCAGATGAAAAGTAATCGTATCAGATGCTTTGTTGTAAGTCGCAGTTGATCCTGCTTGAGAAAGCCAGGACAATGGAACAGAGAAAGAATTGAACATCGCCTTAGCCAAAACAGAGTTCTTCAAGGCAACTATTAGCATCTTCAGTTCTTCCGGGTACTGAGAAACTTCACCCTCCAAGTAATAGTTTGTTGCTTGAATCTTCATTATTGGTAATGAAGAGGCATCTTCAGTGGTATGATAATCAACATGAGCAGAAGTCGCCATTGTTAGGGTTTGAAGATAATAATGAACAGAGAATTTGTGAAATTTGCTTTTTGATCGCGTAAACTGACAATGAACCCTTGAATCCCCTTTTATATGTAACCCTGAAGTTTGAATTTGAAGCGGGATGTGTATTTAATGATATCCGACGTGGCACCTTGAAAGTCAGACCATTACTGTGGAAAAGTAGCCATGCGTCAAAAAGTAGCTGTCACATCACCTTGAAAATCGGACAAAATACCATACGTCATTTATAAACAGCCTGTCTTGTTATCCCCAAGAGTATTGTAACCGTCAGAACCCTTCGAATGGAAGCAAGGCTCTTTCAGTTTTTCGATGAAAAGCGAAGTCATACGCCAGAAGTTTGAAATCATCAGCCTGAGTTGGTATTACTTAGAGCCTCAAGGATTTCGTGAGTGCAGTGTTCCAAAGAATATAGACGAGAAACAAAAATAAGAAAAATATGGGATATTGTGATGTCAAACCATTGACACAAAAGCAGATAAAATCCCGGGCAAAGATTACTTCATTAATCATTAAGAGAAATGATCAATAGCTTGTGTGGGTTCTCGTGAATTACAATCGAATACTTGTTTGACAAGTATCGAAGGGCTTCTTTTATAATGCTGCGTGGGTAGTTCAAAAATTTCGTTACATGTCATCCTAAACATAAGGTGAGAAATTGTAACAGAAATTGCTTGTTTGACCAGTGTAGTCAGTGACAAGTTGGCTTTGATAAATTTTGAAATGACAAGGACATTCGAATGAAACTCACACGGAAATCATATTCAAGAAAAAATTTGTGTGCTGGATCTTGTTGGGTAACAAACATCGTGGGTTTCGAATGTTTGATCAAGACCACTCATTCGAAATGAATATGATTTGGAGTTTCGAATTTTGATACAGAAACAAAAGTTTTGTGAAAATCTGGAACTTAGTTCCCCGTCAATTCCTTAAAAAGGTAATGAAAATTGAGTTTCACTTTCATCACGGTCTCATGATGTCAGATCATAAACACAGATTTTTTATATGTCTAAGTCTCGATGGGTTTGATCAGAGACCTCTCGGACATATGTCTTCGTGTGTGATCGTGTAAGAACTTTATGGATGAAAAAGATTGGTGTAAGACACGAAAAGTACCTCTGTTATGTTTAGACCAAACAGTAAACTCTTAACTCATTTTGAGAAGAGTCAGGTAGCTCAGAGACTAATGTGAATATAAGCCTAATTGGGAATAAATTTTCGTATGAAATATTTCATTAAGGCTTTCGTACACACACATTGAGTCATTGGAGGCTTTGGACAACATGCAACATCATGCTTCTAGGGACAACTTAACTAGTTCAAATGATGAAAAATTTATTGATTCATACGAAAAATGTACCTGACCCTAGAACTGCAAGCATAAGCCACTCTGTGTCTTCAAGATTATCGGCAACAATATACTAAAAAAAAATAAGAATCAAAATATTTTTGTTGTTTTGAGTTTTCGAAAATAAAGACAGAACAAACGAAAATCTTTTTGTATTTTTGAATTTTCGAAAATAAATAACAAAACAAATGAAAATCTTTTTGGATTTTTGAATTTTCGAAAATTAAATGACAAAACAAACGAATTTTTTTTTTGAATTTTTGAATTTTCGAAAATTAAATGACAAAACAAACGAAAATCTTTTTGGATTTTTGAATTTTCGAAAATTAAATGACAAAACAAACGAAAATCTTTTTGGATTTTTGAATTTTCGAAAATTAAATGACAAAACAAACGAAAATCTTTTTGGATTTTTTGAATTTTCGAAAATTAAATGACAAAACAAACGAAAATCTTTTTGGATTTTTGAATTTTCGAAAATGAAACAGTACTTGTTGCAAAAATGCGAAATTTTATCATCCCCTTATAAGTGACAAATGTACGAATTCGAAGGGGTCGAAGCGTTGACTATGAACAGTAACCTCTGAATCAACCCTTAAAATAAGTGACAAATTTACGAATTCGAAGGGGTCGAAGCGTTGACTATGAACAGTAACCTCTGAATGCTGACGAATATTGCTTTGTCTTTCATTCAGCGCCTCTGAATCAGTCCTTATCATGCATCATTCTTCTTTTTCGCATGGTACAGAATTTCCATCAATCATTCCAAGTCCCTCTATAATTCTCACAAGAGATTTTTCATATAAAGGTTTCGTGAAAATATCAGCTAACTGATCAGTTGTTTTCACGAAATGTACTTCAATATTCCCATCCTCCACGTGATCCTTGATGAAATGATAACGAAGTGCTATATGTTTAGTCTTCGAATGCTGCACAGGATTATGACAAATTCTTATTGCACTTTGAGAATCACAATATAATGGAATCTTTTTCATATTTATTGCATAATCACGCAATTGACTTTGGATCCATATTATTTGTGAAGTGCAAGCAGCAGCAGCCACATATTCTGCTTCAGCTGTTGAAATTGATACACATGTTTGCTTTTTCGACTGCCAGCTCACCAATTTGCCATCAAGAAATTGACATCCACCACTTGTGCTCTTTCAATCAAGATTACAACCACCCAGGTCTGCATCCGAATATGCTTGTACAAAGAACCCAGTGTTCGAAGGATACCACAATCCTAACGAAATTGTTCCTTTAAGATAACGAAATATATTCTTCACAGCAGTGAGATGTGGTTCTCGTGGATTTGACTGATACCTAGCACAATTACATACAGAAAACATGATATCAGGTCTACTTGCTGTAAGATAAAGTAATGAACCAATCATGCTCCTGTAAAGAGTTAGGTCAACTGCAGGTTTATCTAACGAAGGTGTCAACTTTATGCCAGTTGCCATTGGAACTCGTAACTTTGTGCTATTCGTCAATCCAAACCTTTCAAGCAGATTCTTCGTATCTTTCTCCTGATTAATAAAAATCCCTTCTCTGTTTTGACGAATATTCAAACCAAGAAAATTATTGATTTTTCCCATCATGCTCATTTCGAACTTACTTTTCATCAAATCTTCGAATTCTCTAGATAAAGCAGGGTCAGTTGAGCCAAAAATAATATCATCAACATAAATTTAAACAAGCATTAGATGATTCCCAACTTTCTTTCGAAATACTGTGGGATCAACAGATCCTTGTTTAAATTTAGATTGTTTCAAAAATGAAGTAAGAGTTGCATACGATGCTCGTGGTGCTTGTTTCAAACCATAAACTGCCTTATCTAAAATATAAACATGATTTGGAAATTCTTCGTTAATAAAACCTGGGGGCTGTTCCACGTAAACAGTTTCTTCAAGCTCTCCATTTAGAAATGCACACTTCACGTCCATTTGATAAACATCAAAATCTTTGTGAGTTGCATAAGCCAGAAATATACGAACCGCCTCGAGTCTTGCGACAGGGGCAAAAGTTTCTTCATAGTCGATTCCTTCTTGTTGTGAGTAACCTTTAACAACAAGTCTGGCTTTATTTCGAACAATATTTCCATCTTTGTCAGTTTTATTTTTGAAAATCCATTTTAACCCGACAATCGAAACATTTTTAGGTTTAGGAATTAATCTCCAAACCTTGTTTCGTTCAAATTAAGACAATTCAGATTACATTGCAACAACCCAATCTGAGTGTTCCATTGCAATCTTCACTATTTTTTGTTCAATTTTAGATATAAAAATATTGAACATTCAAAATTCTTGATGAGTATTCAATACCTCATTCTTTGCGCGAATTTGAGCTCTTGTTAAAACTCCCTCTTGTGGATTCCCAATTACTTGATCCTTCGGATGATCTCTTGTCCACTTTTCCATTGGCGGATATGCTGGATCAAATTCCAAAGGTGCATCTTCTTATATATCTTCATTTTCTGAACCTGCAATCGAACAAACATCATCTAAATCATCATTATTCTCAATGTTTTCTAAATGCTCCCTCTCAACATTATGCTCCCCCTCAACATTAGCATTCACTCTTCCATTCTCCCCCACGAAAGAATGCTCTTCCTCAACTAGAGTATTCGAATCCAATTGCTCCCCCTCCACTGGATTGTTTTGCATACTTTCGCTTTTCTCTGGAGAAGTGGATGTTGAATCATCAGTAAGCTTTGTGAGTTCAGAGATATGATTATCATTTGCATGTATTTCAGCATTAACAGCATGATCTGAAATTCCAAAAATTAAATCATAATCAACATCTAATGTTTGTGAGGATTCAGATTCATCTTGTGTTTTTGTCAGAATAGGATGATTTTCAAATTGTGATGTTGTTTGTTTAATGTAGTAATCATCAAATGTAAGATTAAAAGTTTCTTCAACTCTTCGTGTTCTTTTGTTCAACACACGATATGCGACTGAATTATGCGAATATCCCAAGAAAATCCCTTCATCTGCTTTAGCTTGAAATTTCGTAAGATTATCCTTGAGATTCATAATGAAGCATCTACATCCGAAAACATGAAAAAATTTGACGTTAGGTTTTCGATTGTTGAGAATTTCATATGGAGTAATGTTAAAACGGCGATGAATGAAAGATCTATTTTGAGTAAAACATGCGGTGGATACGGCTTCAGCCCAAAGGTATTGTGGAAGATTCGCATATGCCAACATAGTCCTTGCCGCTTTGCATAGAGACCTATTTCTTCGTTCAACAACACCATTTTGTTGTGGTGTGTATGGAGATGAAAAATTATGCAAAATTCCTTTGTCCACCAAAAATGAATCAAGAACATTGTTCTTAAATTCAGTTCCATGATCACTCTTAATTTTTCGAACAATCTTCTTCAATGTTGTTTCCATCTTTTTGATAAAGTCAATCATGATTTGTGCAACTTCGGATTTAAGCCTGAGAAAATAAACCCACGTAAATATGAAAAAATCATCAACAATAACTAAAATGTACCATTTCTTGTTGAGATTTGAAACAGTCGAAGGACCACACAAATCAATATGTAAAAGCTCCAGAGGTGCGACAATTTTCGAATCTATTGTAATTGGATGACCTTGTTTATGTTGCTTGCCAACTTCACAAGCTGCACATAAAGAATCATTGTCAAATTTAAGTATAGGTACACCTCTTACCAGATCTTGTACCACAAGCTTATTGATGTTTCGAAAATTGAGATGAGAAAGTCTTCGATGCCATAACCAACTTAAGTCTGCTGTTGCTTTCGAAAGAAGACATATAGCAGGTTTCCCTACTATCGGATTGATATCCAAAGTGAACATGTCACCTTTCCTTTTGGATTTTTGTAACACTTCTTTTGTGTTGACATTCGAAATAACACTTCCTTCTTCGTTAAAAAGAACTTGATTGCCAGTGCCCACAACAAGTTGAGAAACACTTATCAAGTTATGTTGAAGACCTTCAACATACGCCACACGATTCACTGTGAATTGTCCATTCGTGATCTTCCCATATCCGTTTACTTGACATTTTTGATTGTTCCCAAACTTCACTACTCCAACATTTTTGAGACTTCGAAAATCACGTAAATTCTCCTTCTTCCCAGTCATGTGACGAGAGCAACCACTATCGATGTACCACTTTTTATCATTTTGCTCGTCACATAGTACCTACATTCAATGGAAAAATTTAGGTACCCAAGGCTTTTTGGGTCCTTGGAAATTAGATTTCAATTTCGAATGCAATGAAGAACTTTTAACCCAATCACAAACTTTTGTTTTGAGACTATCAATTAAGTTTACATCTTCATTTAAAGGAACCGAAACATAAGTTTTTGATGGTTTCGAATGTTCACTGACAATACCCTTCGAATTCTGAGTTTGTGAATGAACATTCTTTGCTTTTATTACTGGTTTCCAAGCTTTGACTGAAATGTTCGAATCCTTAGACGTTGAACTGCCATTTGATGAATTATTCATATACTTTTCATATGCTTCGTGAATTTGCTCCTCTGAAAATGTATTTGACTGATACATCTTTCCTTTGCCTTCAAGCCAATGATCAATGTTCTTTCTTGACGTTATTCCTTTTTCTCGTGAAGTTTTCATAGTTTGTTTCTTCGTTTGATTTGGAAAATTTGGCTTTTTAGGAACAAAATCAACTTTTGGATTTGTTATAAAAGATTTAGCATATGAATTATCAACTGTTGATTTAAAATGTTGATGTTGAAAGAATTTTTGATTTGGATTTGAGTTATTTGAAAATTTTCTTGGAATATTAGTTTCTGAAACTTTCGAAAACCTTGGTTGATTATTCACTTTAGACTTTGAATGATTTGATTGAGATGAATGTTGAGGTTTTGTTGAAAAAGATGAATTTTTAGCTTTGAAAACATTTTTGGGTGATTGTGATTCAGACACCTTTTGAGACTCAACATTTTGCCAAAATATTTTCTTTCTTGCTTGTCTTTTTGAAATGTTGTTTTCCTTCGAAAATTTGTCAATTTGATCTTTGAATTCCTTGGAGTTTAATTTGACAACTTTTTCACATTCCTTTTCAACTTATTTTGAATTCTCTTTTTCAATTTTTGATTTTTCAACCCATTTTCTTTGTGGTTTTTGACGTTGGAAAACATACGAATTCTTTGTTAAGTTGTTTTCAACTGTGCTTTGATTTGCGAAAAAGCCTTCATCAGTTGTTTTTGAATTATCCTCTTCAACTAACTTCTTTAATTCTGGTTTGATTTTCTCAACATTTCCAGTAGTTACGAAAACTTGATTTGGAAAAATGACATCATCTATACATTTGAAATTTGGATAAACCACTGTATTCATTTCAAGATAGTGTTCACCTTTTTCATTCATCACTTTTTCGAACTTTTGTGTATCACCATACACCTGATCAACCACTATTCGTGGATTTTCTACTTCCTTTGAAGATTTCTTTTCCTTCGAAATTTTCTCTTCATCTTCATCATCACTATCATCAGTTTGACTGTCTTTGATATCCACGAAGTTCACATCATTAACTTTCGAAGTTGAGGGTATATCAGTTTCATTTTCAACCATCAAATCCTTAATTTTTTCTTTCCCTTTAGATGTTGATGCAACATTAATAACAGACAACTGAGAACAATCAACATCTTCAAGTTCACTAATTTCATTAATATTGTCAGAATTATCTTCAATATCAGCAAAATTAGATTGAGAATCAGATGTTGAATTCTCAGTCTTTTTCAAAATTTGAATTTGTTCAGTTTTAGTCAAAGTATCATTCACGATGTTAACTAATTCATTTGCATCAAGACATTCATCAATTTGACAATTCCATATTTATATTTATCATTAGGAACTTTGTCAAAATCAGCTATTATTTGCTCACAATCATACGAAATATTATCTACCTTAGCTCTTTCGAATGCTAGAAAAGGTAGTAATTTTCTATGTTGCTCTTTACTTATGTCACTTGAATGATGTAAATCAGTTACTTTGCCATAAAGTCTTTTCGCAGAATTACAGTAAATGTTTCTTTGTGCTAGCAAAAGTTTGACATCACTCGTTAAAGTATCTCTATCACACATAATGTTTGTAATTTGTAATTCCAAACATTCAATTTTGCTTATTTTCATGTCTAATATCTTTTTGGTCTCTAACAACTCCATGGACAATTTGTTGGACTCATTACTAGCAGACACAACAATTGAATCAAAATAAGTAACCGTTTCATCAAAAGATATTAGTTCAGAATCATAAGCATGAGTAGGAATATTAAAAGATTCAAGAATTTTACGTACCTTTGTTGTCATTGGAGATTTGTCAGCCGCTTTGGATATGAAACATCGTCCCCTCACTTCGAATTTCTCATCATCTGAGTCCTCCTCCATTTTCGCATACAACGCTCCATGTGTCGGATTTCACATTTCTTCATCATCTGATCCGGATGACCAGATTTGATAAGTTCCATCTTCATCCTCATGCTCACCCTTTGCAACCAATGACAAATTCTTTGCTTTAGCACGAACCACCTCAAGCCTCTCTGCATAGTATGCCTCATCTTTGACTTTATTGTTCCTCTCATACTTCTTTCGAAGCGTACAATCATTTGCAAGATGATTCGTACCGTTGCAATAATGACAATCTATTCCAGCATCACCTTTCAGCTTCTTCTCACCCTTTCCTTCAGCTATCTTCGAATCTTGCTTCTCAACTTTTTTTTTCTCCTCAACAACATTTTTACTCATAGAACTTCCTTTTACCTCAGCAAGCTTAGTCTTCAAATTTAACGGCTTTTTGAAAATTTTCTTAACACGATTATTCGAGTAAAATGCTATTGCTTCATCATCCGAATTCATGATGAATCCTTCTTCTTCCTCATAATCACCATTTTCAGCTTCTTTCTCCGAAATCTTTGACACAAGAGCTAATGGACCTCCCAAATTCAGCTTTGATTCCTCAGCAATTTCATTTACCTCAATTTCGTGTGTTTTCAACTGATTGTACAAATCGTTGAGAGTTGATGTATCAAAATTTTGTTGATTCTTCACCATCATACTCACACTTCTCCACTCTTTTTGAAGCCCCATTACAAAGATGAGATTGAATTCCATTGAAGTCCTGGTAATTCCATAGCGATTGCAACGATAGATTAACTCGTTCAGTCGATCATAGTAAACTTCAATTGTTTCTCCTTCTTTTTGTTTGAAATCTTTCAGTTCAACCAAACACTGTTTGACTGAATTGATTTTTGTTTTCTCACTTCCTTGAAACTTATCTTTCAGATTGTTCCATACCTCCTTTGCAGTTGTACAACTTCTAACGTAATTGTACACAACTGGAGGTAAAACACCTCGCAGTTCCCTCATACACCTCTTCTCCAGTTTCTTCAGACGATCAGATTGATTATCAACTCCAGAATTTGTAGAAGATGATCCAATTGGTTGAACATTCACTGGAACATTGACATTTCCAGTGATACATGACCATAATTCTTCATCCAGACCATTCAGATAATCCTGCATACGATCAGCCCACTGATCATAGTATTCAAGGATTAGGATTGGAATTTTGGTTGATGAACCTAACAGATGAGAAAACAAGGTCATCGAATTGAGATTGAAACTCGCCATTGTTGTACGGAAGATGATTTTGAGAAGTTTGAAAATATTTGAGAATTTGAAAACAAACTAGATGAATCAAATCGAATTGATGAGAATAACACTCGATTCAACAATTCAAATGCATAATCGAATCACAGACTAAGATCTAGACAATTTTTCTCTTTCAAATAGTGCGGAAACTTTTGAATCAAAAAGTTGATTCAAAAACCTTTTGAACAGCGTGAAAATCAGATCAGAGATATGATTCCTGCTCTGATGCCAATTGATGAACCAATGAATCGAGTATTGAATTAATCAGAGTATGAATTCAAGTATGAATGCAAGATTGAACACCAGATGTAAATATGATCTTGTTTCAGCTTGATTTACGCTTTCGAATGTTTACAGAGAAAATAGACAGGTCTGTAAAAACTCTTCTCTAACTATAGTAAATAACCCCTATTTATAGGGAACCGAAAGCCTACAAAAAATATACTAAGGCATTGACTCTAAAGCTTCGAATAAAAGCGCCCTAGTAAAATATATTACAAAGCATTCGAAGAGTACAAAATATATTTCGACTAATTACAACAATTCGACCCTTACACATTTTTCTGGGTTACTCAACCAAAAAAGTTGCATAAAGGGTACTCATACGACATACAAGACTAATAGTCAAAAGCTTTGATGTTAAATATGATGGCTATTACGTCCTTAAGACTGCTCCTTCAACAGAAACAAAGTATATCCTGGAAAGTGATATCCCAACCTCCTCGGGTCCATTAAACATAGTTGAAGTTAACTATAATGACCTCTTCGATCCTGCAGAGACAACTCACCTTTCAAAAGATTTAGTGTCTCCGGTAGCCCGACAACAACATGCAGACGTATCTGGACCCATCCAGTCTGACGGAACATCATTCAATACTTCCACCTCGTCGGTTGAGGGGGAAAGATCAGTTCCGTTGGAAGTAACAACCATCGAGGTTCCAGTATTTGAAGATCATGCTCCAACACCTACCTGCAGACCAACCAATCAATAAAACTTATATGAAGACTCTAAGGATGAAGTAGTTGAAAACATTGATACAAGAACAAATCCAAGGATTATTAATCACTAGTCAGTCCAGGGGGAACAGACGTCACTGGCTCAGGGGGAACCGTTATCAATTCAGGGGGAACTCCCATCTACAATCTAGGGGGAACTTCTATTACCTATTGCAGAGACCATTCCTACTGAAGAGCCCATTCCAACAGTCCAAGACTCATCTGCAGGATGCTCTCAAATCGAAGGGGAACTACCTTCTCCAACCACAGAGTCCTCTAACGTAGAAGATATTCCCTTAACCGCAGCCGTAGACCACCAATAGTCTCGTCTACACATTTGGACAAAATATCACCCACCGGGTCAAATCATTGGTAACCCGTCTTCAGGTATTCAAACTCATTCTTCTTCTGATTTAAATAACCATTGTCATTATGCAGCATTCATGTCATACATGGAGTCCAGAACCATAAAAGAAGCACTCATGGAGCCCGATTGGATCATTGCAATGCAAGAGAAACTTGCTGAGTTTGAACGAAACAAAGTTTGGAAATTGGTACCGAAGCCAAAAGGTCACACTATTTTCGGTACTAAGTGGGTTTAATGGGTTTACAAAAACAAGCTAGATGGCTCAGGTGCGGTGGTACGAAACAAAGCACGTTTAGTTGCAAAGGGGTATAGTCAACTTGAAGGTGTCAACTACGATGAAACATATGCAACAGTTTCTAGGATGGAAGCCATATATATTTTCTTAGCGTATGCAACTCATACAAACATCAAGGTCCATCAGATGGATGTGAAAAGTGCCTTCCTAAATGGCGAACTGAAAGAGGAAGTCTATCTGCAACAACCTCCAGGCTTTAAAAGCTCAGAATTCCCAAATCATTGATACAAGCTGGAGAAAGCAGTCTACAGTTTAAAGCAGGCACCAAGAGCATGGTATGAGACTCTTTTAGAGTTTCTAGTCTCTCCAGGGTACAAAAGAGGTGTTATTGATCCCACTTTATTTAGACGAGAAAATGACAATCACTTGATGCTTGTTCAAATATATGTGGATGATATCATCTTCGGTTTAACAGATCAGGGAATGGTGGATGAATTTGCAAAGCTCATGACAAGCAAATTCGAAATGAGAATGAATAGAGAGATTAACTTCTTTCTAGGTCTTCAAGTTAAACAAGTCCCTGAAGGGATTTTCATTCATCAAGAGAAATACACCACTTAACTGTTGAAGAAGTTTTCAATGGATAATTGCTCCTCTGCAAAGGTCCCTATGGCCTTTGGGTACAAAATCTCAGCTGACCCTACCGGAGAGTCAGTTGATCACAAGATTTATCGAGGAATGATTGGTTCATTGATGTACCTCACTGCTAGTCGACTAGACATTAACGTTTGCTACGGGTTTATGTGCCAGATATCAGTCGGATCCCAAAATATCCCACTTGACCGCAGTCAAGCAGATCTTCAGATATTTAAAAGGGAGTAAATCATTTGGTATATGGTACCCTGCGGGTAACGATTTCAGTCTTCATGATTTTACAGACACTGATCATGCCGGATGCAGACTCGATCGAAAGAGCACTTCGGGTGGATGTCAGTTTTTGGGTGGAAGATTAGTTACCTGGTCTTCAAGAAAACAAAACTGTGTTTCTTTGTCTACCATAGAGGCAGAATATGTGGCCGCAGCCATTTGTTGCTCCCAAGTCCTTTGGCTGAAGACACAACTATTGGACTATGGGTAAAGCATGCTGCGTGTGCCCATCTATTGTGATTCAAAGAGTGTAATAGCTATTTCTCATAATCCTATTCATCACTCGAAGATGAAACATATAGGGCTATGGTACCACTTCATCAAAAACCACATCCTCAAAGGTAACATCGAACTTGTTTTTGTGCCAACTCATGAAGAAATAGCTGATGTTTTCACTAAAGCACTCGACTCCACAAAACTGAATGGATTTTTGAAAATGTTAGGGATGATGAACCCTGACCCGCAGTTCTTCTTAAAATAATAGGTACCGCAGACCTCACTTGGTCTCCGGGTGTGAATAAATTGCTTCTTTTCTTTTCAAACAAAACTCTTGAAGCACTTTATCCACTGTAATCTATTTTTAGGACAAATGATTTGGTATACACTTCATATTTCCTCATTGGTATATCACGTATACTTAAGTCACTTATGATCTATATACTCTGCGGGTCAGCTTATTTCTTTTATTTCTAACCTTCATGATCTAGTTTATGTTTCAGCTACCGTACACACATTAAATGATACCGTAGATGCGTTAAATGAACCCACAGTCATCACTTCGTAAATTCTTTGAATGATGTAGTGTGCTACTTAATGAATTACAAACATTCTTCAAAACATTCATTTTGTCACACATGATATTTCAGACTCTTTTCAAATGACTTTCCTCGTCAGGTCTATTTTTGAATAAAAATGAAGATCCTTTCTAATCACATCATGCAATAGTTGGGGTCTAATCCGTTCCACTTCCCACTCTTACAACGGATAAAACAATTTTACACCCCACGTTTAACCGACGTGTCATCATGGGCCTGTCAAACATTAAATGCTCTTCTTTTCCCGGAAACAATTTATTTTTGATTTATTTTTTTAGATCTGATAATGGTAAAAACCTAAGGGTTTTTCACTTTAACAGCTATGATTAATATAATCCTAATATTTTTTGAAATCCGGAGGTATAAAAACCCCCCTTTCTTCCCACGAGAGCTTTTACGCTTTCTGAACTTACAGACGAACTTCATCTTCTTCACCTCTTGCAAAAACCATTTTTGAGGAAGTTCTTCAAACTATTTTCTGTAACAATGGTGAAGTCAAGCATTTCTAAGAAACAATCAAAAGCTTCAGGTTCAACCAGGCCAACTGGGTCAGAATCAACAATCAAGGACCTAACACCTTCGATTGCAACCAATAATTACAGAGTCATCTTTGAAGATCATCCATCCTACAATGAAGCAATCAAGCTGACGATCAAGTTTCTTCCATCTCATCCTCTCTATGGAGCTTTCGATTCATTCACAAAATTAGTTCCATGAGAAATCCTTTTTCAAATGTGATTTCTCTGCCTTCAGACCTAGCAAAAATCTTCAAGAAGTTCATTTGAATCTCGTTGATGACACTTTGGTGGTCCTAACCAAAGACAAATTTCTTTCTGCAATCAACTTGAGGGTTCTTCCATCGACAAAATTCTACTCTCCAAGCACAACTGATGTGTTTTCTGGACTATATCAAATGGGGTATCAAGCAAAACTCAAAGGAGTAGGGAATTTCAAGAAAAAGCATATTGCCTGCTGTTTGGCAATTTGTTTGCCACTTTGTGATCAAATGTATCTCAGGCAGAACAGGAGGGACGGACAGATGGGTTAACAACTATTAGACATTGTTTGGAGCATCTTTATTGGGAATGCTTTCAACTGCGGGCAAATCATCTAGGGTGATTTTATACAATACATCTCCAAGGATGCACCAAAGGAAGGCTTGAAAGTACTAACATTTTGCAACGTTCTGGTCACTATGCCTTTTCGATCTACACAAGGATGCTAAACTTAGCATGGGCAACGACACCAACTTGTTCTCAGCTCGTGATCTCAAGTGGTACAATCCTTCCAAGGATCAAACTATTTTTGGTCCCATTCGTCGATTACCTATGCACATTTTGGAGTCCATTGGACTCACTACTGTAGAGCTGACTGACCACATAATGGCTATGAGTGATATTTCCCCATATCACTCCTCCCCGCCAAGACCCAGTCAGCCCACCGCAGTTCAAGACCCATAACCAAAACCTACAAAAACCAGTCAGTCTACTGCTGCAAAAGACCAACATCCAAAACCCAAAAGGGATAAATCCCTTGTTGTCTCAAGGAAAACACTGGTGAATGTTGTTAAAAAGGAAGTTGTTCCATCAAAAAAGAGAAAGGCTATGACCGCAGAGCCTACTCATGCAGTCCCCTTACTTCTTCCCAAGTTCATGAAATACATGTGAACGTTACTAATGAACATGAAGATGAGCCTTCAAAATCCCAAGATGTTTTTAGGAGAAAGAAACTGAAGTTAACCCCAAGTTAGAGCCAAATGCATACCACGGCCAATGCTACAGTCTCTCAAAAGACTCACGCGGCCATTTGAGTCACCGCGGACTCACCTGCAAGAACCCCAACTCACCACCCAGATACAAATAGTGTATCTGTTTCATCTCATGATGGAGACAGACCCCCATCTGGAGCCCAAGTGGATCCAGATGTGATCAGTCTCCCTAAGGTCTCCAGGGCTTCATGATGGCATGTCTTTGAACCTGAAGAGTTTCGCTCCATTCTTCTTCGAGTCGCATATACACTAGATAGACCTGTTGCACCGCAAGGCACTTCTTTCTCAGCCCTTGCCAAAACAGAGTTGAGGCCAAACTTGATTTTAGATCAAGTATACCAAGGAAGCTTTGGAAATCCTGTACCGCCTCCATTACTTACAAGCGGTTTGGGCATGGTGAGAACAGTTGTGTAGGGATCCATAAACCCGAGGGACACCTCGGTGCGTAATGGACTTGAAGGATATGTATCTGATGACTCTTGGACTCAATACCGTCCAACAACTGAGTCTGGGATGAGAAAGTTTGAAGCCTTTAAAAGGGCGTTTAAGCAAGAAAGGCTCAACATGTACAACAACAACAACAAAAAGGAAGAATCTCTGCAACTTGTGGCTAGATATTGGGCCACAATGATCAATAATGCTAAAACAATACACGACATTTTGGCAATTCAACAATCGACGTCCACAATGGAAGATACTGTTCAAAATGTTCAAACCATGGAGGATGTTGCTGGTCCTTGAAAGCCTCCTCCAAATGATGAAGCCCATGACTCAAACGATGATGGTACCGCAATCGAGATCAACTCAGATGTTTGGTCTTCATGATGACAATCTTGACGATATTCAAAAACCGCTTCTTTCAGATGATTTCATCATGGTCATTGATGATGAAGAATCGAGTGGATCTCATCATTCCACTTTGAAGCCTAAGTAAAAGAAGAAAAATAAGATAGTAGTTTCAAGGAAAGAATTCCTAAGTTTTCAAGCCAAAGTAGATCAGATCTTAGCCGCAGTCACTACCAAAGAACCGCAGAACACTGATGTTCCAACACCGCAGTCTCTCATTGAATGGATTATTCTAAGGGTTGAAATGGGTATACGGGATCTTGACAATCGAAGAACCGCAAACCACAAGGATTTCATTTCCAAAGCTGAAGACTTCATCACATAGGTAAAGAAGTTGAAAGACGATCATTAACAAACACTGCAGACTCAGGAAAGTAACTCCAAAAAGCTTATTGAGGAAACAAACACTGCATATGAGTCAGGATATGCGGTACTCCAAGACACCATCAAAGGAATAAGAAGATCACTCACTGCTAATTAGAGTGTTGACGAAATTCTCCTCCTCACAAAGGAGATTTATCAACTCCTCTTCAAGTCACAACTCCCCAACAACCAAGATGTTTGTAATCAAATGAAAACCCAGTTCAATGATACGTTTGAGAAAATTTATGGGTTGAAACAATGGCTTAAGGAGCAGCTGAAGCCTGCTTCCTCAAAAGGGGGAAGTGATAGCAATTCTTCAAAGTCTAAAACTCCATCAGTTCATCATTCTCAAACTTCTCAAAGAGATCAACCTCCTACCGCAGAGCACAAAAAAATTCCAACTCCTCAGGAATCACCACAAAAGTCTCCACAAAAGTCAATTTCTGAAAATTCTCCTCAACAATCAGCTTCACCACAACAAGAAGTAATGTCATATGATCATTCTGATGTGTGACAACTGGAAACTTTTAGAGCAAATGAGGTCTAAACTTTAACCATGTAGAAGTAAATTCGCAAGGTAACTTTGATATAATGGAACTTTGAAAGGCAAAAGGGCATGTTTATATAAGTTGATATATAAATTTATACTTTGAAAACCATGTGCTAAAGAAACTTTGGAAACCATATTTATAATAAACCTTTCAAAGTCAACAAGGCTAACTAATGGTAGTTATAAGTCATCAAAAATCAAATAACTAAGACATTAAGCATGGACTTTACACCCTACTTTAGGGATTTCAGTTTTAGGAATCTAGGAAACACTTTTGGACCGAAATCACTTCCTTTATGGATGCTAGAACCGAAATCACTTTCATTGAAGCACACCATGACCAAAAACACCAAGTTTAGGCCCATTAAGGCCGAAATCTCCAATACTTGGACCGAAATCTCCTTCTTGTTTGATGCCAAGACCTAAATCAACTTTTGGAATGGTACACTAGGTGACTTCGGTCATACCATGGCCGAAATCACCCCCATGTTGGCCGAAAACCCTTAAATATATAGGTAATATTGCCACTTGATTCACTGAGTTGTTTTCCAAAGAAGATAATTACACTTACGAAGGTAAGTGTCACCTCATCTTATCCTTCCCTTTATATATATATATATATATATATATATATATATATACACACACACACACGAGTTAGGGACTATTCAAAACTTCATTTTTAGTAAACATTTCCATCCTACACTCTCTCAAAACTCAAGCCCATTTCTTCAATATTCAAGTTCAAAACAATCCCAGGAAGCATTTTTCAAAGTTATTCTATAAGCTTTTAGTAAGAATTTTTATTATAGGCAAGTGTTATACTAACACAATTTCATGATAGTCCATTTTGATTCACACATTATTATGTGTTTAAACTATTAAGATACGGCTAGCTTCACGTATTTTAGACCCGAAGATCACCGTTTTTACCCCGTTATCTAACCGCGATCACAGTCGATGTGAGTTCATACCCCTACATTTTTAAGGACTTTTTCTATGTTTTAGGGGGGGGGGGAGGAATACAAGTAACACACAAGAAAATTTACGTTAAAACGCAAACATTTAAATACGTTAGTTTACTATTTTTACGAAAAGTGTTAAATACGCAAAACGGTTTTACTACCAACCTAGTATATTTTTACATACAACGTTTTGGTAAAAACGTAAAGTTATGAAAAACGGTTACAAAAATACATTACATTATTCTTATATATATATATATATATATATATATATATATATATATATATATATATATATATATATATATATATATATATATATATATATATATATATATATTTCGAGTACAAAACGTTCATTTCATTAAAAATTTATAAATATAGTTTACGAAACTTTACCCCTTTCTACCCGTTGAGCAAATGGTAAAATTATATAAAGTGCATATATAATTGTTTTACGGAATTTTCGATATTATCCTGGAAAGAGGTGATAATTTCATATACAAATGTTTTCATTTCAAAAACACATACACTCATTAAATAAATTTGTGAGACATTGTCTTCATCGTACCTAACTGAGGTATACACGAAAGTCCTGTATTATAACCGGAATCTCCGATACGAGAGCGTGATACTTGTGTATAGATCTATACGGGATTGATGATCCCACACCCTGACTGCTAGCTACAGTCAGACCGGCAGGTTATGGGTGACAAATATCATAAATAACTTGGTGCCTGAAGAATGACGAGGCAGGCACTGCATCTTAAAAGCACAGTTATGAAAACTCACATGGGGAAACAATGATACATTTATTTTACACAAAAACACATTCCTTCAAACGGTTGTATATACGAATAAAACTACATATTACTACTTTAAGTATGGAAAACACAAGTACATTTCGGTCTTGGAACCTTTAAGACTACAACTCATTTCTACGGAAAATATTGGATTTTATGGAATAAACACTATCATTTTACAAGTGAAAGGTGAAATATCCCAAAAATACGGTCCAAAAGTTTCTTTTTAAAATCATTATGAAAACCATAATTCATCAACATCATAAAAAAATCACAAGTCATGTATTCCCAAAACATCATATCAATACTGTATCAAAACCATGTGTCAAAACATCAGAGTTTAAAACATCCCAGGCTATAAACTGTGGTGTGTGTCATGCAGTCATCCCAAGCTCTTCCCCTTGCTAGTGGAAGTACCTGAAACCAAAACTTAAAACTGTAAGCATGAAACTTAGTGAGTCTACCCAATCTACCACATACCATACACATACCATGCAACTAGGAGATACGGGCCCCGCCCACTCTCATGGAGATTTGGGCCCCACCCACACTCCGTTGTGTAGGAGATTCGGGCCCCGCCCACACTCTGCTGTCTAGGAGATTCGGGCCCCTCCTACACTCCGCTACTAACATGCATACAAGTATCACATAGACAACAAGTATATCTATTCCTATCAAGAAGTCACATATCTATACTCAAATAATACAACATTCGGGCCCCTCCCACACTTAACTATTATGAGATTCGGGACCCGCCCACACTCAACTACTAACATATCACATATATGGGCCGCCCTTTGTGCCGTAGACCCGTTCCTACTGAAGGAAACTCACCTCGCAAAGCTGACTGCTGAAATCTCGAGTGAGGAATCTCTGACGGCTGCTTCCACGACTCCCCGACTATTATTATCACAATAACACGTAGTCAAAATCTGATAATTCTCCTTAAGGTAAAATGACAATTTTACCACTGGTCAAAGTCAATGCTTGGTCAAAGTCAACCTTCTAGTAGACCCAACTCGTCGAGTTGCTCCATCAACTCGTCGAGTCTCCCCCCGACTCATCGAGTTCCGAGGCTACTCATAGTCGCGATCTACCGAATCAACTCGTCGAGTCCCTTCACCGACTCGTCGAGTTCTACCTTAAGCTAAAACGAGACAAACCAACTCAACTCGTCTAGTCCCTCTATGGACTCGTCGAGTTCCTCTGTCTGGTTGAGCCATCTCAATGGATTAATCTCCTACCCTTCAGATCCAAACTCCATACTTCATCTACACACTGGGAATACACTTTTAAGGGTAAAGTTTCCAACTTTACCCGCTATTAGTCCTTCTTAATGGGTTTAGATAAAACCCTAACTCTCTAGAAGATAGATCTTGGTCCAAAAGCCATAATAGTCTAAACCAAAGCACACTATAATGGATCTAGGCCATGGACATCAGTTGGACAGGTAAAGTTTCTAGCTTTCCTTCCATTCATGGCCTTTTAGGGTTAAAAAGGCCATACTAACTTTTTTAAGCTTGCATGGGACTTCCATGGTCATAAAGTTTGCACCTCTATGCCATGGAACCCCTTCTAGATCCCAAATCTGAAATGTAAGTCACTTGGGACGTCCAAATCCCAAAGACCAAGGTTCTTGAACCAAAACCCTCATATAATGGAAGTAAGTAGATCTAATGAATGAATGATCAAGTTAGAGACTTGATTACCAGAAAGTGATGAGGATCGAAGGAAATACTTGGATCTACTATCTTCTCCTTGAACCGTCTAGCTGATTCTTCTTCTTCTAGCAGAAACCAGACGTTACAATTCTCCCCCACTAGAATTAGACTTCCTCCTCGAAGTCTGCTACGTCTGGAAACAACTCTGGGTTGTGCTCCCTCATCTCCTCCTTGGGCCCCCAAGTCCACTCAGAACCCTTGCGGTGCTGCCATTGCACCTTCACTAGCTAAACAACCTTGTTCCTCAAGGTCTTCGCCTTGCGATCTAGAATCGCCACCAGCCTCTCAATGTAGTTCAGGTGGACATCAACCTGAATATCCTCTAAGGGCACAATCGCTGAATCATCCACTAAGCACTCCCGCAATTGGGAAACATGGAAATTATTGTGGATCTGGCTGAGCTCTGCTGGAAGATTCAGTCGATACGCCACCTTTCCCACCCGAGCTATAACCCTGAAAGGACCAATGTATCTGGGGCCCAGCTTGCCCCGCTTCCGGAACCAGATGACACCTTTCCAAAGTGACACCTTCAGGAGGACCATGTCGCCCACCTGAAACTCCAAATATGAATGCCGCTTGTCGGCATAGCTCTTCTGCCGACTCTGAGCAGTCTGGAGCCTGCTGGATTCGCTCTGTAGTCTTGAGTACTACCTCAGTGCTCTCCATGACTATCTGACCGACCCGCCCCAACAGATTGGGGTCATGCACTTCCTCCCGTAGAACATCTCTAAGGGAGGTCGGTCTATGCTGATGTGGTAATTGTTTTTATACGAAAATTCCACTAACGGAAGATACGTATCCCAACTGCCACCGAAATCCAAAACACATGCACGCAAGATCTCCTCGAGAGTCTGTATCGTCCTCTCGCTCTGTCCGTCCGTCTGAGCATGGAAAGAGGTGATGAAGTAGAGACGAGTACCCATCTCGTCGTGAAACCGCTTCCAAAATCTGGAAGTGAAACGAACATCTCGGTCTGACACCACCGAGACGGGAACTCCATGTCGTGCCACTATCTCACGCACGTATATGTTGGCCAATTTCTCGGCTGATATGCTCTCCTGGATCGGGATAAAATGAGCACTCTTTTTCAACCGATCCACGATGACCCATATCGTATCTACTCCACGTGTGGACCTGGGAAGCTTGGTGATGAAATCCATGGTGATATCCTCCCATTTCCACACGGGAATGTCCAACGACTGTATCTTGTCGTGGGGTCGCTGATGCTCGTCCTTGACCTTCCTGCAGGTCAAGCACCTCTCCATATACCACGCTACGTCCCGCTTCATGCAGCGCCACCAGTAATCAGGGCGAAGATCCTGATACATCTTCGTCGCCCCAAGATGGATGGAGAACCTCGACTTATGGGCCTCATCCATTAGAACCCGCCATACTCCGCCCCAGTACGGAACCCAGACCCTCCCATGCCGGGTCAGCAACCCACGACTATCATAATCAAATGAGTCCACTCGGACTACGATCCGCTCGCACTTCTGGCTCTCTTCCTTCTGTCCCTCTACATGTGCCTCTCTGATCTGCTCCAACAATGGAGTAATCACTGTCATCCTCAGACATATATCTCGAATCGGGGCCGATTGTCACATACCGAGTTTCTGGAAAATACCACATTCTTCTAGAGAACTCCGGAACGATCAAGTATCCTCGAGAAGTCTCCGGAGAAATCAAGAATACTCTACGAGACCCCAGAAGACGCTAGGAAATTATAGGTGTCCGCGGAACATGATGGAACGATCCGGAATAATAAAGAGTGCACTAGTGGAAGCTAGAATGATACGAAGGATCCTAGACCATCGTAGAATACTCTAGACACAAAAGAGTAGTATAGAACCTTATAGAATTTTGTATGTAGAATAAGATCTTGTAAGAATGATCTAGAATACTCGGGAATGTCCGGAACCTAGAAACTTCCCTTGAGGAGGTGTAAGGTTCCTATAAATAGGGAGAAGGGCTCATTTGCCCAATCTATCGAGAAGCTGCCTTGTAAAGAAGTTGAGTTATATAATAGAAGCTTTCTTGAAGTGTCCCTTGTCGTAACTCTTCCTTCCTAAGTTCGTTAATACATCTAGATCGTCGAAGTTAGCCTGACTTAGTTGGAGAAACACTAAGTGGCACACGGTATTGACTAGTCTAAAAGAGTCATCTCGTGACAAGTGGTATCAGAGCCAAGTTCGAGCAGGCAAGAGACCATTACGATGGAAGGAGCAAGTGAAGTATTCAACATTCCGCCTGTCGTCGAGGAGAAAGGAAGGAAGTCCAAGAGGAGGGATCAGTCGGTAGATGCCTTGGCAAGCTTAGAAAACAAGCTTACAAGGACAGAGATTAACGTCGGTGAGATCCTTGAATGGAAGGATACCGTCGATCAATTCGTTGCTGAGATAAGTGACACGAGTGATGGATTGAAGGAGACTATCGGTGTCATCATGGAAGAAGTCCTTGGACTTATCAACACCTTGCGGAATGAGTTCCGTGAGAAGGTAGATGCATTACAAGCCGAAGTAAACCTGTGCAAGGCAGCAATCGCCGGAGGGACCATTACAAGAACGTTTCCGCACACAGAAGCACCCAAACCATTGAAGTATGGAGGTAAACGCGACCCCAAAGAACTTGACGAATTCTTTTGGTCGATGGAATGCTACTTCAATGCTAGTCAAGTGAAGGACGACAAGATGAAGGTAGATACATCCGTACTTTATCTATGCGAGAGTGCAGCTCTATGGTGGCGCAGGAAACACGGTGATATTGAAAAAGGATTATATACCATAGACACATGGGAAGAATTCAAGAGGCAACTTGAGAGACAATTCTGCCCACATAATGCTGAAGACGTAGCGATGAAGAAACTTCGTAGGCTAAAGCATATTGGATCCATCCGAGACTATATAGTCGAGTTCACGAGCTTGATGCTAGAGTTACCCGACATGAAAGAGAAGGACAAAATTTTCTATTTCATGGATGGACTACAATCTTGGGCCTACAACGAGCTCAAGAGGAGAAATGTCAAAGACATCGACGAAGCTATTGCCGTGGCAGAAGATCTAATGGAATTTCGAAAAGAAAGCACAGTTAAGAAGAATAGTGGGGAAGAACAAAATATGTCAGAACCGGAACCAAAACAAAACACAACCCATCCTTTGAATACGAAAGGAAAAGCAATCGAAGGAAGAAACCAAAGAGAAGAACGGAAGGAGATCAAGTGCTACTTTTGTGATGGTCCTCACTTGATCCGAGACTGTCCGAAGAAAAAGACATTTTATGCGATGGTGTTGCAAGAAGAAGAAGAAGAAAAAGAAGCTCACATGAGTTCCATGCGACTTCTGAACTCTATGACAAAAGATGAGACAAGGGAATCGAAAGGGAGTGGTTCTAAGGTAGGAAGTCTCATGCTAGTCGAAGCCAAGTTGAATGGAAGAAATACCAAAGCGTTAATAGATTCAGGTGCGACTCACAGCTTCCTTTTTGAAAACGAAGCTAAGAGATTGGGGATTAGCTACACGAAAGAAGAAGGACGATTGAAGGTTGTCAACTGTCCATCCAATCCTATCCTAGGAGTTTCACGGGGAGTATCCACGAAAATCGCGGGATGGGAAGGCAACATTGACCTAGTAGTCGTACCGATGGACGACTATAGCATGGTATTAGGAATGGAATTCCTAGATGGAGTACGTGCATGGTCATTTGAAAGTGATAACACGATGCGTATTACTAAAGGTAAAATCATTCACATCATACCAATAGAAAGGAGTAGAACGAGGTCTCGAACACTATCATCGATGAAGTTAAACAAAGACCTTAGGGAAGTTGGGAAGATACGGGAAAATACCCTAAGTTGGAAGAAGGAAGACGATTCACAAGCGACTAGTGATCGAACCAGGAAGTATGTGAAACCAAACCATATAGTTCGAGGTGTCGACACATATCGGTGCAAGACGGAGTCACGATCATCCTCAAGAATTCCTCTGATATATCATGAGGTTAAGAGAAGACCCATAACAGGCGAAGAAGTAAGAAGACAAGTGACACATGATAAACGACTTGATGAGGACGTCAAGGGTTTAAGTGGGGGAGGGTGTCACGGACCGAGTTTCTGGAAAATTCCACATTCGTCTAGAGAACTTCGGAATGATCAAGTATCCTCGAGAAGTCTCCGGAGAAATCAAGAATACTCTACGAGACCCCGGAAGACGCTAGAAAATTATAGGTGTCCGCGGAAGATGATGGAACGATCCGGAATAATCAAGAGTGCACTAGTGGAAGCTAGAACGATACGGAGGATCCTAGACCATCGTAGAATACTCTAGACACAAAAGAGTAGTATAGAACCTTGTAGAATTTTGTATGTAGAATAAGATCTTGTAAGAATGATCTAGAATACTCGGGAATGTCCGGAACCTAGAAACTTCCCTTGAGGAGGTGTAAGGTTCCTATAAATAGGGAGAAGGGCTCATTTTCCCAATCTATCGAGAAGTTGCCTTGTAAAGAAGTTGAGTTATATAATAGAAGCTTTCTTGAAGTGTCCCTTGTCGTAACTCTTCCTTCCTAAGTTCGTTAATACATCTAGATCGTTGAAGTTAGCCTGACTTAGTTGGAGAAACACTAAGTGGCACACGGTATTGACTAGTCTAAAAGAGTCATCCCATGACACGCTGCCGCCTTGCGGCTCAGGGCATCAGCACCACATTGGCCTTGCCCGGGTGGTAAAGGATTTCACAGTCATAGTCCTTCACCACATCTAACCACTGACGCTGCCTCATGTTCAGATTCGGCTGATCCATGAGGTAGCTCAAACTCTTGGGTCCGTGTAAATGGTACAACGGACCCCATAGAGGTAATGCCGCCAAATCTTGAGGGCGAACACCACAGCCCCATCTCCAAATCATGCGTCGGATAGTTAGCCTCGTGAGGCTTTAACTGCCTCGAGGCGTAAGCTATCACGTGACCCCGCTGCATCAAAATTGCACCCATGCCCGTAATCGAAGCGTTACAGTAAACCACGAAGTCATCCATACCCTACGGAAAAGTCAGGATCGGTGCCTCGCATAACCGCTGTCTGAGAGTCTTGAAGGCTGCCTGCTGCTCAGGCCCCCAGTGGAAGATCACCGACGTCTTGGTCAGTCGGGTCAAAGGAACAGCGATCTTGGAGAATGTGACAACCCCAAATCTCTATCTGTAAATCAGACTCGTTTCTGCTATCGTTTTATTGTGTTTAGGGTCAGTTTGAGAGTCTCTAATCCTAGTACACTTAAGAGTTGGATGTTGAAAAGTGTTAGCTTAGGATTAGAGGAATGCAATCGAACCAGTAAACTCATCAAAGGGTGTTCACGGCCGCAAACTAGGTTCACAACCGTGAACCCATCTTTGGCCGTGAACCCCTCTCCATATATATATATATATATATATATATATATATATATATATATATATATATATATATATTTCCTTCATTTATTCCTCATTTCTTCCTTCCTTGGCCGAAAACTCCTCAAGACTCTCTCAAGACTCATTCAACAAAAGCTCTCTTTCCACCCCACAAACATAAGTGATTCTCCCCTTCTCATTTGTTATTCATCTCATTCATGTAAAGTGCTTCATATTCATCCATTGATTCATCACTTTCATCACTATCTTTATGATCTTCAAGAGTTCATGGCCGTGAACCCTTCATAGGTTGTTTCCTATGCTTATTAGTTGTTATAGACACTAATTGTAGGCCTATACATATTAATATGTGCTTAATAGGACCTTATTGTGCTCGGGATTTCACTTAGCATGCCAAGCATCCTATCTTTGTCATTCATCCAAGTCACTCACAATCAGGTGAGTTCATACCCCTATATTTTCCGAGCTTTTAATGTTTTAAGGGGGGGGGGGGGGATACAAGTAAAACACAAGAAATCGACTTTTAAAAATATAATTTAGTTATTATATTTCCTTATCGTTAACACACTTTTGAACACAAAATTTGCTAAATATGAACCTTGAACAGAGGCACCATTTTCATAAATATACATGTTAATAACAAAAAGGGGTTTTCATAGTTTTATTCGTGAATTCGTTGAGAGAACTACATTGTGAGACACGACTTCTGGGAAGTCTACTCCTTAGGAAACATAGTCTCCTGGAGGGAGAGCGTGAGTTTAAGTATAGATCTATACGAGACTGACAATCCCGCATCCTGACTATTAGCTACAGTCAACCGAGGGTGACAAACGTCATTTCAGTTTTCGACGTTCGAAGTACGTCGTATTGGTTATCGTCCATTAGATGGGTTATAAGAACTCACTGGGGAAACAACGACTCGTTTACGTAATAATATACTTAATAAACAGTCATCAGGGTTAATATTTATGTGATTACTTAGTATATACATCAGGGTGATATGAAATCAAGATTCGACATGCAGTGGGATGTGTGATTTCCACCTTATTTCATGTTCCTTGTTTGGTTGTGGGTGTTGGGTCTAGGAGTTGAGTCATTGGGCCTGTTACCTCGGTCCATTGTTATCACGGTTCTGGGCCTATCCAGCCGTGTTTCTGATATTAGGGTTTACTTTATAAGATGCATGCATGCATCGTTCTCTGTGCGCTTCTTAATTATTATTCATTTCATTTTACTGTAACCCTAGCACACCTCTATAGTCGAAGTTCTTTATCGAGCTCTTCTGAGGTGGAGCGTATTAATCATTCAGCTCTGGTTTAATTCGTCCGGTGTTCTTTGATTTTATTGTGTTTTTCTAAATCTGTTACGAATCTAAACAATCTTAGAGAATTTAATTCCCATCAATTGGTATCAGAGCAGGAGACTGTGTAATTCATACGCATCTCTTATCTTGGAAGAATCTCTTTAGGGTTTCCGCTTTTGTTGAAATTGTTGGAGCTGTCATCTCATTATTGACGTTGTTCCACGTTTTTGAAAAAAACCCTAATTCAACCTTTATAAGTCTGGTTCTTGACAGATATTCAAAATAGGTCATCATGTCTCACGAAGATTCACAAACAAACCCCATCAACATATCCAACAACATCGGATCTACTACGAGAATCCCGATCTTATATACCCAAGATTATGAAGTCTGGACACATCACTTTGAAGACTATGTTCTTGGTTTAGAGGATAATGGGTATCTAATCTGGGAGGCTATCACCTTGGGTCCGTTTGCTCACTCTGGAACAAATAAAATCATCAAAACTCAAAAGGAGTACAATCAGCTGATGATCGACGTGGAGAATGTTCCTCAAGACGAGAAGGACAAAATAATGAGCAACATTAAAGCTATGAGGATGATCAGATTTGCCTTGCAATCTGATACTTTTCGTCTGGTCAGTTCATGCACGACGGCAAAAAAAATCTAGGATAGGCTTAAGGAGCTATATTCCACCGATGAGGATCTGGAGCATTCAATTCAAACTCTTCTTCTTTTGGAATTCGGTGATTTCAAGCAAAAGCAAGAAGAAAAACTCATTCAGGCATTCGATCGTTTCAATCATCTTCTCAGTAAGATGATCAAGCATGGAATTGGAAGAGAAGTGATCGAACAGAAGGTCACTTTTATGAATGGCCTAAGACCCGAATGGATGGCTGTGGTTTCAACTGTGAAAGCTCATGAACAATTCAAACCCTATTCTTTGGCGAAGCTTGTGGGAATACTCAATTCACATGAAAATGTAGTGACTAAGGAAACAAAGGTGGTGTCTAGTATGAGATCTTTGGCTCTTCTCTCAAAGGACAAGAACATGGCTGAAGAAGAAGAAGAGTTGGATCTCTCTAAATGTGATCTAACAAATGATGAATATGCATTAATGGTCTCTAATCCCAAGAAGTTTGCTCGCAAAAAGTTTCCCACCTCCAAGAACCGAAACTGGCAAGGGAGCTACAGTTCCGAAAAGGAGAAAGAGGAGGTTAAAAACGCTCCTCATCAAGAAGAAGCGAAGAAGGAGAACAAGCTTGTAGGTGACTCCGGATATGACTGCAATTTCTGGCACGACAAAAATCACTTTGCTAAAGATTACATGTTGAGAAAGCTGTCTGAGAAGAAGGATGGAGAAGATTATGAAGCGTATCACCTATGCAAACCGGAAGAAATAAAGAAGAAGAAAACCTCTAACAATTCTATGAATGCTTTGATTGTGCAGGAGAACTTAGTTGATGATAAGTTCGGAGGAGTACAGGTTTGGTCTACCGACTCCGAGGACGAAGAAGTTCTCAAGCCCTCACATGGCAGAGCTTTTGTGGCGAAGGAAGATAATGCTGAGTTTGCTGGAAGGTGTTTAATGGTAACTGCTGGAGTATCACAAATGAGAGGCCACACAATGGATGGCGGGTCTGATGAGGCGAAGGAAAGAGAAGACATATGCTTCGCTGCCAAACCGATGGGTGAGCAGATCAACAAATGTGATCAGTTGATCAAGAAGGTACAATCTATCCTCGAATCACTGAAAATACCAGTTAATAACTATGACAAGGAATTAAACGAATTAAACTTCAAGTTTTCTAGTTTAAGTAGTAGTCTAAAACAAACTCGCCTCATGAATTCTAACCTAACTGATCAACTTAGCAGGGTGTCTTCCAAGAGTGAGGAGCGAAGGATGTGGATACAGAAGAAGGAATTAGAGTTGGTTAGGGCAAGAGATGAACTGATTTATTTGCAATGTGACAATTTAAAGTTTTTAAAACAAAGGAATATTTTTTGCTTAATTGCTAAACGTCTTTATTCCAATATTACATAGTTGTATTTAAATTGTGAGATTGGAGATAAAATTCACAAAATGATTTTGCCTTTCCTTGAATTAAAGGAAGACGAAATAGATGCTGATTGTTATAAATGTGAATCTATTGTCTCTTCGGATGAGATTTCTGATGCCTACAGAATCGGTCTGGACAAAATCGAGTCCTTTATGAAGTCCAAAGACCATAAGGACATGCGTAAAAACCTATTGGACAAAAATGATAAATTAAAAATCAAGACCGAAACTGTACAGAAATTTGACTCATTGAGTAGCAAGTTGAGTTCAGAAAACAACATAAATGTGGAAAACGCTTCTGAATTTGACGAGGACAGTGATATGAGTGAAATATCTATAGAAGATGTAGTTGACTGTTCAGAATTTGTCAAAAGAGAATCTACCAAAGGTCTTATATCTGAAAATTTAGTTGAGTTCGCTCGGATATCCCAAGACAAAGTCAATGTTCTGAAAGAGAAGGCTGTGGTATATCAAAAGGTACAAACAGTACCAAATTAGGTATACACCACAATGGGAGTTACTCAGAAACACACCGCCGAACTTACAGCCTTAGTAAACGAAGACAACGCAGGCGGTTGTGATGATTATTTTTGGTCTGCTCCAATTTACAATGCAGACGAAACTGTCGGTTTATCGGAAAGAACCACATGGAAAGTCAAGGCCAGATACGTGGCAGAACCACTCAACAAGCCGATAAGCTTTGATGTACCAAGAACAAGTGGTACTAAAGAAATTCAAAGAGAACCTGTAAAGTCAGCAAGCGAAACCTCTTCATTGAAGAGCGAAATTCATGCAGAACGACCGAAGCTGAAAGCAAACATTTACAAGTCTCAAAAGCAGCTGGCTGAACAAAAACGCCAGCGGAACAGAAGATATAAAAAGACTCTCAATGAGGGAAAGCAGTTTTGGCAGTCTTAAAACTCCAATTATGTTCGCAAAGCAAAGGTGTCTAATTCAAAAGCGAAAGTAAGTTCACAGACAAAGTCAGGTCAATGCTCACACTGCAACTCTTGTAGTCAAAAGAACCGAAAGAGCAGTTTCGGTCCTAAATCCCATTTTCCTCCACATCAACCGAAGCCGAATCCAGTCAAGGATGTTAAAGGGAAGGGAAAGTTAGTCTCGGACTCTGAAGAACAAGCAAAGAAGATGTCTGCTAACCCTAGGAAACAAAAGAAAGTTTTTGTTAAGAATCAAAATAAAATTCCACAATCTGATTCAAACAAAACGAAAGCTAACAAAATTAAGGTTTTCACCATCAAAAGGAAAGACGAAACCACTTTAATAAAACAAACATATTTGGTTGATCTTTCTATTGCTATTCCCTGTTCTGTAAAAGGCTCACGTGGACCCAAGAAACTTTGGGTTCCTAAATCTGCTTAATTTTTGCAGGTTATCAGTGACGAGCAGTTCGACGACGAATGGTATATTGATAGTGGCTGCTCGTGTCACATGACTGGGAGACGGGAAGAGCTGAGGGAGTTTCGGGCTCTAAAAGATGGTGGATGTGTCAAGTATGGAAACAACTCATATTGTACAATAAAAGGCTACGGAATTATAACGAACATAGATTTTTCCATTCGAAAGGTGGCCTACATGGAAGGATTGCAACACAATCTCATAAGTGTCTCGCAATTGGTTGTAGGGACTCGCCTGAAGGTCTCATTTGATAATGAAGGATCCAAGATCATTGAAAAGAAAACTAAGACAGTTCTGTTGAAGTCCCAGCGCAAAGGCGAAATGTATCCATTAAATCTAAACCCGATACGAGGGAAGCCTGCTGTATGTCTACTAACGAAAGCTCATTCTGATGAAAGCTGGATATGGCATCAAAGACTATCGCACCTTAACTTCAAAGACATCAACAAGCTGGTTCTTGGTGATCATGTGCCATGACTGCCACTTCTAAAGTTTGACAAGGAACATTTGTGTGCTGCATGTGAAATGGGAAAGCAAATTCGGAAGAGTCATCCCACACGTGTTAACACAAAGATCATCGAACCTCTTGAGCTTCTACAAATCGATCTATGCGGTCCATCGGCCATAGAAATTATTGGTGGTAATAAGTACATTCTTGTTATTATCGATGATTTTTCACGTTTCACTTGGGTTTTCTTTCTTAAACAGAAATCAGAGGCAATTCCACAACTCAAAAACTTCATAAAACAGGTGGAAGTAAAGCTGAGAAAGGTAGTGAGAAATGTCCGAAGTGACAATGGGTTAGAATTAAAAAACAACGACTTTGAAGATTTTCTGGCCGAAAAGGGAGTAACTCACAACTTCTCCGAACCCTATACTCCGCAGCAGAATGGTGTCGTTGAAAGACAAAATCGTTCGTTGTGTGAAGCCGCCCGAACCATGCTTAGCTTCGCTTCTCTACCTCTGTACTTCTGGGCTGATGCGATTTCTGTCGCTTGCTATACCCAAAATCGAACCTTTCTCAATTAGCGATTTTCTATCACACCGTATGAAAATTTGAATAATCGCAAGCCTAATGTTAAATTCTTCCATGTCTTCGGTTCTAGGTGCTTCATCTTTAACTCTAAAGAGAACCGAAGCAAGTTTGATGTGAAGGCAGGCGAATGGATTTTTCTTGGCTACTCTCTTACCTCCAAGGCATATAGGGTTCTGAATAAAAGATCAAAGAAGATAGAAGAAACCTATTATGTCATATTTGATGACAATTACGTGAAGAAACTTCAATCCAGCGAAAGTCCAATGGAGGAGATCTTTCCACAAACAGGTCAAGTCACGGCTCCTATATCAAACCTGTTTGAAGAGTACATGTTGCTCTTTGATGAACCAGAGAATGCAATTCTCTCTGAAGCGAAAGCGGCTGATAACAAGGTTGACAACCTAAAGGAGATAATCAACGAAGCTGCAAAAGCCATGGAAAGAGAACCTCAAGATCCTAGCGAACCTCAAGGTCCAAGCGAACCCACAAATGACCGCACCACTTTCCAGGGGGAGGGTTCGTCTACATCAAAGCGACCTGATTTGCCTTTCCAGGGGGAGAACCCATCTCCAACAATGAACCTTGAAAGTCCAATCGAGGGGGAGAATTTTGAACCTGATGTTGAAATTGTTTCATCATTCGAGGGGGATAATGGTAATACGAATGATGACGACATTCAGTCAGAATTTAAAGAAGAAGTCAATGCCGAATTGGATCCTGCTTATAATCCTAACTACCCTCCTCTCACAAAATGGAAAAAAGATCATCCGAAAACTCAAGTTATTGGTGAATCATCTGAAGGAGTTCTTACACGCTCTCAACTTAAAGCGAAGCAAAGAACTCTATTCTCTCAAGTGGAATTCTGCATGTTTAATTCGTATGTCTCCAAGATTGAGCCGAAAACAGTAAACACTGCACTTGATCACTCTGATTGGGTACAGGAAATGCAAGACGAACTCAATGAGTTTGAGTGAAACCGAGTTTGGAGAGTGATTCCTACACCAAAGGATGCATCTGTGGTTGGATTAAAATGGGTATTCCGGAACAAGATGGACAAAGAAGGGAACGTGATATGTAACAAGGCAAGGCTAGTGGTCAAGGGATATTGTAAGGAAGAAGGTATAGATTATGAAGAAACCTTCGCTCCTGTAGCAAGGTTGGAATCAGTTCGGATCTTTCTGGTATATGCTGTTCACAAGAATTTTGAAGTTTTTCAAATGGACGTCAAGTGTGCATTCTTGAATGGATAACTAGAAAATACTATATATGTGGAGCAACCACCGGGTTTTGTGAACGAGAAGTATCCTGATCATTGCTATATTCTGGACAAAGCGGTTTATGGTCTAAAGCAATCTCCTAGAGCCTAGTATGAAATGAACATAAGACAGGGACCAGAAGGCATATTCATTAATCAGGAGGCTTACACGAAGACTCTACTGGAGAAGTTCGGTATGATGGGAGACTTTAAAATAAAGGTTCCAATGGCATTCGGAATGAAGCTAACACCATCGCTGTAGAAACCAGCTGCTCATATGACCCTTTATCGTCAAATGATAGGCTCTCTAATGTATCTAACAGCTAGTAGACCAGATATTATGTTTTCTGTCTGTTATTGTGCCAGATTCCAAGCTAATCCACGTGAACCTCATATGGTGGCTGTGAAAAATATCTTCAGATATTTGAAGCGAACCTCGTCTCTCGGTCTTTGGTACCCTGCAAAATCAGGCTTCTTTTTCAAGCAATCTCCGATGCCGATCTTGGAGGATGTGGTCTAGACTGAAAGAGCACAACAGGCGGGTGTCAATTCCTTGATGGAAAACTCGTTAGCTGGCAATCCAAGAAACATGTGCGTGTCTCTTTCTACGACCGAAGCTGAATACATCGCCGCAGCGTCTTGCACTTCACAAGTCATATGGATACAAAGTCAACTTAGAGACTATGGCCTAAACATTAAGAAAATTCCCCTCTATTGTGACTCAGAAAGCGCTATTCGGATATGTCACAACCCAGTGCAACACTCAAAAACAAAACATATAGCACTGAGATACCACTTCATCAAGCATCACGTAGAAGATGGTAACGTTGAAATCCACTTTGTTCGAGCCGCTGATCAATTAGCTGACATCTTCACGATGGCCTTACCAGAAGCAAGTTTTAATCAAATACTCCAAGGCTTAGGAATGATGGAAGCTGAATCAGTACCGAAACCACTTTCGCCCCATTAAAATTGCACAAGCGAGATAGAGCGAACGCTCGGTCTATTTCGGTTCCAGATTTTTCGGGAACCGAAATGAACCAAACGCTCGATCCATTTCGCTTCATTTCTTCTAAGGTGAAATTTCGGTTGTATTATGTACACTATGTATATCTTTTCTCAAATTCATTTTATGGTTTTCATTTCTTTTCATAAAATCCAAAAATATTTTCTTTTCTGTTTTTATTTCTTTTCAGAAAAATCATAAAATGCAAAAATATTTTCTTTTCTATTTTTATTGTTATTTTTCAGAAAAATCAGAATGATCAAAAAATATTTTATTTTGTGTTTAGTTTTATTTCTTTTCTTTTTCAAAATAAAATCAAAATACAAAAAATATCACACTGAAAGGACTCATGGACGACTTCCAATGATGAAGCTGGGACAGGTATAACTCTCTTTATCTTTGTACTAGCTAAGGTTCCTAGAAGCATGCTGCTGCATGTTGTCCTAAGCCTCGACGACTCTAAGTGAAGCCTTACTGATTCAATATATACAAACTGTTTCTTTCCAATAAGGCTGCTAAAATCACTCAAGTCATGAGCTACCTTACTCTTCTCATATTGACTTAAGAGTTTTATGCCCGATCCTTACTATATAGCAGATGTACTTTCGGTTCTTTAACCACCTTCACACTTTTCTCCATCACATTTCGGTTCATAATCGTAACCCTTGAGACTCTCAGAATTTACCACTGAGGTTTATGGTTACACAGCATCTGTGTTCATGATCATAGTTTCGTTTCACCACGTACTATGTGCAACCCACAATCCAACACCTACAATGAATTGACGGTGAACAATCACACGTTCTAGTTTTCACCCAAGTATTAACGAAACCACTTTAGTAGGAGGTACCAAGAAATATCTTTTTATTTTTTGAGCGATCTTTATGAAATTGTCTAACACCAAGACTCTTCTGCCCAAAAGATCCAGTTTATTTTTGTTTTTGAGATTTCTAGCATATCACCAAGTCACTGAAAATTGATCAAACCTACTTGTTTTATAGGCTACACCGGTCTCACAAGTACATCATCCAACTTTCGGTCTTATATCAAGTTCCGTAGTTTGATTGAAGCGAAAGCCACCCTAATAACGTTATACTGAAAAGATGCCTTTTAATGCTTCTTAATAAGCCTTTGATCGTATTTTAACGGGAAACCACACAGACACTTCTAAGTCTCTCTTGACTTTGAAAGAAGAGATTTGTGCCCGGGATCCACAGTTTTGTGTCTTAATTGACATCACTTATATCCCACAAATACTTTGTTTTATTTATTTTTCTTTGGCACACTCTTGCACGAAGATCTTTATGATTTTCCACAAGTCTTAATCATGGTACTAATGGCTATTTCTCAGATCTATAGTTTCGATTCAATACGTTATGATGTTAGACTATGTTTGGGAGCGAAGGCTAGTCAATACCAGTGAAAGCGAAAGGGTGAGTCCACATTTCAAAGGGAATTTGAACATTTTTAAAATTAAAGAGGCGGTGAATGGATAAGACTTTAAAAGGCGTGTGAATTTGAACCGTTTCCTTTTCTCACGCCGCCTGACACGATTAACACATTTTTCGGGGTAATAGTTATCAAATCATGCCTTTTCAGGCGTCGCTTTAGAAGATCTTGCAATCATCACTCCGGATTTTTCTCTCTCATGGCAATCGTATAAAGGGTTTTCTCACATCACTTTTACCTCTTTACCACTTACAAAATCCTCTCAAGCATTAAACGAAGATTTCTCTTTGCTGTTCATCTTCTTCACTTCAAGCTTCAACAATGGCTGACTCATCCTCTATTCAAGAACAAAGCGCACAGTCCTCGCTTCTCACCATCAAGCCGAATCAAAACCTGATCATCGAACTCTATCCTTTTCAGTATGATCCTTACATGCTTCAGGTGGTTGAATGCCTGAAATATTCACCACTCGTGATTGCTCTCACCAAGGTTGAATCTGTTCCGATGTCTCTCTTATCTCAAATTTATTCATCGGCTTCATACGACAAAGCTAAGGAAATGATTTTATTTGAGATTTTTTATCAGAAGACTTCGATTTGAAAGGTTAGGTTTTGCTCATTGCAAAGGCTAATCAGCAACGACTTCATGATCAACCCAGACTCGATTAGCACGACTCATCTTTTCACCATGTTTTACGCTATGGGTACACCGAAGTTCTTACAACAGTGACAAAATTAAGGAAGTCATGCCTTCCTCCACAATGGAATGGTCTATTTACTCTTCTCTTCAAGGGCTTATCGGAGAGGGTTGCAAGGTCTGACGGAGAAATCAAAGCATTTATGACTCTCCTCTATGGTCTTTACCATGGGATCAACATGGACTATGGGTCTATTCTGTGGACTCAACTGGTACAAAGCCTAAACTCAGCTTCTCGTTATTCCGAAATCTCATGTCGCAGGTTTTGGACCTTAGTTACTCAATGGGCAATGGAGAAATTCCACATTCCAGTAATGGCAGACTCTTTGATGTCATCAATCGCCACTTTTCACACGACAATGGTTATTGTCGCCGATCCAACCAAATTTATGTTCATCGGTTCAATTTCTGAGACTATGTACAACTGTGTTTCTGGGGAAAGTAAGCTCATTAGTGAATATAAGAAGCTTCCTCCTTTGGGACCAAGGCAGCTAACCCCTGAAATGCAAAGATCGCTGGATGCTGCTGATAAACTAGCGAAACGAGGGAAGAAGGTTGATCATCGAAAAAGCGAGAAGGAAGGACCATCATCTAAAGCTGCTATGCCTAAACAGCAAAAGTCAGAACAAGCAGCTACTTTCGCTCCTAAGAAGCGAAAGATCAAGAAGAAGGCGCCCAAGCCAAAGGCTCCGTCTTCAAGTGATTCAGACTATGTTCCCTCTGACCAACAACCCGAACAAGAGTCAAGCGATAGTGAACATTATCAAGATGAGAGTTTGCTCCGAGGAGCTTTGCCTCCAAATTCACCGGCTTATCAGGGTAACCGAAACTCACCTCCTTCCTTTCTTACTCCCTCTGTTCCTATCACAATTGCTCCATGCCCTCCTCCAATCTCTTCTCCAACTGCAACTTCTATACCAATACCAACCCCCATATTCACCAAAATTACCACCACCACCACTACTACAACCGAACCTCAATTTCATGTCAACGTATCTGATACGAGGGCACCTACTGCAGGGACCGAAACCCTTATTACCTCTAAACCTCTATCTCCACCTATCTCAAATGAATCTAACACCGTTCTCGGTGGGGAGGATGTTGACTTTGTTTCCTTCTATTATATCCCCTACAGAGTTCAGAGCGATGATGATGATGATGATGATGATGCTCCTGTAACGAAACGACATTTAAAGGATCTTAATGAGAAACTTGACAAGTTGATTTCCTCTTCATCTTCCACTCCAAGCGAGACTTACACAGAGACTGCTATCAAAGCTATGTTGGAAACTTTTGTCAAGAAGCATGACTCCTCTATTTCCAAAGCTACCAAAGCCATTGAAGCTTCCACCTCCTCTTGACAGAAAGCCACCATGACTGTTGAAGAATCAAAAAACAAATGCAAGAAAGCGACCGAGAATGTCGAAAAACTAATCTCAGATGCTCAAGTGTTTTTGGACTCTCTCTAGGCGGCCGCCGAAAAGAATGCTAATATGGTAAATGCTACTATTAAGAATCTCACCACTTTGCTTCAGGATGAGCATAAGCATTTTTAAAGCATTAGAACGAGGATTGAAACTGATAATGCAGAGTTCGTATCTTCAGTCAAGTCTCGTCTTGATCAACTCCAGACTGAGTTAGTCGTGGAAAACAAAATCATGGCTGAACTGGCTCTTCGCACTACTCAGCTCAAAACTCAGACCTTGAAGCTCAATCAGGCGACCAAGGAAATTGATGATCTGAAGTCTGAGAGAGCAGTTATCAAAAGCTATGTTAGTGATGTGCACTCTCTTCTGTCCAATCTCCTAAAGGCACATGATTCGGTTCTTACTCTCACCGTTCGACGACACTTGGCTGAGAAGCTGAGACCTGCTCTTAATATGTTGAGCCGTATAGAAGGTGTTTCGGAGACTGGTGTCCCTCCGAAACAAAGGGGAGAAGCATGTCAGGGTCAACAACCACAACCTCCAACAAGAAAACCTATTCAAATCTCTTCACAACCGTAAGTCACCACTGAACCGAAGGTTAATGAAGCTTCAGATTCTAGTGTGAAGGACAAAGACAAAAAGATAATCAATGATAGTGATGAGGAAGAAATCGAAGAAGATACTCTCAAAAGAAAGGAACGTGACCGAGAGCTTGATGAAAATCTTCGCATTGCAAGAGAAGAAGAAGAGAGGGACAGAAAAAGAAATGAAACTCACGACGCATTGGAAAGTAGAAAAACTCTATTTCCTTTGTGGTTGTTGGATAAACTCTTAAAAGAAGCAATCGAGTCTCATAACACTCATTGGCTTGAACCGGTCATCTCGTTTAATCGTGAGAAATCGAGAGACTCTCAGTTCGACATGCCTATCACTCGAAAGGCATTTGTGTTTCATTTCTTTGAGCAAATCGCCGCTGTTCCTTTCCTGACCCGAAGGTTAACCAAGAATTGATTGACTACTATCTTGCATTTTCTCAACCACAAAACTTGACCTGGTTCTTACATTCATGAGGTTGCCAAGATGGAACAAGAGATCGCCTCTGCCTTAAGGAAGAAGACTACAATCAAACCAATTGGGAAGGCAAGCGATGTTAACAAGATGAATATGGGTAGGATTGACCTGAAGTATCACACAGTAATGTTTACCAGAGCCGAAGGCCAAAAGTGCTTGTTCGCTCTTGATGATAAACACCTGTTCTCCACTACTTGTCTGGAGCATATTCTTGACATCATTCACAGGTGTTGGCAAAACAGTGATGCTGATAAGAAAAAAATTTCGGATATGCTTCGGTGGTATATTGACTTCCGTCAAACTCTTCTCGCCATCATACCGAAGCTATTCAAGACTGTGAAGAAATCTACTCTCACTCAACCGAAATGATAACTCGTCTCAATTGACGCAAAGGGGGAGATTGTTGGGTCTATGCGTTGCGTCATTGGGCCTGTTACCTCGATCCATTGTTATCACGGTTCTGGGCCTATCCAGCTGTGTTTATGATATTAGGGTTTACTTTATAAGATGCATGCATGCATCGTTCTCTGTACACTTCTTAATTATTATTTCTTTCATTGTACCGTAACCCTAGCACACCTCTACAGTTGAAGTTCTTTATCGAGCTCTTCTGAGGTGGAGCATATTAATCATTCAGCTCTTGTTTGATTCGTCCGGTGTTCTTTGCTTTTATTGTGTTTGTCTAAATCTGTTACGAATCTAAACGATCTTAGAGAATTTAATTCTCATCAGTGGGCTTAGGGCAGAATCACCCAATCGACTGACTGTTCGATTTAGATTTATATTGATCGTATGTACTAAGTGATCACATGAGAGTATTAACAACACTTTCAGTATACAGAACAATACATCTTCGAATAGCTTTATTTTAAGTAGTAAAACTATTATACGTTACGGGTGGTAGCCAGGGTTTTCAATCAGAACAATGCGTTAACAACATAAGCTTAGAAATGACTTATTCTTTTCAGTTTTGGAACAATTAAGACAACAACATGAACTTAGGGAAAATATAGGATTTTCCAGGACAAACATCAGAACTCTACAAACAATCGGTTTATCATGTAACTAACGAATATTCATTGTTAATTCTATAATTTCTTAGTTTATGCATCCGGGTTACTAAGAAAATATTGGATTTTCTTGAGGAACACTTTCAACAGATTTCACAGGACCAATACATTCAAATTTGTAAGTACCTAGTGAATACTTCAGGGTTATGTACATGAGGATCCGACAATCAGTGGAATATGTGGCCTCCGCCTCATATCCTGTTCCTTGTTTGGTTGTGGGCTTGGGGCAGAACCACACAATCGATTGTTTGTCCGATCTGGATTGTATGTGATTTGTATACACTAAGTACTCGCAGGGGGAACTTGTATGTATCATTTTCCTAAACATTCATTACATCAGAAAATATAAGGTTTTCTGGAGAAACATAACGCACTTTTCAAAGAACACATAACCTGTTTTCTAAAACAAAACGCTTATGAACTCACCAGCTTAATGCTGATATTCTTTCAAAATCTACTTGTATTCTCAGGACACTAGCATACAGGTACATGCACCGGGTACAAGAAGATGGAGCATACTAGCTTCGAGTCTTTACTTGTTATTTTACTTTTGATGTTAGTATTATTGAACCAAATGTAACGTAGACATTATACTATTAATACAATGGTTGTTGTTGCTTTGATTACTATTATTCAATTGTTGTGATACTGTACATGACGTCCTCTGCCCCCGAACGTTTCCGCCGTTCCGGCTTGGGGTGTGACAGATTGGTATCAGAGCATTTTTTATAGTGAACTCATTATATCAACCAGTAAAAGATATACAACTATAAATACAATGGGGCCGAAGTGCTCTGACTAAAGTATACTTTTAAAATATAAGTATTTTACGAGAAGTATACGAACAAGCATACATACTAAGAACAAGTATCACAAGAAGAACAAAACAAAAGTATTTGGATGTTGGGCGCTACAGTCAAACCTAGGCAGTTATGTAGTCATGTCTGGAATAAATATAACCTGATCAACTATATTTATTGGAGATACGACCAACATGTGTTTCGGAGTGATGGTAGTGTTGCAACGAGTCTAAAACTTACCTAACTCTATATGCAAAGGATCTCTAGAACAAAACCTAAAAATAAAATACTATAGGAGTATTTTAGGCACTATAAAAAACTTATGTGAAAGCTAAAAGACCTTTACTGGCAGGTCTATAGTTGCGAAGTGCATGCTTCCAGAGTTATATATAATTGGGATCTTATAGGCTTAGAATTGGTGATCTTCGCTCTACTACCTGTTCCTTATTTGGTTGTGGTTTTAGAGTAGGATCGCCTATTCGAAGGTCTATTTGATCTTGATTATATACAACTTGCATGCACTGCTTGATTATAGAAGGACCCAGTTTGGATCATTAATAACTTTAGAAGAAAGGTTTTATTTAATCTAATAAGAATCTTTTGACATCCCCATTCTCTCACGAATAATCTAGATAAAGATAGCCACTTCAGTACAACCATCAACAGAGGAGTCAAGGAGGAATAAGAGAGGATTCATAAAGTGGATTCTGAGGAAGAATCATACGAGGAGTCAAATCTTCCATCAGGAATGGTGGAGATCAGTGTTCGAACCCGAAGCATGAACTATCGAGAATAGGAAAACCATAAGCAAGTCCGGAGACAACAAATCCCCACAGCTGAACCAGTGCCATCATAACTAGGACAGAAAACATAGGAAACCACTCTCGAGGCGCGCAAGGTGGTAGAGCACCCTTTACGTCACACTAATAATTAACAAACTAATGCAATCTAGTGAGTTAGTGATTACACTGCTCGCACTATGTGTTAGGCTTATCGCCTTTATTATAACAACTAGTAACAATAAACCAGGTCACAGAACTTCACAAAGAGGGTAGTCATTATCAAAAAAAAATCTGTAAGTTTAATTTTGCATAGACCCCTGTTATGAATTACTTCAAGAGCTAGAACATGATACACTCAGAACTAAGATAACCTCGATTCAAATAACACTCGATTTGTAACCACTAGGGGCATACCCTTGTTTCATCTTTTAAACCTTATAGCAGAAAGATGCCACCGAAGAAATGAAACAAAAACAAAAACAAAAAGAATGCACCACCACCACCACCACCATAGTATGATCCGGTTGTCTTTCAGGCGACAGTAACAACCGCAGTGACATCTGTCATGACTCAAATCAACGCGAGGGGTACTGGTGGATCAGGTAGTGGTACCAACAGCTCTAATCACGGACACACAAGGGAGTGCTCATATAAAGACTTCATGACTTGTGGACCCAAATCCTTCGATGGAAGTGGGGGAGTCATCGCCCTAAAGCGATGGTTCGAGAAAACAAAGTCGATTTTTGAATTATGTGCGTGCCCATAAGGGAACAAAGTGAAGTTTGCTGCCAACACCTTCTCCGACAGAGCCCTTACATGGTGGAATAGCCATGTCAAGTCACTGACTCTACCAGTGGCAAACCCTGTGAGTTGGGAAAACCTAAAAGAGATGATGCTGGAAGAGTACTACCCGAGGGGCGAGACATAGAAACTAGAGCAAGAGCTATGGAATCTTACCATGGCAAGCTCATACATAGCAGCCTAAACAAATAGATTCAGCGATTTAGCTGCACTATGCCCTGCGATGGTTACCCCGGAGAGCAGGAAGGTAGAGAGATACATTTGGGCACTACCTTCTCCAATCCAAGGAAACGTGTTAGCAGCTAAACCCCTTACATTTGACGGTGCCAAACGTCTGGCTCGAACACTGGTGGACCATGGAATCTGCCAATGCATAATGGATCCCGTTCCTGAGTCAATCAAAGGGTGTGATGATAAACAAAAACCCAGGAGCGGGAAGAAAAGACAATCAACACAAGAGCCCTCCGATGGACAACAGAGGGGTGTGACTTATGCTGCCACGACCCCAGCCACACCAGCACCCGGCAGTCATTATGCTGGAACCCTCCCTAAATGTAATAATTGCAACTTTCATCATACCGGAAAATGTCAGAAGATGTATTGCAAAAACTATCTAAGAAGGGGAAACACCATCCGTTTCTGTAGGGCACCGGCACGACCAATCTCTCAGGTCCCATTTGAGGAAGTAAGTCTGATCTGCTACGAATCTGGCAAAACGGGGTACTTCAGGAGAGATTGTCCTTTGGCCAGAAACCTTGGTGAAGAGGGAAGAGTGCTGATGATCACTGCAGGAGAGTCTACCACGGAACCACCTGAGGACAGCGGTATGTTTCCCAACTCGAATCATTTCTCAAACTTATATTTTCACGAAAACCGTCACCAATTAGATCCTAACTATAAAAATTTCTTCCTCGTCCAAACAAAGCACATAGTCTATGTAAAAATTAAATACCTTTCAGGTAAGCTATAATGACTTGGTGTAAACATTTGGGCCATATATAATTAAGAACCTATAGACTTAGAGTGCGTGATTCCGCCTTATTTCCTGTTCTTTGTCTGGTTGTGGATTTAGGGCAGGGTCACTCAGTCGACTGTCTTCTCAGCTTAATTATATATGACTTGTAGACACCAAGAGATTATAGAAAGATCGGATAGGGATCATAACATTAAGTATCAATATCATACATCAGAACAATTCTACATTTAGCACACACTTAATACGATACAAAACATTCATAGTAGTAATATCAAGGGTTAAAACAGAAGGCACTAGAAAGTACACGTAGAACGCACTATCACTCTAACTAATGTTTTTTCAAATCGGCCTAACATTTTTTTCTCTAAAAGAGTTCCGACGTTGTCATTTTTCATGAAATGGAGTAGTCCTCACCATCCCAATTTCATGTGCTCCGAAAATCTTTCGCCGTAACCGACCGACTACGTAACACTCGCCATTCATAACGATAAACCCGACATAGACCTTAGAATCGTCTCTCGTATTCTAAACTCCGAAGTACCCAAGCGCAGAGCATTTTACCCTCCGAAACCTCCCGAAGCATCCTCAACAGACCATTTGGAAATACCACTTGCACAACAAGTCAAGTTCGAGCATAGAGGCTAGGGACAGATACGGTGACCCTACCAATGTTAAGTGTATACACTAGGGTGGTATATAATTAAGATTCTACGGGCTTAGGATGTGTGTTTCCACCCTATCTCCTGTTCCTTGTCTGGTTGTGGACCTGGGGCAGAGCCAACCATCCGACCGTTTTATCAATCTTAATTATATACGACTTGTGTACACAAGGCGGTGATAGATGAACAAGGTATGAGTCCTACCATGAACTTCAGGACAAAAGCTGTCCAGAACTATGAATTGGCATCCTACCCGTTGGATGAGCATAGTCAAGCAAGTCAAATCTACACACTCTCCACATATCAGAATAGCAGATCCAACAGTGAAGATCCGCTGAAACAGCCAGCGAGGATCTGAATTCACTTATGTAACGCAAGGATTGAATAGAACCAAAGTACCCATCTCTCTTTCTTAACCTTAACCAACCACTCGGAATCCGAATTTCAGGACGAAATTCCCTCTATCGGGGGGATAATGTGACAACCCGAAATCTCTATTTGCAAGTCAGACTCGTTTCTATTATCGTTTTATTGTGTTTAGGGTCGGTTTGAGAGTCTCTAAGCCTAGTACACTTAAGAGTTGAATGTTGAGAAGTGTTAGTGTGGGATTAGAGGAATGCAATCGAACCAGAAAACTCATCAAAGGGTGTTCACGACCACAAACTAGGTTCACGGCCATGAACCCATGTTTGGCCGTGAACCCCTCTCCATATATATATATATATATATATACATATATATATATATATATATATATATATATATATATATATATCCTTCATTTATTCCGCATTTCTTCCCTCCTTGGCCGAAAACTCCTCAAGACTCTCTCAAGACTCATTCAACAAAAGCTCTCTTTGTACCCCACAAACGTAAGTGATTCTCCCCTTTTCATTTGTTATTCATATCATTCATGTAAAGTGCTTCATATTCATCCATTGATTCATCACTTTCATCGCCATCTTTATGATCTTTAAGAGTTCACGGTCGTGAACCCTTCATAAACCCTTCAAGTGTTCATTAGTGGGCCGTGAACCCTTCATGTGTTCATGGGTCGTGAACACATCTTAGGCCGTGAACCCATAGTGGTTGGCCGTGAACTCCTTTCTGTCCCTCATATTCAATTCTAACACTTCATTGTAAGTGTTTCCTTCATTCTAAGGTTGTTTCCTATGCTTGTTAGTTGTTATAGACTAATTGTAGGCCTATACATGTTAATATGTGCTTAATAGGACCTTATTGTGCTTGGGATTTCACTTAGCATACCAAGCATCCTATCTTTGTCATTCATCCAAGTCACTCACAATTAGGTGAGTTCATACCCCTATATTTTCCTAGCTTTTAATGTTTTAAGGGGGGAGGGGGGGATACAAGCAAAACACAAGAAATCAACGTTTAAAATATAATGTAGTTATTATATTTCCTTATCGTTAACACACTTTTGAACACAAAACTTGCTAAATACGAACCTTGAACAAAGGTACCATTTTCATAAATATACATGTTAATAAAAAAAAGGGGTTTTCATAGTCTTATTCGTGAATTCGTTGAGAGAACTACATTGTGAGACATGACTTCTGGGAAGTCTACTCCTTCGGAACCAAAGTCTCCTTGAGGGAGAGCGTGAGTTTGTGTATAGATCTATACGAGACTGACAATCCCGCACCATGACTATTAACGGAGGGTGACAAACGTCATTTCAGTTTTTGACGTCCGAAGTACGTCGTATTGGTTATCGTCCATTAGCATGGTTATAAGAACTCACTGGGAAAACAACGACTCGTTCACGTAATAATATATGTAACAGACAGTCATCAGGGTTAATATTTATGTGATTACTTAGTATATACATCAGGGTGATATGAAATCAATATCCGACATGCAGTGGGATGTGTGATTTCCGCCTCATTTCCTGTTGCTTATTTGGTTGTGGGCTTAGGGCATAATCACCCAATCGACTGTCTGTTCGATTTAGATTTATATTGCTCGTATATACTAAGTGATCACAGGAGAGTATTAACAACACTTTCAGGATACAGAACAATACATCTTCGAATAGCTTTATTTTATGTAATAAAACTATTATACATTATTGGTGGTAGCCAGGGTTTTCAATCAGAACAATGCTTTAACAACATAAGCTTAAAAATGACCTAAACTTTTCAGTTTTGGAACAGTTAAGACAACAACTTGAACTTCGGGAAAATATAGGATTTTCCACAACAAACATCAGAACTCTACAAACAATTGCTTTATCATGTAACTAACGAATATTCATTCTTAATTCTATAATTTCTTAGTTTATGCATCCGGGTTACGTATGCAGAATATCCGATAGACCGTAGAATTTGTGGTTTCCGCCTCATTTCCTGTTCCTTGTTTGGTTGTGGGATTAGGGTAGATCCACACAATCAACTGTTTATTCGATATTGGTTTATACGTAGCTAGTATGAACTAAGTGGCCATAGAAGGGACTGGTATTATCATACTTTTACTAAGAAAATATTGGATTTTATTGAGGAACACTTTCAACAGATTTCACAGGACCAATACATTCAACTTTGTAAGTACCTAGTGAATACTTCAGGGTTATGTACATGAGGATCCGACAATCAGTGGAATGTGTGGCCTCCTCCTCATTTCCTGTTCCTTGTTTGGTTGTGGGCTTGGGGCAGAACCACACAATCGATTGTTTTTCCGATCTGAATTTTATGTGATTTGTATACACTAAGTACTCGCAGAGGGAACTTGTATGAATCATTTTCCTAAACATTCATTACATCAGAAAATATAAGGTTTTTTGGAGAAACATAACACACTTTTCCAAGAACACATAACCTGTTCTCTAAAACAAAATGCTTATGAACTCACCAGCTTAATGCTGATACTCTTTCAAAATCTACTTGTATTCTCAGGACACTAGCATACAGGTACACGCATCAGGTTCAAGAAGATGGAGCATAGTAGCTTCGAGTCTTTACTTGTTATTTTACTTTTGATGTCAGTATTATATGAACCAAATCTAATGTAGACATTATACTATTAATACAATGGTTGTTGTTTCTTTGATTACTATTTTTCAAGTGTTGTGATACTGTACATGACGTCCTCCGCCCCCGAACGTTTCCGCCGTTCCGGTTTGGGGGTGTGACAGAGAAATCCTGGATAAATCTCTGGTAGTAACCCGCTAGACCAAGGAAACTCCGAATCTCAGTTGGAGACCTCGGAATATCCAACTGCATCACGACCTCTATCTTGGCCGGATCGAACAGAGTACCCTTCTGGTTGACAAGGTGCCCAAGAAACTGCACCTCGCGCAACCAGAACTCACACTTGGAGAACTTTGCAAAAATTCTCTCCCTCCTCAGTGTCTCCAGTACCTCCCTCGGGTGCTCCTCATGTTGCTCTTGAGTCTTGGAATAGAAAAAGATATCATCAATGAAGACTATCACAGACCGATCCAGCAACGGTCTGCACACGCGGTTCTTGAGATCCATGAACGCGGCTGGAGCATTGGTAAGCCCAAACGGCATCACCACAAACTCATAGTGACCATAGCGAGTCCTAAACGCTGTCTTCTACACATACTCTTCCCTGAATCACATCTAGTGATAACCCGATCGCAGATCAATCTTGGAAAACCAAGATGCACCCTGTAGCTGGTCAAACAAATCATCGATCCTCAGGAGGGGCTATGCACATCCGATACGACCCATCATTCTTCTTCACAAACAGGATCGGGGCTCCCCATGGAGATCTACTCGGCCTGATGAATCCCTTGTCTAGCAGCTCTTGCAGCTGCGTAGACAACTCCTGCATCTTGGGAGGAGCCAACCGATATGGTGCCTTGGCTGTCGGAGCCGCACCAGGGACCAAGTCAATCCTGAACTCAACCTGTGTCTCTGGAGGTATCCCAGGTAAATCCTCCGGGAATACATCCGGGTACTCTCGCACTACCGGTACATCATCGACGGTCGCCTTACCCTTTTCCCGGGTATCCATGACATAGGCGACATAACCTGCGCAACCCTGCTAAAGGTAGCTCCTCGCTCTTGCTGTTGAGCATAGAGTTAATCCGCTATGTGACCCCTCTCCCTGAATCACTAACCCTCCCCACTAGGAGTGTGAATCCTCACTAGCTGCTGCTCGCAGTCAATCACTGCTCCATTTGGGCTAAACCAATCCATACCCAATATAACCTTATGCCCTTGCAGGGGAATAAGGACTAGATCCACACAAAAATGATCATCAAATAACTGTAGCGTACACCCTAGGTGAACTCTCGCAACACTGACGGTCCTATCGTCTGCTATCTCCACATGAAGCGGGATATCTAGCTCTCTCGGAGCCCATGTCAATCGCTTGCTGAGCGCGAGCGACACAAAAGATCGGGTGGCACTCGAATCAAACAGTACCAAAGCTGATACACCATTCACTACGAACGATCCTATAAAAAACATAAACATAAGCAATAATCAATACAAATAAAGAGATAAGGAGAAGATACATACCTATAACGACATCAGGAGCTGCACGTGCGTCCTCTGCTGTCAATTGGAAGGCTCTGCTGTTCACCACTGGAGACTCTGCATGGCCCTGACGGCCGTCTGTAGTCCTCAATGTAGCAGGGGCAGGTGCCACCACCTTCCCTGCTGCTACTAAACTCGGAAACTGGGACCTCTTGTGGCCCCTCTGATTGCACTGAAAGCAAATCATATCAGATGATGTGACGGTGGTGAAGCAGCCCGAACTACCAGCCCTACACGACCTATCGTGCCCCCTGCCACACTTGCCGCAACGGCCTCGGCCCTGCTGGCTCTTCCCCCAGGAATCTACCTTTGGCTTTTTGCCCGAACCCTCCACGCCTGACACCGACTATGGCTTCCTCTTCCTCTCCATCTCTAAATTAATCTCTCTCTCTCTCTCTCTCACGAGCCATAGGAATCATATCCTCCAGTGTCTTGCAGCTAGAGCGGATCACAAACTAGCGGATGTCACTCCGCAACATCTCATGATATCGAGCCTTCTTCATCCCCTCATCTGCCACATACTGGGGAATGAGAAGGTTCCTCTCCCTAAACTTGGCGGTGATCTCCGCCATAGTCTCTGTCGTCTGCTCAAGATCCTGGAATTCTCTAGCTAACTGCTGCACCTCAATCATAGTTGCAAACTCGGCCCTGAACCTGGCCGAAAAATCTCTGTTGGAACCTGAAAGTGAACCTCTAGCAATCCTAAGTACATATTCCGAAGTATGTTGGTTCCGAAGGAAGATGTGATCCGGAACCTGTCCGGAGCTGGAGAAAAGAAGAGTGAAGTATTTTTAAGAGGAACACATTCCGGAGCTGATCCTGAAGTCCGGAATGTATGCTCATCCGGACCAAACCTTCATCTCCGGAACATTACTTGTCTGGAATGAAGTCTTTATGTATTTAGTGCATTTATTACTTTTGTCTTGTATGTGATGTAACGTTTCATAGGACTTAGTCTAAAGTTAATTTAGGACAATTAGAATGTCAGAATTGTGTCTTTTGTCCGGTCCTATGTAAACACTTGGGTTAATTCGCTGTAACATTCTCTCCTATATATAGGAACATTCAATACAAGTCAACTACGGATCTTTCACTCACTTTTGGCATTTACTCGTATCACATTTAAAACATTCTTCTTGTTCTTCATTTATTAACTTTACCTTGATCATTATCTACTTCTTCTCAATTAATGTCCTGATCATTTGTTGAATTGATTATCTAAGACTTGACTGGTCTTTCCAGTCTCGACTTGAACATCCATTATCAAGCAGACATTGATCTCAAGCATTCACTCAAGGTTTGAGTTTTCAAACCTTGTCCCTGCGCATAGATCTTGTTCTCACAATTGGTATCAGAGCTCGAGTGGTTGTCCTTTGAATCCATAAGATCAAATTATAGTTGGTTTGAATTTACCTTGGTATTTCAACCATTTCTGTGTTAAGGATAAAAGTTCTTCTATATACCACTTAAGCTTAAAGATATCTTGACTTCAATGGCTGCTTCAAATCCTCAGCAAATGATTTCAATGCAAATCGCAAATAGCATGGGTGGCCCTACACGTGCCCCATTGCTAGTTGTGGAAGAATATGATCATTGGAAAGTTAGAATGGAAAGGTTTTTACTAGAAAAAGAGAAAGGTGAACAAATCTGGAGATCCGTCAAAGAAGGCCCTCATGTTCATGTAAGAACAGTTGTAAGAGATGCAGCTGCTCAGCTCATGCGAGAGGATGACGTTCGTCCAGCCCCTCTAACTGTTGATGATATTGAGAAGCTGCATGCTGATCAAGCTGCCTTCTCAGAAATGGTGTTTGGTGTTCCTCCATCACTCTTTGATCACATCAAGCTATGCAAATCAGCCAAAGAAATTTGGGACACTCTTCATGATCTGATCGAAGGTTCCGAAAATATAAAGGACAAGCGCCTCACCTCGGTTGTCAATGACTTTGACACCTTCACCACTACTCCAGGTGAATCTGTAGCCTCATCCTCCAACAGATATCGAATCGTTGTCAACAACATGACTGCTCATTGGATTGTTCGAACTCCTCTTGAGTACAATCTCAAGTTCATTAACAGCCTTGGTAAAGGATGGGGAAATGTAAAGTCCTGTCTTCAAAGCAATGGTTCTTTAAAAAAATTGAAACTCTATCAACTTTTTGATGAGCTTCAAGGACATGAATCAAACGTTGCTCAAACCATAAGGGAACTTTCCGGAGGACCACTTGCTCTCGTCAGTTCCTTTGAATCAACCATTCCGAACCCTCCTGCTCCGGAACCTTACAAACCCACTGTTCGATTAACTCAATCATCCTTAACTTCTTTACCCACACACATCTATCCTGACGATGATTCCGAAACCTTAGATTCCGAACTCCGTTTCCAACAAGAATTTGCCTTACTCTCAATGAAATACAAACGACCTTTCAATCCCTCTTACAAGCCATACCAAAACAGATTCAATGCTCCTCACCAAACCCATCCTCAACCATATTCTTCTCCGGAACCGAAACAGACCTCTTAAAATCCTCCTACATACAAGCCCAACCTCACTAAACCAAACTCAGCTCCAGAATCTTCTCAAAATTCCAAATCAGACAAACCAAAGATCTTGTGTCATAAATGTGGTCATGCAAACCACTTTGCCAAAGATTGTCTAGCTGATGCTCCACAAAAACCAAAAGTCAAAGATTCAGCTTATTATGTCCGAAGAGCACAAGAAATGTCTGAAAGTGAGAAGCCATTTGTTACTACCGTTTCAAAAGATGTCGAAGGATATTGGTCGTCCGGAGATGATGATGATTTAGTAACCGGAAGAAACATGTGTTTGATGGCAAGACAAACGGTTGAATGTGATGAAGGCTATTGGTCTTCTGGGTCCGAAGATAAAGATGATGTTGCTGAACCTCACTACTACTACATGGTCACTAACGATCCACCAGGTCGAAGCATTGTTCAGCAGGTAAAATCCATGATCTCTGATAATAATTTTGATTTGACTTTATGTGAACCTTATCTGACCCAGATCCAAACAGATATGAACACCATCTATAAAGCCTATGAGTCTGCCATAGAAGCCAGTGAGAAGAAGGACTGTGAACTAAGTCGTCTGAGATTATGTTTTGAGGAGAAGAAATTGAAAATCGAGTCTCTAGAGCATGAACTTGTAATGTCAAAAGATGAATGTATCATTTTGAAAGATAAATGTGAAATCACTTATTCTGAACGAAATATTTTGATTTATGATAACAAACGTCTCAATGCTAAAATAGATGCTTTGCATAACTCTGTAGACATGCTTGAAGCTAACATTCGGATGACTCATAATTTTCGTCATCCATGGTCCAAAGCTCCTGGTCTCGGAAGCGATTTTCCAAAACCAATTGTTAGTCCCCTGAAGGAATTTCAAAATTTGACATTCATGGGAGAAGTTCCGAACATCAAACATTCAGACACCCCTATTTCTCCCTTGTCACCCCTTCCGGAGACTAAAAGATCTTTTGAGTCCCTAATTCCTGAGTTCCAACCCATAGTTGTCAAATATCCTGATTCCACGCCTCTTCCACCTCCGATAAACCTGGACCTAAATCGGACCACGGAATATCATTATAGTCTTCCAAATTGTGTAGACTATGTTCCTAAAAGCAATCACGTAAACAACTGTGTGATTGAGGAAATTATTTCGGAAACAACTGAAGTCAATGACTCGGAATTTGTATGGGCATCTTTAGATGATAAAGTTGAAGTCTCAAGCAATGTGTCCTCTGACTCATGTGAATCGGACTCCGTAGTTCTTTCAAAAACCAAATTGGTTCCCATTACTCCTGAGTTTACAAATCCATCCAAAGGACAAACCTCTAGATGCTCTCCTCATCCTAAGAGAAAACCAATGTTGAATAGAAAAGATGTTGTAGATTCCAAGGTAGAAGCTAGAAATGCTTACAAAAAGGAAGTTAAGACTAGACAAAATTCCAGGTTCCTTGCTGACTCTAAACCAAATTCATCCCGGAATCCTCGTGTCTCCACTCATAGTCAAAATTCTTTTGTTCCCACAAGGATCCTAAAAAGACCTTCCGAACCTCTTGTTCGTCCAGAACCGATGGAAGTCCTTAACTCCAAATCACCTCAAGCTCATGTTAATGTCAATGTCAAAACCATCCGAAATACTTCACCGACACCTCGAAATGTTTCATCTGTCTTTATTGCAAAATCTGATGGCACAATTTTTAAACCGATAATTTCAAAAAAGAATGTGTCATCAAACAAATCCACTATTTCAAAATCTTCAAACAAAAATCTTGTGTGGAAAATCAAAACATCTGTTAACAAATCAACAATTCCGGAGGTAACAAAAATTGTCAATCCTTCGGATACCAAAGATCCGAAGAAGTCAGCTCCGGACCCACAAGTAGTTGAATATGACTACTTGATAGATGAAAAGACATTAGCATTCTATCTGTTTCCAAAGAATTCCAGTAATATCACCCAGAAAGACAAAGTTGTTCCCAAGTCATAATCTAAGTCCAAAGCCCATGCCTACGTCGCAAAGTCTAACTCGGAGCCTAAAAACTTCGTTGCTCACTAATTTTGCAGGCACTTTGTGCTTCGGAGCAAGAAACAATATGGTATATTGATAGTGCTTGCTCCATGCATATGACGGGGAAGAAGGACTTTCTGCGAGATTTAAAGCTTTCTCCAAATGCTGGTTACGTGACATATGGCAACAACTCCAATTCTCAAATTTGTGGTTATGGAACTCTCACCAATGGAAATTTCTCTATTTCACATGTTGCTTATGTAGCTGACTTGAAACATAATTTAATAAGTGTTGCTCAGCTCACTGACTCAAGTCGACGTGTGGAATTTTGCAAAAAGTATAGTTATGTGATGACTGAAGACCGAAAAGAATGTTTGATAAAGTCACTTCGCAACAAGAACATGTACGCGCTTGACATCAACATGATTATTGGCAAACCGCAACTATGCCTTCTCTCCAAAGCTGTTCCTGACATCAGTTGGTTATGGCACTGAAGGCTCGCACATCTGAACTTTCGGTACATGAATGATATTGTATCAGGTGAAATGGTAAGAGGTTTACCTTTTCTCAAGTTCGAAAATGATCATTTATGTGCTGCGTGTGAGTGTGGTAAGCAATCCAAGAAGGGTCATCCTGTTATCATAGAAAAGTCCATCTCGGATCCATTGGAACTTCTACACATTGATCTTTGTGGACCATCCACTGTAGAAAGTCTTCATCATAAGAAATACATTCTTGTGATTGTTGATGACTTTACAAAGTTCACCTGGGTTTTCTTCCTAAGGCTGAAATCCGAAACAGCCTCTGAGCTCATCAATTTTATCAAAGGAATAGAAGGTCTTATCAAACTCCCAGTCAGAAGAATCCGAAGTGATAATGGTTCGGAATTTGTTAATTCCACCATTGAGAAATTTCTCAAAGAAAAAGGAATCGATTAGAACTTCTCAGCTCCCTACACTCCACAACAAAATGGTGTAGTTGAAAGACATAATAGAACACTTGTTTAAGCCGCTCGATCAATGCTGAACTATGAAAACTTACCACTCTATCTTTGGGCTGAAGCTGTATCCACTGCTTGTTTCACTCAAAATCGAAGTATCATCAATCGACGTCTCAACATGACACCATACGAAGCAATGAATGGTCGAAAGCCAACAATCTCATTCCTACATGTCTTCGGATGCAGATGCTTCATCAAAAACAACCGTGATCAGCTTACAAAGTTCCAACCTAAAGCTGATGAAGCTATCTTTCTTGGGTACTCTTCCAAATCCAAGTCTTACAGAGTTCTCAACCGAAGAACTCGTGTTCTGGAAGAAAGTTTGATATTACCTTTGATGACAACTTTGTTCGGAATTCTGGCCCCACTCACGTCACAACTCACATCATGGAGTCTGATGCTCCTCCGCCAGGATGTCCGAACCCTCAAACCATTCTTGAGGTTGATTTTGAAACCCTCTTTGGCCCTTCCGAAACCGCTCTTGATTCGGAATCTCGATCAAGACCATCTCTAATTCCAATTCCTCCTTCGGAAGCCCCAGTTTCTCACAACCTCTCCGGTCCACTTCCGAGTCTGCCTCGATTTGATTCTGAACCGTTTCAACCTTCTCAGGTTGAGGGGGAGAATAATGCAAATCCCTCACTTGAATCAAATATGGATGGCTTCCAAGATGCAGCTGCCGATTTCGATGACTCTAATCCTCTCAACATTGATGAAAACGAAAATTTCTTTGAGTTCCCTTCTGTTGATGATGTCAACATCTCCGGTTCAGAAGTTCAGGGGGAGCATCATCCCAATATTCAAATCATTCAGGGGGAGCAAATCAATTCCACTATTGATGTAGGATCTTCGGCTGCACAAGAACTCCCTCGATTGCATGTTTGGACGAAGGATCATCCTCCGAACCAAGTGATAGGCAATCCGAATGTTGGTGTACAAACTCGCTCAGCTACCAACATCCAAAATGAATGTCATTTTTCAGCATTCATATCCATGGTTGAACCCAAATCCATCAAGGAAGCATTAGAGCATGCTGATTGGATTACAGCCATGCAAGAAGAGCTAGCAGAATTTGACCGAAATGAAGTCTGGACTCTCGTACCTCCTCCTCAACATTACCCCATTGTCGGTACAAGATGGGTATTTCGCAACAAGCTAGACGATGCAGGAGTTATCATCCGAAATAAGGCAAGATTGGTAGCTAAAGGTTTTACTCAAATTGAAGGTCTTGACTACGACGAGACATTTGCTCCTGTTGCACGACTTGAAGCTATCAGAATCTTTCTTGCTTATGCTGCCCACAAAGGCTTCAAAGTTTACCAAATGGATGTTAAGAGTGCTTTTCTTAATGGTGAACTTGACACTGAAGTATATCTTCAACAGCCCCCAGGATTTATTAATCTTTCCTTTCCAAATTACTGTTATAAACTCCGAAAGGCTGTCTACGGACTCAAACAAGCTCCTCGGGCTTGGTACGAGACTCTCACCGATTTTCTCAAACGCTCAGGTTTTCAAAGAGGTATTCTTGATCCCACTCTATTCCGAAGATAAAATGGAAAGCATCTCATTTTGGTACAAATTTACATGGACGACATCATTTTTGGATCTACGGATTCATCTATGGTTGCTGATTTTGCCAAACTTATGGTCAGTCGATTCCAAATGAGCATGAATCGAGAATTAAGCTTCTTTCTTGGCCTTCAAGTCAAACAGACTAACAAAGGTATTTTCATTCACCAAGAGAAGTATATTTCTGAACTTCTCAAGAAATACTCAATGGACACCTGTGCCTCCGCCAAGGTACCTATGGGCTTCAAACACAAAATCTTTGCCGACCCTTCGGGTGTTTCCGTTGATGAAAAGAAGTATCGTGGAATGATTGGATCCTTACTCTATCTCACTGCAAGTCGCTCGGACATTATGTTCTCAACATGTTTATGTGCCAGATTCCAAGTCAATCCGAAGATGTCTCATCCTTTGGCTATGAAACAAATATTCCAATACCTCAAAGGTACAAAGAGCCTCAGAATCTGGTATCCAGCAAATGAAAGTTTCCTTCTGCAAGCTTACTCTGATTCAAACTATGGTGGTCTTCAACTCGATATGAAAACTACATCATGAGGATGTCAATTCCTAGGTGGTCGATTAGTCAGCTGGTCATCCAAGAAACAGAACTGTATTGCTCTCTCCACAGCTGAAGCTGAATACATTGTTGCTGCCAGCTGTACCTCTCAAGTTCTCTGGATGAAATCTCAACTCTTGGATTATGGTTACCGATTTCAACGCATTCCTATCTACTGTGACTCTCAAGTGTCATTGCAACCTCTCACAATCAAATTCAACACTCCATGACGAAGCATATTGACATCCGGTACCATTTTATTAAAGATCATGTTCTAAATGGCAACATCGAACTTATTTTTGATCCATCTGATGATGAAATTGCTGATGTCTTCACTAAGGCATTAGACGAAACTAAATTTAATGGTTTTCTGAACAAAATGGGTATGATGATGCCGGATCCTCAATTCTTTCAGGAGACATGTTCTCTTTGATAGAAGTATTCAGAAGAAAAATATGCTCCGAACTCAATTATTTTTGCTTCGGAACTATTTTCTCTCTAAATACATAGGATCCTTTTACCTGTCTTTTTTACTAATTATCCCTTGAGTCTTTTAATCTGTACAGTTCATTCTCTTCATCACGACTATCAAGATCAACCATCATCCGAATCTCTATTTCAGAACTCTCTCCATAAAGGAATTCCGGTAAATCCACTCCGGAAAGGCGAATTTCAAAATGCTCCGGAATTTCAAAACTTGCTCCGGATTTTCAAAATTTGCTCCAGAATCTCAAATGTGCTCCGGAATTTCAAAATGCTCCGGAATTTCAAAATGCTCCGGAATTTCAAAATTTTGCTCCAGAATTTTCAAAAGTGCTCCGGAATTTTCATAAATGCTCCTGAATTCTCAAAATTTGCTCAGGAACCTCTTTTCTATCATATTTGTTCCGAAACATAACCTTTATCCTCCGGATCATGCACTGTCCGGAACAATTCATCCGGAATACCAAAAGGTAATAAGGCGAAACGGTTTTTCTCAACGGTTAATTTTTAGGAAGATCCTTATCCAGTCTTCCTCGATTTGCATGACACTATTGCACGCCCTCTAAACTAGAAAACGAATTGACGGTTACATTCTCCTCTTTTAGACCAATATCCTTGCCCTTTCATCTGACCTGTCTAATCTCAATTTCCCAACATTAAATGCGACCCGATGGATCTCAGATTCTCATCATTACCCTTTTTCGACCCGACCCATCTTTCCCTACCTATAAATACTTTTTCGCATTCACCTTTACCTCTTTACGCTCTCTTAACTCTTAAACGTCCAAGAACCCTCACTGTTCTTCGTGTTCTTCAAGCTACCTTCTTTGTTCATCAATGGAGTCTTCAAAGAACCCATCTCAATCTTCTCCACAACCCAAGAAATCCATCGCCAGGAAGAAATCATCCAAAGGATCGAAGGGGTCATCATCATCTGCCGATCAAGAACCCTTTCTTAGGGACACAACCCAACTGTTCTCATTAAACCCTGTTGACTACGATGAATCAATCAGAATAATGATTGAGTTCCTTGAACATCATCCTCTCTCCATTCCAGTTAACAAAATCCCTGATCTTCCACTTCCACTCTCTCATCTTCCTCGTGCATTCACTAGCATCAAACTTGAAGATGATGTTCTGTTAACCTCCATTATCGATGATCGCACCATTCCTGTCTACAAAGCAACCTTCCTCAAGGCGATTGGAATTACACCAAATCCTGCTGGTTTTGAAGTTGTCGAACCAACGGCTGAAGAGTTTCAGACGTTTCTGAATTTTATTGGGTACTCGCAAGACTATAGGGCAAAGGATTTCAAGAAGACAGTTGTTTCTGGCCTCTGGACCGTGCTTATGCATCTAATCATCCGTGGGCTATCGGGCAAGCGTGGAGGTACTAATACCCTGAGCAAAGATTGGCTGAATGTGGTATTCAGCATTTACTCCGGATGCAACAACGCTGTGGATCTTCCAGAAGTCTTGTGGCAAGACTTCTGCAAATTCGCCATTAAAAGGAAGCCGAACGAGATTTCGAGCCCTAGGTTTTGGGCTCTGACGATTGAACAGGTCTTCAAGGAACTCAACATACCCATTCCGTTAGCACCATTCCTCCGGAGGTATGTGTATCTTTTAAACTCGTTAAGGCTTATAGAATTCGGGACCAATCATCTTTTGGTCCGGTCAGACATCTTCCGGACAATATGTTGGTCCTCATTCGTTCCGACTCTCCCTTTTTGAAACAACACATTGAGACTTCGGTTGTGTTCGACCCAACACAACCTGCCCCGGTCTCAGTTGAGCCTACTCCGGAAGAGGCCATTCATGCTAAGTCCAGACCCAAAGTTAAGAAACCAGCCAAACGAAAGGCTTCTCCTACCAAGCCTAAGGCCAAAAAGAAATCCAAAGTCAGTGCCCCCTCTCAACAGGAGGGCACCCATGACATTCCGACTGATTCTGGCCGTCCGCACACCCCTCCTGCCCACTCATCTGAGGTACCCCTCAATGTTTCATCATCACAAGCACACACTCACGGGGTGTCTACACATATTCCACCCTCACCCTCCCAAAAGGGTGATGCCGGTGTTGAACAAAGTTCTTTGCAGCCCCCTAGAACACACCCACGTGTCAAATTTGATATTCTCATTATCTCTTCCACACGCACACACTCCGGAACCATTGTTCCGGAACCCAAGCATCCGGAAGGAGGAGAAGTCTCTCCAACTTTCGATGCCACAACTGGTCTGATACCCAGAAGGCGTACAGGATGACCAGGTTCTAATGATCCTTTGTGGGAAGATTATGTGAACAGGGCCGCATCTCGACGTCCGGATCTTTCTCGAGCTCAAGTGGAGTCAACTCTCATCTCCATGAGGAACAGGGCCATCCAAAGCAATTTGCCCTATGTCCCTCCAATTGACGATGACGCCATAAATGAACTCACTATGGAGCTACCCCCTATCACCATTCATTAAAGCATCTTCCACACTGATCCGGAAGCAGAAATATCTGAAGAAGTTATGTTGGAGGAAGAAGCAACAACCGTTCCGGATGCTCATTTCATGACCTACATTCACTATCAATCCAAAGCATCCGTATCCAAGTCTGCCTTTGACTTCGGATCCTCCTCCACTACCACTCCGGATGATGCTACCAAACCGGGTCCATCCTCTAATACGGACGCTCACCAACCTCCTCCGCAACACTCGGATTCTGATTCCGAATCCTCAGCTGGTGATCATGTTGATCTGTTTGCCCTTCTGGAGATCCGCAACAACGTTTCGGACACTATGAATAAAGTGTCAACTGTAGAAGCATCCGTAACAGAGCTGAATTCTAAACTGGATCAAAACGTCTCCGGACTTGATTCAAAACTTAATGCTATTCTTCAGTCTCTCTCCCAACAGTCCGGACCATCAGTGGCAGAGGGAGATGCCCAACTCGATCAGCTGATCTCCATCCGGCTGAAGCACACTGTTGAGCAACTTGACTCCAAGTATGATGCTCTTGTTGAAAACTATCTCAACACCATCTCCTCCACGCTCAAGGTTCATGACGATCTTGTGTCTGCCACCAACGATCTAATCAAGCAGACTCATGTTCGTCATGAGAAACAAATTCAAGGACTGGAGAAGGAGATCTAAAAGAAGGATGAGATGAACCTCATCATTTAACAAGTCCTCATCAAACTCCTGCACTCAACTTGTAAGATTGTTGATGTTCCGAACAGGAAGTTTGATGAGATGATTGTGATCCTCAGCAGCACATTCAAGCATCTCTCCGAACAAGGTCCCACTTCTGAAGCCTATGACACTCTTACTCTTCAACTCTCCACCGGTCTTCAAAAGGTGTTCTCCAAACTTGATGATATCAAGTAAGACTTGTCGCTTGCACCGGTCTCAAGGTTCTCCGATGCAAGAGGGGGAAAAGGCCCAAGTAGGAGATGACAACCAGCCTCAAAATTCACACTCAGGGATGAGGACCTCGATTCCAAAGAAGAAGATGTTCAATTTGTCTCCGGAATCCTGGGAATCACTGAAGGAAACGAAGGAGATGAAAATTATGAAATTTACATTCCGAATTAAGCTCCCAAAGGAATTCTTGGTCTTCAAGCTCCACAGCTGACTGCTCCGAAGGTGTTATCAGAGGAACAAAAGAGGATCTGGTCCGCTGTCTCCTGGCCATCCTCTCTTCCGGACGCCTTTGAAATGGCCGTCAAAATGGCTAAGGCAAAATCTTTCCTTAGAGCTCAAGCCTTTCGAGCCACTCCCTCTATGTTGTCTCCCACTCCCATTCCGGAACCAAAAAATAGCCCCAATTGATCAAGGCTCTCCTTTCCGGACCCCAGATGAAATTCTGGAAGAACCGCTTCCAACTCCTACTCCGGAATTCATCATTGTTGAAAATATGAAGATGGTGATTGATGAAATTCAGAAAGACAAAGGGAAGAAACCGATGACTTCCGAACATCAAGCCTTCCACTCCGGACCTCCTCTCAAACAGAAATATGGATGGTCTGAGGAGGAAATTCACAAGGCACTAGAGGACAGCATCCGGATTCAAGCTTTAAAAGAGCATCCCGATCCGATGCGTGGCATCTTTCCTCTGTGTCGAGAAGGCATCCTTTAAGCCAAGGAAATCATCCCAACTCTCTACTATGACCTTCCCTCAAATGATACTGATCAACTGGATCTTCCTCTATCTCCTTTCAGCAAATTCTACACGAAGTTTGCTCCGCTCCACCCAAACGACAATCCGGAAGTGATCATCCGGACAGAGCGTGAAAGGCTCAAAACCTTCTATGCAAAAAATGCTCAACCCTTCAAGGAAGTTTTGTCAAGAAAGAGGATCACCAAAGTTCATGGATTTGGAAGAAAAATTTTGGTAAAATTTGAGCTGAATTGTCCTCTGTTCCGTTTTCATCTCCTCCAGAACAAGCCAACTCCCCGGACCGTTACTGATGCAGATTTTCCCTCAATGAATCCGAACGATATCCTTACCCTAGCTGCTTACTTCAGAGAAAATCAAAAGGATGACATCAGTATGGGTGCCTATCACGCAACTCTCAGCTTTCTCAAAGACTATGTTGCTGAGTTCTGCCGCTGTGATTACGAACTTGCTCACCTCTACGGAACCGAACAATTCGTTGCTAAAATAGACTTTGTTATTCCGGAAGCTGAAATTCTTGCAGATGGTCTGATCGAAGAACTGGTTCTAGGGTTTGTCTACACCACCAGAAGAACAAACAAGAAGGACTTCTTCCGAGTCCTTGACAAACACCTGGTTCCTACCAAAGCTCTGCAGAAGTTCATATCCCGGGTGTCCAAGTCTGATGCTCAGGAACAGGTTAAGGCAAAGTTTGTAAGTCAACTGACTTGGTACATTGCAGTGCGTGAATGGTTGTTCCGAGCATACACCTTCATCAAGGAAGAAATGAACTAAGCTTGATGGATTGCTAAGTTCACTTAGGGGGAGATTGTTGGAACCTGAAAGTGAACCTCTAGCAATCCTAAGTACATATTCCGAAGTATGTTGGTTCCGAAGGAAGATGTGATCCGAAACCTGTCCGGAGCTAGAGAAAAGAAGAGTGAAGTATTTTGAAGAGGAACACATTCCGGAGCTGATCCTGAAGTCCGGAATGTATGCTGATCCGGACCAAACCTTCATCTCCGGAACATTACTTGTCCGGAATGAAGTCTTTATGTCTTTAGTGCATTTATTACTTTTGTCTTGTATGTGATGTAACGTTTCATAGGACTTACTCTAAAGTTGATTTAGGACAATCAGAATGTCAGACTTGTGTCTTTCGTCTGGTCCTATGTAAACACTTGGGTTAATTTGCTGTAACATTCTCTCCTATATATAGGAACATTCAATACAAGTCAACTACGAATCTTTCACTCACTTTTGGCATTTACTCTTATCACATTTAAAACATTCTTCTTGTTCTTCATTTATTAACTTTACCTTGATCATTATCTACTTGTTCTCAATTAATGTCCTGATCATTTGTTGAATTGATTATCTAAGACTTGACTGGTCTTTCTAGTCTCGACTTGAACATCCATTATCAAGCAGACATTGATCTCAAGCATTCACTCAAGGTTTGAGTTTTCAAACCTTGTCCCTGCGCATAGATCTTGTTCTCACAATCTCCCCAGGTCATCGCATCTAAAACTGCATCATCCCCAATGGCTCGTCCGACCTCCTCCCACCAATCACGTGCCCTGTCCTTCAAAAGACAGGATGCAAGTCGGACCTTGTCCCCCTCGGGACATCTACTGGTTCCGAATGCGTTGGCGACATCCGCCAACCACTTGGTACTCGCAATGGGGTCCCTAGCCCCATGGTAATCGGGAGCTCCACAAGCCCTGAACTCCATGAATGTCAGTGAGCGTGCCCCTAGCATGGGCGCCATCTCGATGCGGGATGCACCCAACCTCTCATCAAGTATCCCTAAGATGCCCTCCTTGACCGATCCAAAGATCACAGGAGTCTGGTGTAGAATGTTGCGTGTGATCTCAGACGAGATGAACTCTCTCTTTTGTTCATCCAGCTGCCCGGCCCCAGAGCCCAAGCCTGATTCCTCACCGGCGCCTGAACTGCTGCCTAGCCTAGTACTTAGTGTCACCATACTGAAAATACACCATAACAAACATCAGTATACTCATCATAATTCGAGGGATCTCACATACTACAAGTTTCCTGGATTCATCTCAGCCTTGCTTGGTTCGAGTATGGATCATCTGCTTTCAGTAGTACGGGCCCATACTACCTTCCACATATATCCGTACTTTCCTCAAGAACTGCCTTTACTCCACCAAGTCCCTTCTATTACTACTGCTGTTCTCACGCTAATCTCATCCTAGGCTTGCCCTAGGGTAATCACCAACCCACTCTCCGCTATCAGCTGTATAAGAAGTCCATGCTATCTCCCCCTAACTAGCTTGCAAATACTATTACTTATCACTAAGACTAGATAATTCTTCGAATGAGAGATCCTACCCTACAACGGTTGGACTCAAACAAGTGTTGCGAAATAGAGCTAGACCTAACCTCCTGAAACAATTTAATCCTTGCAATATGTAACTTAACATATTTGGTTACTAGTTAGAAAAAGATAACTAAGACTCCTAAAAGCATAAAGCAAGCAGCATTCGAGCATCGAGTAAACATAATTAAGCATATCCTAATCAGGCCATCATATCACTGACTAATCTGTACTAGCATGCAGTTCATAAAGGTGATACACATATAAATGGAACATAAGGCATCCTTCCTAGATCCTTAGTCCTACTCTAGCATGCAGTTCTCATAAACATATCATAACATAAAGTTGTTTGGGTAATTTGAGAGTGCTTACTTGAGCTCGGCTGATTGCATGCACCACACCCCTTTCTCTTTTCAAAGTTCTTTTCTCTCTTTTTAAAAAAAAACATTTTTCAAAATCCTTTCTATAAAATGATTTTCTTTTTGAGAATTTTTATACCAATCCTTAGTTTGAGTTCAGACACACCCGAGAGTGTGCCCGAATCCCTCAAACCAAGGCTCTGATACCAACTTGAAACAACCCAAAAATACGGTCCAAAATATTCTTTTTAAAATCATTTATGAAAACCATAATTAATCAACATCATAATAAAATCACACGTCATGTATTCCCAGAACATCATATCAATACTGTATCAAAACCATGTGTCAAAACATCAGAGTCTAAAACATACCTGGCTATAAACTGTGGTATGTGTCATGTGTCAAAACATCAGAGTCCAAAACTGAAAACTGTAAGCACGAAGCTTAGTGAGTCTCCCCAATCTACCACATACCATACACATAACATGCAAATAGGAGATACGGGCCCCGCCCACACTCCGCTGTCTAGGAGATTCGGGCCCCGCCCACACTCCGCTGTCTAAGAGATTCGGGCCCCGTCCACACTCTACTGTCTAGGAGATTCGGGCCCCGCCCACACTCTACTGTTTAGGAGATTCGGGCCCCGCCCACACTCCGCTACTAACATGCATATAAGTATCACACAGACAACAAGTATATATATTCCTATCAAGCAGTCACATATCTATACTCAAATAATACTATGAGATTCGGGCCCCGCCCACACTTGGGTTTTATGATATTCGGGCCCCGCCCACACTCAGCTACTAACATATCACATATACAGGCCGACCTTGGTGCCGTAGACCTATTCCTACTGAAGGAAACTCACCTCACAAAGCTGACTGTTGAAATCTCGAGTGAGGAATCTCTCACGGTAGCTCCCATGGCTCCCCGACTATTATTATCACAATACCACTTATTCAAAACCTGATAATCCTCCTTAAGGTAAAATGACCATTTTACCCCTGGTCAAAGTCAACATTATGGTTGGCCCAACTCGTCGAGTTGCTCTATCAACTTGTCGAGTCCTAGAACCTGAAATCATGATCTAATGCGTCGAGTCTCACCCCGACTCGTCGAGTTCCCAGGCTACTCATAGTCGCGATCTACCGAATCAACTCGTTGAGTCCCTTCACCGACTCGTCGAGTTCTACCTTAAGCTAAAACGGGAAAAAACAACTCAACTCGTCGAATCACCTTTATGGACTCGCCGAGTTCCTCTGTCTAATTGAGTCATCTCAATGGATTAAGCTCCTACCTTTCAGATCCAAACTCCAAACTTCATCTACACACTGGGAATACACTTTTAAGGGTAAAGTTTCTAACTTTACCCGCTATTAGTCCTTCTTAATGGGTTTAGCTGAAACCCTAACTCTCTAGAACATAGATATTGGTCCAAAAGCCATAATACTCTAAACGAAAGCACACTATAATGGATCAAGGCCTTGGACATCAATTGGACACGTAAAGTTCCTAGCTTTCCTTCCATGCTTGGCCTTTTAGGGCTAAAAAAGGCATAATAATGTTTTTAAGCTTGCGTGGGGCTTCCATTGTCATAAAGTTTGCACATTTATGCCATGGAACTCCTTCTAGATCCCAGTTTTGAAATGTAAGTCACTTGGGACGTCCAAATCGCAAACACCAAGGTTCTTGAACCAAAACCCTCATAAAAATGGAAGTAAGTAGATCTAATGAATGAATGATTAAGTTAGAGACTTGATTACCAAAAAGTGATGAGGATGGAAGGAAATCCCTTGGTCTACTATCTTCTCCTTGAACCTTCTAGCTCCTTCTTCTTCTTCTAGCAGAAACCAGGCGTTACAAACGGCTTACATCTCATTTATTAAAAAATATCGGATTTTCTAGAAACAAACACGATATCTTTTCACGGAAAGGCTTACTATTTTTTATATAAACTTTTATAAACTCACCAACTTAATTGTTGACACTTTTTCAAACAACTTGTATTCTAAGGAAATCAGTAAAACAGGTAATCAATAGCTTTTGAGGATGGGACGCTAAGGCGTCAAACAAATCTTTTGTCATCATGTTGTATTTGACTTTTGAAACATGTAACACTTACAATGATGTAACTTTTTCAATTATATATATGATGGTTATGTTTGCTTTCTTTACTATTACTCAATTGTTATGAGACAAGATATGAAAGCCATCCACCCCCAGACGTTTCCGCCATCCTGGTTTGGGGGTGTGACAGATTGGTATTAGAGCGTTGTTTATAGTGAACTAAGTATATCAAACCACATAAGATATACCAACTATAAATACAATGGGACTAAAACTCTCTAACGTAACATTTTCGTACAAGTATACTTTAAAATATTAGGATTATTTTTATAAAAGTATAAGTACATTCATACTTAATAGTTCAGTGTCATAACAGTAACAAAACAAAAAAGTATTTAGATAAGTTGAACACTGCGGTTAAGCCTAGACAGTTATGTAATCATATCTAGGGTAAATATAGCCTGATCAACTATATTTATTTGAGATTCGACCAACATGTGTTTGGGAATAGTCGTGGTGAACAACGAGTCTAGAACTTACCAACACTACATACCTAGAAACAGTAGAACATAACATAAAGTTAAAATACTATAGGAGTACTTTATGATACTATAGAACCACACACTTAGATTCTCTAGGTACCTCAATTCTCGCACAGACAACATGACCGGATTTCACCACGACAACCCCTACTACCCTACCGCAACAGCCAACGTATGCATAGAAGAGAAGATAACCGCCATAAGACGACAAATCCTTGTAGCTGAAACTAGAGCAATCATAATAGACACAAGGATTGAAGGAAGCCACTCGCGAGATGTGTGAGGTGGTAAGGGCACCTTGTGTATCATTTTGGTATATGATAGACTAAGTATAGTCTAGTGAGTTAGTGACTATACTACTCACACTACGTGGTAGACTTATTGCATCTTTCATCATAACTAGTAGTAGTAAATCAAGAAAGATATGCCCTCCCAAAACCCATGAAACCCAAACCAACTTAAGGTTTTGACATCTATGTGTTATTTTAATAACTTAACATTATACAATACCTACTACTACTCACTACCATAAGTACATCATGAGGATGTTGGTTGAAATATTGGAATCGCACAACAAAGCATGATATCTATATGTTTATATAAATATAGATGGGATACAACTAGTAATGACCATAGTCACTTACGAACTCATTTTATACCATACAACAAGAACCATGCCATCCCACGGAAGTAACCAGCACACCGGCGCAACACTCATTCTAAAAATGGACCTCGCCACATTCCAAGCCACGGTAGCAGCCGCTGCAGCAGTCGTCGTGACAGCCGCCATGACACAACTTAGCGCTAACAACATGAACGAAAATAAGAACGGTGCCGAAAATCTCAATTGTGGGGATAAGCAAGGACACCAACGAGTGTGATCCTGTAAGAACTCCCCAAATTATGAACCTAAGGAATCCCACGAAAATAAAGGAGTACTACCCAAGAAAAGAAAGTTCTGGAACAATAGAGAGGGTCATCTGACTCAAGGACCCGCCAAAAGACAACAAACAATGGCAGTCCATACCACCACTGTCCCTACTGCCACAGTGCCGACGAGACCATATGCTGGAAATTTGCCAAAATGAAACAAGTGCAACTTTCATCACCGTGGAGCCTGTCGGGTGATGCACTGCATGAATTGCAACAAAACTGGGCATACCGCTCGTTTCTGTAGGGTGCCAACTCAACAAACCACTCAAACCACCAATGCCAGAGTAAGCCGAACTTGCTACGGATGTGGGGAGTCAGGGCATTTCAAAAGGGAGTGCCCAAAGACTAGAAACAAAAACATCGGAGGCAACATAGGACCTCCAACAACAGGACATGAGGAAGCAACATGGAACCCCGCTGCGACTACCAGTACGTTCCTCCTCAACAATTCATATGCATGCATACTTTTCGGTAATGGTTCGGAGAAAAGTTTCTTGAACCATAAATTTAAGCACTACTTAAACAAAATCCCAAATCACTAATGACACGTTCACCATAGAAATGGCAAACGGGAAGGCAGAGAGCACTATTAATATACACGTAGGATGTACCCTCACTCAAAACAACTATTCTGTCCAAATTAACCAAATGACGGTCACAATAAAAAGCTTCGACGTCATCATTGGAATGGATTGATTAAGTCCTAACCATACCAATATCATGTTCTACGAAAACGCCGTTCGCCTTAACAAAAACACTTGTAATCTATAATGACGAACTCGACACAAAAATCCAAATCGCCTCTCGCTCCCGGAACTACCCACACGAGAGGTACCATGCCTTCCTAGCCTACACAGTAGATGAGAAAAAGGAAGCGTAAAACATCAAGGATGTTCCAGAAGTCCGTAAACTTCCCGAAGTATTCCCAGGAGACCTCCCGGGAATACCACTCGTACAACAAGTCAAGTTCAAGAATCGACCTAAAACGCAGTAGCTATGGAAAAAGTAGTTGTAGTTACCTTCTCACCCAAACTAATCACATCACTTATGTAGGAACTAAGGACCCATGCTGTTAATTTATCACTACTAGGTGCATACGTAAGGGTGGTATATAATTAAGATTCTACGGACTTAGGATGTGTGATTCCACCTTAAATCCTATTCCTTGTTTGGTTGTGGGCTTAGGGCAGAATCACTTATCCGACTGTCTTTCCAATCTTAATTATATACGACTTGTATACACAAACCAATGATAGATGAACCAGATATGAGTCATACCTCAAATCCCAAGACAAAACTGTTGGGGACTGCGGGTGGACACGCTACCATTTGAGTGATGAACCAAACCCATACACTTCCTATCGGTCAAAGCAACAGATGAAATAGAAAAGCTGACAGGAACGTATCACAAGGAGGCTGTGAGACTGCACAGTACACCGCTATCAATTATTACGGATAAGAGACAATCGATTCATCTCGCACTTTTGACAGTCATTACAGAAGTCTTTGAAAACCCAACTCATCTTGAGTATAGCTTACCATCCCTAAACAAAAAGTCAGAATGAGTGAAACATTCGACCATTAGAAGGTATGCTTCGTGTCTGTGCAATAGACTTTGGCAAAGCATGGAACGCTCACCTACCACTGGTTGAGTCCTCGTGCAAACAGTAACTACCCCCGGCAGCAATACCTCTCCGATTGAAGCATTGTACGGACACAAGCGCAGATCACCACTAAGTTGGAATGAAGATAAGAACTCCCAATAGGCTAAGAAGTCAAATGACCAAAAACACCCTCACCGACCCAGAGATCATAAAAGAGGTGACAGAGAAGATCATTTGAATCCGTGATCAAATAGAGACATTGCGGGATCGGCCCGTTGACTTACAAACCCCAACTACCGCAGGAACTCGGTAACATACACCTCATCTTCCACGTCCAATCTGAAACAGTATCTGTGCGACGAGACTCTAGTAATTCCACTCATTGAAGTCGAGGTAAATAAGAGTCTACACTCCGTAGAAGAACCAGCAGAAATCATGCTTAGGAGGATCAAGAGAACGAAACAAAGTCGTATACCAATAGTGAAGGTCCGCTGGAACGCCACGCGAGGAACCGAATTCACTTGGAAACAAGAAGACCAGGAGAAAAAAGAGTGCCCACATCTCTTCCCTAGCTTATGAGTAACCACCCTAAAACTAATTTCCGGACAAAATTCCCTCTAACGTGGGGATGATGTGACAACTGGAAAATTTTAGAGCAAACGTGGTCTAAACTTTAACCATGTACAAGTAAATTCGTAACGTAACTTTGATATAATGGAACTTTGAAAGCCAAAAGGGCATGTTTATATAAGTTGATATATAAATATATACTTTGAAAACCATGTGGTAAAGAAACTTTGGAAACCATATTCATAATAAACCTTTCAAAGTCAACAAGGCTAACTAATGGTAGTTATAAGTCATCAAAAATCAAATAAATAAGACATTAAGCATGGACTTTACACCCTACTTTAGGGATTTCGGTTTTGGGAATCTAGGAAACACTTTTGGACCGAAATTACCTCCTTTATGGATGCTAGAACCAAAATCACTTTCATTGAAGCACACCATGACCGAAAACAACAAGTTTAGGCCCATTAACGCCGAAATTTCCAATACTTGGACCGAAATCTCCTTCTTGTTTGATGCCAAGACCGAAATTAACTTTAGGAATGGTACACTAGGTGATTTCGGTCATATCATGGCCGAAATCACCCCCGTGTTGGCTGAAAACCCTTAAATATATAGGTAATATTGTCACTTGATTCACTGAGTTGTTTTCCCAAGAAGATAATTACACTTACCAAGGTAAGTGTCACCTCATCTTATCCTTCCCTTTATATATATATATATATATATATATATATATATATATATATATATAAACAATCCCAGGAAGCATTCTTCAAAGTTATTCTATAAGCTTTTGGTAAGCATTTCTATTATAGGCAAGTGTTATACAAACACAATTTCATGATAGTCCATTTTGATTCACACATTATTATGTGTTTAAACTATTAGGATACAACTAGCTTCACATATTCTAGACCCGAAGATCACCGTTTTTACCCCGTTATCTAATCGCGATCACAGTCGAGGTGAGTTCATACCCCTACATTTTTCAGGACTTTTTCTATGTTTTAGGGGGGGGGGATACAAGTAACACACAAGAAAATTTACGTTAAAACGCAAACAACTATATTTTTACATACAACGTTTTGATAATAACGTAAAGATATGAAAAACGGTTACAAAATACATTACATTATTCTTATAAATATATATATATATATATATATATATATATATATATATATTGAGTACAAAATGTTCATTTCATTAAAACTTTATAAATATAGTTTACGAAACTTTACCCCTTTGTAACCCGTTGAGCAAAGGGTAAAATTATATAAAGTGCATATATAATTGTTTTACGGAATTTTCTATATTATCCTTGAAAGAGGGGATAATTTCATATACAAACGTTTTCATTTCAAAAACAGATACACTCGTTGAATAAATTGGTGAGACATTGTCTTCATCGTACCTAACTGAGGTATGCACGAAAGTCTTGTATTATAACCGGAATCTCCGATACGAGAGCGTGATACTTGTGTATAGATCGATACAGGACTGATGATCCCACACCTTGACTGCTAGCTACAGTCATACCGGCAAGTTATGAGTGACAAATGTCATAAATAATTCGGTGCCTGAAGAGCGACGAGGCAGGCACTGCATCTTAAAAGCACGATTCTGAAAACTTACATGAGGAAACGACGATACGTTTAGTTTACACGAAAACACATTCCTTCAAACGGTTTTATAAACGAATAAAACTACATATTACTACTTTAAGTATGGAAAACAGTAGTAGATTTCGGTCTTGGAACCTTTAAGACTACAACTCATTTCTACGGAAAATATTGGATTTTCTGGAATAAACACTATCATTTTACAAGTGAACGGCTTACATCTCATTTATTATAAAATATCGGATTTTCTGGAAACAAACATGATTTCTTTTCACGGAAAGGCTTACCATTTTTCATATAAACTCATATGAACTCACCAACTTAATTGTTGACACTTTTTTAAACAACTTGTATTCTCAGGAAATCAGTAAAACAGATAATCAACAACTTTTGAGAATGGGACGCTAAGGCGTCAAACAAATCTTTTGTCATCATATTGTAATTGACTTTTGAAACATGTAACACTTACAATGATGTAACTTTTTCAATTATATATATGATGGTTATGTTTTCTTTCTTTACTATTACTCAATTGTTATGATACAATACATGAAAGTCATCTACCCCTGGACGTTTCTGTCATCCTGGTTTGGGGGTGTGATATGATGACTCTTCGGCCACTGCCCAAAAGAAACGTGACCGGAGAGCAGCCAAGTATGGGGATGAAATTTGGAAGGAACATGGGTTTGACACTACTTTCAACGAAACCCTGATCAATTCATGGGTAAACCAAACCTGAAGACTTTTTGATGCTGATTACACTCCTCACATCACCTACGCAGAACCACCATCAGATGGCTACTGGGACATACCTATCTCAGCAAATTCCAAGTTTTTCAGTCTCTTGACCTTAGTATCGCTAATGAAAGAAGATTTCCCATGGAGTTCGAACGATTGAAACTCTTTCATGTAAAGCATGGTTTCAAGTTTGAGAATATCTGGTCCAATGATAGACCAGACGGGGTGAAGAAGTACAAAGTTAGAAAATTCATGAAAGTTGAATTTTTTTCCAGTACACCCTGACCATACGAGGAAGTGAATATATCAGATCTCAAGTTGATTTTATGTGCATGAACCCCGAAGAAGTTTTCTTGATAGCTCAAGTCTTTCAACTTAAGGCTGAAAAATATCAAAAAATGAAAGTAGCATATGAAAGGACATTTGAATTCTTAAAGACTTTAGTTTGTGACTTTGGAAAAATTGATGCTGAAATACATCCAGTCCTTGCCAACAAATTTGATTTTCCTCTCTTCGAACCTGTGCCAAACTTCACTGAAGGATTCCAAGATATGCCCCTTGGTGCAATAAGCAACCCTGAGCTAGGGGTTGTTTACAAAAGGACTCAAGATGGTCCCAAATACTCCATTCCTATAACTGCAATCCATCGACTAACAAAAAGGCAACTAGATATCACTTTGGCTTCAGTGCAAAGATCAAAGCACACAATTGATGAAGTCAAGTTCGAGATTTCAAGAAGAATCCAATGGCTGTTTGAAGTGAGAAAGTTTTGGTGGATTATCATCAGGTTCCTTATATTGAACAAATGGAGAAACTAGCTGAGAGGCCTCTTTGGGGGAAGTTGTTGAAACAAAGAGGGACCCTCTTCAGTTAAGGAACCGCAAACCTATTGTCTTGATGATACCATAGAGAAGATCCTACTGGAGAATGATTTTATCTTTTGTGAGCCGCAGAACTGAAGACGTACCACATAGATGAACGATACATGAAGATTGTTTAAGTTGATTTTCTAACATTGTTTGTTTACATTGTAATATCCGGTGAACCTTTCAAGGTCACCGTAGCCAGTAGTTTAATATTAGTTTGCTCTTCATTGTAACGTTTGGGTCTCTATAAATAGAGCATCCCTCTTCATGTTTTACAACCACTTCCAGAACTTTTATTGAAATACAAGATCGTTCATCTCTATATCTATTATCTAAACTGATAAACCGAGTTCCTCTTCACTTTAGTTGATCATACTTACTAACTTGTGTTTGCATGCAAACCTTGTTAGGAATCAACTTGGTGTCTACTTGATATAACTTGTTGCTATTTTTCCTTTATATTTCCGCAATCTAACTCTCATAACTTATTATTGTTGAGCTAACAAGATCCTTCAAGATTAACTTATTATTCCGCAACTTATCATCTTGTAGTAATGTTTGTTCAAGTTTCTCTCTCAACATATCCAACCTGAACCCAACTACATACCCTAAAAAAACCAATTCTTATATTTATGTGAGTATAAAAAGCCAAAGACCATAGTCAAAGTCAAACTTAACTCACATCTTGTAGTCCCCTGATTCAACACATTTCCCAAAGAAAGAATTGCTTGAATAACTCTCTTCAATGTAGCACAACCCTTAGTCTGATACAAAGTTACAAAAACCATCAACATTAATTAGATATAAATTTCAAGAAAATGTAAAATAGCTACAAGATTAGTAATAAACCAGGGAGATAACTATAAATTATCATAACTTGCCTTTTCTACTTCAAGATTCATAATTTTTAGGTTCTTCCTAAGATCATAATAAACACACAATTTAATTTACAGTTAGGCCTAATTAAGTCATTTTAGTTATCTTTATTTTTTTTCATAGGAACCAAACTGTTACCGACTTTCAGTCTTTGCATTTCACCATCTTTTGACTAACTTGTGAGGTAACAAAAAGGAAATAAATGGTCACTTTTTATCATAATGTTCAGGTTCTTTCTAAGATCAAAAGAAGGAAGCTATAAATTTTCCATTTTCTACAACAAAATTAACAACATTTATATCCCATGTATTACGTATACTAACAACAAATAACTATAATAACAAATAAATGGTCACATTTGATCATTTTGGTTTCATGCATCCAAATAAATTGTTAGATTTCTAGCTTTTCTCACAAATTCACTGTACCAACAAACACAAAAATGAAAAAAAAAACTTTAAAAAATTTTGACTAAAAAATTTGTTGTTGCTTTGACACATTTGTAACACATACCTGAAAGGTTAATCACCAATTTGTTTCAACTCACCTTTTGACTCTTTATACTTTAAATGAGCATAAGAATTATCGAAAGTTCCAATTCTAAACAAATTTGCCAAGGGTAAAAATGTCAGAATATAGTGGTGAAAAGGGTAAATCTGCTGGTTGGGGTAATCGGAGATTGTTTCCTTGTGGTGAAAAGGGAAAAATATGGATATCTGGCATACCTGACACAAGTTCAACTAACCATGGACGTACCCGCTTCACATTTTGCAAGAGATCCGGTTCATCTCAATTAACTTGTGTTAAGGGTAGAATTCTCAGAATATAGTAAAGACATATAATAGAATTATATATATATATATATATATATATATATATATATATATATGGTACCTATGGAAGTCACCATGGAGAATTAGGCTAGTGAAAATGGTCAACAACATCAATATAAGATATAGTTCCCATGAACCAACTTATACATGCTGAATCCTCTGTTTCAAATAGCTAAATTGGGGTTAAATTTGGATAAATTGGTAAAAGAAAGATGCAAATGAGTTCTCTTAAATATGAAATTAAGGTTAAATTTGGAACCACTTCTGAGTTATGAGGGCTACGGTTCCCAAGTAGAAGTATAAGATAATGAAATCAACAATAATCTTGTAAACTAAGTATATAATGTATTTTTTTACCTCAAGAATAGCATCAAAACACAAGACTTCGATTAAAACTTATATTCGAAAATTTTGTAGCTAATTTGGTTTCACTTTGGAGCTATGTGAGATTTTCTTGCGATTTGATGGCTCAAAATCAACAAATAGAGGGAAAAACCTGAAGTTACGCACATTGGGAAAAGAGAAGAAACAAAACATACCTTACTTGGACGTAGGGCTTGTAAATTTGAGCAGTCGTCACAGCCCCAACGAGGTCAGGTGAGCCCGAGGTCGTCTGTGAGGAGAAGTGAGATTGAGGTAGCCGGAGGAGAAGTGAAATTGAGGTAGCCGGAGGAGAAGTGAGGTTGAGGTTGCCGACAAGGAGAGGAAAGGCGAGATCGCTGAACGGATTACAGAGAGCATGAGTGTTTTGAATGTTCTCCAAAAAAAAGCCCTAGAATTAATGGTCCCTACAATTTTTTGATAAGATACTATGCGCGTTTGAGTAATTATAAAACAACATTTGTAGAGGACACGCGTTTTAGATAAGTGCCCTCCGTGTTTTTTATTTTTTCATTAGACACTAATTTTAGGGCACGCATAAATGCGTGTCCTTTATCCTCCAAATGTTTGAAAGCTGACATTATTTTTAGGCTACACAAAATACGTATCCTAAATCAGTGTGTGTCATTGTTCGCGTGTCATTAAAGGGTTGTTTTCTAGTAGTGATTTACTTTATTATTCTATTAAGAGATCTAGTCTCACAAATAGAAGTTAATCATTTTAGAATATGATTATTATCTTTTTGAAAAACGATCAAGTAAATAATCAAACACTTAAATATAATAACCGAAACATATATATTTAGACATGCTAAATTTAAAACATACACTGTTCCAAAACAAACATTGTTTTATATCACAAGTAATTTACGTTCTATGCATAAATAACAAACTAAACTCTGAGAGTGTAGTACCAATTTGCCTGTGCTCAACTGGTTACTCTTTTTGTAAATATCTGTATGCAAGTGACAAATATTAGATTAACATTTAAGTACTAAGTACTTGAGTGTTAAAGAAAAGGTATAAGTTTTATCTAGTAATTACCTGAAGTACTAGTCTCTTCCAGACTTTCTTTTAAGATAAGAGGAGTAGTTCCTCTTCCAGTGTCCATTTTCTCCACAAAAGAAACAAGATCCTTCCGTGTGGGCCTTCTTGGACTTCTTGGGCTTAAAGGTGTTCAATCCATAAAACATGGGCTTGTTAGATCAAACAAAAGTTACTCCTTTCATCCTTGCATTATTCTATTGTTTCAAAAAGTTTAAAACAAATATCACTGTATTTTTTGGAATATTGCTTAACCTGTTATATCAGTAGATATATATCTAAATTATCTAAGACTTCCTGGAAGTAAGGCATAACTATTCCTAATGTGATGTTAGAAGCATCTTGAACATCACAGTGATGCCTTTACTTGGTATCAAGTTTAGCTCTATTGCTCAAAGAAAGTTGTTTAGACTAGGACCTTTAAGTGTATACAATTTCACATCTCTCACGAGATTGTCTCTCAATACATGAACTCATTCATTAAATTTGTATCTATTGAATCTTATTGTTTAATTAAGCCATTAAATAATTTGATAATTCATGGTTATGAGAGTGGATTATATATATATATATATATATATATATATATATATATACAAAATTTTAACAAATTTCATTTAGTATTTTCAGTATTTAATCTTTAATAATTAATACCCTTTTAGTTTCCAAAAACATTAATTATCAAAGTCTAGGATCAAAGTTACAAAACAAATAAATGGTTAGGTGACATTTATCCCATTCATTGGAATCCAACCGGATAGATATCGATTATCACTTATATTCTACTATATAATTTCCAGATTTATGGGGTCGCTAATAACAAATTTAATTTGACCTAATTGATTCCATCTATGCCTCATATCTCTCTTGCTTATCTGACCTTTATCACAAAATATTTTCGATCAAATCATCCAATTCGAAAAACTTGTGTAATCGGCCTCAAACTTGGTTATAGAAATCTTGAATACACTCCGTCCATTAAAATATAACACAAAAAGGTTAGGTGACATTTATCCCACTAGTGCATACAAGAGATGTGCGAGTGTTCCTAAAAAAGGATTGCATAGATTTATGGTTTGTAATGGGTCTTTGATTTTTTTATAATTCTAGTTTTAGAAAACATATTATATAATGGTTATTGCATGCATCCAATAAACCATAATAGACTTAAAAAAAAATTATTTTATGTAAAATCACATTTTAACAATGTTCTTTTACAAAATCTGGTTTTATAAAGTTGATGCGATCAAATTTTTATAGCTAGTATTAAGTTCGACGTTTGAGCGATTTAGAGCATTTGTAAACTTTTTAATAGAACTTTCTTTTATAAAATAAGTTTTGGAGTTTGATAAGTTTATAAATATCTATTTTAAACTTATATAATATTAATCCCGAAATTTTACCGGTTTCTAGTTTTAATAAATAAAGCGTGTTTTATTTCAAAACTATTTTACCGTCTTTTGTTAAAAGGAAAATTTCACTAAAACCAAACTCGTCTATCATATTTGTTTATGTTCAAATATTATTTTTCATTTAAAAAACTAATTTATCAGTCATAACATAGTAATAACAACATAAAAATTAAACAACACAAACATGTTAAAAACATATGTGCATAAACCAACAAACTATTGATATTTTGTGAGCCATCACAAAATGTCATGTCCATTCCTAAAGGGAAATTTAAGGGGACCAAAAATATTCTAGTAATGTTGTTGTAGAAGCCTCCACTTGAAAAAACACTCATTGTTTGCAAAAAGGTGAAAATCTTCTTGAAAGTCATAATTCAGCAACATCAAACACTTTCAGGAAGTGTTCCAGAAAGCGTCGCAAAAACTCCAACAGCCTTTAAGGGAACTGCCAACAATGATAGCTTTAGCGAAAGTTTCAAGAAGTGTCACAATTTTCCCTGCACACTCATTAGTTGGGAAAATTCACTTTTGGTCTTCAAACAACGGCTTCATGTTCATTTCTTGTTACATTTTTGTACAAATAAATTATTTTAAAAAACTAATCTATTACTTACAAAAATAAAGAAAGAAAACTAATCTATTTAGTAATTACATACCATATGAATAAATAAATATTACAACCATTTTTCCACAAATCAACATAAACAACAACAAAAAGGTCGTTGGCTAGTTTATGCACATCGTACCTATTTATATATACTCAAAATTATATAAAACAACTATTTATTTTTCTAAGACAACTTTTATGACTAAAAATTTGCATGTAAACTTCTAGTCATAACAATAACAATTATAAACATTTTAAAAGTTGTCATAAAAAATATGTATGCCCTTTTTTCTTACAAATATAAAACCATCAATGTTTTCCAAAAACAAAGATTTCATCAACTTAATACAAAATCTAATTAATATTGCAAAAATGGCTTTGATACCAATGTTTGGTTTTTTATTCAAAAATAGTATCATATACACAAATATAGCAACAGAAGACTTATATTTTGAAAAAAATAAAACTAGTTTTATTCCCACCAAAAGATCATTTTGCAAGACATAGAAAAATTGAAACGTCTACAGAAAGGAAATCAAAACAACCTGTAAAGACTTTGGTTCCTTTTGGCAATGAGGAAGTTGATGAGGATGAGTTTAAGCTCCAAGGAAGAAGCTCTCTAAAAGTATCCACCAACATTTAGCCAACTTGATAAGATGCTAGTCTTCATTTTGTAATAAAAGAATCTCGTAAGCCTTTAAGAACAAACAAGGCTTTTATTCTAAAAGAGAGTTTCAAGTAAAATATCAAAATTATTTTTACTTTGATCTTAACACATTAAGAGACAAAACAAGAGATAATATAGAGAAGGAAAGGAAGAAATTTCATGGTTTTTGGTTTGTCAAAGAAGGGAGAAAACAAGTTCTTTTAAGTCCTTACTTTAAGCCTTTATCATAAGGGTATGAGCACTTAAGACCCATGCTTTATCAAATCAACTATACATGCTTTCTAAGCGCATGGTGTGTTGAATAAATTAATCAAAAGCAAGTCTTCTTTCTTCTTTATGGTCTCCTTGAATATTTTATAAAAAGAAGAAGCTAGTTTTTATATAAAAACTCTTCTAATTTTTATAACTTATAAAACATATAAATCTATATAAGATAAAGAACCCTTTTAGTCCAAAAAGATGTACATGACATAAAAATCATATATTATCATATATTTTGATATATTTTGACCCTTAACATTCAAAATTAATATTTCCATGAAATAAATAATTAAAAATTTATTACAAGATGTATATTTATTTATCAAGAATAAAATTATTATAAATAATATATTTACATCAAGTTATTGTTAGTGTGACCATTTAGGATCATATATTATCTAGCAATATCATACTATAATGACTCTTGGGAATATAGATCTTTCACATATTATATGATTAATATATTAATCGGAAATAGTACTAACTAATTATGAATTAATCAGAATTAATTCAGATTTAATTCTAGGTTAATTAGAATTAATTAAAGGTGCAAGGACTTAAGCTGTAATTATTGAAGAGTTGGAAAAGGAAGGGTTCCAGAACCTTCATTTATGGGACGGTTTTGAGGAGACTCAATTAGGATTTATGGAAGCCTCCTGAAGAAAAGGAAACTGGATCACAACCCGTATTTGAAATATTATTATTAAATTCAAGATTAGGGTTTCCGGGATTTTCCTGTCAGTTATAAATAGGACCCCTTGGATGCTTATCTTTGTACACCTCATATTTACCAAAAGGATAGTTGAAATTCTCTCCTCTCATCCTCTATCCTCTTGAATTCTATTTACTAGGGTTTGGGTACAAACCATTAGAGGCACTAAGCTTTTTGTGCTAGCTTCTCAAGCTCTACAAATGAAGGATTGAAGTGATTTGTTTTCTATAACAAATGTAAGGTATATAACCCTAATTCCTTGTTTTTGAATTTTCTGGGGATAATATTAGTTTGTGTTATTCTTGCATGTTTCCATCGAAGTGTTGAGATATAGATCCGTATAGGTTGCATGTGTCCTTCTTAATTGTTAAGTGATTTTCTGGATTGCACATCAACTTATAATCTATAAATTCCATCAGTGGTATCAGAGCTATCTGGTTGTCTAACATTGAAAGTAAATGAGTTGAATCGATCCAAACATTTTTCGAAAATCTGTTCTCATGACGTGACATAGCCTCTGTCACGACGTGAGTTCAACTCAAAACTAGAATTTCGGGATTTTCAACATTATCTGATTTGTGTAGTTATTTTTGATAATTATCTGATTTGAAATCTGCCAAAATCCGATTTTTGCATGCCTTAGGTAATTAAAAAAAACCCTAAATATTAGGAGATATCCTTTAATAAGATAATATTTAATTATAACATTAATTAAAATTATCCTTATCGATTTAATAATTAATTTAATTATAAGATTAATTAAAAATATAATTAAAAATCCATGATAGGTTTAAATTGATTAATTAATTATATAATTAACTTATACAATTAGCATTTAAACCTTGTGTTTTAAAATACATTGTATATATTATTAAATGTTTAATTACTATATATATAATAAAAGTCATTCGAATCTCTAGTATACCTCATTTACGAAGCCATGCGATAAAGGGGGAGGGGGGTATAAAAAAACGACCTATATAATGACTGTTGAATGAGTGTCCTTTTCACCCACTACTCCCTTGTATGGTGGATGGTCATTAGTCGAACGGATTTTATAGGACATAATCTCACTAAAAGTATAATGATATAAAGTACTAGAACCTTCCTTAAAATCCCACTCTAGTTACTTTAGGAAAAATATGAAATTTATCCTAATCCATGAAAAAACATATCATTTTTTATAAGTCGTTACTGGAGCGTGCATGGCTAACTGGCACACTAATTTGGGACTATAAAATTCAGATAATGGAACAACTAGAAAATTATCATTATTATTGGAGCGTATGTGGTTTATTTGTTTGTCAATTTGAGATGATAAATGACATCGAGGTTGTCAAGCGGATTTGCATGGTTATTCACATCTTGTTTCTGATCCTCGGTTTCCCAGTCATAAATTGAAGAGCATAATCTGAGATTACACATGCCATTGATATGATTCAAGGAATCTCAAACGATCTAGGAATTTCATATTATATTAAACTTGAATTAGATTATGGCATCCCTCTTCTTAATTATGAATTGTATTTGGATCCTAGCTTTGAATATTAATTTGGGTTAAAATATTAAGGACTTATATCAACTAACTAAAATTATCTCTCTTGTTATAGATGTATAGAAACGGTGATGCTCCTGCTGTCAAACCTCCACTCAAAACTACAATTTCACTATTTTGTCTCTTTTCTGAAAAGAGAAGCTGATAGGTCCAAACTACATTAACTGGATGCGAAATCAGAAGATGACTCTGCGCTACAAGAACAAACATCATGTTCTCGAGAAACCTCTTCTTTAATTCGATGGAACGACTGCTACTCTTGAGGAAATCACTTTCTATAACAAACAACATGACGACGCCACTAAGGTTGCTTGCATCATGGTTGCTACCATGGTGCCAGAGCTGCAAAAGTTAGATGAGGACTAGTAGCCAAACGAGATGTGCTTGGATATTATTGAAAAGTTTCACAAGAAATCGAGACAAGAATGTTATGAAGTGTTCAAGTATCTTTTGGTGTGCAAATTAAAAGAAGGAGATTCTGTTTACGCTCATGTGCAAAGAATGCAGGGATATGTGGAGCGATTAGAAAAGCTCAAGGTTGTAAAAATCGTTCGTCGTTGGCTAGTCGGTGGACTGGGGTTAAGGAATTAATCGGCTAGACGGAGATTAATCAGGGGATTAATCGAGGACCATTAATTGCTGATTTCTTGAATTTTAAAAATTTAAATATGACTAATACCATATAAAAGTTAATAAATATCACTAATATCACAACAAAATAGGTTAATATTATTAATACAACACTAATCATACCTCAACTACTTTCTATTAAGATATAACTTTTTCAAAGTGTTAAAATTTCATCGGGTTGTACTACTTTACTCATTTTGTATTCAGGGATTAATCGTTAGGCGACCTATAATCGGTCGAGTAGCGCCTAGGGATTAATCGGAGATTAATCGGGACATAATCAGGATTTTTACAACACTGGAAAAGCTCAATGCATGGTCCTTATTTCCTTACCTCCTAGTTATGATCAGTTCATTCTGACTTATCATTTGAACAACACGGAGACAAAATTGATCCAACTCCACAACTTGTTGCAGAAGTTTGAAACAGAAATGGAGAAAAATCATGTCCCTTCTGCAACAAGTGCTCCTATCCTAGCTATTGGTCAAAACAAAGGAAAGAAGACGAAGGTTTCCTCCCAATCAAACTGGAAGGGTAAGGCCCATGCTGGAGCATCTGGCAGTGAGTCAAAGGCGAAGCCTACCTTTGATTTTTCAACTGTTAGTGATCCAAAGGAAGCCACTTTCTTTCATTGTGGCGAAAAATGGCATTGGAGAAGAAGTTGCTCAAAGTACCTTCAAGAGTTGAAAGAGGGGAAGATCAAGCCATCTGGCTCCACATCAGTTACATACAATATTCAAATTAATATCACACAACTTTCTCATTCTTGGGTTCATGATACGAGATGTGATTTTCACATTTGTTTTGATATGAAGGGGCTAAGAGAAAAGTGAGAAAGTGGAGCATGGAAGGCTGAACCTGATCATGAGGAATATGCCTTCTTCACCTGTTAACAAGATTCAGGCATATGGACTTGTGCTTGATAGTGGGATTAGTGTTGATTTGATTAATTGTTGTTATTCGTTAGAAATGACAAGAGACTTTATTTCATTTCATGCATTGTTTAGACAAGGTTTTCAATATTCATTTTATAATGGCAATGGTTCAATTATGGTTTACAGAAATGGTGTTTTTATATTTAAATCTTTACCTTGTAATGGTGTGTATGAAACGATGATATGTATAACGCCCACATTTCCTGCTAGATTAGGGAATAGTATGTAATCACTTTTTGTCAACCATTGTGATCTTTATATGAAAAGAAAGAAATATTCATATATATATATATATATATATATATATATATATATATATATATATATATATATATATATATATATATATATGCTTACACGTTTTATAGGATATTATGTGTAAATTCTATGAATACTTAATAATAAAATAAATAATTTAAAATACACGTTAGGTTATTTGGCACAAGTAATCTTAACTTAGTTATAGTATACGTTATAAGGATTTTGGAGATATAAGGAACGTTCAAATCCGACTTCATATGAAGAAGTTATGCTTATTTGAAATTTCGCGATTAAACCAGCATGGCTCTACGTATCATAAAAAGTATATCATTAATAGGAGTTCAATGATATAAAGTCTGTCAAAACGGACACATGATGAGAGAGTTATGCTTTTTATACGGGATCTAACAATATAAGCTTGTGTGGAAAATATAAAATCAAAATTGGTCGAAACAGTCTAAACAAAAGTTGTAGATCTCGTTGAGGTATATTTCGGGGATATAAAGAACATCAAAAACGGAGTTCTTATGAACAAGTTACGCAATTTTGAAAATATGAAAAATGGTACGCGTGCGCGTTAGGAGCGCGGTGCGCCAGACAACACCACACAACCCCAACCACTTTTCATGACGTTTTAGGCCAACATTTCACCACGTCACTATGTACCGAACAAAAGCGCGGTGTTTCACCATGGTGCATGACACACATCTTAAGAAATCAACCTATAAATACCAACTCATTCCTTCATCCCTCCTCACACCATTTTACCGATTTCTCCTAGAAACTTTCGTTATTAGCCTATTTTTCCCTCGTTTCTATTATGTGGGAAAGTGTTGCGATGCCCCAGAGTACTCATCTGAGTAGTAGCCTTCGAGTAGCAGATCCCGAGTCAGTATTTTTCCCGATTAGTTGTACTCTGTAACTGAGCTACACTTACTCTGCCTTTGTGTAATTTGTAATCATAGTTATAAGTCATTACTACAAACTTATAAGTAAGATTTATCGATGAGTCCAATTCCTTATACTGCTTGATCTACTTACGAGAGTGATGTCTAGGATGAATTTAGTGAGGTGTTTAAAGTAGGATTTCCAAACAGTATACTCTGTATACCAAACGGACACTACCTCCGATATGATCCTACCTGGTTATTCCTTATTCATATATTGAAGTAGATTTTGGGATTAATGAGGAATCTAAACCCATAAGAGAATAGTTCCATGAAGTATATACTAAGACTTAGTGTTATGTACATCTAGGTCTTTTGGAAAAGGTGTAAGGCGAAGCTCTATCCGATTCACCAATCACCAGACACTTTTGTCAGGTGAGTGAGTAGTTCTATCAAGTTCATAACTAAAATAAAAGTATTATTTATACGAGACATTAAATGCTTGCATGTATTATCTATGCTATATGCAATTTGTATAATTAGGATAATACTATTGAATTATAAACCGTATCAGAAATCGATTCCCTTTAAATATAAGTCTTTCCCTAGGTTAAGAATAAGACTTTTAAAGACTACTTAGTTGAGATTAGGCTGGATATCGATTAGGTCTCATGACTGGGGTAAGGTGTCTGAGATCAGAGCGAAGTGTTTCTCCTCTTTCTTGGATGACCAGAAATGGTGGATCCAGATCAGACAAGTGGCAAGTATATATGGGTCATCGACCAGAGTAGATGACAACACTTGACTATTCTAGAAGGTCTAGTGAATTACGTTGCTAATCGAACATCACTTGATATGGTATGGATGAGAGGCATAATCGAACCTTACTTGATATGTTTCGTTCGATGTTGAGTTGAGCTTCTATTCCAATATCTTTCTCGGGGTATGCATTAAAGAGAACTGCATATATCCTAAATATTGTTCCCACTAAGAAGGTTGCCAAAACACCTGATAAGATGTGGCCAAGGAAAGTACCCTTGCTCGCACATATCAAGGTCTGGGGTTGTGAAACTCTCATAAGAAGAGAAACTCATGACAAACTTGAGCCCAGAGCCGAGAAGTGTAATTTCATTGGATACCTAAAACAGTCCTTTGGATACTTGTTCTACAGACTAACTGAGAATGTGGTTTTGTTGCTCGAAGAGGAGTATATCTTGTGTAACATCCATAAAAATCGTACCAAATTTAAACTTTTTTAAAAATATTCCAAAACCATTGATTATTACAAAACTTGTTTTCAAAATAGTTTAGTGTAAAATATCCCGGAATCAATTCATAAACAACATGAGGTTTACGATCATGCCTTCGCCTTTCCGCGATCATCAGAAGTACCTGAAACAAAATCAAAAACTGTAAGCCCGAAGCTTAGTGAGTTCCCCCAAAATACCCATACGCACATCAACATATATATAACACAAACAACATACTACGGGTCCATTCAACCATCGGGTTGAAATACCCCAGGCTCTTAACCATCGGGTTGGAATGCCAATCATACTATAGGTCCATTCATCATCGGGATGAAATACCCCAGGCCCACAACCATCGGGTTAGAATTCCCTCATACTACGAGTCCAATCAACATCGAGATGGAATTCTCACGGCCCACAACCATCGGGTTGGAATTCCCAGGTCAGTTAGCTCTCACACAAAGAAGTGGAACCTCAACCACCAAATCAACATGTGCACATATATCAGATAATTACATAACAATCTATAGACATACAAACCGATCTAACCGATCATACTAGCATAGCATCATCCTATCTACCAACATATCCTTCTCATCGCTTTAACGTTTCTTATTAGCTTATCCTTCTCATATTGTGGTATTTCTTTTACATCAAGAAGAAGCTTGTTGTATTCGGCTTGAGTTTGAATTTCTCTTCTTGTTCCTGTATGAGCAAAAGTCTAGACAGTAATGGCTTCCCATATCAGATAGCCATTGTCTTCAAGACCTAGGATGTAATCTTCAAAGTGCAACGCCCACACTTCATAATCACAGGGGGAAAGATTAGGGATTCTGGTTGTTGATCCAATGCTGCTTGAAAGATTTATGGAGTTAACGTGAGAATTGTGTGACATGTTTAAAGATCGATTAAAACCTGTATGAATCAGATGTGTAAACTAAAATTGTTTTTGGGTAATATAAAGATCAAAGATCAGCGTCAATAACAATGATGACGGCTGAACCAGATTCAACACCAGCTCTGATACCAATTGTTGAGATTAAAACCCTAATTGCGATTTGATGAACAAGATGCGAAAAATAAGAACACACACAATAAAGAAGATATGTCGGATGATCACTTGATTTTTTCAAAACATGAGAAATAAATTACACTTTCAGAATAGACTAAAGAATCTAACTGTACATAAGAAACCTCACAATGTTTTGCGGCTACATTTTGCCTCACTCTTAACCCTAATTATGAATAATACATGACTATTTATAGGGAAAAGACAAGTGTTGGGCTTTTAACCTACACTTCATCAAGTAGGCCCATTGCCATAATCGATGGAGTACTTTGAACCCTACAATTATCATAGGTTAACTCAGCTAACAGCAAATGGTTATCCCAACTTCCTCTATAGTCGATCACGCAATCACGGAGCATATCTTCTAAAGTTTGAATGGTTCGTTCGCTTTGATTGTTTGTCTGGGTATGATAGGAGGCACTTAAATCGAAACGTGTCCCACAGGGTTTTTGAGGTGAGTTCTAAAATCGAGATGTAAAATGGCTATCTCTATCTGAGATGATGGAAATACGTACTCCGTGGCATACTACGATCTTGTCTATGTAAATTCGAGTAAGCTTTTCCATTCCATAATTTTCTCGAATAGGAAGAAAGTGTGCGGATTTTGTAACAACGTAAATTTTCAAACCAAATTTTTCATTATAAAACACGTAAAACTCATATATTATATTTCATAAAACCATAAGTGTCTCAAATGTCAACATAAATTCCCAACAAAAGTCAAATCCCATAATCCTCCACATAATCATGAACAAGTGTGTACAATCACGCTGGTGCCTTCCCGTGATCCTGAGAAGTACCTGAAACACATAACACATAACACGGTAAGCATAAAGCTTACTGAGTTCCCTAAAATACCACTCATATCTCATCAGCCTCTCATGCCTATACTCAGATAAGACCCTCTGGTCAAATGTGTCTCAGTGGGATCCTCTGGCCCTACAACTCAGATGGACCCTCCGTCCCTCAACTCAGTAACTTAATATACTACACAACATGCATATCACAAGACAAATAGTAGGATATCTCAATACACAGTATATGCACATAAGACCCTTTGGTCACACATAGGTTACCACTGAATGTAAGTATAGTGAGAAGACTCACCTCGTAAGCTAGCAAGTAAAAATCTCGTACTCAGGAATCTCAAACTAGCCTCCGCCTAACACATTAAATACGTATCTCTAATCAATACTCCACTCATACTCAATTACACCAAAGGTTGTTCTCTCATTCTCTCTAACTCTTGGAATGGGTAAAAGATCATTTTACCCCTCCGTGGTCTTCATTACTTATGTTGACCAAACCCTAAAGTCAACAGAAGTCAACTTGAGTCAACAGTCCTAGTTTGACCTGACTCGCCGAGTGCACTCATGTGACTCGTCGAGTCCAGTTGTTCCTCAGAAGTCTTTGTGAGGGTCCAGCTCGTCGAGTTAACCCCTAACTCGCCGAGTAACAAAATAGCCTACTCATCGGGACAAACCCAAACCGACTCGTCGAGTCGGCTCCTAGAGTCCATTCAGACTCTTTTCTCATTCAGACAATTTCAAGGCAGAAAACCTTCCCAAACTCTAGATCTACACTCTCAAGGCTCATTTATCACGTAAAGTCACAGACTTTACGTCCATGCATGGCACTTAGGGCTTGAAATGCCAAAACACACCTTAAAAAGGGTTCTTCACTCAATATCATTTTTATGGCTGAATAAAGCGGGGACGTTTGGACTCTAGGGACCTCACATGGTCCAGATCTGAAGTTCAAACTCCAATATGAACTCACAACACTCTAGATCCACCTATTAGATAGAAAAAGCCCTAGAATCCCAAAATCATGAGATCTACTTTAACAAATGAGAAAGGTGCAAGCTTTATACCTTTCTTAGAAGCTCTGAGATGAAATAGCCACATATCTAGCAGCTCCTTCTTGATTCTTGGCTTGGAGTCCCTCTCTTCACTTCAAAAGATGCACCAATTGCTCAAAGTTAGCATAAAACTCTCTCTCTAAGCACACATGCCAATTAGGGTTTACTCTCAGGGAAGTATAGATGCAAATGAAGCTATAAGTGCCTTTAAATAGGCTCCAAACCCGGTGATTTAGGGTTTCTCTTCACAGCGTCTACTCGGCGAGTCGGCTCTTGGAATCGTCGAGTAGGTCATTAATCCCACGTGGCACATCACGACTCTCCTCGACGATTTGTAGCACCGACTCGTCGAGTAGCTCAATAGTCCTCAAAATAATTAAATAAATAAAAAATATACCTGGAATTTTGGATGTTACAATTCTCCCCCACTAGAATCAGACTTCTCCCTCGAAGTCATGATCTGGAAATAACTCTGGACATTGCTCTCGTATCTCGGACTCCGGCTCCCAAGTCAACTCGGAACCTCTCCGATGTTGCCACTGGACCTGAACCAGGGCTACCTCTTTATTCCTCAGAACCTTCACCTTTCGATCCATGATCGCAATCGACCTTTCAATGTAATTCAGGCTCGCATCCACCTGAATTTCCTCTAATGGAACCATTGCCGTCTCATCGGCTATACACTTCCTTAGCTGAGAGACGTGGAAGGTGTTATGAATCTGGATCAACTCCGCAGGTAGCTCCAAACGGTACGCTACCTTACCCACTCTGGCGGTCACCCTGAAAGGATCGATGTATCGAGGCCCAAGCTTGCCCCTCTTCCTGAATCGGATCACCCCTTTCCACGGGGATACCCTCAGGAGGACAAAATCTCCAACCTGAAACTCAAGCTTGGATCGTCGCCTGTCTGCGTAACTCTTCTGGCGACTCAGGGCCATCAGTATCCTCTGTCTGACCTGCTGAATCTGCTCAGTTGTCTTGAGCACTATCTCAGTGCTACCCATCACTCGCTGCCCCACCTCTCCCCAACATATAGGAGTCTGACACCTCCCCCCATAAAGAAGCTCAAAAGGAGGCGTACCAATACTGGAATAGTGGCTGTTACTGTAAGAAAACTTAGCCAAGGGCAGATATGTGTCCCAACCTCCACCGAAGTCCAATACACATGCTCGAAGCATGTCCTTGAGCGTTTGAATCGTCTGCTCACTCTGCCCGTCTGTCTACGGGTGGTAGGCTGTACTAAAGTCTAATCGCGTACCCAACTCCTCATGAAACTTCTTCCAGAACCTGGAAGTAAAACGCACATCCCGGTCTGACACTATCGATGTCGGCACTCAATGCCGAGCTACCACCTGTCTTACATATATCTTGGCCAGTCTCTCTGCAGAAGAACTCTCACTAATAGCAAGGAAGTGAGTGCTCTTCGTCAACCGGTCCACAATCACCCAAATCACGTCTACACCTCGCGCGATCCTTGGCAATTTGGTGATAAAATCAATGGAAATATGTTCCCACTTCCATTGGGGAAGCTCTAGTGGCTGCAACTTGCCATGAGGACGCTGGAGCTCGGCCTTAACCCGGCGACAGGTCAAGCACCTCTTGACTCCCCAAGCCACGTCTCTCTTCATACAGGGCCACCAATAATATCTCTTCAGGTCCAAGTACATCTTAGTGGCTCCTGGATGGATCGAGAATCTTGATCTATGCGCCTCCTCCATCAGAATACGGCGAACTCCGCCAGTATAGGGCACCTAAATCCGTCCTCGGAAAGTCATAAGCCCACGACTGTCTGTCACAAACTCAGGCACCTGCTCAATCACCCGCTCCTTCTTGCGGTTCTCCGGTCTCATGGCATCCACCTGGGCCTCTCGAATGGTATCTAAGATTGGAGTCATCATCGTCATCCTCATACACACATCTCGGATCGGAGCGCTCTCGGCTCTACGGCTCAGGGCGTCGGCTACCACATTAGCCTTGCCCGAATGATACAGGATTTCACAGTCATAGTCTTTCACCACATCCAACCACCTCCTCTGTCTCATATTCAGGTTGGGCTGATCAATGAGATACTTCAGGCTCTTGTGGTCCGTGTATATAGTACACCGAACACCATAAAGATAGTGGCGCCAAATCTTGAGGGGGAACACCACCGCCCCTAACTCTAAATCATGGGTGGGATACCTCATCTCGTGAGGCTTCAGCTGCCTCGATGCATATGCTATCACGTGACCCCTCTGCATCAACACTGCACCCATCCCTGAGATAGACACATCACATTAAACCACAAAGTCCTCCACTCCCTCCGGAAGGGCTAACACCGGAGCTTCGCACAATCTCTAGCGAAGAGTCTCGAATGATGCCTGCTGCTCAGGCCCCCAAACAAAAGTAACGCCCTTTCGGGTCAACTTGGTGAGAGGAACGACAATCTTGGAGAAATATATGATGAATCTCCGATAGTAGCCGACCAATCCCAGAAAACTTTTGATCTCGGATGGGGATCTCGGCACCTCCCATCGCATAATCGCCTCAATCTTGGCCGGATCGACCAATATCCCATTCTGATTGACGAGATGTCCCAAGAATTGGACCTCTCGTAACCAGAAATCACATTTGGAGAATTTGACATACAACCTCTCCGACCTCAAAACCCCAAGAACCTCTCGCAGATGCTCCTCATGCTGCTCTTTGGATCTCGAATATACTAAGATATCATTGATGAACACGATCACCGGCTCGTCTAAGATAGGCCTGCACACCCGGTTCATGAGATATATGATTGCCGCCGGTGCATTGGTGAGCCCGAAAGGCATCACCACGAATTCGTAATGCCCATAACGAGTTCTAAAGGCCGTCTTCTGAATATCCTCCTCACATACTCTCATCTGGTGATATCCAGATCTAAAATCAATCTTGGAAAACCAAGATGCCCCCTAGAGCTGATCGAAAAAATCATCAATCCTCGGAAGTGGATAACGGTTCTCGACCGTCAACTTGTTCAACTCTTGGTAATCAATGCACATCCGGTGTGAACCATCCTTTTTCTTGACAAAAAGGATCGGTGCACCCCATGGCGAGCTACTTGGTCGAATGAATCCCTTCCCCAGCAGCTCCTGAAGCTGTAAGGCTAACTCCTGCATCTCTGGTGGCGCTAGGCGATAAGGTGCCTTGGCGATAGGCGCCGCTCCTGGAACCAAATCAATCTGAAACTCCACTTGCGTCTCGGGAGGCACACCCGGCAACTCCTCGGGAAAAACATCAGGAAACTCGCACACTATCGGAACCTCAGAGATATAACTCGGTCTCTCTAATACAGCCTGCGTATCCATCACGTACGCCAGAAAACCCATACAACCCTGTTGTAATCTCTGGCTCGCTCTGGCAGTAGAGCAGAAAGTTGATCCAGATCTAGTACCCTCATCGTACACCGTAAGTACTCCCCCACTAGGGTCTCATATAGTCACTAAATGTCGCTTGCGGTCTATCATAGCTCCAAAACGACTCAACCAATCCATGCCCACTATGACACAGACATCACCAATAGCGATTGGTACCTGGTCTATCAGAAACTTAACACCAAAAATCTCTAGAATGCACTCACGGATCACGTCAGTAGCAAAAACCGCATGCTTGACGGCCATAGAAACCCTCAGAGGTCGACTCAACGCCTCACGTCGGATACTGATGTGGCGGCTAAAAGCTATGGACACAAAAGATCGACTCGCACCCGAGTCAAATAACACCAAAGCAGGTACAAAACTCACAAGAAAAGTACCTATACACAACACAATATAAGCACAAAATATCTCAAAAGAATAATAATAAGAATACATACGGGCTACGACGTCAGGTGCTGTGCGGACCTCCTCCGCTGTCAGCTGAAAGGCTCTCCCATGAACCCTCGGTGTCTCGGCCTTTGCTGGCCGACTCTCAGTAGCACGCAAAGAAGCAGGTGCAGATCCCTGGGCTGATCCCTGCACGAGCTGAGGGCACTCGGCCTTGCAGTGGCCGGTCTGGTTGCAATGGAAGCAAACCGAGAACCCCTTGGGGCAATCCTTCACAATGTGCCCGTTCTTGCCACACTTGTAGCAAATCCCCACACGGCACGACCCCTCGTGGATCTTGCCGCACTTGCCACAAGTGCGGCCCTTCCGGCCCCCAGCTCTGGCATCGACGGGCTTAGCCCGCTTTGTTGTCGGCTGCGACTACACTGGCCTCCAGTCCCTACCCACTCCTTCTCCTCCCTTAATCTGTAGCTCAAGTTCAATATCCCTCCTCCTGGAATTGGCCTGAAGCTCGGCCAACGTCCTGTATGACGATTTTTCCACGAACTCTCGTATATCCCTCCTCAGTATGCTCAAATATCGGCTCACACGTGCCTGCTCAGTGGACACGTGTTCAGGGCAAAACATCGCCCTCTCGTGGAACATCCTCGAAATCTCAGTCACTGACTCTATCTTCTGCTTGAGAGACAGAAACTCCTGTGCCAAACGTTCCCTTTCCACCGGGGGAACATACTCTTATCGGAACATCTGAACAAACCTTTCCCATGTCATTACAGCATGATCTGGCTGTCACAAACTTCCAACAGTCCTTCGCTCCCAAGCGAAGCTGGTTCAGTGCAAAGCGAACTCTCAAGTGATCTGGGCATGAACATGTGTAAAAAAACCCCTCGATATCAGAGATCCATCTCATCAAAGCAATTGGATCCTGTGTCCCATCAAACTTTGGTGGCTTCGTGTTGCTGAACTCCCGGAACAACAACGAGTCACCTCCCTGTGGCCTAGCAGCGGCGACAGTTGCAGTGGCGGCAGCAGCAGCAACCTCAGTGACAGTAGCGTATCGCTCATCAAACGTCTCAATCAGGGTGGTCTTAATAAACCCAAACATCTCGGGAATCTATGCTTGGATAGTTGCGGCCACTTCCTCGTGAATCATCCTTCAAATCTCATCATCACTAGTCCCACTGCCTCCAGGGTTGTGGCGTGTACCCGCCATGATGCCTCTGAAACACAACAAAAAAACATCAGAGACTCGCTCAAGCATACTCACACTCGATCACTCATCCCTACTTGTTCCTTAGTTTCCTAAGGATTCTTACTTGGGTCGCATACAGATCTAGTGTTTTCAGTAGTACGGGACCAATACTACCTTCCACACCCGGCCTGTAGTCACCGCAAGTCCTCCTCCTAGGATTCTAATTCCCAGGTACTCTATCTCTCTCGAATATCAAACTACTCTCGTCTTAGAATTCTCTCTCTATGTGTTCCTGCTCACTACTCTCATTAGCACATACTCATAGCACATAACAGGTAGCAACGACTCCTAAGCTAAGACATCACAAATCAGGCAACCCTAGCCCTAAGATATGAAATACCTAGCTCATTCCCTAGCATGCATCACTATTATTTCATAAATATCTCATAACACACTAAGTAAGGGTATTTTGGGAAATCACTGTTCGGGCTCTGGCTGATTGTACACACTTCTCCATCTCGATCTCAATATGAAAGTTTTAGTAGTCGTGAATACAAACCCGATAAGGACCCTCAGAATCTGACGAAGTATGGACAAGTTATGATTTTTTAGAAATATAATGCATACAGTCTTGTTTATAAAATATAAAGTGAAAATAGATTGCAAATTTGTTGTTAAGATCTAAATGAAAATTGTAGTACACGTAAATATGAATATGTGGATAAAAAGAACGTTGAAAACTGAACTTGTATGCGAAAGTTACGATTTTCCGAAGAAATATAGAATTTACCTACAGCTGGCAGCACTAGGCTGCCAAGCGGCCACATGGCAGCTATAGAACGCTCAACCCCACCAACCACCAAGTGACATGGCAACACTGAAATCCACCACATAGGGAGCGGTGCTCTTTTTGAGAAAATTTCCTATATATAGAAAAGAGACTCCTCATTAATTGCTTGCTAATTTCGATCGAATTATCTCTCAACCCTAAATATTTTAGTCCCTCATGATTTGATTTGTTCGTTTTTAAGTGTCGTTGGCAAAATGCTGGAGCGATGGAGAATCTTTTAATAAAAAGATTCAACGAAGAAGTCACTTTTGTGAAATCCCAAGTTTTCGGTAGACGATCCAGCAAAGGTAATTTGCACTTACCACACTTGTTAAGTGCAACTTATATTGTGCTTATTGACGTTGTTATGAACCTATAAATAAGATTTATCAGAAATACAAGTTATAATACTGATTGATCTACTTACGGGCGTGTTGTCTAGGAAAGATCTTAGTCAGGTGTTTAAAGTGAATTTTCCAAATTGTATATTTATATACCCAACAGATCTTACCTGCAATATCATCTTACCTGGGCATTCCTTATTTGATAGAACTTGGTATTCTTTAGGATTAATGAAGAATCTATGATATAGTTAATATAATCTTGAATAATATAAATATAAGTGAAAACTAAAACTTAGTAACAAATTGTATTTCGGTCATTTAAAAATGAAAACCAAAGTATTCGACGAGGAGCTAACTCACCCGCAAAGCTTCCACCTTTAATAAGGTTAGTGCATAGTTACTTTCAGGACAAACAATATTAATATAAGTATTTGTTAAAAGATTGAATGTATACTGGATTCTTACTATTTGTATTTTATGCTAAATGTATACCCTATGTTGTGATAGTATTGCATAAACAAGAAATTTGTGGATGTGGCAAAAAGGGGCATTGGAAAAGAAGCTGTCTGAAATACATGCACGAGTTGAAAGATGGGAAGATCAAACCATATGGCTCCTTGTTAGGTACATAAAATATCCAAATCACTAACACACAACTTTATCATTCTTGGATCCTTGATACTGGATGTGATTTTCACATTTCTTCTGATGTGCAAGGTCTGAGAGAAAATGAAGAAGTGGAGTGTTGGGTTGAATAAGTGTTGCGTCATGGGCTCGGTCCTTAGCCCAGTTTTGCTATCAGGTTGGGCCTGTCTAACCGTGATTGTTTTGTTTAGGGTTTAGTATTTAAGGTGCATGCATGCAGCCTTTAAGAGTAGCGCTTTGATTATTATTAATTTTGTTCTTGTACTACAAACCCTAGCTCGCCTCTACAGTGGAAGTTCTTTGTCGAGCTCTGGTGAGGCGTGACTACATTTGAATCATTAAGCATCATTTGATTCTATATTGTTTTCTTTGTGTTTATTTGATTTTATTGTTTAACCTGTTGAAGATCTAATCGATCTAAGAGTTTTTCAACTCAACAATTGGTATCAGAGCAGGAGACTGTGTAATTCATACACATCTCTTCTGTTGAAGAAGATCTTAGGGTTTTTCCGCTTAGATTGATATTACTAGAGTCGTCATCTGCCATTGACGTGGTTCTTTAAATATTCGATCGTACCCTAACATTATTTACAAGTCTGATCTTAAGCAGGTTTTAAACAAACATCGACACATCCATGGATGATTCTCAGTCAAACCCAATCAACATCTCAAACAGCATAGGATCGACGACAAGGATTCCTATTTTATACACTCAAGATTATGAGGTATGGGCGCATCACTTTGAAGACTACGTGATTGGCTCAGAAGATAATGGATACTTAATCTAGGAGGCGATCATTGTTGGTCCATTCGTTCATGCAAGTACCTCAAGAGTTGTTAAAACTCAAAAGGAATATAATCAACTCATAGGTGACGTGAAAGATATACCTCAAGATGAGAAGGAAAAGTTTCAGTGCAATATCAAAGCTTTAAGGATGATTAGGTTTGCGTTACAGTCAGACACGTTTCGGCTGGTAAGCTCATGCTCGACAGCAAAGGAAATATGGGTCAGGTTGAAGGAATTGTACTCTACAGATGAAGATCTTGAGCACTCAATCCAAGCATTGTTGCTCTCAGAATTTGGTGATTTCAAGCAGAAGACTGATGAGAAGCTTGTTCAATCCTTCGATCGCTTCAATCATCTCTTAAGCAAGATGATTAAGCATGGGATCGAAAGGAAGGTCATCGAACAGAAGGCAACATTCATGAACGGCCTTAGATCGGAATGGATGGCTGTGGTGTCAACAGTGAAGGCACATAAACAGTTCAAAAATTATTCTCTTGCAAAACTGGTGGGGATACTAAAGTCGCATGAAAATGCCTTGACTAAAGAAACGAATGTGGTTTCTAGCATGGGATCCTTGGCCCTAATCTCAACAGGTAAGAATACTGCTGAGGAAGAAGAAGATTTAGATCTCTCTGAATATGATCTAACAAGCGAAGATTATGCTCTGATGGTGTCAAATCCCAAGAAGTTCATCAAGAGAAGGTTCTCAACAAACAAGAACCGAAACTGGCAAGGCAGTTACAGTGCTGAGAAAGCAAAGGAGGAACCGAAAAGTATTACTCAGACTGAAGAACCAAAGAGGGAACTGAAACTTGGAGGTGACTCGGGCTTTACCTGTCACTACTGTGGAGGCAAAAATCACTTCGCCAAAGACTGCATGCTGAGAAAGATGTCTGAGAAGATCGAAGATGAGGACGAGGAAGCGAACCTCACAAGGCGTTTAGAGGAAATCAAGAAGAAGAAAGCAGGATCTAACAACACTATGAATGCTCTCGTTGTGCAGGGAAATGTTGCTGATGATGAATTTGGAGGTGTTGAAGTTTGGTGGACTGATTCAGAGGACGAAGAAGTGAGGAAGCCGACTCATGGCAGGGCTTTGTTGGTGAAGGAAGAGGATACTGCAGGGAGGTGTTTGATGGTGACCTCTGGAGTGTCACACATGCGAGGCTATACCACTGACGGGGAACATGACGGAGATAAGGAGAGAGAAGACCGTTGTTTTGTAGCGAAACCTGTTAGTCAGCAGATCAACGAATGCGATGAGTTGATCCAGAAGGTACAATCTATTCTTATCTCTCTGAAAATTCCAATAACTAACTACGAAAAGGAACTCAATGGATTAAAATCTAAATTTTCTAGTTTAAGTGGAAGTTTAACTCAAACTCGAGTCACAAACTGTAACCTAACTGATCAAATCAGCAGGGTCTCATCGAAGAGTGAGGAGAGGCGAATGTGGATTGAGCAGAAGGAGAAGGAATTGATTAGGTCTAGGGATGAAACAATTTATTTGCAAAGAGATAATTTGAAGCTTTTAAAACAACGAAATGTTTTTTGTTTAATTGCTAAGCGGTTATATACCAATATTACTCAATTTCATATTGATTGTGAAATAAGAAAGAAGATACATCGTATGATTTTACCCTTCCTTGAGTTAAAGGAGGATGAAATCGATGCTGATGCATATAACTGCGAAAGCGTTGTTTCTTCAGAGGATATTTCTCATGCTTACAGAATTGGTCTTGACAAAATAGAGTCCTTCATAAAGTCCAAAGACCATAAGGACATGCTCAAAAATTTATTGGATAAAAATGACAAATTGAAAATCCAAACCGAAACCATACAAAAATTTGACTTATTGAATGCTAAGTTGAGTTCAGAAAATAAAATTGATGTTGAGAATATTTCTGAATTCGATGAGGATGATGATATGAGTGTCATTTCTGTGGATGACGTGGTTGATTGTTCAGAATTTGTCAAAAGCGAACCCGAAACTAACAAAAATCTTATTTCTGAAAATTCGGTTGAGTTTGCTCGTTTGTTCAAAGACAAGACCAAAGTCCTTAAAGAAAAGGCCGTTGTGTATCAAAAGGTCCAAACTACTCCAAATCAGGTGTACGAAGTTAATGGAGTTACTTTGCAACAAACAGCCGAACTGACGACAATAGTTGCAGAAGATAATGCTAAAGGCTGTGATGAATATTTTTGGTCAGCACCCATTGATAATGTAGATGAAACAGTAGGTCTGTCACAGAAAACTTCATGGAGAGTGAAAGGAAGATATGTTGTTGAAGCACTTAATGATCCTACTCGTTTTGATGAGCCTAGCACAAGTGGTACCAAAATGCCTTCAGACGAACAAGTCGTAGTCTCTAGCGAAATCTCTTCACTTTAGAGCGAAGCTTGTGTTCAAAAATCTGAGAAAAAGGCTAACATCCACAGAAATCCAAAACAGGTGAAAGAACGAAAGTATCAAAGGAATGTGAGGTACAAGAAAAACCTTACTGAAAGGAAGCAGTTCTGGCGTTCTCAAAATTCCAACTACGTTCGCTATGAAAAACCTTCTAAGCAAAAGGAGGAAGGAAAAGAAAACTCCAGCATTCACACTTAGCATGGCAACAACAACCGAAAACAGAGTTTCGGTCCTCAGAAGCATCTCAACCGAAAGAAGCATATCGGTCCTAATTATCAGTCCAACCAAAAAACAGAGTTTCGGTCCACCAAAGAATGTCAACTGAACTCAAGGCTTCGGTTCTCGAGATGAGAAAAACCAAAAGGGTGGTTTCGGTTCTAGACTAATCAGTGAGCAGAAACGAAGGGAAAGTAATTTTCGCTCTCAATCACAAAAGAACCATATCCAAAAAGCTAACTCCGTTTCCAAATCTCATTTCCCTAGTTCTAACCATCACTCACAGAATGATCAAAAGGGAAAAAAAATCTTTGTCCAGATCATGCAAAGAATTCTTCAATTAAACCTGATGTAGATCGAAAGTATGCTAACGTAAAATACACATATTCGGCAACTCCACCTAAAGTGTTTAAATCAGATAAAATCAAAGTTTTCACCTTAAAAAGAAAAGATGAAACGACGTTAATAAAAAGAACCTTTTTGGTTGATATTTCACTTACAAATCCCTGTTCTGTAAAAGGCTCACAAGGACCCAAGACACTTTGGGTTCCTAAATCTGCTTAATTTTTGCAGGTTATACGTGACGAGCAGTTTGATGATGAATGGTACATAGACAGTGGCTGCTTGCGTCACATGACAGGAAGAAGGGAAGAACTGAGGGAGTTTCGATCCCTTACAAATGCTGGAAGTGTCAAGTATGGTAACAACTCTTATGGCACGATCAAAGGTTATGGTATGATTACTAATGGCGAGTTCTCGATAAGAAAAGTGGCGTATGTTGAGGGTTTTCAACACAACCTTATCAGTGTATCTCAACTGGTGGTTGGAACTGGGCTAAAAGTGTCGTTCGACGACGAGGGATCAGAGATTACTGAAAAGAAGTCAAACAATATTCTGCTGAAATCAAAGCGAAAAGGAGAAATGTACCCTCTGAATCTCAATCCCATATGGGGAAAGCCAGCTATCTGCTTGCTATCAAAGGCTCAATCAAACGAAAGCTGGCTTTGGCACCGAAGACTCTCCTATCTGAATTTTAAAGACATCAACAAATTGGTGCTTGGCGATCATGTTCGAGGTCTTCCTGTTCTGAAATTCGATAAAGAAAACTTGTGTGCTGCATGTGAAATGGGAAAGCAAAGTCGACAGAGTCATCCTTCTCGCATCAACACAAAAATTATTGAACCACTTGAATTACTTCATATTGATTTATGTGGTCCTTCTTCAATCGAAAGTGTCAGTGGCAACAAGTATATACTTGTCATAGTGGATGACTTCTCTCAATTTACCTGGGTATTCTTTTTGAAGCAGAAATTGGAGGCCACTCCTAAACTTAAACTCTTTATCAAGCAGATCGAAGTCCAGCTCAGAAAGGTTATTCGTAACATAAGAAGTGACAACGGATTGGAGTTTAAGAACAAAGACTTTGAAGAATTTCTTGTAGAGAAAGGAACTACTCACAACTTCTCGGCTCCGTACGCTCCACAACAGAATGGTATTGTCGAAAGGCGAAAGCGATCTCTGTGTGAAGCAGCCCGAACTATGCTGAGCTTCGCTTTATTACCTCTGTATTTCTGGGCTGATGCCATTGCTGCTACATGCTTTACGCAGAACAGATCTTATCTCAACAAACGCTTTTCGATCACTCCATATGAGATCTTAAACAACCGAAAGCCAAATGTCAAGTTTTTTCATGTGTTCGGTTCAAGGTGCTTCATCTTTAATTCAAAGGAGCACCGAAATAAATTTGATGTGAAAGCATATGAAGGAATGTTTCTGGGTTATTCCTTAACCTCAAAACCATATAGGGTTCTCAACAAACGTTCAAAGAAAATCGAGGAGACCTATTATGTTACCTTCGACGATAACTACGTCAAGAGACTCAAAACCACTGAAGGTTCTGTGGGGGATATATTTCCAATCTCCAGTCAAGTTACAATACCTATTTCGAACCTATTTGAACAATACATGCTGCTGTTTGATGAGCCCGAAAAGGCTATTCTCTTTGAATCTGAAGCTGCAGACAACAAGGTAGATAACTTGAAGAAAATAATCGATGAAGCTGCAGAGAATATGGAAGAAGAACAGCCTGTGAAAACCAACAAGCCAGACACGGGTGAACCTCAAAAAGATTGCTCTCATGCTCAGGGGGAGGATTCGTCTGATCTTCCCAACCAAGATTCAACATTCCAGGGGGAGAGCTCTGCAACCGAAAGTCAAGTCCAAGTGGAAAATTCTAAACCTGAAGTTGAGGAGGTATCATCTTTCGAAAGGAGAAATTCTAATCCTGAAACTGAGGAAGTCTCATCTTTCGAAGTGAAAGATTCTAATCCTGCAACAGAGGAAGCATCATCGCTCGAGGGGGAGAATGTGAACATTAACGATGATGACACTCAGTCGGAGTTTGAAGTAGAAGTGAACACTGAACTGGATCCTTCATTCGATCCTAATTATCTTCCACTCATCAAATGGACCAAAGATCATCCCCAATCACAAGTTTTTGGTGATTCCACAGAAAAAGTTCTCACACGATCTCAATTAAAATAGAAACGAACAGCTCTCTTCTCTTGAGTAGAATTTTGCATGTTTAATTCTTTCGTCTCAAAAGTCGAACCGAAGACAGTCAAGACTGCACTTGATCATTCTGATTGGGTACAGGCAATGCAGGACGAACTACATGAATTCGAATGAAATAAAGTGTGGAGACTGATTCCAACACCAAGGGGTGCTTCTGTGGTTGGATTAAAATGGGTGTTCAGGAATAAGATGGATAAGGAAGGGAATGTGATACGCAACAAGGCGAGGTTGGTTGTGAAAGGCTACTGTCAAGAAGAAGGCATACATTATGAAGAGACCTTCGCTCCAGTAGCAAGGCTAGAATCGGTTCGCACTTTTCTCGCCTATGCTGCACACAAAAACTTTGAAGTCTTCCAAATGGACGTAAAGTGTGCCTTCTTAAACGGAGAACTGGAAGAAACTGTGTATGTAGAGCAACCACCGGGCTTTGTGAACGAAAAATATCCAGATCACTGCTACATCCTGGACAAGGCGGTCTATGGTCTCAAACAAGCTCCAAGGGCCTGGTATGAAACTCTAACTAGATTTTTCAAAATGTCTAAATTTAAACAAGGTTCGGTTGACCCAACCTTCTTTCGCAAGAAAGAGGGTGACCACCTTATGATCGTTCAAATTTACGTTGATGACATCATCTTCGACTCCACAAATCCTAGCTTAACTGTTGAATTCAGGAAGCTGATGGAAACTAAATTTGAAATGAGCTCAATGGGTCCTATTAACTTTTTCCTTGGTCTGAATATAAGACAGGGACATGAAGGCATTTTCATTAATCAAGAGGCCTACACGAAGACATTGCTTGCCAAATTTGGAATGTTGGGAGATTCAAAAGTGAAGGTCCCTATGGCGTTTGGCACAAAGCTAACACCTTATTTGGACAAACCGGCTGTTGACATGACCCTTTATCGTCAGATGATAGGGTCTCTAATGTATCTCACTGCTAGTCGGCCAGATATAATGTTCTCTGTTTCTTATTGTGCCAGGTTTCAAGCAAATCCACGCGAACCTCATCTGTTGGCAGTAAAGAACATCTTTCAGTATTTAAAGAGAACTACTTCTCTCGGGTTGTGGTACCCAGCCAAATCAGGATTCTTTGTCCAAGCATTCTCAGATGCTGATCTTGGGGGATATGGACTAGACCGGAAAAGTACCACTGGAGGATGTCAATTTCTGGATGGCAAACTCGTAAGCTGGCAATCTAAGAAACAAACATGTGTATCTCTCTCCACTGTCGAAGCAGAATACATTGTCGCAGCATCATGCACATCTCAGGTTATCTGGATACAAAGTCAACTTCGTGACTTTGGCCTGAATATGAAGAAAATCCCACTATATTGTGATTCCGAGAGCGCAATTAGGATTTGTCACAACCCAGTGCAACACTCAAAGACGAAACACATAGCACTGAGGTATCATTTTATCAAAGATCATGTGGAAGATGGTAACGTTGAAATTCATTTTGTAAGAACAACTGATCAATTGGCTGACATCTTCACTAAGGCCTTGCCTGAAGCAAGTTTTAATAAAATCCTGCATGGCTTAGGAATGATGGAAGCTGAATCTGTACCGAAATCTCCTATGTTTCAGTAGAAGTTAGAAGCGAAATAGAGCGAACGCTTGGTCCATTTCGGGTTCGGTTCTTCTGGGAACCGAAATGCACCGAATGCTCGGTCAATTTCGGGTTCGATTTCATCGGGCTCGCTTCGCCTCTAATTTCTATCTTACGGTTTCGGATGTATAGTATGTATACTCTTTTCTTGCAACTTTCTTTACGCATTTCTTTTATATTTCATAAAATCCAAAAATATTTTTCTTTCTGTTTTTTCTTTCTTTTTTCAGAACATTTCTTAAAATCCAAAAATATTTTTCTTTTCATTTTCGTTTCTTGTTAATAAATTCCAAAATCCATTTCTCTTCTGCTTACTTCGTGTACAAGAATTTCTCTCAATAATGGAGCTGGGCCAGGTATCAATCTGAATCTTTGTACTAGCTAAGTGTCCCTAGAAGCATGCTGCTGTATGTTGACCAAAGCCTTGACCGATTTTGAGTAAAGCCCTAATGACTTGATATATACAAATCTTGTCTCACCAATCAGGCTGTCAAATTTACTCTAATCATGAGCTGCCTTACTCTTCTCAAATTGAGTTAAGAGTTTTTCTGCTTTGTCAATCTTTTATGGCAGAGGCACATTCGGTTCTCTTAACCACCTTATTTTTCTCCATCACGGTTCGCTTCACATTTTGTAACCCTTGAGACTCTCAACAATAACCACTGAGGTTTATGGTTACACAATTTCTGTGTTGATGATCTTAGTTTCGTCCACCACGAATTAAGTGAAACCCAAAATCCAACTCCCATAATGAATTAACGGTGAACTCTTCAAAGTTCTAGCTATTATATGTCACCTTATGAAATCTCCAATTTTCTTTTTGTGCGATCCTTATGAAATTGTTTTTCACCAAGACTCTTTCTTCCAAAAGGATCCAGTTTTTTTTATGAGATTTCCTGTTAACGATTTTTAACAAGTCACTGAATATGTTTCCTACCTACTTGTTTAACAGGCCACATTGGTCTCACAAGTACTTCGTTCTGTTTCGGTCTTATATCAAGTATCGAAATCAAGAATTGAAGCGAAAGCCACCCTTAATAGCCTTAATTAAAAAGATGCCTTTCAATGCTTCTTAATAAGTACTTGATCGTAATTCAACGGGAATCCAAACAAGCACTTTGAAGTCTCTCTTGACTTTGAAGGAAGAGATTCGTGCCCGGGATCAACTGCTTAATGTATTAACAGACATCACAAATTCCCACAAAAAGTTTGCTTTATTTCTTTATCTTTTACACTCTTACGCACACACATTCTATATTCCCAAAGAGGTCTTGTTCTGTTCTTAGCGAATTAATGCAGATGGTTTCAAAATTAAAAGCGATGGGTTGGTGTAACGTCTTTGGGTTATTATGGTAATCGCAATTTTATTGAAGATTCAACCGATGACTCAGCAGGAAGTTTAAACGCGTGATAATTTGATTTATGGATAAGTTTGGAAGGCGCCAGAATTTGAATCGGTTATCATCATACATCATCTCTACTTTATCGGGGTTGCAAGATCTCAAATCACGCCTTTTAAGGAGTTGTTTCCAAGATTTCAGCGATCATTACTCACGATTTTTCTCTCTCCAAGATCGTATATATGGACTGATTTCTGTGCGATTATTTACTACTCTTCAAATTCTCGAGAGCAAAAGCAGGCGATCAATTTTTCACTGTTCATCTTCTTCCTCGACAAGCTTCATCAAAGGCAAAATCTTCATCAGTTCAAGAAACTACTGCACGCTCCACTCTTCTTGCAATCAAGCCCAATCAGAACTTGCTGATCGATCTCTCACCTTTTCTCTACGATACGTACATGTATCAAGTGGTGGAATGCCTGAAATATTCCCCACTCGTCAAAGCCCTAACCACAGTCGAAGTCGTTCCGATGTCTTATCTCTCTCAAATCTATTCCTCTGCAACGTATGACAAAGGGGCAGACAAAATTTTCTTCGACATTCTTAACCAGAAAGCCTCGATCTCCAGGAATTGTTTCGGCTCTCTTCTAGGGCTTGCGTGTGAAGAATCCATGGTTAATCCCGATTCCATTGCCACAGGTCAGCTCTTCTCAATGTTCTACAACATGGGGTATACTGAAACCCTAACCACTGTGACAAAGTTCAAAAAGTCCTGCCTTCCTCCTCAATGGAATGGCCTCTTCACTATACTCTTCAAAGGGCTTTCTGAACGGAGTGCCGGATCTGACGGTGCGAGCAAGTCCTTCATGACTCTGCTTTATGGTGTGTACCACGGTCTTAATCTGGATTATGGAATGGTCTTGTGGCTTCAGCTTATTCAGAGTTTATCATCTTCTTCTCGCCACACCGAAATCTCTTGTGCTTGCTTCTGGACTATTATCACTCAATGGGCGATGGATCGTTTCCATGTTCCTATCATGGAGGACTCAATGCTTACTTCCATTGCTACGTTTCATACTACCAACATTATTGTTACTCATCCTTCAAAGTTTCTTTTTGTTGGTTCCATTCCTGAGTCGATGTATGCTTCTGTTCCTCCTTCAAGCAAGCTTATTTAGAAATACAAGAAGCTTCCCTCTTCTGGTCCAAGGGAACTCACTGCTGACATGGTGAAATCAATTGATGATGCAGACAAACCTACAAAGAGAGGCAAGAAGCCAGAAGTGAAAAAGGGGGGTAAGGGGGGTCAAGTCTCAAAAGTTCAAACCCCTAGGAAGCAAAAGTCTGAGAAGGCAGCACCATCTCAACCTAAGCCGAAGAAAGGCAAGAAACCCGCTCGCCGGCTAATTCTTCAATCCACAAGTGATTCTGACTCAGAATCCTTGCCTCCTAATCATCCCACAACACCTCCTCGTGAGTCTGACAGCGAAAGCTCAGAGGATGAAGGTTCGGTTCGTGGTGATACACCACCACGTTCGCCTAAACCAGAGGTACCTGTTCGTTCCCAAGCACCTTCTCCTCCACCTGTTTCTGTTCCTGTTTCCATCCCTCCTATTTTTCCTATCATCACATCTCAACCATCCTCTACCATTCCCATTTCTGCACCTATCTTCACTGAGGCTACTACTACCACCACTACTGGAGTTCGAACCAACGTATCTGATACGAGGGATCGTTCTTCAGCTCCCGAACCCCCAGTTGCTACCAAACCACCATCACCCACTCAATCCACTGAAACCAACACTGTTCTTGGAGGTGAGGACTTGGAGTTTGATTCCACTTACTTCAGTCCCTACCGTGTCCAAAGTGACGATAATGACGATTCTCCTATTACCAAGTGCCATCTCAAAACGGTTACTGATAAGCTCGATCAGCTACTCTCTTCCTCCTCCACTGGTGCTTACTCCGAAACTGCTCTCAAGGCTCTGTTTTCTTCGGTTGTTCAAGAGCATGATGCCTCTCTCTCTGCCGCAGAAAAGGCTATTGATGCTTCTACATCTCAATGTCAGAAGGCCTCGCTTGCTGTTGAGGCCTCCACAAAAGAATGCAAAGATGCGACCGCAAAAGTCGAAAAACAAATTTCTGAGGCTCAAATATTCCTAGATTCTTTGCAAGCTGCCGCTCAGAAGAACTCCCAGACTGTGAATGCTTCGGTTGACACTCTCACGCGTTCTCTCGAAGCTGAAAGGACTAATCTTGAAGTCTCTCGCAGGGCCATTGAAGCTGCCAACGAAAATCTTCATAATAATGTTAATGAGCGTTTGACTCAGCTGGAAGCCGAACTTGCCGTTGAAAATCGGATTATGGATGAGCTAGACAAACGTACTTCTCAGCTGAAAATTCAAAACATCAAGCTTCGCTCTGCCACAAAAGAGCTTGATGATTTAAAGTCTGAAAGAGAAGTTATTCGAAGCTCCGTGGGTGACGTTCATTCCATTCTGTTACACCTTCTCGACGCCCACGACTCTATTCTGACTATATCCATTAGACGCCATTTAGCCGAAAAACTCAGACCTGCGTTGGATATCTTGAGTCGGATAGAGGGTGTTCCGGTGACTTCTGTCAAGCCGAAACAAGGGGGAGAAAAGGTTACTCAAGCTGGCAAGGATGATACTCAACCTCCTCCCGAACCCAAATCAACAGCTGCACCGAAGGATAATGTAGCTTCGGTCAGCAAAAGGGATAAGAAGAAGAAGAAGATTGGAGAAGATGATGTGGATGATGATGATGATTTTGAATATATCTTGGGTGAAAATCCCTCTAAGCCTTTTCAGAAAACTAAACCCACTGATAAGGAGGTTGAGAAAAAGATTGAGAAGGAAACGGTTGAGTTCGAGAAGAAGCTAAAAGAAAAGGAGCTCTTGGAGAAAAAGAAGTCCATATTTCCAGAATGGACCATTGAATCGCTCCAGAGAGAAGCTATAGATGAACCGAGTACTCATTGGCTCGAACCTGTTATGTCGTTCGGCCTTGAGAACTCGAAGGATGCTCAATTCGATATGCCAATCACACGAAAGGCATTTATCTTTCATTGCTTCAACTCAACCGCTGCCATTCCCTCTCCGGACCCGAAGGTAGATCGGGATCTGTTGGAATCTTATCTAGAGTTCGCTCAGCCACAGTACTTGACCTGGAGCTCACAGAAGATTACTACGGTCAAGGTACTAAAGCCTTATTCAGCTGGAAAATTTGTCAATGTCAAGTTTAAAGTGACCCGAGGCTCTGATGGCTCGGTTCATAATTTTTCCCTGGCTGATCTACCGAACCTTAACCCTCACGACTGGATACTCCTCAACAATATTTTGCTATCCAATCCTTAGGAGTATCAGCCGATCATTGACCACATCAAGCGAATGCTTGTTTGCTACATTCATGAAGTAGCAAAAATGGATCAAGAAATCGCATCTGCCTTTCACAAGCGACCAACGATCAAACCTATTGGCAGAACTGGCAATGTGAACGCGATGGTCAAGGGTAAAATCGACCAAAAATTTCACACAGTGATGTTCGCTAGGGGCGAAAGTCAAAAATGTCTCTTTGCTCTCATTGATAAACACCTGTTCTCAACAGCTTGCTTGGAGCATATTTTGGAGATCATTCACAGGTGTGATCAGAATTCTGCAGCTGACAAGAAGTTGTTTACTGATATGTTATGCTGGTACATCCAATTTCGGCAGACACTTCTTGCTATCATTCCTCGGCTGTTCAAGGTTGTGAAGAAAGTGAAGGCTACACAACATAAATAATCTCTCGCCTCATTTGACTCAAACGGGGAGATTGTTGGGTTGAATAAGTGTTGCGTCATGGGCTCGGTCCTTGGCCCAGTTTTGCTATCAGGTTGGGCCTGTCCAACCGTGATTGTTTTGTTTAGGGTTTAGTATTTAAGGTGCATGCATGCAGCCTTTAAGAGTAGCGCTTTGATTATTATTAATTTTGTTCTTGTACTACAAACCCTAGCTCGCCTCTATAGTGGAAGTTCTTTGTCGAGCTCTGCTGAGGCGTGACTACATTTGAATCATTAAACATCATTTGATTCTATATAGTGTTCTTTGTGTTTATTTGATTTTATTGTTTAACCTGTTGAAGATCTAATCGATCTAAGAGTTTTTCAACTCAACATGGAGCATGGAAGATTGAACCAGATCATGGGGAATAAGCGTTCTTCACCTGTTACGAAGATTGGGACTTATGGAGTTGTGCTTGATGGTGGTGTTAGGGTGGATTTAGTTAATTGTTGTTATTTGTATCATATGACAAGAAAAAAAATTTCATTTCATGATTTATTTAGACAATGATATCGATATTCGTTTGATAATGAAAATGGTTTGATTTTGGTTTATAAGAATGACATTTTTATATTCAAATATTTACCCTTTAATGGTGTGTATGAAACTGTGATGTGTGTTGAGAACTTAGGCAATAATGCATTCCGTATTTATTCGTCTAATGGTATAGACAAAGCGTGTTCCTGGCATTGCCGTCTTGGGCATATATACAAGAAACGCATTTTTGAACCCCAAAAGGGCTGAGTGTTGGAATCATTTGACTTAAGGTCAAATGATGAATGCGAAGTTTATCTATTGGGCAAGATGACAAAATCACCTTTCACTAGAAAATGTGAAAGAGGTGAAGGATTGTTGGACCTTATCCATACTAATGTGTGTGGTCCCTTTAGATCTGCCACAAGGGATGCTAATCGATATTACGTAACATTTTTGGATGATTATAGTAGATATGGGTACATCTACTTAATCAAACATAAATCAAAAACTTTCGAAAGGTTCAAGGAGTTTAGGCACGAGGTCGAGAATCAATTGGGCAAGTAGATAAAGATGCTTTGATTTGATGGAGGTGGAGAGTATCTTAGTATCGAGTATAACGATGTAACATCTAATTTCTAGGTATTCACTTTTGACCCTTGAGTTAAGATTTGTTTGCAAGATTGGTCCTTAATGTCATTCTCGTAATAATGGGTGCAACCTGAGTATGCTGGGCGTACACTTTGGTACGCTCGGCGTAGCTAGCCCCGTGCATGTATGCTAGGTATACACCTTGGTACGCAGGGAGTATGCAATATTAGAGAAAACCCTAATATTTAGGGTTTCTGCACTATATAATCACCATTATAGCCCCAAAACCCTTCCTCTTATCAGCTTTCATCCTAAAATCGACCCTCCTTGCAAACCCTAATCTATTTTGAGCATTTTAAGCTTTTGGAGTGAATAGTGGGCTTTCTTGGTTGTGAAGGAAGATCATCAAGGAGGTGGCCTTGCTCTCAATACTTTGGATCCAACATTTTCTCTTCATTGTGAATCTTTTGCAGGTAAAAAGCTTCAACCTTGATGTATGTTATCTTACGGATCTAGTTTTAGCTCAAAGTTGTCACCTTTTTGTCCCAAACTTGGTCTTTATGAGTAAGAGATAATCCAATACATTTTAGTTGTCCTTTCAGAGGTTTTAGTGTGTTAAGTCATAAAAATGTGTTTTTGGTCATTAGTTTCTCTCAATGCATGAGCTAGATTGTCTTAATGGGTAAAGAAGCTAGGGTTTTTACAGCTAAGGTCTTAATAGCCATGTTAAACCATAAAGTTGGAAACTTTATGGTTAAGGACATCCTTTTGAGCCTAGATCTGGATTTTGGATGTAATTGCTTAAGGATTAAGCACTTAATGGCTAAGGTATTGAGCAGTCGCGTACACTGGACGTACCAAGAGGTACGCTGCGCATACTTTGTTAGCTCCCCGATTTTTGGTCAACCATGCAATACACCCTGTATACATAAGGAGTACAGCCCACGTACTCACCGGGTTAACTCAGTTGACTTTGACCTAGATTTTTACTAGGGTTTGACCTAGGGGTGTTTTACTTATTTTGACCTATATGCTGAAATTATTTGATGAAATTTATTAAGGTGGCTGGTAGAGTTGATATCGGAGCGGCGTGCAATTCAGTTTGCTTATCTGTCTGTGAGTTGAGCTTTCTCACTATATCCATGGGTCGAAGGCACCAATGTCAGCCCACTACTTGTTATGTGGAATGCTAGTTGTCTTTGTGATGCTTTCATGAAAGACCAGGATCCGTCCGCTGGCAATTGTATGAAAGACCAGGATCTAGCCCTTGGCACTTGTATGTAAGACCGAGATTTGGCCATCGACATCGCAAGGAAAGACCATAGTGGTAGCTCATGGCACTTGTATGTAAGACCGATATTTAGCCCTCGGCATTGCAAGGAAAGACCATGGATGTAGCCTATGGAACTTGTATGCTTTAGGTATGTGGTATTTTGAGGAATTCACTAAGCTTTGTGCTTATAGTTTATGTTTATGGTTTCAGGTAGTTCCAATTCGAAAGGGAAGGGCCCGCCGTGATGGCACATCATCATCCCCTCATCATTTCCGCATTTGAAATAATTGTACTCTGATGTTTTGAATATTATGACTTGATGTTGGTTTTAAACAATTAATGAATGATTTCATAGACTTTTAAATGAAAAATTTTATTACCGTTTTCGGGATGTTACAAACGACTACCTCAAGGAGTGTGAAATTGTTTCACAATTGACTCCTCCCAGAACACCACCACTTAATAGTGTTACTGAGAGGTGTAATCGAACCTTGCTTGATATGCTTCTTTCAATGATGAGTCGAGCTTTTCTTCCTATATCAATTTGGGGTATGCCTTAGAGATAGTCGCCCACATCCTAAATCTTGTTCCCATAAATAAGGTTGTCAAAACACCTCATGAGATGTTCACATGGAAAGCTCCCTCACTCATACATATCAAGGTCTGGGGTTGTGAGGCTCTCGTGAGACAAGAAACTCATAAAAAACTTAATCCTAGAGCCAAGAAGTGTATTTTCATCGGTTACCCATATAAGTCCTTTGGATACATGTTCTACATACCTAGTGAAAACGTGGTATTTGTAGCTCGAAAAGGAGTCTTTTGCGAGTGAGAAATCATATTCAAAGAGGAAAGTGGGAGTACCGTTGATCTGGAACAAATTCCAGAGTCATCAAATTAAGAAACCTTAGATGACACTAGCACTCAACCTAAGGATGAGATTCTACTTGATCCCATTGATAATTTATTACATCTTCGTTGATCCAGTAGAGCTATCATGCCACCTATAACTATCGATGAGGATACATTTATTAGTGATAACATACTGGTAAATTTAGATGAGACGGCTAATTGCAGGGAAGAGATGGCAAGCCCTGAGACTGCAAAATAGAAAGAGGCTATGGAAAGCAAGATCCAATCTATGTGTGATAACTAAGTGTAGAACTTAGTTGATCATGTAAATGGTCAAAATACAGTAGGTTGCAAGTGGATCTTCATGAAGAAGACCGATATGGACGGGAAAGTACACACATTTAAAGCTCGACTGGCTGCGAAGAGATTTACTCAAACCCAAGGGGGATGAGTACGATGATACCTTCTTACCAATGGCCAAGATCAAATCGATCAGGATAATGCTTGCCATAACACCTTTTATGTTTATGAGGTATCGTAGATGGATATTAAAACCTCTTTCCTAAATGGGAAGTTTGCTAAAGACGTGTACATGAATCAACCAGAAGGTTTTTTACATGCCAAATTTCATGATAGAGTGTGTAAGCATGAAAAATCCATCTTTGGAATGAAATAAGCATCTCGCAGCTGGAATCTTTGCTTCCAAGAGAAAGTCAAAGAGTTTAGATTCTCTAAGAGTGAGTATGATTCTTGTGTGCATGTCAAAGCTAGTGGGAGTATAGTAAGTTTCCTAGTGTTGTATGTTGATGACATACTCCTTGTAGGAAACAACATTCCAACCTTGCAAGAGGTAAAATCTTGGCTTGGGAAGTGTTTTGCTATGAAGGACCTAGGGGAAGCGTCCTATATTGGGATAATAGTTTTCAGGGATATGAAGAAACGTCTTATTGGTCTTAGCCAAAGTACATACTTAGATAAAATATTAAAACGTTTCAGTACGAAAAATTCGAAGAAAGGGGATTTTCCCATTCACCATATTGTTAAATTAATGAAGGCTCAATGTCCCATTAATATTGAAGAAATAGATGACATGAAACGGGTCTCATATGCTACGTATATAGGATCGATCATGCATGCTACGACATGTACTCGGCCTGATGTGTCTTATGACTTAAGCATGGTTAGTCGATTTCAGGGTAATCCTCGCAGAGCATATTGGACTGTAGTCAACAATATTCTTAAATATTTGCCAAGAGAAAAAGACATGTTTCTAGTTCTTGGTGGAAATGACACATTAAGATTGAGTGGATATAGTGATGTCAGCTTTCAAACAGACTGAGAAAACTTTTGTTCTCAATCTGGGTATTCTTCTTGAATGGTGGAGCGGTGACTTGGAAAAGTGCCAAGCAGACAACGATGGCTGATTCTACTTTTGAAACGTAGTATAGCACAACGATTGAGGCATCAAAATAAGAGGCTTGGTTGAGGAATTTCATCGGTGATCTCAGAGTAGTCCCGACCATACAAGAGCTAATAGAACTATTATGTGATCATGAAGGAGCGATTGCTTTGACAAAAGAACCGAAAGACCATGGGAGATCCAAGCACATCGATATAAAGTACCATTACATCAAACATAGGGTTGAAGATGGGCATCTCTTGTTGAAAAGAGTATCATCATAAGATAATCTTACAGATGCTTTCACAAAGGCCCTGAGCAGGTTCAAAGGTAACCATCATGCTAGGATCATTGGATTAAGATACGATGTTAGTTTTAGTATTTAATTGATAGATTGATACTTTGTAAAAAAATAAATGTAATTTTATTTTGGTGATTGAATAATAGAGAAGTATTTATGAGTATGAGCACTACCTTCTTCAAGTTTTTTATTAGTGTGTTTCACTTTGCATGTTTTACTTCCTTAATGACTTAATTATTCAAAGTTCCACAGTCGCTCATACTTTTAGAAGTAAGTAATGAATTAAGATTGTCATGAATCGATTGTAGATTGTCCATAAAGATTAGACATTGAATGGGATTGCTATAATATTCATGAGTACTTAGAAAATAGAGATTTTGAGTATTGCATAAACCTGCGATTAAATATTACTTCATGGATTCAATCACGAGTAATTCTAAGACAATAATATCTTCTATTCTTCAAACGGAGATACATAAGTTGTAATTTGCAAGTCGGTTGAGCATTGGTGTTGCGAAAATGCATCAGTAACATGATGTTATAAAACGTAGTGTCATGTATAATTTGATAAGTAAAGGCTACAGTTATGTAGTCAAAGTTTATTATTTCCTTTTTTTCTTAACAGGAAAAAGTGATATCTTTAGGCCCTAGGCCCAGCCAAGACTAAATTAATGTGTTCAATTAGTATGTCTGACATCATCATAAGTCAGGATATCTGGAAACAGAATCTTGGACAATAAGATTGATTCTTATGTATGTCTCGTGTTCATATGATATCATGAAGAACGATGGAATGCTTGATCACTTATCTTGGAGCCAACATTTGATTTGAATTAGAGTTTGACAGTGGCTTTGGAAAGCACAGTTTTCTATTTGGTTCAAGGTTGTACTTTTAATTATAGTTATAGACTTATCCAAGTGGGAGACTACTGGATTAAGGTGTCTAAGCTCATAAATAAATTGGTATATATTTGTAATTTAAAGCAAAGTCCTTTTTGGGTTGCCGTTATAACTAGAACTTGGTTAGAATGACATTTGTAGAGAGAGGATAATTTATTAGTTTATTATATGATTAATAAATTGTGATAAAACATTTGTTAATATATTATATAATTAATATATTAATTGGAAATAGTAATAGTTAATTAAGAATCAATCATAATTAACTTGTAATTAATTTTGGGATTAATTAGAATTATTTAAAGGTTCAGGGACTAAGCTGCAATTGTTCAATAGTTAAACAAGAGAATGATTCCAGAACCTTCCACAGAGTGGACGTTTTTGAGGAACCTATTAGGGTTTCTAGAAGCCTCTTTTATATAACTAGGAAACTAGATATTTACCTGATTTGAAAACCTATTATTATATGTTCAAATTAGGGTTTCTAGGGTTTCCTGGGCAACTATAAATATGACCCTTGGGGCAGCTATTTTTGACCACTCCATGCACCAAAAGAATAGCTGAAAATTTTGTCTATTTTTTCCTCTCTCCTCAATAGTCTTCTAGTTCTAGGGTTTGGATACAATCCTTTTGGTGCTGACCTTTCTAAGACTAACAACTACAAGGGATTGAAGTGATTTATTTGCTACAACAAATCAAAGGTATATAACCATATTACTTATATTTCGATTATATTAGGGTTTCATGTTAGTTTTGTTATTCATAGTATGTCACCTTCAAAGTGTTGTAATATAGATCCTTATAGGTTGTATGTGCCCTTTAATTGTTAAATGATTTTCTGTAATTACATGTTTGTTATAACCTATAAAACCCATCAGTTTTAGCGTTGAAGATTTGGAGACACTATCTTTTTGGTGTTAAATGCAAATTGTTTGCAGATCATAAAAGCTTACAATATCTCTTTATTGAGAAAGAATTGAGCATGAGACATGGGTGATGGCTAGAACTACTCAAGGACTACATTGTGAAATACTTTATAATCATGGTACATAAAGTATTGTAGTTGATGCTTTGATTAGAAAAGTGAATCTGAAGCAAAAAAGAGAAAGATCATTAAGGATTGAAGTAATATCAATGATTGTAAAGAAGATAAAAAATGCTCAGACAAGAGCTTTAGCAGAGTATATGAAGAAATAAGAACGCCAAATCATGACGTTAATGTTCGAGGAAGACAGCCAAGGGTTGAAACTATTCCACAATCATATTTGGGTGTCAAATGTGCATGGTATACGAGATGGAAAAGTCTCATAAAACCAAGTATTCTATACACCCAGGAAGCACCAAGATGTATTTAGACCTAAACCCTTATTAATGGTAGCCAATAATCAAAATCGACGTAGCAACATTTGTGTCTGAATGTGTGACATGTTCAAGAGTTAAAGCACAATATCAGAAGCCATATGGGAACTTAGAGCCTTTACCAGTACCCATGGGTAAATGGAATGACATTACCATGGATTTCTTAACCAAGTTTCCAGATACGAGAAAAATTCTAGCCATGATATGGGTTATAGTAGACCGGTTGATGAAGAGTGAGCGCTTCGTAGCCACATGAGAGACCTTTTCTATGGAAAAATAAGTAGAAACCTACGTCAAAGAGATTTTAAAAAGTTCATAGTGTACCCTAATCGATTGTGTCAGACAGAGATAGCCGAATAACTTCTAGATTCTGGAAGAGTATGCATGAAGATTCGGGTATGAAACTGTGTTTAAGTACTGATTATCATCCACAAACTGAAGGACGAAGTGAAAGAACTATCCAAACATTGGAAGATATGTTACAAACATGTGCTTTAGAATTCACTGGTAGCTAGGATGACCACTTACCATTAGTAGAATCCGCTTACAACAATAGTTATCACTCAAGCATCAAGATGCCTCATAATGAAGCGATGTATAGAAGAAAGCATCGTACACCATCTTGTTGGATAGAAGCATGGGAAAAACACTTTACGGGGCCTGAAATTGTTCAACAAACCGCTAATAAAGTGAAGATCATTCTGGAAAGAATTCTAGCTTCTCAAAGTCATCAGAAAATTTATTCACATCTGAGACGTCGACCAATGAATTTTGATGTCGGTGATCTGGTGTTGCTTAAAGTCATTCCACGGAAATGATTTATCATTCCGCTAATATGGGAATATAATTCCATGTTTTATCGGGCCATTCAAAGTACTTCAAAAGATTGGCAATCAAGCATACAAGCTTGATTTTCCCTTTGAACTAGAAGGTACTCATAACACCTTTCATGTTTGTTACTTTAGGAAGTGCTTGGGAGGAGAACCCGATATGATTCCACTTTCAGAACTAGGGGCTGATAAAAACAAATTTTTAATTGAAGAAGCTGAAGCTTTGGTTTACAATTGTGGATTAAATGTTTTCAGGTACTTTATTAGATTTTGGGAAGGTAAAGGTGTGATTGTGGACACTTATCAGCAACTTCCATGTTTTTGAGATTCTGTGCTTATTTTTTAAAACTATGGTATTGGGATTTGACTTATTAAACAATGGCTTTTATCGATATTATGGTTTATGAAATTGAGGAATTTTATCTTATCTAAAAAGGTAAAATTTATTGTGAAAATTGGGATATTACATATATACCTTTAATTCAATTTATATAATGTTAAATCTAGATTCCCACCTTTGAATCTTCTTTGGTTTCACTCGAAATGCAATAGATACACATATAAGTTGAATCTTTTAGGGTTTACACACAAAATTTGGGAGAGTTTGAGGTCAATATGGTCTACTTAAAGGCTTAAAACCCGAAGTCAATTTGTTTGTCAAGTCTTTTGAGGATATGGCAATATTCTATGCTGACCGTTCTTAAGCTTCTCAAAAACTTTCGTATAATTTTGTGTGGGTCGAGTCTTTCTTGTGCTACACTTAGATGGCCGAGTCTTCCTTGTGTTGGTCGATTCCATTTGCTAATCATTCCATGTTTTCTTGAATATAGTTATCAATCAAGAACTAACTGATTGCATGCTCTAAATATCGGGTTATTTGGTCTTAAACATAGGATGTTGCACACTTTCCTCACAACAGTTTCGAATGTTGCCATTTTCCAATCATCATAACTTATTTATTTCAACTCTAAATGAGTTGATTATCTTTTATAACTCTTCCATTTTGTCTTGGCAACACAATGAGATAAAAAAACCACTTATTCCATGTAATAGAACCTGATCTTTACTGGTAAAACCTAAGCATTGCACTATAGAAATCGAATACAAGTATTAGTGTTTTGGATTTGTGTTTCCCATACTTTTTGTTGTATTTAGTCACAAAAATAATGTTTTTTGATATATTTCATGATTTATAATCATTTTTTGACTTTACTTTAACTATATATTTGTTTATCTAACCGTTTTACATAATAGCAATCTACTTTGTTCCTTTACCAATTATAGCAACCTAATTTGTTTTTTCTATATATTAGTGTCCAAATATTAATCATTTTACACAATTTTACTCCCAACATATATTATAACATTTCCCAATTAAATGTGTACTATAGTATAACTCAAAGGACATGATCGATACCATTTCTCATGTTTGTCCCATTTTGACATATTTATCAGCATTCTTGCATATAACCCTTTTATCATATCTTTTTAAGACTTCAAGATTCTTCAAGATTCTAATAGGCTTTCTATATTTGCGGGTAGGTTAAGTAAGTCTAATATCATTTGTTTAATTCTTTATACTATCATTTGGTGTTTTTTCCTACATTTGTCCCATTTTCTAACATAACGAAAGCATTGATTGTCATTATTTATTGTTTCTTGCATAAAAACAATTTTAAGCATAAAGCTTTCATCCTCTAACCTATTACGACTTTTTTATACATGGTTTTCTCATAAACTTGGTCATTGAGTCATATTTGACATAATTCACACTTTTATCCATATTTTACACTTTCTAAAGACTTATCTATTTCAGGCAACATATATAAACATGTTTCATTATACAAACATATTTTAACTTCATTAACCAAAAATTTAGGATGTTACACCCCCTATACTCCATTATCCCTTCATTTATCTCTGTCTCTCACTCTCTTGGTTCAATGTAACCTTCAATACCGATGGCTTTTACCACCACCATAAGCTTAAAAACCACTTGGTTCAAGCCGTCTCTTGTCTCATCGGCACATGACAACGATTGTTACCGGAAGCTGATAATCGAAGGAGGAATCAATCCGTTACTAGAATTTGCGAAATAGGGAAAATTAGAAGGTCAATAAAATACAACGTTAGCAATTGGAGTACTAGGTCGAGGTATGGAAAGCATGTAACACATGATCCACATCGCCACATACTCCTTGTTTGTCAAAATTGTTGAATGTGAAGCCACAATTGTTAAATGTGAAGCCACAATTATTGAATGTGAAGTTTTTTCAAAGGTTGGCTGAAGACCCGGTTGTGTTTTTTGACTACTTCTGATTTCCATCTCTATATAAGAGATTCATCTGTATTTGTAAAACTTGTATCTAGTGTAACACAGAAAGAGTGCAGATTAGCACCAAGAAATGTAAATTCCTAGTTACCGGTGGACGTAGGTCAGAGAAGGACCGAACCACGTTAAATCCCTCATGTTCATCCTTGTGTTCTTGTTTTTCGTGAGCTGTGTGTGTGTTTAGAGTCGTGTGTTAAGTGTCTCGATCCTAACAAGTGGTATCAGAGCCTTGGTTTAGCTCTAGAGGGTGATTTTCTGTTTTTTGGTCGAAATTTTTTTCGTCAAAAAATGATTTTGGTGTATACCGTTGGAAAGGTCTCGTTCCGAAGATTCCGAAAATATTTTTTTCTGAATTTTTTGACCACCGGAGGACGTCCAAATCGCCGGTCAAAGGTTTGCCGGAATAGTGACCGGGAAAACCAGTTCGCCGGAGAAGACGACACTGTAGCAGGAACTGTAGCACGACGTCAGCAGACACTGTAGCAGGAACTGTAGCAACACTGTAGCAGATTTGAAAATTTGCAATTTGGCCCCTGAATTTCCAGAAAATTGCAAGATAGGTCATTGTTCTTTCAGAAAATGGCAGAAAGCAGTAAGCTTCAGATTGAGAAGTTTGATGGGAAAGATTTTGGTTGGTGGAAGATGCAAATTGAAGATTTGCTCGTACAGAAAGACTTGGACGCAGTTTTAGGTGAAAAATCGGAGGCGATGACACAGGCAAACTGGGAGACTTTGGATAAGAAGGCCAAGGCATTTATTAGACTGACGTTGTCAAAGGATGTTGCCTTCAATATTTTGAAGGAGACCTCGGCAAAGGGAATCATGGAGGCATTGTCTAATATGTACGAGAAGCCGTCGGCAGCAAATAAAGTCTTCCTGATTCGGGAACTAGTCAACACGAGGATGAGGGAAGGAAGTTCAGTTACAGTACACATCAACAATTTGAACTCGATTTTATCCAGACTTGGGTCAGTGGGAATAAAATTTGAGGACGAAGTTCAAGCTTTACTACTGTTATCATCATTACCTGACAGTTGGTCCGGAACAGTTACAGCCGTTACTAGTTCCGCAGGATCGAAAGAGCTCACTTTTGAGGGAATTCGGGATTTAATTCTAGGCGAAGACGTCAGACGAAGAAATTCCGGGGAATCATCAAGTGAACAATTGAATGCGGTCAGCGGTAGAAGAAATAACAGAGGTAGTGGGAGCGGGAACAGGAGAAGGAGTCAGTCGAGGACTCGAAATGATGTGACTTGTTGGAACTGTAAAGAGGTTGGACATTTCAGGAATCAATGTCCAAAAGACAAGAAAGAAGTTAACGTTGCAGTAGACCATTCAGATGATGATGTTTTGATCTGTAGTGTGGAGAGCAATGTGGATTCCTGGGTTATGGATTCGGGTGCTTTATTTCACGCTACCCACATCCGTGAAGCACTGCGGAATCTGAAAGAAGGGGATTTTGGTAAGGTAAGACTGGCGAACGATGAGGTTCTTGATGTGACGAGCATAGGTGACTTAGATCTGAAGACTCCAGTCGGTCCATGGACTTTGAAGGATGTCCGGGTAATTCCAAGTCTGAAGAAACAGTTGATTTCTGTTGGGCAGTTGGATGAACAGGGACACGAGGTTATGTTCAGGAATGGGCAGTGGAAGGTTGTCAAAGGAAATCTTGTGATAGGTCGTGGACATAAGAGGGGTTCATTATATATGGTCAGTTTACCGTCTGAGGGAGTAACCGTCCCAGTTCAGAAGAAAAACAAAATCCGGTTCATAGAGTCTCGTGGACAGAAGAAGGTTTGCTTTGCAGATGGCAAACCCAGAGTCACAGGTCAGATTCAGGTTGAACGTGTTTGGAACGGTTCAGAAAAACCAGTCAAGGGCATTCATAGCAGTGGGAGCATGGGCTTTGTTTCAGCTAGAATACCCAGAACACAGTGGGTTAAGAGAACCAGTATTCCATCTGTAAAAGTCTCTCCAGATTATCTGCTTCACATGGAGAGTGTCGTTTGTTCTCAGGATGTTCCAGGATCGGGCAGTTCATTTCAGTGGGAGCCGGTGGAGACAGAGAACAGGTAAATTGAAGAGAAGGCCGGGTAACTAGGAAGGAGTTAAGATCAAATTTTTTAAAATACAGATGCACAGTTGAATCACAGGTGAAGATTGTTCTGTGGCTTCAAGTGGGAGATTGTTGAATGTGAAGCCACAATTGTTGAATGTGAAGCCACAATTGTTGAATTTGAAGTTTTTTCAAAGGTTGGCTGAAGACCCGGTTGTGTTTTTTGACTACATCTGATTTCCATCTCTATATAAGAGATTCATCTGTATTTGTAAAACTTGTATCTAGTGTAACACAGAAAGAGTGCAGATTAGCACCAAGAAATGTAAATTCCTAGTTACCGGTGGACGTAGGTCAGAGAAGGACCGAACCACGTTAAATCCCTCGTGTTCATCCTTGTGTTTTTGTTTTTCGTGAGCTGTGTGTGTGTTTAGAGTCGTGTGTTAAGTGTCTCGATCCTAACAAAAATCTTCAAAGAATGTCAAATGAAGTTGCAAGGTGACATCTCTTGGGCTGGTGTAGAGCTTACAAAATCAAGAAAGCCATGGCTACAAGAGCACTTTGCATCTCGCTTGCAAAGCTATATCGAGTAATTACACAAAATTACAGAAAAACACAAAAACTGCTACTCCCATCGATAAATGCAATTTGGAAATTCAGCAAGAACATTTTGTACAACTAAATCCCAAATGATTAAGCTCGTTGATCAACTTCTTCACGAAAGAGAAGTTGAGATAAGAAAAGAAGCAGGCATTGCTTTGACCAAATTTGCATGTTCAGATAACTACCTTTATCTTGACCATTTAAAGGTTATATATAATGTTGGGTTCTATTGATGCTGAAATTATAAAAATGTAGATAAATGAAGACCATATGTACTTCGATTGTAGAGTTTAAGAATAAATATGATATTAACGTAACTGGATCGACTATGCACACTCACATAGGGACCAAACCTGAAAGACAAAAACTAGGCATATTAAAATAAATTTAATTAAGAAAAAGACAAATTGGAAATGGACAAAAACTAGGGCATTTTCGTGATTTTATATGTACTAACGGAGGCTTATGGATGGTAACGAACTTAGGGACCAAACCTGATGGATTTGCAAACAAGGAGAACCAACCACATCAACATCTCAAAAGTATGACCAAAACTGTAGACAGGGTCATACCATAGTGACCAAAATTGTAATTTACTCTTTTAACTATTTTCCGTCTATATATAACTCAGTATTTGCTAATAACTTCTTAAGTTAGTGACAAGAAGCAGCAAATACGGAAAGACAAAGTGTCCTATTGTCCATAGAGATGGAGGGAGAGGTATACAATCTTATGGTAAATTTGAGCATAGCTTTGGCATCTCTCCTCTATTCTCATAGTGTTGGGATGTTTATTGCAAAAGGGGCAACTAGATTCTTGGCTCTTTTTCCTGTCATATTTATCTTTCTATGTCTTCCCTTAAATCTCCAAACGGTGTTCTTTGTTGGACCAACCTCTTTCTTCATGACATGGCTCGGAAGCTTCAAGATCATTCTTTACGCCTTTGGTCAAGGCCCTTTATCTTCACACCCACCTCTCCCTTTATCTCATTTCATTGCTAATGCTTGTCTTCCTATCAAGATCTTAAAAGATCATGAATCTCCATCCCATCAAACCACCAAGAAATCCCACATAGATTACGTTCCAAGGGTTCTGTTGTTTATCTTTGTAATTAAAGCATATGGTTACAAAGACTTTCTTCACCCGTTATTGATCACGGCTTGTCTTGCCTATTACTTTGTCTTCATGCTCATACAATTTCTTGCAGCACTTGCGTTTTTGGTTCGAACGCTATTTGGGGTCAAGCTAGAACCACAATTCGATGAGCCTCATCATTCTACATCTGTACAAAACTTTTGGGGAAAAAGGTGGAATCTCATGGTGTCTGATACACTACGCCCTACAGTCTACCATCCAGCTCGTGCCATTTTTAGACATCTGGTTCCTGAAAGATGGGTATCAGTGCCAGCTGTGCTCATAACGTTTCTAGTGTCTGGGCTTATGCATGAGTTGATCTTCTATCACCTTGGTCAATATACGCCAACATGGGAAGTCACTTGGTTCTTTATAATTCATGGGATTTGTGTAGGCATGGAGATTGTGATGAAGAAAACCACGGGTCAGAGGTTTGAGCAACCACCTGTTGTGACCTGGCTATTAACTTTGACATTTATAACGATTACTGGCTTGTGGTTGTTCTTTCCACCATTCTTGCGGTTAGATCCGTGTGCTAGAGTTTGTAGAGAGACCATGGCGTTTATAGGGTTCTTTAAAACTGGTCATCTACTTGGGCCTAACGAGTATGCATGTCGTTTTATATAAAAGGGGGAACAGATATTCGAGGTGTATTTGGTATGTTTTTATGTGGAATGTATACAAACTAAATGATGTACTAAATATGTTCGGGAAATGATGTTGTTTTACAAAAGAAAATCCGTAGTATTTTTTATGCCATGCACAATTTGAATTATGGGTGACTTTGTCCAATTATCAACTCATTCTTGCAAAATGTGTAAATGTCCGATAAAAATGTAATATTATGGATAAAAAAAGAAATATATTACTATTATATATATATATATATATATATATATATATATATATATATATATATATATATAATAAATAGAGTATATTATATTATATTTTAGTCTACAATTACAAATGGATAGTAACATGCTGCTTTTATAGGATTATGTGATAAGTTACCCTTACCTTTATCTAGAAATGATTTTGTGTAAGAAATAAATATGAAAGGAATAACTAAAATTGTAAATCATGAGAATCCCATAATTGGATACACTAAAAATTGGAAACCATGGTACTTTGAGTTTAAGAAGCATGTATAGTATGGTTACAACAAACCCTTGTTATAACAAACCCTTGTTATATATGTCAAAGTAGTGAAATAGGCTAGCCTTTTATCTCAAATTAAGTAGTGAAATATGCTAAAACTGGAAACTTTTATAAAATTAAAAAATGCGGTGGAAAAGTGAAGTCTCTCAAAAATGTACATACGAACTACATGGAGTTCTTAAAGGAAAATATCATTTTCATCCTATAATATTTTTTAATTTGTTTTAAAAGGTCATTTAATTTTTAATTTTTTTGTATTTTAAGGAAATATAATCGAATGTGACCTACTAACCTAGTAAATAGATCTTTAATCTTATATGACTGGCTTTTGGGTCACCTAGGATAGATGTTGAGGACAACCTAGAAGCATTCATCTGTAACTATTAAGTGTTAAATGCTTTGTTTGTTATTCATTGTGTTCGTTCGGGCATATAAGGAAATAGAGAAGGAAGAAAGTAACCAGCAGTGTTGAAAACACATTTAACTTAAGAAACAGTCTTTTATCTTTTACTCGATCACATCATGTGACCAATCTTGCTTCTAAGTTCTAATGAAGGAGTCGACGACAAGATCTTGATACGAACAAAATAAATTGAGAAATTAAATTACTGCTATCAACTTCACAACCGCATCCAAAATCATATGTGCAAAGTGGAATCCATAACTATCTTTGACTCCACCATCAAACATGAAAATTCAATTGTTGCAAATTTCCACAACTATCAACACATAAATGATGAGAAAGAACATAGTACGTATTTCCCATATCCTAATTGTTAGATCACCAAGAAGCCCTAGATTCAGTGCAATGAGGAAGAACAAAATATGTATTTCCCTCTTCCCCCCCCCCCCCCCCCCCCCCCATCCCTTATTTTATTTCTCTCTCGGTAGTCTGTAGCAACAAATCAAAACCATACAAGAAACACATTGGTTTCAAACTGAAGCTTTATGTAACATCCCAAAAATATAATTTTTTTTCATTTTAATTCATCAAATCACATAGTATTTGCCCCAAAAATCCATCATGGTAAAAAATGTATCATAATCATCATAGTAAAATAACAATCATCAATGTTAAAAATCCTCAGGGGGAAATGTTCTGCGGTCAAGTCGGGCTCTTCCCTTTAGAACTAGAAGTACTTGAAAATGTTTAAACCACAAAACCGTAAGCACAAAGCTTAGTGAGTTTCCCAAAATACCACATAACATACATACATTCCCATGGGCTACCCCTATGGTCTTTTATGCAAGTGTCATAGGCTACCCCCATGGTCTTTCCTTGCACTGCCACAGGCTACCCAATGCGTGTACAAGTGATATGGGCTAACCCATGGTCTTTCCTTGCATTGTCATGGCTACCCCATGGTCTTATATACAAGTGTCATGGGCTAAACCCCCATGGTCTTTCATAAAAATATCACGGGCTAGCCCTACGGTCTTCCATACAAGTATCATAAAGACAACAAGCATCCTACACAGTATAGAGAGAAGACTCGCCTATCTCACGAAATCAAATAAACCACAGCTAATTGTCATGCAACCGGTGCTACAACACACATATCAATCAAACAAGGTCCAACCTTCGTCTATACTCTTGAACTAGCACTTTAACCAAAAGTCAAAAGCTAAAGTCAACTGTCCAAGTCAATTTCAGAGAGCCACCACGTCTTGGCCTCATAATTAGCATGATAAGGACAAAAGTGTCGATTACGCCCCTCCCCCCAGGCGCCACATCGTGACAGCCAAAACGTCACGTCGTGAAAACTGGGCTCAACAACTTAATGGATTCAACCACTTTACATTCGTTCCATAACCTCCAAAGCTCAGATCTGATTCTTCTTAAGGTCTTGATGGATAATGTTACCAACTTTATCCGTTAAGATATCCCAATAAGCCAATATCTCAAAACCTATGTCCTTAATGGCAACTTAAGGCATGGAGTCAACCATTAAGCACTTAATCCTTAAGGTCTCAAGAGGAAAACTTCCAAAAAGGTTTTAGGGACCCTCATGATGCCTAAAAATGCCAACTCTATGGACATGCATTCCCCATGCATGTCCTTTCCCAAATCTTGGTCAAAAGACGAAATTTGACCTAAAATTCATGTAAAGTCCCCAAACGGCAACCACATACTAGATCTATGAGATATAATGCTCTTGGGACTCAGAGAAATCATAAAGTTACAAATTTTATCTCTTCTACTCATTCCATCCTCACAAATGAGGAAAAATATGGCATAAAAACTAGACACAAGAAGCATACAACAAAAAGGTGAGAGTTTGAGGACTTACAAGAAGTCTAGAACCTGCACACAAGGATGATGAGCGATTGCTTGGAGAAACTAAGCACCAAAAATTCTTCTTCTTTTTCCTTCAAAACCACCAAAAACTTGCAAAATGAGCTCAAGAGCTTCAAGAGGGTTAGGGTTTGGCCAAAGGGTCGTTTGGAGGTGATGGAGGCTGAGGGTGGAGGAAACCCTAGGACTTACTTCCATTAAATAGGCACAAAGCCCGAGGAAATTAGGGTTTTTTCCTCAGACGATGGCCACAATGTAACGGACAAGATGTCACGGCGTGAGGCACCAAATTTCCTTCATGAACACTATAGGTCATGCCACGTCGTGAAGAAGTCAATCCCACATCATGGAAAATAAAAACTAATAAATAAATGATAATTAATTATACCTGAAATTCTGATGGTACAACTCTCCCATACTTAAATCAGACTTCGTCCTCGAAGTCCGTTGCCCCAAATAACTCAGGGTGGTGCTCCATCATCTCCTCCTCGGATTCACATGTCCATTCCAAACCCTTACAGTGTTACCATTACACCTTCACCAAGCCCACCACCTTGTTGCAAAAGGTCTTCGTCTTCTGGTTAAGAATTACAATCAGTCTCTCCACATAATTCTGACACTCATCAACATGAATATCATCCTAAGGAACCATTGTGGAATCATCAGTTAAATATTTTTGCAGCTGAGAGAAATGGAAAGTGTTGTGGATCTAACTAAGCTCATCTAGAAGTTGTAACCAATAGGCAACACTGCCCAGCAAGTCCTAAAGGGATCAATGTATATGGGGCCCAACTTGCCCCGCTTCCAAAATGGGATGAAGCCTTTCCAATGTGACACCTTCAGGAGCACAAAATCTCCAACCTGAAACTAGAGGTCTGAATATCGCCGGTCAGCCTAGCTCTTCTGGAGAGTTTGCACGGTCTGCAGTCGATCATGTACCTGTTGAATCAACTCGGTGATCTTGAGTACAACCTCAATACTCCTCATAACTCGATGCTTGACCTCGCCCCAATAAGCTAGGGTCTAACATTTCCTCCCGTAAAGCATCTCGAAAGGTGAACGATCAATATTGGCATGATAACTATTATTGTAGTAGGGCTCGACCAATGGAAGTTAAGTACCCCAACTCCTGCCAAAATCTAGTACACATGCCCTAAGCATATCCTTGAGAGTTTGAATGGTTTTCTCATACTTTCAGTCAGTTTGAGGGTGGTACGCGGTGTTGAAATGAAGTTGAGTACCCAATTCTTCATGAAATTTCATCCAAAACCTGGAGGTGAATCGAACATTACGATCACAAAACCACCGAAATGGGTACCTCGTGCTGAACCACTACCTTCTTGTGTAGATGTCAGTGAATTTATCAGAGGAAAGGATCTCAACAATAGGGATGAAATGGGCACTCTTGGTCAATCTATCAACAATGACCGAGATAGAATCAACTCCACGTGTCGTCCACAGAAGCTTTGTAATAAAATTCATGGTCATCTCTTCCCACTTCCACATGGGAATGTGTAATGGTTGCATCTTCTCGTGAGACCTCATATGTTCGGCCTTGACTTTCTGGAAAGTCAAGCACCATTCCACAAACCAAACTATATCCCTCTTCATACTAGGCCACTAGTAACTCAATCTCAGGTCTCTGTACATCTTCGTGGCTCTCGGATGGATCAAAAACTTTGACTTGTGAGCTTCCTCAAATAACGTCTGTCTAACCCCACCAGCAACCGGGACCCACACTCTCCCACACTTAACCAACAGCCCATAACTATCACTGATAAATAACGGAATCTGACCCCTGATCCTCTCTTCCTTCCAATTTTCCTTCTTCAACCCTCTACTTGATCTTTCTTGACCAGATCCAATAGTAGTGAAATAATAATCATCCTCAAACACAAATCTCGGATGAGTGTACTCACTGCCTTGCGACACAAGACATCGGTCACAACATTGGCCTTCCCATGATGGTACAAAATCTCACAGTCATAATCTTTCACCACATCTAACCATTTTGTTATCTCAAGTTCATGTTCGGTTGATCTATCAGATACCTCAGCCTTTTGTGATCAGTATAAATCGTGCACTTGACCCCATACATATAATACCTCGAAACCTTGAGGGATAAAACCACCGCCCCAACTCCAAATCATGTGTAGGGTAATTCTTCTCGCGAGGCTTCAACTGCCTCGATGCATATGCATTCACATGACCCCTCTACATAAGCACTACACCCATACCCATAATCGACGCATCGCAGTACACCACAAAGTCATCCATCCCCTTAGGAAGGAAAAATCGGGGTCTCACACAATTTCTGCCCCAAAGTCTCAAAAGCTTTCTGTTGATCAGGCCCCCATAAGAAAGAAATATTTTCATTCGTCAAACGGGTCAAGGGAACTGAAGGGTTTTGAGCATCCTAACAACCTTAAGGTGCACATACAACCCTAAATGCTTTGGATCTATGTTTTCTCTAATTATACATGCAAAGAGATTTTCCAAAGAATTTCCATAACTCACATACAATCATGGGTACTTATATAACAAAAATCTAGTTAGAATACATACCTTTTCTTGGAGCTTGATTCCTTGGACCTTTAAGAGCCTAGCACCCCAAATGTGATGCCTCAAATGCTTCACACAACACCACCAACAATGGAGGACTTTGAGTGAGGATTACTTGCTTCACAAATTCGGCTAACACTCTTCTAAGCTCACTTAGGTGCCGATTTTGGTAGCTAAGGGATTTCTTATATAGTGTGGAAAAAGTAGTGTTACACCATGTAAACCCTAATGTGCATGACCTTCCACATTCCTTAAGCTCCATGGGTTTAAACCTCCATGGATCATCCATGGGTTGTCACATGGGTTTAGCCCAACCTAAGGAATCATGGATCATTGGCCCACACCATAAGAGTGAATGATTTACCAAATCAATCCCCATATATTTAATTAGTCTCTCTTCATCACAAAATCAATTGCAAATTAATTCTTGATCCATACTAATTAAATAATATGATTTCATATTAATATATTAGAACTTATAATATATTAATAAATCATAAATAACCTCTTCTCAATTGTCCATCCTTCAAATTGTTCTGGTGCCATGCAACCCAAATGGACCATGCTACTCTCGGGTCAAGTACATACCAGATATAGTTATGGACTTACACACCTTGTCCAACAGTCTCGTACTTGGATAAGTCTAATAACTATAGTTGCAAGTATGACCTCAAACAGCGACTACCAATCGTAGCTCTTAAAAGCCTCTGACGAACCATGACGTGCCATTTTACATAAGTGATCATATAATCCTCTGTTCTCAAGATATCAGCCGGAAAAATACATGGAACAACGTCGTACTTATTGTCCAGCAGTTTGTTTCCCGATTTCTGATTTGTTTGACATAGAACTTAATCGAACACATCAATTTAGTTCTGACCGGGCCCGACACATGAGTCAAAACAAAATCATCGAGGGGCCCAGGATATCACTTTTAATCCTCCAAGGACTAAAAGGAACGGATAAACTTCGACTCATATGCTTGTACTAACTATTCATCAAATTGTACACAACATCACGTTTTATAGCATCAAGTTACTGAAGCGGTTTCGTACTATCAATGTACAACCAACTCATCGTCAACAACTCATATATCTTGGTTTGAAGACTTATGTGATATTATCGTCCCACGATCACTCGAGATATATTCCATGAAGTGATACAAGTGAGAGTAGGTTTAATCCAATACTCAGACCTTATGAGCACTCATGAATGTTGTAGCAACCTTTGCTATGTCTAATACACTTCAGACACTCTACAAGCCAAATTCATGACATTCTTGTTTCAGTACCTACTTCCAACGTATGATCGACTATGGATAGTTTGAATAATATAATTATTCTCGAAGTCAAAACATGCAAAGTAAACAATAGTAAATGATTGACACAAGATAGTAACATTACTTATAAATAAAGAACACCTTTTATTTAAATCATCAAATGTCAATTACATTTCAACTATTACAAGTTTCAATAGTTATCTAATCATTAAAACTAATATCGTCCTTCAGCCCGATGCGCCTCGCATGCTGTAAGTGCTTAACCCTACTCAGTCCCTTCGTGAGGGGATCTGTTGGGTTCTCCTATGACGATACCCTCTTTGCTACGAGGAGTCCCCTTTTTATCCGATGTCTTATGAAGTGATATTTTCAGTCGATGTGCCTGGATCTGCCATGATCCCTTGGTTCCTTGGCTAAGGCAACTGCACTCTCGCTGTCACATAAAATCTCCATACGCTCCTTTATAGCTGGTACAACTCCACGGTCTCCGATGAAGTTCTTCAGCCATATTGCCTCCTTCACCGCCTCGCTTGCTGGTATGTACTCTGATTCGCACGTGGAATCAGCTACTGTCTCCTGCTTGGAACTTTTCCAAGTTATTGCTCCTCCATTAAGGGTAAAGACCCAGCCCGATTGAGAGCGTAAATTATTTTTGTCGGTCTGAAAGTTGGCGTCACTGTACCCCACCACTCTCAAGTCATCACTGCCACCGAGGGTAAGGACCCAGTCCTTAGTCCTCCACAGGTACTTGAGAATGTTCTTAACCACAGTCCAATGAGCCTTGCCAGGATTCCCTTGATATCTGTTGACCATGCTCAAAGAAAAGGCCACATTAGGGGGAGTACAAGTCATATCATACATGATCGAACCAACTGCAGAAGCATATGGTATATGAATCATTTCTCCTATCTCAATTTCTGTACTCGGACTCTGAGTTTTACTCAGCTTGGCATTGCTCTGGATCAGTAAATCACCTTTCTTGGAATCCTGCATGCTGAATCTTTTCAACACCTTATCCAAGTAGGTACTCTGACTAAGTCCAATTAGTCTCTTAATCATGTCTCTCAATATCCTTATCCCAAGGATGTAAGCAGCTTCTCCAAGGTCCTTCATAGCGAAACACTTCCCAAGCCAGGACTTAATTTCCTGCAAGGCTTAGATGTCATTTTCTATTAGTAGTATGTCATCCATATACAATACCAAAAAGCTAACTGTACTCCCATTAGCCTTGACATATACGCATGACTCATCCTCGCTTCTCGAATAGCCAAACTCTTCGAATTTCTCATCGAAACATAGATTACATCTGCGACATGCTTGTTTCAATCTATAAATGGATTTCTCAAGATTACACACTCTATTGTGGTACTTTGCATCGACAAAACCCTCTGGCTGACTCATGTAAACGTCCTCAGCCAACTTTCCATTAAGGAAAGTGGTTTTGACATCCATCTGCCATATTTCATAGTCATGAAATGCGGCTATTGCTAGCATAACCCTAATAGACTTAATCTTCGCTACTGGTGAGAAGGTCTCATCATAGTCAACTCCCGTAGTTTGAGTAAAGCCCTTTGCAACCAATCGTGCCTTATAAGTGTGTACATTACCATCCATGTCGGTCTTCTTCTTGAAGATCCATTTGCACCCGACTATCTTACGACCCGGTACATTGCCAACCAAGTTCCAAACTTGATTGTCATACATGGACTGGATCTCGCTCACCAACTCGCCTCTTTCCATTTAGCAGACTCGGGGCCTGCCATGGCTTCCTTGTAGTTGTTAGGTTCATCCAGATTTACCAGTGTGCTATCACTGATAAATCTATCACCTTCAGTAGTAATATGGAAACCATAAAACTCAGGTGTATTTCTAACTCTATAGGAACGCCTCAGAGGTAAGGACTCGTTTATTGGCTCAACAGGAGTTTCCTCCTCAGGTTGATCGATAGTGTTTGAGGTTCATTCACCGCTTGTCTCTTGAAGTTCTTCAAGGTCAATTTGCCTCCCACTGTCTCTTTGGCCTATGAGCTCTCTCTCGCGAAAGACTCTTCTCCTCGCAACGAAGACAACATTGTCACTCGGTCTGTAGAAGAGATAACCAAAGGATTTCTATGGGTAGCCGATGAAAATACATCGCTCACTTCGAGGTTCGAGCTTGTCATGAGTATCACACCTCACGAAAGCCTCGCAACCCCAAAATTTGATGTGGTCTAACGAGGGAGCTTTCCCTGTCCACGTCTCGTGAGGTGTTTTGGCAACCTTCTTAGTTGGGACTAGATTAAGGATATGGGCGGCAGTCTCTAAGGCATACCCCCAGAATTAGATAGGTAATGAAGCTCGACTCATCATGGAACGAACCATGTCCAACAAGGTTCGATTGCGCCTCTCAGCCACACCATTAAGCTGTGGTGTCCTAGGTGGCGTCAATTGTGAAACAATCCCACATTCCTTCAGATAGTCTAGGAACTCGATACTAAAATACTCACCACCCCGATCGGATCGGAAAATCTTTATCTTCCTGCGCAGCTGATTGTCTACTTCTTGTTTAAACTCTTTGAATTTCTCAAAGGTTTCTGACTTATGCTTGATTAAGTAGACATAGTCATATCTACTGTAATCATCAGTAAAAGTCACATAGAAGCGGTAGCATCCCTTGTGGCGGTTCTGAAGGGCCCATACACATCGGTGTGTATGAGATCCAATAAACCTTCACCCCTTTTACAAGTACCAGTGAAGGGTGACTTGGTCATCTTTCCAAGTAAGAAAGATTCGCAATTGTCATCTGACCTTAATTCGAATGACTCCAAAACTCCAGCCTTTTGGAGTTGTCCTATGCGCTTCTTGCTGACATGTCCAAGACGACAATGCCACAAGCATGCCTTATCCAATTCCTTGGAAGAATCAATGTGCAACACATTATTTCCTAAGTTGTCTACAACCATCACAGTTTCATATACATCATTACAAGGTAATGCTTTAAAATAAAAAAACACCATTATAAAAAGCATTAATAGCACCACATTCATTGTTAAATGAAAAACTAAAACGTTGTTTGTACAAACCATGAAAAGAAATAACATTCCTCGCCATTTCAGACAAGTAGCAACAATTATTCAAATCTAACTCTAACCCACTACTCAGCAATAAAGAATAAACTCCAATCTTGGTGACAGGTGAAACCTTCCTATTCCCCATGATCAAGTTCATATTCCCGTTCCACATCCTTACTTCTTTTAGGCCCTGCAAATCAGAACAAATGTGAATTCCATTACTTGTATCAAGGACCCAAGAACAAGAATGTGATGAGTTATTAGATAAAATAGCATAAATACCTGCATGGGTGGGCTTAACCTTCCCATCTTTCACATCCTGCAAGTATTTTGGGCAGCTTCGCTTCCAGTGCCCTTTATCGTGACAATAGAAACACTCTACTTCCTTAGGAATGGAAGAAGGAGTAGCATAACCAGCCTTGGTCCCACTTGAAGAGGATCCATAAAGAGACTTTCCATTGCGGCCCTTGGAGGGTGCCTTCCTCTTCCCCCCTTTCCCTTTTCCAATTGCCAGAACAGGGGAATTAGCTGTAGGAGTGGTTACAACAGATTTCTCTTGAGACCACTTTCAGCAGTCCTCAAAAGGCCTTGAAGCTTTCTAAGTGTGACCTCCTCCTTGTTAATATGATAGGTCATGCAGAACTGATCATAACATGGAGGTAAGGAGTGTAGAATGATATCTATAGCCAGCTCCTCATCAAAGTTCACATTCAACTTTAGCAGACGATCTACAAACCTTTGCATTTTCTGTTAGTGGGTCATGATGGGTTCACCATCCTTCATCTTTGTTATAATCATGGAGAAGTAGATTTCATACCACTCTTGACGAGCACTCTAATGGTATCTTTCCACCAGGTCTTGGTGCATCTCAAAAGGGTAGAAGTCCTCATAGGACTTATGGAGTTCAGCTGACATAGTGGCAAGCATGATACAAGCTACCTTAGTGGCATCCTTTTCATGTGCCCTAAATTCAGCAATCTCCTGAGGACTAGCAGAAGACTCATCGATATCCTTAAGATCCTTATCGAGGACATATTACTTGTCCTCATAGCGCGTGACCATCCTGATGTTCCTAATCCAATCATTGAAATTAGTACCATCAAAGATGACTCTCTCACAAAGGTTCAGGAGAGAGAAGGAGCTAGTAGGGTTTGAGCCAGAAGCATTGTTGGAGACATCTGAAAAGAAAGAAAGACAAAGTTTAGATTTGATAAAGAGTCCTTAATATAACACCCAAAATGAAATATTAAGGCTAGGACCCAACACAATACTTTACAATTTGGAAGAGGGATGCCGTAATCCAACATGCAAAATATTTGAAGGTAGGTAAATGACGATTTACCAATTTCCACCATGAAAAACGAAATTGTTTATTAAGTTTTAATTGGATTGAAATTCCTAGATTCATTGAACAATTCAATGGAATATTTAAATCTCAATTATGCCCTTCAGGTTTGTGACTGGGATACCAAGGATCACAAACAAGGTGTGAATAACCATGCAAAATGTGCTTGGTACTCTCGATGTCATTTGTCACCCAATCAATGTGTCGGTTAACCACACACGCTCCATTGATCTTATGATAAACATCGAGCCACCCTTTTCCACCCTTACTAGTCCAAGTTAATGTGTCGGTTAACCACACACGCTCCATTAACGACTTGGCAAGGTGCAAAGTGCAATTTTCATGGATTACCATCAATTTCACATTTTCCTAAAGTAACTAAGATTAGGAATTTAATAAAACATTTAGTTACTTTATTATTTTCATTTTACTTAATGAGAATTATAGTCATATCCTACCCGTTTGGCTAACGACCCTCCACCAGTCAAGGAAGCGGTGGGTGAGAATGGACACTCATTAAACTGCCATTTTATAGGCAGTAACCTTATACCCCCCTTATAGATCGGCTTCGTGAATGAGGCCTACTAACGGTAAGACTGACTTGATCTTATACATATATATATTATTAAACTTATAATACTATAAAGTATAAGGATTGAATTTTAAACTTTTAAAATTCTAGGGTTTGGAATTAAAGTTTTTTTAAGTGACTATACAAATTCCAAAACTTGAGGACAAGTTTTGACACTATTCAAAACTTTTCATTTTCCTAACTTATGCGTTTAATGACTTTTAAAGAAAAGACTTTTGGTTTTCCATAACTTGAGGACAAGTTATGGAATCCATTAAAATGCATTTAGATCAACAATTAAACTAACAAGAAGTGTCAAATAATTTCTATGATCTAGCAAAACTCATAAGCAAAGATAATTCACATCAACATTTTTCAAGAAATCATATAAACTAATATAAATCTTGAAACTTTGACAATTATCTTTTAATTAGACAAGCATGATCATTACCTTATGAAAAAACAGGTTTCATAGTTTAGAAAACAGTTTGGGGTAATGATCCTAATCCAATTTCTTACCAAAAGTCGAAATTCTGCCCCCTCGAGCACCAACTCGGCGAGTACATAAACTAGACTCGTCGAGTTGGTCATTTAACAAATGGACTCGGCGAGTCACCAAGTGGACTCGACGAGTTCACTGGGCAGAAGGCAGAAATTCGATTTTTCCAGTTTGAAAATCAATATAACATCAAGTATAATAGAAAACAATTCTAGGCTTTGATACCACTGAAGGGTTTTGAGCATCCTAACAACCTTAAGGTGAACATACAACCCTAAATGCTTTTGATCTATGTTTTCTCTAATTATACATGCAAAGAGATTTTCCAAAGCATTTCCCTAACTAGCATACAATCATGGGTACTTGTATAAAAAAAATCAAGTTAGAATACAAACCTTTTCTTGGAGCTTGATTCCTTGGACCTTTAAGAGCCTAGCACCCCAAATGTGATGCCTCAAATGCTTCACACAACACCACCAACAATGGAGGACTTTGAGAGAGGATTACTTGCTTCACAAATTCGGCTAGCACTCTTCTAAGCACACTTAGGTGCCGATTTTGGTAACCAAGGGATTTCTTATATAGTGTGGCAAAACTAGGGTTACACCATGTAAACCCTAATGTGCATGACCTTCCATATTCCTTAAGCTCCATGTGTTTAAACCTCCATGGATCATCCATGGGTTGTCACATGGGTTTAGCCCAACCTAAGGAATCATGGATCATTGGCCCACACCATAAGAATGAATGATTTACCAAATCAATCCCCGTATATTTAATTAGTCTCTTTTGATCACAAAATCAATTCCAAATTAATTCTTGATCAATACTAGTTAAATAATATGATTTCATATTAATATATTATAACTTATAATATATTAATAAATCATAAATAACCTCTTCTCAATTGTCCATCCTTCAAATTGTTACGGTGCCATGCAACCCATATGGACCATGCTACTCTCGGGTCAAGTACATACCAAATATAGTTATGGACTTAGACACCTTATCCAACAGGAACAACAATCTTGTAGAAATCCTGAACGAACCTCCGATAATAACCTGCTAGACCAAGGAAACTCTGAATTTCATATGATGTCCTCGGAACCTCCCACTGCATCACTGTCTCGATCTTGGCGTGATCAACCAATATACACTTCTTGTTCACGATGTGCTCCAAAAAACTACATCTCGCACAACCAAAACTCATATTTGGAGAACTTGGAATGAAGCCTCTCCCTCTTCAAAGTCTCTAATACCTCCCGTAGATGCTCATCATGTCCCCGTTGGTCTTACAGTAGACCAAGATATCATCGATAATGTCACACCCCGGCCGCCGGCAGAAACACCGGGCGGTGTAACGTCATTTCTTGTATCATAGTTATCAACTTTCTGAAAACACATGCAATTTAAAATACGTCAACATAAAGTTGGTGAGTTCACAAGTTTTGACTCCATATAAAAATAATACATTTTCCACGTTCAAAAGTATAGTTCCGAAAGTATCATTTTGACTCTCCAACATTTAGTATGTATATTAGGGATAATAGTTTACTTACCAAATAAGTAGTTTACCTATAAGTCTCATATACTATGAATATAAGTGTTTGTAATTCCATACAAACGAAAGTTGCTACGTATAAATCTTATTTCAATTCTATACGAGTAAAAACCGCTACGTATAAATCTATTTCAATTCTATACGAGTAAAACCGCTACGTATAAATCTTATTTCAATTCTATACGAGTATGTGTGGTATGTATAATTATCTACTTAATATTCTAGTAGTATACCTACCAGTTTCTTGTACTTAGAGTATAAGTGTTTGGGAGACTTATACTTAACATTAATACTTGTATAACGACAAAGTATAATGCTTCTACAATTTGCTACCATGAGTCCGTAACTGCGGTTATATGACTAGTTTCAAACCTCTGCTTGATGCTACAAGTTTCGCATCTTAAGATAAGTTCCACAAACTTCATCAACTTTGGAACAATAAACAAACAAAAGGACAGTTCGTCACTCGCACACCGTTGTATTGTAGCTGGCAACCACTAGTGGGGTTGTCAACCCGTATCTTATTCATACACGACTTCCTCGCTCACACAGGATTAACGGTTACAGGTCAGAGGATATTCCCTAAGATTTCCAATCTTAGTTGATGAATACAATAACTCATGTAGACTTGTCGAGTTCCGTTAGTTCTAGTAGTAAAATCATATTCGTGTCTAAAACCCAAAGTTATTAGACTATGCTTTAAAAATTACTCCTAATATTTATAATACTTAGGCAGTACAACAGCTATAATTAGAATTAAAACCAGGTTTTATCTTGACATAAAACCAAGTTCAACAATATATAACATACCTGGTTTTATCTTGACATAAAACCAACAATAACAACATACTTATCAATTAACATATAGAACTTCCGAGTATAACTCTGGAACTATATCGCACACAACATATATATAGAATCCTAAGTATAACTCAAGATCTACATTAGTATACTACTATAACAATAACATGCTAACAACTTTACGATAGTTGTATATTTTCAGATACGAAATAACTATATCCCGGTTATTATAACTATCTACGTTGATACTAATATACTATCATATAGACATAATAATAACGTATATATAATATTCAGCATGCGTTTTCCCCTGAAATATTAGAAAGTGGGGCCGTGAAACTCACCCTAGTAGCGTGATCTATAGAATCTATGACAACCCGAAATTTCTTTTCTGTACAACCATTCACTTCAATAGAAGACAGAACAGTTTCTGCTAACTTTTGAGCTGTGTAGAGTCAGTTTGAGTGTTCTAAAGCCTAGTACTTCAGGAGATAATAGGAGAGAGGATGCCCTAGGGTTTATTGTGAAACAATAAAGTCCCAAAACTCCAAGAGTTTGTAGTTTACGGCCTAAACATGGAGTTTACGGCCGTAAACCCCAAGGGTATAAATATGGCACTTAGCCATTTTTATCACTTTTTTCATATTTCAAGATCCAAAACTCAAATCTTCTCAAGTATCATCCGACTTTTCTTCTTGATCTTCAACTTTGTAAGTGTTTCTAGCCTTAAAAAGTTGATAACTTACTTAATCTAGTGATCTTACATGATTCCATCTGTGAAATCATTCCAAATGTGTAGATCTTCAAGTTTCACCAAGAACACACACTAGTGTTCTTGGACTTTTAACACCTTTTCAAGCTTCTACATAGTAAATACTCTTACCCTAGTGTGTTATAAGAATTGTTACACTTCTAATCATCTAGAAAACACCAAAGAAACACAAGATCAAAGGTGTTTACGGTCCAAGATGTTCTTGGACCGTAAACCCTAATGAGGGTGCTAAAGTGTGCCCTAGTCCCTTACCAAGCCATGGATACTAGTCTAGAACATATGCTTAAAGTGCTTAGGACCTTAAACATCAAAAAGACCATAAACCATTTGGGTTTACGGCCGTAAACCCAAGGAGAAATGGTCCAAGGACCGTAAACTCCACAAAGGGGTAAAATGGTGCCCTAATCTCTTCCTAAGGCTTAAACATGAAGTAGGAATGCTTCTTATGATCTTTAAAGCTTCAAAACACAAAATGGTCAAAGTACCATGAGTTTACGGTCGTAAACTCATGGGTTTACGACCGTAAACTCAAGGGGTGATGGTCACAAAACTGTAAACTCCAAAGGAGTTTACCCTTGAAACCTAAACTCAAATGCAAGGTCCTACCACCCTTAGATGCAATCCTAAGGACTTATAGCACTTAAATCAAGTGTTTTACATGTCTTAGGATGTCTTAAACTTGGTTAATTAGTTGTTTAATGACTAATTGGACACATATATGTGTTATTATATGTTAAATAGGATCCTTGTGTGTGTTCAAGTCTTCACTTGACACTTAGCATCCTATAACAATACGTTCATCCAAAACGCTCACTACAGGTGAGTTTATACCCCTTAATTAACCTTTTAAATGTTTTTAAATGCTTTTATGGGGGGGGGGGGGAATACAAGTTGAACTATTATAGTTATTATATCAATCACATGTGATTAATAACTACCAAACAAGTGGATTTCTTACTTTTCAAACTGTGTTACCATACTGTTTTACTTCAAACTGTTTTACAAACTCTTTTTCATATCAAATACTTTTATTAAACTCTTTTAACTTATATTTTGTGTATCTATGTAGATATAGTTATATAAGTAGGATTGAAAGGACTTAGGACTGATAGCTCACCTTACTTCATGTTCCTTGTTTGGTTGTGGACTTAGGGTATTAAGGTTATTTGTCCGAAGGTCGTTTGAATCCTAGTTATATATCATGTATATGTGTATAGATATAAAAGGTTACTTCATTCAGTTCAATACCTTTGGGTAGCAAAGGTATACAAACATGCTCATACATTCATAAGTATATTAATGTCTGTATTTATATGAAAGTGTTTGTAAGTCTGTAATTGTATAAGTTTGTAAAAGTTTGTAATTGTTTGAACTCCCCTAGAAAACCCTATGTTTCCTGCTAAAAGTAGCCTTCTACCAAGGCATCTAGTATCTGTGTGTGTGTGTGTCTCTTGTAAGAGTGTGTATTTTCCCAAATCCGACTATCATTAACCAAAAATGAAATACAACACTACAGTACTATTTCATTTTCCCATTACATTTACTTTGTGATCTTCACACAATAAACAATAATGTAAAAACTATATTTTCGGTTAATGATAGTCGGATTTGGGAAAATACACACTCTTACAAGAGACACACACACAGATACTAGATGCCTTGGTAGAAGGCTACTTTTAGTAGGAAACATAGGGTTTTCTAGGGGAGTTCAAACAATTACAAACTTTTACAAACTTATACAATTACAGACTTACAAACACCTTCATACAAATACAGACATTAATATACTTATGATCTCACCAGCTTTAAAGCTGATAAACTCTTTCAAAATAACTTGTATTCTCAGGTCACCAGTACACAGGTACCGGTGCTAGGTTTTGAGAAGATGGAGCTCGTTCAAGACTCGTCTTTTATTTTGATGTATATTTTTGGTGTCTATATAACTTGACAGAACACATTTGTATGCAATTATTTTATTAATGCAATGGATGATGTTGTTGCTTGTTTACTACTTTGCATTGTTGTGATACTGAACATGACGTCCTCCACCCCCGAAAGTTTCCGCCGTTCCGGTTTTGGGGTGTGACAGATTGGTATCAGAGCATTGTTTATAGTGAATCGAGTGTATCAACCCATAAAAGATATACGAACTATAAACACAGCGGGATTAAAATACTCTGATAAAGAGTTTATACTTTTAAATAATAAAATATTTAACTAAGTATACATACCTGCATTCATACTAAAATCAGTGTCACTAGGACAGAACAAAAGTATTACGATTGTTGGGCAACACAATTAGACTTAGAGACATATGGTCAACCCTGGGAAGATATAGCCTGATCAACTATATTATCCAAGGAGTGACTAGCATGTGCCTAAGTGTGGTTGTGAGGTTGCAACAAGTCTAACAACTTACCAACACTACTACAATGAGAACAGTAGAACAGAACATAAACTTAAAATACTATAGGAGTATTTTGTGTTACTATAATTCCTTATCTGAGAACTAAAAAGGTTTTTATTAGTATGTCAATAGTTGCAGAGTGGATACACTAAGGTTATATGTAACTAGGATGTCATAGACTTAGAATCTGTGATCTTTGCTTTACTTCCTGTTCCTTGTTTGGTTGTGGGCTTAGAGTTAGGGTCACTTATTCGAAGGTCTATCATGTCTTGGTTACGTATGACTGGTATGCACTACGCAAATGTTGAATTAACTGATAAAGATCATCTTATAATTATCTAATTAGTTCGTCTATTTAGTTATTTCTTTATCCCTTTTCTCGCGTAGATATCATGGCTGTATTCCATATCCCCGGAGACCCGTACTATCCCAACCACGGCAATGCTGGATGGCTGGGAGAAGAGCCAGAAGATGATCACCCAATCCCTTTGGATGATCACGAAGCTGAAGGTTTTTCTGATGGTTCTGACTCGGAGCCAGAAGTCAACAACCTACCCCCATCTGCTCAAGACCCAAACCTGAACCCTCGTCCAGCATTTCAAGGACCCACACCCCTATGGGCCACAAACTTGAACAGATGGAGTCAGGAACAGGGTCAACCCATTCCCTACAATGGAGACAAAAGCTTCTACAACCTCACCGAGGGAGGTTCAGCTGATAGGGTCCTGCCCATCATGGTTCGTAGGATTTCTCGGAACACCGAACAAGGTCGAGCGACTATCGACCAAGTCATAGAGATTGACACCAACTCTGGCGTTAACACGGTCCGCATTCGCCAGCTAGAGTCTGCTCATGAAAGGACTTAGGTCCGCAACGTAGCTCTGCAGAGGGAACTTGCCGAAACCCGAGCTGAAGTCAGGGAACTTCGAGCTCAGCAAGTAAGATCTGATAGGCGCATGAGGGACATAGAACGCCTTCTGTCGGATTCAAGGACTCACTCTAGTAGCTCTCGTCGCCAATAGAGTCTCCTCGACTTCTCTTTTGGATATAACTTAGTTTATGTAAAAACTCTAGTCTAATTTCCTATCTTCGTAAATCATAGACCTGTTAGGTCTTGATTAGGTCGTAGTTCTGTCAAAATTTTCCCATCTTGGTTGATGTAAGACCTACTTCTAGGTCATTTTTCCCGAACTTGTTGCATCTGTAATACCAGAATTATTGACAGATATCTAATCTTATGGAAATTAATATCAAATGCTATCATCTGTTAGTACTAAATCTACATTCAATCGTGCTATTAAATTGTGCTGTTGGGCTATGGAGAGTTAGTCCATGAGTCATTCTCATCAATTTTCCTATTAAATTCTTATCAATGTCTTCATATTTCTAAACTTATAGTTAAAAGATGCCTCCACGTCGATCAACGAGACGCGATCCTCCATCAACTGCAACACCACCTGCTCCTCAAATCGATACGGCAACATTAAATGCTACTGTAGCTGCAGCTGTGGCTACAACCATGGCTCAATATCATTCATCTGGTTCCACTGGAGGAGGAACTCCTGTTCAATCTACTCATGGTGAAGCTCCTATGCACTTGAGAGAGTGCTCCTATAAGGACTTCACTAACTGCAAGCCCAAGTCCTTTAGAGGGACTGGTGGAGTCATTGCCCTCTCGCAATGGTTCGAGAAAACCGAATCGGTTTTCGAAATCTGCTCCTATCCAGAGGGGAGCAAGGTCAAGTTAGCCGCTTGCACCTTTGAAGACAAGGCCCTGACATGGTGGAATAGCCATGTCAAGTCACTATCCCTAATAGTGGCTAATGATATGGGCTGGGAAGCTCTGAGAGAGCTGATGATTGAGGAGTACTGCCCGAGGGGCGAAATCCAAAAACTGGAGGAGGAACTGTGGGGCCTAACCATGAAGGGCTCCTACATAGTCTCTTATACCGCCAGGTTCTGTGAACTGGTGGCCCTATGTCCCAACATGGTTCATACAGAGGGAAAGAAGATAGAGAGATACATATGGGGGCTGATGCCACCATTCCAGGGAAATGTTTTGGCTTCAAACCCCACTACATTTGATAGTGCCAAGCGATTGGCACAACGGCTAATTGGCCATAGGATTCGTACCCCGGCCACAACAACAACCCTGGTCATCTCAGAACCGGCAGAACCGCTGATTCCAAGCGAAAGTCCTGGGATGACAAAAAGAAGAAGAAGGCTGCCAAAAAGCAGCAGATCGTGGCAGTTCATAGTGCGATAGCACCTGCCATTGTTGCTGCTCCAGTAAAGCAGTACGCCGGAAGTTTGCCCAAGTGCAACAAGTGCAACTTCCACCACGCAGGAGCCTGCCGAGAAATGCAGTGTTTGAACTGCAACAGGAAGGGGCATACTGCCCGTTTCTGCAAAGCTCCGGCGAGGCCAATCACCCAAGTCCCCAGCGCAGGAGTGGGCCAAGCTTGCTACAATTGTGGCGAGGTGGGCCACTATAAGAGGGACTGTCCAAAGGCAGGGAATACCGGTAGAGTGGGAAGAGTTCTGGCCATAGGCCACGAGGAAGCGGTTGTCGACCCCTTTGTGGTCACTGGTACGTTTCTCCTCGATAACTCTTATGCATGCATACTATTTGATAGTGGAGCGGAGAGGAGTTTCGTGAACCAAAAATTTGCTCATTTACTTAAGCAAAAATCACGAGCACTTAAAGATCCGTTCACCGTAGAAATGGCTAATGGAAAGACGGAGAGCACTAGCAGTATATTCATAGGGTGTACCCTAACACTAGATAGCCATTCATTTTCGATCGACCTCATGTCGGTCTCAATTAAAAGTTTTGACGTCATTATCGGCATGGACTGGTTGAGTCTACATCGTGCCGACATCATGTGTTATGAAAAGGTTGTTCGCCTTAATCTACCGTCTGGCGAAACTCTAGTCGTTTATGGCGACAAACCCGGCACGAACCTTCGTATCATCTCGAGCATTCAAGCTCAGAAATTCTTGCGAAAGGAATGTCGCGCATTCCTTGCTCATGTGGTCGATGTGAGCTAAGAAACAAAAGACATTCAGAGCATTCCAGTAGTACGCGACTTTCCCGAAATCTTTCCAAAAGAACTCCCAGGATTACCTCCGCAACGTCAAGTCGAGTTCAGAATCGACTTAGTTCCAGGGGCTACCCCAGTAGCCAAATCGCCCTACCGCCTAGCACCTGCAGAGATGCAAGAACTGTCTTGTCAACTTAACGAACTGCTCATCAAGGGCTTTATAAGACCAATCTTCTCACCGTGGGGAGCTCCAGTCTTGTTCGTCAAGAAGAAAGACAGATCGTTTCGTATGTGCATCGACTACAGGGAGCTCAACAAACTGACCGTCAAAAATCGTTACCCTCTGCCTCGTATTGACGATTTATTTGACCAACTTCAAGGGGCGAACTTCTTTTCAAAAATCGACTTAAGATCCGGATATCACCAACTACGAGTACTAGGGGAGGATGTTCCGAAGACAGCCTTCCGAACTCGTTATGGGCACTACGAATTCGTAGTGATGCCGTTCGGATTAACAAACGCACCTATAGTATTCATGGATTTAATGAATAGGGTGTGTCGTCCTTACTTGGATCAGTTCGTCATCGTCTTCATCGATGACATACTTATCTACTCTCGTAGTAAGGAAGAGCATAGTAAACATCTACAACAGGTCTTAGACACACTACGTTCGGAGAAGCTCTATGCGAAGTTCTCGAAATGCGAATTTTGGATCCGAAGAGTCGAATTCTTAGGGCACGTGGTTAGCGAAGAGGGAATACACGTGGACCCTTCCAAAATCAAAGCCATTGAGAGCTGGTCAGCACCGAAGACGCCTACAGAAATTCGTCAATTTCTAGGCCTCGCTGGCTACTATCGCAGGTTCATTCAGAACTTCTCCCGCATTGCGAAACCTCTTACAACACTGACCCAGAAAGGTGTGGCCATTGACTGGGAAGAGAAGCAGGAGAGAGCGTTCCAAACGCTCAAACGAGCCTTGTGCACCGCGCCAATACTATCCCTCCCCGAAGGGATAGAAGACTTTGTTGTCTATTGCGATGCGTCAACTCAAGGGCTCGGCTGTGTTCTGATGCAACGAGGTAAGGTCATCGCCTATGCCTCGAGACAACTAAAGACACACGATGTCAACTACACTACCCACGATCTTGAGCTAGGAGCAGTTGTGTTTGCTCTGAAGATCTGGAGACACTACTTGTACGGTACAAAAAGCACTATCTTTACAGACCACAAAAGCCTACAACATATATTCGACCAGAAAGAGCTCAACATGATACAACGACGGTGGGTCGAGCTACTCAGTGACTACGAATGCGAAATTCGTTATCATCCGGGTAAAGCCAACGTAGTAGCTGACGCCCTAAGTCGGAAAAAATATTCTGGTCGTAGAGTCAAATCTTTGACTATGACTATCCATTCACACTTGTCCACACAAATTAAGGAGGCTCAGCTCGACGCTTTGAAACGTGAAAATGTGGCGGGTGAATCCCTGAGAGGGATGGATAAGAACTTGGAGGTTAAGGGTGGCGGAGCTTATTATCTCATGGATCGGATCTGGACCCCGAAACTCGGTGGTTTCAGAGACTTGGTCATGACCGAGGCACACAACACTCGTTATTCCGTCCACCCAGGTTCAGATAAGATGTATCTGGATCTTAAAAAGCTATACTGGTGGCCTAACATGAAAGCATAGATTGCTACCTTCGTGAGTAAATGCCTTACTTGCGTCAAGGTCAAGGTCGAATACCAGAAACCGTCAGGATTACTCCAGCAACCGGAGATACCTGAATGGAAGTAGGAGCGGATCACTATGGACTTCATAACCAAGTTGCCCAAGACAACGGGTGGACTTGATACCATATGGGTCATCGTCGATAGATTGACCAAGTCCGCACACTTCCTGCCTATCAAAGAAACAGACAAGATGGAGAAGCTTACAAGAACTTACATACGGGAGATTTTACGACTGCACGGTATTCCCATATCCATTATCTCCGACAGAGATAGTAGATTCACTTCGAGGTTCTGGCAGTCGCTACAAAGTTCCCTAGGAACTAGGCTGGACATGAGTACAACCTACCATCCACAAACCGACGGACAAAGTGAGAGAACTATCCAAACCTTGGAAGATATGTTGCGAGCCTGTGTGATCGACTTTGGGAAAGCATGGGATACTCATTTACCCCTTGTCGGATTTTCCTACAACAACAGCTATCACAGAAGCATAAAGGCTGCTCCATTCGAGGCCCTCTATGGCCGAAAATACAGATCCCCTCTGTGCTGGGCTGAGGTGGGTGATACCCAGTTAGCTAAAGGACGAGTTCCTGAAAGCACTCTCACAGGTCCGGAGATCATTTGGGAAACGACAGAGAAGATCGTTCAGATTCGTGAACGATTGGAAGCCTCTAGAGACCGACAGAAAAGCTACGCTGATAAACGAAGGAAACCGTTGGAATTCCAGGTGGGCGACCGTGTTCTATTGAAGGTCTCACCCTGGAAGGGCTTAATACTTTTTGGAGAGAGGATGTCGTAGGGTACAACAATAAAGTCCCAAAACTCCAAGAGTTTGGAGTTTACGGCCTAAACATGGAGTTTACGGCCGTAAACCCCAAGGGTATAAATATGGCACTTAGCCATTTTTATCACTTTTTCACATTTCAAGATCCAAAACTCAAATCCTCTCAAGTATCATCCGACTTTTCTTCTTGATCTTCAACTTTGTAAGTGTTTCTAGCCCTAAAAAGTTGATATCTTAATCCAGTGATCTTACATGATTCCATCCGTGAAATCATTCTAAATGTGTAGATCTTCAAGTTTCACCAAGAACACACACTAGTGTTCTGGGACTTTTAGCACCTTTTCAAGCTTCTACATAGTAAGTACTCTTACCCTAGTGTGTTATAAGACTTGTTACACTTCTAATCATCTAGAAAACACCAAATAAACACAAGATCAAAGGTGTTTACGGTCCAATATATTCTTGGACCGTAAACCCTAATGAGGTTGCCAAAGTGTGCCCTAGTCCCTTACCAAGCCATGGATACTAGTCTACAACATATGCTTAAAGTGCTTAGGACCTTAAACATCAAAAAGACCATAAACCATTTGGGTTTACGGCCGTAAACCCAAGGAGAAATGGTCCAAGGACCGTAAACTCCACAAAGGGGTGAAATGGTGCCCTAATCTCTTCCTATGTCTTAAACATGAAGTAGGAATGCTTCTTATGATCTTTAAAGCTTCAGAACACAAAACGGTCAATGTACCATGAGTTTACGGCCGTAAACTCATGGGTTTACGACCGTAAACTCAAGGGGTGATGGTCACAAAACCGTAAACTCCAAAGGAGTTTACCCTTGAACCCTAAACTCAAATGCAAGGTCCTACCACCCTTAGATGCAATCCTAAGGACTTATAGCACTTAAATCAAGTGTTTTACATGTCTTAGGATGTCTTAAACTTGGTTAATTAGTTGTTTAATGACTAATTGGATACATATATGTGTTATTATATGTTAAATAGGATCCTTGTGTATGTTCAAGTCTTCACTTGACACTTAGCATCCTATAACAATCCGTTCATCCAAACCACTCACTACAGGTGAGTTCATACCCTTTAATTAACCTTTTAAATGTTTTGAAATGCTTTTATGGGGGGGAATACAAGTTGAACTATTATAGTTATTATATCAATCACATGTGATTAATAACTACCAAACAAGTGGATTTCTTACTTCTTGAAACTGTGTTACCAAACTGTTTTACTTCAAACTGTTTTACAAACTCTTTTTCATATCAAATACTTTTATTAAACTCTTTTAACTTATATTCTGTGTATCTATGTAGATATAGTTATATAAGTAGGATTGAAAGGACTTAGGACATATAGCTCACCTTACTTCCTGTTCCTTGTTTGGTTGTGGACTTAGGGTATTAAAGTTATTTGTCCGAAGGTCGTTTGAATCCTAGTTATATATCATGTATATGTGTATAGATATAAAAGGTTACTTCATTCAGTTCAATACCTTTGGGTAGCAAAGGTATACAAACATGCTCATACATTCATAAGTATATTAATGTCTGTATTTATATGAAAGTGTTTGTAAGTCTGTAATTGTATAAGTTTGTAAAAGTTTGTAATTGTTTGAACTCCCCTAGAAAACCCTATGTTTCCTACTAAAAGTAGCCTTCTACCAAGGCATCTAGTATCTGTGTGTGTGTGTGTGTCTCTTGTAAGAGTGTGTATTTTCCCAAATCCGACTATCATTAACCAAAAATGAAATACAACACTACAGTACTATTTCATTTTCCCATTACATTTACTTTGTGATCTTCACACAATAAACAATAATGTAAAAACTATATTTTTGGTTAATGATAGTCGGATTTGGGAAAATACACACTCTTACAAGAGACACACACACAGATACTAGATTCCTTGGTAGAAGGCTACTTTTAGTAGGAAACATAGGGTTTTCTAGGGGAGTTCAAACAATTACAAACTTTTACAAACTTATACAATTACAGACTTACAAACACTTTCATATAAATACATACCTTAATATACTTATGATCTCACCAGCTTTAAAGCTGATAAACTCTTTCAAAATAACTTGTATTCTCAGGTCACCAGTAGACAGGTACCGGTGCTAGGTTTTGAGAAGATGGAGCTCGTTCAAGACTCATCTTTTTTTTTTTGATGTATATTTTTAGTGTCTATATAACTTGACAAAACACATTTGTATGCAATTATTTTATTAATGCAATGGATGATGTTGTTGCTTGTTTACTAATTTGCATTGTTGTGATACTGAACATGACGTCCTCCACCCCCGAACGTTTCTGTCGTTCCGGTTTTGGGGTGTGACAGAATCTAAGCGGTCAGAGGCTCGTCGTAGTCAGGCTCGGGAAGGAAAACGGCCTTCGGAAACGAGAGAGAGTGAAAGGAAAAGGTGTAAGGAATAAATGACCTTTGATCGCTATTTATAGGTCCATTCACATCGTGAACATGATAGGTTCACGTCGTGAGTTATGGCAAGAGTCATCTCGTAGCTTTAACGCGTGTTTTCTAGCCCCGATTCGTGTCCTGCAGCGTCCTCACGTCGTGAGAAAACCTTGCTCACGTCGTGAGATTTTGGGTTATCATTCCATATACTTCTAGCTTCAAAATGTGGTGGTTTGACTCCTCGCATCGTGAGTTTTTATGCTCACATCGTGAGTTCAGTCAAATTAGGGTTTCTGACAGCGACATCTTCGGAAGGCCATAACTTTTGCATACGAACTCCGTTTTTGACGTTATTTATATCCACACGTAGGTATTTATGAGCACTACAACACTATTTTAGACTCTAATAACTAATTCTAAGTCTATTTTAAATTCATCTTATTATAGAGATTTATAGTGTTCGGTTTATCATAACTTTGAGTTCTCTATATTTTTGGAATCGTATGGACCTATACTTTGAGTTGTATCATAAAAGTTCATACTTGTATTAGAATTTATCATGAATTACATAGTAAGTTTGTCACTTTACTATTTTAACAAAATCACATTACATGATTGGCATAATCACATGTGATTGTTATTGACCTAATTTTGACGGGTGTTACATTCTCCCCCGTTAGAATCATTTCGTCCCGAAATTTATCTTGTGGATAGGGTTTTGTTAAACAGTTGGGGGTATTTTTGTTTCATCTGATATTCACATTCCCAAGTAAATTCAGGTCCTCGTACACAGTTCCATCAAACTTTCACTATGGGAATACGACTTTGTTTTAATCGTTTGGCATATCGATCCATGATTGCGACATGTTCTTGTACAAAGTTGAGTTTGGTATTGACTTGTATCTCGTTGAGAGGTACAACAAGAGTGTCATCGGATAGACATCTTTTGAGATTTGACACGTGAAAAACATCGTGTATATTGCTTAGCTCTTGAGGTAACTTGAGTTGGTATGCGACAAAACCGATTCTTGCTAGAATTTCAAAAGGTCCTATATACCGTGGGTTTAGTTTGCCTTGTTTCCTGAATCGAATTACGGCTTTCCAAGGAGAGACCTTCAACATTACTTTATCTCTAACTTGGAATTCTAAAGGCTTACGTCTTACGTCAGCATAGCTCTTCTGACGATCACGTGTTGCCTTTAATCGATCCTTAATTTGCATGATCTTTTGAGTTTGTCTAGTGGATTATTTCTGGCTCAGCACATAAGGTATCACCTATATGTTCTCTGACCAATTGTGTGTCTCCAACTTCTCAGTGCAAAAACTACACCTCCCAATTCAAGGTCATGGGTAGTGTAATTATTCTCATGCACCTTAAGTTGTCGTGATGCGTAGGCGATAACTTTTCCTCTTTGCATCAACACACCTCCCAATCCTTGATTTGATGCGTCACAGTATATGACGAAATCTTCTATCCCATCTGGGAGGGATAGTATTGGTGAACTACACAACATTTTTTAGTTTCTGGAAAGCAGCTTCTTGTTTTTCTCCCGTGTTGAACTTCATATCTTTCTGTGTTAGCGTTCTAAGCGGCTTGGCTACCTCGAAGAAATTCTCTATGAATCTACGATAGTAGCCAACAAGCCCTAAGAATTGACGCACTTTTGTTGGTGTCTTCGATGCCTCCTAATTCTTAATTTCTTCAATCTTGGAAGGTTCGACATGAATCCATTTGTTACTAACGACATGTTCTAAAAATTTGTACTTTTCTAATCCAAAATTCACATTCGGAGAATTTGGCGTACAACTTTTCTTTTCTTAGTAGTTCCAAGATTATTTGCAAGTGTTGACCATGTTCTTTCTTGGTTCGTGAATATATCAATATATCATCGATAAAGATTATCACGAATTTATCCAAGTACGGTTTGCAAACACTATTCATGAGGTCCATGAACATTTTTGGGGCGCTGGTCAATCCAAAGGCTTAGTTAGGAACTTAGATTGACCATACCGAGTCCTAAATGTTGTTTTCAGAACATCGTCTTCTTGTACTCCGAGTTGATGGATTCCTGATCTGAGATCTATCTTTAATCTTCTAGAATCTTCAGGTCTTTTAGTCTATCAAACATCATATCCAAGTTTAGTTGTCCATCGGTCTGACCAAAATTAAACATAGGTGATCAGTCTACGTTTAGTTGTGGTTCGTACCATGTACAATAAAACTCGACTAAGTAGTTTGACATAAAACCTTGCGTTGTATTCTTATCGAGGGTTTGGGTTTTCTATATTTTTGGGTTATATACATGTGTTCTCATCGCGGGACTGAGTTCATACATAACTCTATATCTTTGTGTTTGTTGTATTCACGAGTATTATTAATTATTGTTTTTTACTTCAGGTCTAGTTGATAAGGCACCGGCCAGTCAGGACAGTCGGTGGGCAGGATCATTTTAGCATATAGCCGTTCTGAAATCCAGCAACCCAAATCGACAGGTCTATCCTGTCACCGCTCCCGTAAGTAGTCCTTCAGTAGAATATTTAATAATACTTTATATTGTAGGCTAAGGGATATACCTAAACCTAACAGAGTAACCCCTAAACTTGGATACGGTGTTTTAGTCTATCAAACACCGTATCCAAGTTTAGTTGTCGATCGGTCTGACAAAAATTAAACATAGGTGATCAGTCTACGTTAAGTTGTGGTTCGTACCATGTACAATAAAACTCGACTAAGTATTTTGACCTAAAACCTTGCGTTGTATTCTTATCGAGGGTTTGGGTTTTCTATATTTTTGGGTTATATACATGTGTTCTCATCGCGGGACTGAGTTCATACATAACTCTATATCTTTGTGTTTGTTGTATTCACGAGTATTATTAATTATTGTTTGTTACTTCAGGTCTAGTTGATAAGGCACCGGCCAGTCAGGACAGTCGGTGGGCAGGATCATTTTAGCATATATCCGTTCTGAAATCCAGCAACCCAAATCGACATGTTTATCCTGTCACCGCTCCCGTAAGTAGTCCTTCAGTAGAATATTTAATATTACTTTATATTGTAGGCTAAGGGATATACCTAAACCTAACAGAGTAAGCCCTAAACTATAGTCGTGCTTTCCTAAGAAAGTACTAACTCACTATACTTAACAGCTCTGATACCACTCTGTCACTCCCCAGCCGTCGGCGGAAACACCGGGCGGTGTAACGTCATTTCTTGTATCATAGTTATCGACTTCCTGAAAACACATGCAATTTAAAATACGTCAACATAAAGTTGGTGAGTTCACAGGTTTTTACTCCATATAAAAATAATACATTTTCCACGTTCAAAAGTATATTTCCGAAAATATCATTTTGACTCTCCAACATTTAGTATGTATATTAGGTATAATAGTTTACTTACCAAATAAGTAGTTTACCTATAAGTCTCATATACTATGAATATAAGTGTTTGTAATTCCATACAAACGAAAGTTGCTACGTATAAATCTTATTTCAATTCTATACGAGTAAAACCGCTACGTATAAATCTTATTTCAATTCTATACGAGTATGTGTGTTAGGTATAATTATCTACTTAATATTCTAGTAGTATACCTACCGATTTCTTGTACTTAGAGTATAAGTGTTTGGGAGACTTATACTTAACATTAATACTTGTATAACGACAAAGTATAATGCTTCTACAATTTGCTACCATGAGTCCGTAACCGCGGCTATATGACTAGTTTCAAACTTCTGCTTGATGCTACAAGTTTCGCATCTTAAGATAAGTTCCACACGCTTCATCAACGTCGGAACAATAAACAAACAAAAGGACAGTTCATCACTCGCACACCGTTGTGTTGTAGCTAGCAACCATGAGTGGGGTTGTCAACCCGTATCTTATTCATACACGACTTCCTCGCTCACACGGGATTAACGGTTACAGGTCAGAGGATTTTCCATAAGATTTCCAATCTTAGTTGATGAATACAATAACTCATGTAGACTTGTCGAGTTCCGTTAGTTCTAGTAGTAAAATCATATTCGTGTCTAAAACCCTAAGTTATTAGACTATGCTTTAAACATTACTCCTAATATTTATAATACTTAGGCAGTACAACAACTATAATTAGAAGTAAAACCAGGTTTTATCTTGACATAAAACCAAGTTCAACAACATATAACATACCTGGTTTTGTCTTGTCATAAAACCAACAATAACAACATACTTATCAATTAACATATAGAACTTCCGAGTATAACTCTGTAACTATATCGCACACAACATATATATAGAATCCTAAGTATAACTCAAGATCTACATTAGTATACTACTATAACAATAACATGCTAACAACTTTACGATAGTTGTATATTTACAGATACGAAATAACTATATCCCGGTTATTATAACTATCAACGTTGATACTAATATACTATCATATAGACATAATAATAACGTATATATAATATTTAGCATGCGTTTTCCCCCAAAATATTAGAAAGTGGGGCTGTGAAACTCACCCTAGTAGCATGATCTATAGAATTTAAGCGGTCAGAGGCTCGTCGTAGTCAGGCTCGGGAAGGAAAACGGCCTTCGAAAACGAGAGAGAGTGAAACGCAAAGGTGTAAGTAATGAATGAGCTTTGATCGCTATTTGTAGGCTGATTTTGGCCCATTCATGTCGTGAACATGATAGGTTCACGTCGTGAGTTCTGGCAAGAGTCATCTCGTAGCTTTAACGCGTGTTTTCTAGCCCCGATTCGTGTCCTGCAGCGTCCTCACGTCATGAGAAAACCTTGCTGACGTCGTGAGCTTTTGGGTTATCATTCCATAGACTTCTAGCTTGAAAATGTGGCAGTTTGACTCCTCACGTCGTGAGTTTTTATGCTCACGTCGTGAGTTCAGTCAAATTAGGGTTTCTGACAGCGACATCTTCGGAAGGCCATAACTTTTGCATACGAACTCCGTTTTTGAAGTTCTTTACATCCACATGTAGGTATTTACGAGCACTGCAACACTCTTTTAGACTCCAATAGCTAATTCTAAGTCTATTTTAAATTCATCTTATTATAGAGATTTATAGTGTTCGGTTTATCATAACTTCTTCACACGAAGTAAGATTTAGACGTTCTCTATATTTTTGGAATCGTATGGACGTATACTTTGAGTTGTATCATAAAAGTTCATACTTGTATTAGAATTTATCATGAATTACATAGTAAGTTTGTCACTTTACTATTTTAACAAAATCACATTACATGATTGGCATAATCACATGTGATTGTTATTGACCTAATTTTGACGGGTGTTCATTCTCCCCCGTTAGAATCATTTCGTCCCGAAATTTATCTTGTGGATGGGGTTTTGTTAAATACTTGGGGGTATTTTTGTTTCATCTGATATTCACATTCCCAAGTAAATTCAGGTCCTCGTAAAGAGTTCCATCGAACTTTCACTATGGGAATACGACTTTGTTTTAATCGTTTGGCATATCGATCCATGATTGCGACATGTTCTTCTACAAAGTTGAGTTTGGTATTGACTTGTATCTCGTTGAGAGGTACAACAAGAGTGTCATCGGATAGACATATTTTGAGATTTGACACGTGAAAAACATCGTGTACATTGCTTAGCTCTTGAGGTAACTTGAGTTGGTATGCGACAAAACCGATTCTTGCTAGAATTTCAAAAGGTCCTATATACTGTGGGTTTAGTTTGCCTCGTTTCCTTAATCGAATTACGACTTTCCAAGGAGAGACCTTCAACATTACTTTATCTCTAACTTGGAATTCTAAAGGCTTACGTATTACGTCAGCATAACTCTTCTGATGATCACGTGCTGCCTTTAATCGATCCTTAATTTGCACGATCTTTTGAGTTTGTCTCGTGGATTATATCTGGCTCAGCACATAAGGTATCACCTATATGTTCTCTGACCAATTGTATGTCTCCAACTTCTCAGTGCAAAAACTACACCTCCCAATTCAAGGTCATGGGTAGTGTAATTATTCTCATGCACCTTAAGTTGTCGTGATGCGTAGGCGATAACTTTTCCTCTTTGCATCAACACACATCCCAATCCTTGATTTGATGCGTCGCAGTATATGACGAAATCTTCTGTCCCATCTGGGAGGGATAAGATTGGTGAACTACACAACATTTTTTTTAGTTTCTGGAAAGAAGCTTCTTGTTTTTCTTCCGTGTTGAAATTCATATCTTTCTATCTTAGCGTTCTAAGCGGCTTGGCTACCTCGAAGAAATTCCCTATGAATCTACGGTAGTAGCCAACAAGCCCTAAGAATTGACGCACTTCTGTTGGTGTCTTCGATGCCTCCTAATTCTTAATTTCTTCACTCTTGGAAGGTTCGACATGAATCCATTTGTTACTAACTACATGTTCTAAAAATTTATACTTCTCTAATCCAAAATTCACATTCGGAGAATTTGGCGTACAACTTTTCTTTTCTTAGTAGTTCCAAGATTATTTGCAAGTGTTGATCGTGTTCTTTCTTGGTTCGTGAATATATCAATATATCATCGATAAACATTATCTTGAATTTATCCAAGTACGGTTTGCAAACACTATTCATGAGGTCCATGAACATTTTTGTGGCGCTGGTCAATCCAAAGGCTTAGCTAGGAACTTAGATTGACCATACCGAGTGTTAAATGTTGTTTTCAGAACATCGTCTTCTTGTACTCTGAGTTGATGGTATCCTGATCTTAGATCTATCTTTAATCTTCTAGAATCTTCAGGTATTTTAGTCTATCAAACACTGTATCCAAGTTTAGTTGTCCATCGGTCTGACCAAAATTAAACATAGGTGATCATTCTACCTTTAGTTGTGGTTCGTACCATGTACAATGAAACTCGACTAAGTAGTTTGACCTAAAACCTTGCGTTGTATTCTGATCGAGGGTTTGGGTTTTCTGTATTTTTGGGTTATATACATGTGTTCTCATCGCGGGACTGAATTCATACATAACTCTATATCTTTGTGCTTGTTGTATTCACGAGTATTATTAATTATTGTTTGTTACTTCAGGTCTAGTTGATAAGGCACCGGCCAGTCAGGACAGTCGGTGGGCAGGATCATTTTAGCATATAGCCGTTCTAAAATCCAACAACCCAAATCGACATGTCTATCCTGTCACCGCTCCCGTAAGTAGTCCTTCAGTAGAATATTTAATAATACTTTATATTGTAGTCTAAGGGATATACCTAAACCTAACAGAGTAAACCCTAAACTTGGATACGGTGTTTTAGTCTATCAAACACTGTATCCAAGTTTAGTTGTCCATCGGTCTGACCAAAATTAAACATAGGTGATCAGTCTACGTTTAGTTGTGGTTCGGACCATGTACAATAAAACTCGACTAAGTATTTTGACCTAAAACCTTGCGTTGTATTCTTATCGAGGGTTTGGGTTTTCTATATTTTTAGGTTATATACATGTGCTCTCATCGCGGGAATGAGTTCATACATAACTCTATATCTTTGTGTTTGTTGTATTCACGAGTATTATTATTTATTGTTTGTTACTTCAGGTCTAGTTGATAAGGCACCGGCCGGTCAGCACAGTCGGTGGGCAGGATCATTTTAGCATATAGTCGTTTTGAAATCTAGCAACCCAAATCGACATGTTTATCCTGTCACCGCTCCCGTAAGTATTCCTTCAGTAGAATATTTAATAATACTTATATTGTAGGCTAAGGGATATACCTAAACCTAACACAGTAAGACCTAAACTATAGTCGTGCTTTCCTAAGAAAGTACTAATTCACTATAGTTAATAGCTCTGATACCAATCTGTCACACCCCGGCCGTCGGCGGAAACACCGGGCGGTGGAACGTCATTTCTTGTATCATAGTTATCGACTTCCTGAAAACACATGCAATGTAAAATACTTCAACATAAAGTTGGTGAGTTCACAGGTTTTGACTCCATATAAAAATAATACATTTTCCACGAGTTCCGAAAATATCATTTTGACTCTCTAATATTTAGTATGTATATTAGGTATAATAGTTTACTTACCAAATAAGTAGTTTACCTATAAGTCTCACATACTATGAATATAAGTGTTTGTAATTCCATACAAACGAAAGTTGCTACGTATAAATCTTATTTCAATTCTATACGAGTAAAACCCGCTACGTATAAATCTATTTCAATTCTATACGAGTAAAACCGCTACGTATAAATCTTATTTCAATTATATACGAGTATGTGTGTTAGGTATAATTATCTACTTAATATTCTAGTAGTGTACCTACCAGTTTCTTGTACTTAGAGTATAAGTGTTTGGGAGACTTATACTTAACAAACGACAAAGTATAATGCTTCTACAATTTGCTACCATGAGTCCGTAACCGAGGCTATATGACTAGTTTCAAACCTCATTTTGATGCTACAAGTTTCGCATCTTAAGATAAGTTCCACAAGCTTCATCAATGTCGGAACAATAAACAAACAAAAGGATAGTTCATCACTCGCACACCGTTGTGTTGTAGCTAGCAACCACGAGTGGGGTTGTCAACCCGTATCTTATTCATACACGACTTCCTCGCTCACACGGGATTAACGACTACACGTCCGAGGATTTTCCCTAAGATTTCCAATCTTAGTTGATGAATACAATAACTCATGTAGACTTGTCGAGTTCCGTTAGTTCTAGTAGTAAAATCATATTCGTGTCTAAAACCCTAAGTTATTAGACTATGCTTTAAACATTACTCCTAATATTTATAATACTTAGGCACTACAACAGCTATAATTAGAATTAAAACCAGGTTTTATCTGGTCATAAAACCAAGTTCAACAACATATAACATACCTGGTTTTATCTTGACATAAAACCAACAATAACAACATACTTATCAATTAGCATATAGAACTTCGAGTATAACTCTGGAACTATATCGCACACAACATATATATAGAATCCTAAGTATAACTCAAGATCTACATTAGTATACTACTATAAGAATAACATGCTAACAACTTTACGATAGTTGTATATTTACAGATACGAAATAACTATATCCCGGTTATTATAACTATCTACGTTGATACTAATATACTATCATATAAACATAATAATAACGTATATATAATATTTAGCATGCGTTTTACCCCGAAATATTAGAAAGTGGGGCTGTGAAACTCACCCTAGTAGCGTGATCTATAGAATCTAAGCGGTCAGAGGCTCGTCGTAGTTAGGCTCGGGAAGGAAAACGGCCTTCGGAAACGAGAGAGAGTGAAAGGAAATGGTGTAAGTAATGAATGAGCTTTGATCGCTATTTATAGGTTCACGTCGTGAGTTATGGCAAGAGTCATCCCGTAGCTTTAACGCGTGTTTTCTAGCCACGATTCGTTTCTTGCAGCGTCTGCACGTCATGAGAAAACCTTGCTCACGCCGTGAGCTTTTGGGTTATCATTCCATAGACTTTTGGCTTCAAAATGTGGCGGTTTGACTCCTCACGTCGTGAGTTTTTATGCTCACGTCGTGAGTTCAGTCAAATTAGGGTTTCTGACAACGACATCTTCGGAAGGCCATAACTTTTGCATACGAACTTCGTTTTTGACGTTCTTTATATCCACGCGTAGGTATTTACGAGCACTACAACACTCTTTTAGACTCCAATAGCTAATTATAAGTCTATTTTAAATTCATCTTATTATAGAGATTTATAGTGTTCGTTTTATCATAACTTCTTCACACGAAGTCAGATTTAGACGTTCTCTATATTTTTGGAATCGTATGGACGTATACTTTGAGTTGTATCATAAAAGTTCATACTTGTATTAGAATTTATCATGAATTACATAGTAAGTTTGTCACTTTACTATTTTAACAAAATCACATTACATGATTGGCATAATCACATGTGATTGTTATTGACCTAATTTTGACGGGTGTTACAGATAAACACTATCACCGATGGATCCAGTGTCGGTCTGCACACTCGGTTCATGAGATCCATGAACGTTGTCGATGCATTGGTGAACCTCAATGGCATCACCACGAACTCGAAATGACCATATCGGGTCCTAAAGGTCATATTCTGCATAGCCTCATCTTTAACTCTCATCTGATGATAACCCTATCTGAAATCAATCTTGGAGAACCAAGACGCACCCTGATGCTAGTCCAATAAGTCATCAATCCTCGGAAGTGGATAATGGCTCGTCAATCCAGGTATGCAATACACATCCTGTGTGAACCATCCTTTTTTCCACAAACAGGATCGGGGCTCCCCCACGTTGAACTGCTCAGTTTGATGAATCCCTTGTCTAACAGCTCCTGCAGATGTGTAGACAATGCATCTCTAGATGTGTTAAGCGATAGGGCGCCTTGGCTATCGAAGTCGCACCCAGAATCAAATCAATCTGGAACTCAACCTGCCTCTCGGGAAGCACCCCTGACATATCCTCGGGAAATACAACACTAAATTCCCGAACAATGGCACATCACCCACAACCTTCTTACCCTTTACTCGCGTATCCACCACAAATTCTAGGAATTTGAAGCACCCCTGCTGAAAATACCTCCTAGCTCTCATAGCTGAACAGACCGTCGATCCATACCGTGCACTCTCACCATGAATAACCAGTTCTCCCCCACTTGGGGTTTGAAATCTCACCAAATGGTGCTCACAATCGATAATAGCCCTATTGGGGCCCAACCAGTCCATACCCACAATAACATTTGACCCTCGCTGTAACATCCCCAAAATCATAAGGTAAAATTTTCATTTTTAGTTCAAAACAAAACATCAATTGTCTTTTACTCAATCATTTAAAAGTAATTTATAATATATAGTCATCAAAGTACAATCTCAAAATCAGCACATTGCGGAAACATGGGTGGATGCAGTGCAGTCACGTCGGGCCCTTCCTTTTCGTATCGGAAGTACCTGAAACCATAAACAGTAAACCGTAAGAACAAAGCTTAGTGAGTTCCCCAAGATACCACATACCATAAATACAATAAAGAGTGATATGTGCGAATCATAGTCATGCCATTATGCCATGAACCGTATCATGGTCTTTCATTGCCAGGACGGGGCGAAAACCCCAGGTTTTACAGACAAGTGCCAAGAGCCACCTCCTGGTCTTCCATGCAAGTATCACAAATACAAATAACATATAATCTATATTTAACTATCTACTTATCTGGCAGGGTCCGATCCCTGGTCTTGCATACAAAATTGCACGGATCCACCTCTTGGTCTTTCATACAAATGACAAGGGCCACCCTGGTCTTCCTATAATACTTAATCCAATGGGTCGGCATTGGGGTCTTCGACCCATAGTATAGTGATGAGACTCACCTCTAGCGGCCGAAACACTCACATGAATCTCTTCTACTGGTCCAAAAAATCCCCGCACAATCATCATCAAAATAATAACCAAATAAATAATTGGATCTTGACCCATAATCAAGAATCTAAGTCCGATGTCCAATGTTCAGGGTAAAAGTCCATTTTACCCTTTCCTCACTTTGCCCAATTCCAAAGCTCAATCTAATAGCATCAAAAGCCCAATAAGGTCCAACTTCCTAATTGGCATCCCAAAGCCCAATATAGCCCGATCTTCCAAAGTGGGCCAAAAAACCCATCATGGGATAAATTCCAAAAAGGCCCAATCTACTAGCAAAATCCCAAAAACAGAAGTCTAATGGCCCAACAACGCCCAAACCCCAGAAGTCCAAAGCATGGCCCAATCCGTGAGGTTAAGCCCAAAAGCCCGTCTGCTGAGTACGCGGGGCATACTTAGCTCCTACTCTTAACGTTCTCCCTCCAAGGTTCAGTACGCGCAACGTACCTACTGTATACGCCCAGCGTACTCCCCAAGTCACCAGTCTACTACATTAAGCACTTATTCAGTTAAGACAACTTGCCAAACTCTCATATATGATCCCAAATGGTAACTTAATACATAAAGTTGGCAAGTTTACAACCATGCATGACTTCATAGGACCCAACACTCAAAACGAAGCTTAATAAGAGTCTTAACACTTGCATGGAACAAAATCTCTCATAAAGACTACATTTTTGTGGACAAGGTACCTCAAGTGAGCAAAGATCTAATCTCCATAGATTCTAGAGTAGATCAAAAGCTCAACTTTAGCTCAGAAGACCCAAAATGCACAAACAAGGACCCAAAACTAGATCTAGCATGATAACCCATCAAGTAGAGAACTTTATACCTCAAATAGCTTGCAATGATGATGAAGAAGCTGGATCTACAAGCCCAAGATATCCCTCCAAGCAACCACCAAGAGGTCTTCTTCTTCTTCTTTCACTAAACACCACCAAATCTCACTTCAAGTTCCAAAACTCACAACAGACACCTATGGTTTCGAGTTTAGGGCATAAGACGAAGGAGACTGATCAATAGGGTGAGAAAAGTTGTTTAAATAGGGAAAAGAACCTAAAAATTATGGTTTTCATCTGGCTGGAGTACGCCCCGCGTACTCCCAGTATGCGCAGCGTACTCCATAGGTGCCCATGATCATTTTACCTAGTATGCCCAATGTACTCCCTTATACGCCCCGCATACAAGGCTTAGCCTTTAAATCACCAAACTTCCATAGGCCATAACTTCGTCGTTCTACATCCGATTTTGACGTTATTTATACCAATAGAAAGGTAATAAGAAGCTCTACACTTTTATTAACTCCCACTTACCATAAAACATGCCAAACTAAAATCCAAATTTCATAAAAGGACCGAACCGCCACTTTACCGATATACCCTTGGACTCCAAGACACAAACAAGACTGGTCGATCATCTAATCTACAATATCCACCCGCAAATGGGACTAAGACACTTTCTTAAAGGCCATAGGCCTTATGATACTTGATCGTCGGATCACTACCCCGAATTATTAAACGACCCGAAACAGGGTGTTACAACTCTTCCCCACTTAAATCAGATTTTGTCCTTAAAATTACTCTTTACTACCTCCCCGATACTCCAGACAACTAGGACACTTCTTCCACAACCCCTGAAGGGTAACCATTACTATCTTGCGCGAAACCCGAAATATGAGATCCTAGAACCCTGCCTGACTCCCTGTTAGACAGCCCACTCTGAATCACTGTTAATACAACTCCATTCCGCAATTCAACTGATCATAACACTTCCAACCTCTAGATATCTTGTTGTTTCCACTGGGAACAGAATCATTGGCCACCCATTGTTGCAAAAACTTCTCACTTGGTACAAGTCTTAGATAATCCTTCGAGTAAAAGACTCATCCTTACAACGGTTAGACTCAGACGAGAGTTGCACAATATGATCAAATTAGTTACTCTGAGATTATTTAACCCATGAAGCAAGTGACTTAACATGTCCACTTATTAACAAAGTGACTCCTAACATGAGTCCCAAACACTAGTACCATCACGGGCTCATCTTGTTGACCGATAGCTACATTTATGATGCAGCCGAGACCTCCCTGGTCTCATACTTACTTACCAATAAACTGATATTCCTGATTTCCAACCGATTGTTGAGGCTAAAAACCTCACACGATCACTCCACACAACCTCTGAATGGGGGTCTTATCTGGCGTGAGCTGACGTAACTTGCATGCCACAATGGCTCTATCCTCCTTTCTGACCCAACCAAACATAACCAACCATCAAACCTGATGTAACCAGATCCACCTTGATATATGTGAATGTTACCTGGCGAGCTGTAGTCTTAGAAAAGACTGGAATAAAACTGGCAATGCTCTCTTCGTTGGGAAATGTCCTATATGGAGGTTTTTTTAATACAGTCGGCTTCATCCTCCTCACAACATTCCTTACTTCCATTAGTGTTTTGGCCTTCCCACAGTCTCACGACCTAACCTGCCATGATCTAATCCCACCTAGAGGAACTACGGGCCAATCACAATTTTACCATGGTTACAGAGTTGCTCAAGAACCAGGTGAATGCTACGGGCCACACCGCAGTCTGTAAGTCCCAAATCTTCTTGTGTATCAATCAGATCCGTTTGATGGTGCGGAATCCCAATCAAATAGATGATGCCAGATCAAAATAGAAGAGAATGAAAAGAATAATAATATGAATCTATGATGTATTCAAGATTGGAATGATGAACAATACACAAGATTCAACCACTTGCACCTTTTTCTCTCTCTCTTCTCTCTCTAGAACACCTTAGAATACACACACTTAAGCTCCTCTAGCCATCCATTTCTCACCCACCTAATATCTATTTATATGGAACATGGGCCGTGAACCAGTTCACGGCCGTAAACACAACCTAGCCGTGAACACACCCGTGAACACATCTAACCGCAAACACCAAGGATGTTTACGGTCCTAGACTAAAAAATATAATTGGCTAGAAAAGCAAAGTATAAACCATATTTTAGACCCAACAATCTCCCCCTTGGTTTATAGCTTTCTTTTCTAATTGACCCCACAAGCTCCCCCTAAAAAGTAGCTGGCTTTTCTTGTCAATCTTTATTGGGAGCTTGGCTTCATCATTAATCTTCAAATTCTTCACGACTTCAAGATGAACTTGATGAATCTTCAATGAATGACTTCATCTTGAGCAGTTGGGATTTTCTTCAGAATTTGGCTTTGAATGCACGTTGGGTGAGGAGGCTTCTTGAAAAGATTCTTGAAAGATGGTGCTTCCAGCTTGAGAATCCTCAGAGAGAACAATAGAGAGAAATAGTCTTCTGGATCAATTCAACAGATTCATGGATATCAACAAATTGATTGAGGAGGCTTCAATGCAGTCTGTCACATGATCTTCAAGTGCAGGTTCACCTTGCTTCTGGGGTTGAAGGATTGAATGTTGAAAGAATAGTCTTCATTTCTTGCTCCTTCGAATGAGAATTCTTCGATGATCACGGATGAAGCTTTGGCTCAAAAATCTCGATACAATCTCCATGAGTCTCATCTACACCTGAATTCACTTTTTAAGATAAAACAAAACTTAACACACAATATTTTTGGATTTTTTATATTTTAAAAAAATAAAACAGAAACAAAAATATTTTTGGATTTTTGATTTTCTTGAACAAGAAATAACACTATTTTTGGATTTTTAATTTTCTGATTTTTGTTTGATTTTTGAATTTTTTTTTTAATTCTCCCCCTAAATTTGTGCATAGAGGAAAACTATGAACAAATTTAACAAAAACAAAAATATTTGGGATCAAAGTTGTGAGTCAGTCTTAACTTGTTTATCAGTACCTTCACCTTCATGAATAGATCTGGTCAATTGTTGGTATTGTGGTCCACTTAAACACGAAGAATATTGACAAACTTTTCCAAATATACCATTCAGCTGACGACGATTACGGGTATTGTTGTCCACTTAAATTAAGCAGCGAGATCTACAGACAACCTCTAGATGGTTCAATTTTAGTTGCACTAGAGCGTGTTCCCCACTTCCCGATATACCCTGATTATCAAGAACTTCCAAAGAACTCCTTACTTTAGGTGAATAGACAATTATTAAGGAGGAAGTCAGATTTAGAAATAGGTGCATATGTTGTGTCCCAGGTCGGATCTCTTTCAATCACACAGAGGGGACAACATATAACTAACAGAGATAGAGGGATTGAGAGGAAGAATATTGCATATGTTGTGTCCCAGGTCGGATCTTCAGATCACGCAGAGGGGACAACATATGGAAAACAGATAGAAAGAACTTCATAGATAAGGAGGTACGTAGAATTAGAGTTGCATATGTTGCAATCCAGGTCGGATCTCTTCCAATCACGCAGAGGAAGCAACATATGACTGACAGATAGAAAGCAAGAAAATAATTTCCTACAGACCTACTTTATCAGAACCCCCCAGTCGCCCTATCAGAACCAGAATTAAGGACATAAGTCTGTACATCAAGGAAAATGTAAGCCACAGTTCTAGATGCGTATTAATTTAGTGTATCCAGTGGGTTCCCGTGTTTATCTCACTGCTCAATCTACCCGAGTGTCGTATGGTCAGTCCAAACAATCCTATCTAAATCCACACTGTCAAATCCTTCGTGCCTACCAGCACATTGAACACAGAGTCTAGACAGTTCAGATTCAGTCCCTTACACATGTTTAGACTGCCCGTTATCAATTTCTTGATATCACTTCCCAATAATACCTACTAACGAAAAACTATAAGAAAATAAAAGAATTGTCTTCAAAAGGAATCGGTTTAAGATAAACTCAGGATTATAGAGAAGAAAACTCAAACCGTAAGTCACCGATTGAATTTGCATCCAGAAGGTCTGAGAACAGCACGTATAATCTCAGAATAGATCTGAAAATTCTTTACATCGTTAAGCACAAACCCCATGTGTGATCCTTTCCTTTCTTCCCTTCCCGCAAAGGACACATACTCTCACTTAAAGTTCTAAGTGCTGTACAGTTGAGAGATGCCTCCTAGCATGTGCCTAGAAGAGCCACTATCAACAAACCGAAGTCTGATGATATGCCTCCATAGCTGCTCCAGCACAGAACGGGATCAGTTGGTCTTTGGAACCCAGCCCATTTTGAAACTTGGTTGACCTTTGTCATCTGTGCAAGGTACACTCTCCCATGACATATCATGTTTATCACAAACAGAAGATGAAGAAATATTAGACGCATTAGAGGAATTGGGAGATTGAACCTTTGGTACCCATCTGTAGTTGGGTGTAACCCATTTCTTTTTCGAGCGGATGGGTGCCTCGACACTTGATTTTGAACTTGAGGTCTGCTGTCGAGATGACTTTGACCTAGTCGGTTTTGGTTTCGTTGGAGCATTTCTTGAAATTGGCTTCTTGGTCGGCATTCCCTTCTTATTGTTGGGAGTTGATTTGTTGGCCTTGGGAGTTGAACTCTTGCCCTTGTTGGCATTCCAGTCCCCATTTTGCGATTTTTACCTTGAAGGGCTTCTTTTAGGGAATCTCCCACTTTGTGCGTTCTGCTATCCTTGTGTGTAGTAAGGAACGTATTCGCGATTTGGACAGTTTCTGGCAATGTGTCCAGGTGTTCCACAGTGAAAACATGTCTTTTTCTTCACTGCGAAGTTGTTTCTTCCTGTCCCTAGTGGCGTATCCTTGCCTTGTCGCTGATTGTTCCCACAAGCACACTTACAGCAGGCCGTCTGTTTCACTTGCTTTGGTGGCTTGTATTTCTCAACAGCAGGTTTATCAGAAGTAACTGAGTTAGAAGCAACATATTCAGAGTTCAAGGAGACATTGGTTTGTTCAAAAGTGTTCTCCTTGTTCTCTTCTTCCACTACTTTACCTGCACAAGAAGTACAAACATCAGTATTTTTCATCTCAACACCCTCAGTTGGCCCTGATTGTTCAGTCTTAACTGAAGCTGAAGCAGGGGGTTGGCCATACTTAAGGTGTGCTTCATTTTCCATTTCTTCCTTAGTCAGAGGGGTGAAAGTGTAGTGATCATTGAAAGGAGGTGGAACATCATGATACCCTAGACCCTTGTTTTGATTATCTTTAAATGTTAATTGTTATTCTATCGTGGACACAACTACCTCACTTGACACATCAAATTTCTTAAAGTTGAATTCAGCATCTTTATATTTGGCTTTTAATGCATGAAGTTCGGTAGTTACATCATCAAAATATTTCTTAATATACATATAATGGACACACTTGTCACTATATTCTGCCTGTAATTTCTTATAATCATTTGATTTGGCCTCTAATTGATCTTTCAATGGTTTCTGGCCTTTCCTAAGTTGGTACCCTTCGTATTTTAGTTCCTCGTTCTCTCTACGTAGTAATTCGTAATATTCACGTAAATTCTCCAAGGAAATTTCATTGACTTTAAGTTTTGAAGAACTCCTTGTTTACCAAAAATGACCTTTGACTTGAAACCTCAAAAGTCAACCTTAAAAGTCAAATTTAAAAAGTCAAACTTGAAAAGTCAAACCGAAAAATTAAATTTGTAAATTTGAAAGTTAAACGAAAAAGTCAATGTTTAAAGTCAAAGGTCAAACTTGAAAGTCAAAGTCAAAATTTTAAGTAAAAAGTCGAAATTAAAAGTCAAAAATTAAAAACTAAAATTTTTGGAAGAAAATGGAATTTAAAAATAAAAGGAAATTGATTTTTGGGCTGAAAGTGTAAAAAATGCGAAAGTAAGATCGAATATATGATATTTGAGATAAATCATTAAGGCTTGTAACGTGTGTTAAGCTAGATCAACTGGAAGGCGTGTTGGTTGAGTAGGCAGGAGACCCGGGTTTGATCCTCCTCCACCCCAATATTTTTTTAATAAGATGACGTTGCTGAGGGAATCTGCACACACGAGGCTGCTTGCGAGGAGGACGCGTGCGAGGACTGTGTTGGAGTCGAGAACGTCTGAATCCGTGAACTAGCGAGATCGTGAACGAGCGAAGCTGGCCGTAAACTTCGGACCACAAACCCTTGACCGAACACTTGCGAGGCTGGCCGTAAACCGAGGACCGTGAACTCCGAGGAACCCTAGCCGCAAACACTTCTTCGGACTTGGGGCCGTAAACGGGTTTACGGCCGTAAACCCTTCAATGGCCGTAAACCGTTGATCTTCAAAGGCCGTAAACACTTTGCAGATTACGTGAAAAACAGCGTTGTTCACCTATTTTTGCTCCAAAACTCGATCAAAACCTCGTTTTTATGAAATACGCGAAGAACAAACCCCCCTATTTTGCCAAGATCTATCCAAAAACGCAAAAAATCCTTCAAAAATAAGATCAAATACGCTCCAGATCTGCAAAAATTTGACTGATACAATCCAACCTCTAATACCACTTGTAAGTCCTAAATCTGCTTGTGTATCAATCAAGATCCGTTTGATAGTGCGGAAACCCAATCAAACGGATGATGCCAGATCAAAATAGAAGAGAATGAGAAGAAGAATAATATGAATCTATGATGTTTTCAAGATTGGAATGACAAACAATACACAAGTTTCACACACTTGTACCTTTTTCTCTCTCCCTTCTCTCTCTAGAACACCTTAGAATACACACACTTAAGCTCCTCTAGTCATCCACTCCTCACCGACCTAACATCTATTTATATGGAACATGGGTCGTGAACAGGTTCACGGCCGTGAACCAGTTCACGGCCGTAAACACAACCTGGCCGTGAACACATCTAACCGCAAACACCAAGGATGTTTACGGTCCTAGACTAAAAAAGACAATTGCCTAGAAAAGCAAAGTATAAACCATATTTTAGACCCAACAATCTCCCCCTTGGTTTATAGCTTTCTTTTCTAATTGACCCAACAATCTCCCCCTAAAAAGTAGCTGGCTTTTCTTGTCAATCTTCATTGAGAACTTGGCTTCAGCATTAATCTTCAAATTCTTCACAACTTCAAGATGAACTTGATGAACGCACGTTGGGTGAGGAGGCTTCTTGAAAAGATTCTTGAAAGATGGCGCTTCCAGCTTGAGAATCTTAAGAGAGTACAATAGAGAGAAATAATCTTCAGGTTCACTTCAGCAGATTCATAGATAGCAGCAAATTGATTGAGGAGGCTTCAATGCAAGCTGTCACATGATCTTCAAGTGCAACTTCACCTTGCTTCTGGGGTTGAAGGATTGAATGTTGAAAGAATAGTCTTCATTTCTTGCTCCTTCGAATGATAATTCTTCGATGATCACGGATGAAGCTTTGGCTCGGAAATCTCCATACAGTCTCCATGAGTCTCATCTACACCTGAATTCACTTTTTAAGACAAAACAAAACTAAAAAAACTTAGCACGCAATATTTTTGGATTTTTTATATTTTAATAAAATAAAACATAAATAAAAATATTTTTTGATTTTTTACTATAACCCAACCATCTACATACCCACCATGCATCATTACCGTTGTGCGAAGAGACCTGAATATCCATTCTTTAGCAAACCCATAGACCAAATGATACTCCCCTACTTGGATTCGACTGTGCTTTTCCAATCTCCAAGATTTTATGGATTTCCAATCCATATCGTAACCTTACTATTCAACTGTCGACAGCCTGAGCTCACAAGAACTAGCATTCTATTACTAGCCAATCTTAACGATCACACATATTCCAAAACTAGATGAATACTTCCCAACATCTCAATGATTTCAACAATCCCAAGCACTTTCCACTGACACCACTACAAGTCCTCGGCGTCTTGTTGGATAACGAAGAACAACACCACATTATCAAAGCGGGTACCCAACCGATTCCACAACCTACTTGTACTTTGGGTAATGCCCATGCAGACCTGCAGCTGACCACGATACGAAGGTATGAATCTTGGCAACTTCTGACCTTACGCCCACAAACAATCCATTCCTTATTGCTTCGAAACCTGGAGGATCTCCTGCATACCCATCATCCGAACCCCACATGTCCACCTCGCGAAATCCTTGCTGAAACTACTAATGATCGCAGTGACGACTGACCTTCCATCACTTGCTCCGACGATAGCAAATGCTTCCCACATTGCAATCCAAATCTAGCTCACCCAAACATCCCCGAAACACGGCTCTCGGTATGCAAAATGGCATATGAAGATTCATAAGATAAAATGTTTAGACCATCATGAAGAAAACTATAATCCCTAGTGGAGACTTAAATACACCCACATAGCATCTTACACATAAATATACAATCAAAATTATTACTAATAAAAGCATGAAGGAAAAGAATGCAATACACACCTGCGACATCGACGGATGGAACTCGGATCCCTTTGACTTGCGACTGCAATACTCGGCTCCTCACCACAGGAACCTCCACCATGCCCTCGCGTCCATCTGTAATCCTCAAAGTGGTTGGAGCAAATTCCCTCACTGGTCCTCTCATCAACTCGGGACAGTCGGCCTTCTTATGGACCACTTGGTTGCAGTGAAAACATAGCAGGCTTGTCCCCTAAGGACAATCTTTGCTGACATGACCAACCCTGCCGCACTTGTAGCAGCCCATACCCCTAGAACGAAAAACCCCATCATGTCTCTTCCCGCACGTCTTGCACTGACCCCGGCCGTACTGGCCCCTCAACCGTTGCTCTGAAGTCTTGGGTCTCTTCACAGGTACCTCAGTTATCTGCACCTGCTCTGGCTTCCTCTTCCTCATGTTCTCTAGATTGATCTCCTATTCTCGGGCTCTAACAATCATATCATTCAGGGTCTTGCACCCTGACATACTCACAAGCTCCCTGATGTCATCCCTCGGCATATCATGATACCTTACCTTCTTCATCTCCTCGTCCGTTGCATATTGCGGAACTAACAATTTCTCTCCCAGAACTTGGAGGCTGATCTCTGCCACAGTCTCTGTAGTCTGGCGAAGGTCCTGAAACTCCCTCGCAAACTGTGTCACCTCAATAGCTGGTGCAAACTCGACCCTATAGCGGGTCACAAACTCATCCCAAGTCATCGTCTCCAGGGCTTTGCCTCCCAAGGCAAAGTCAACCTCCTCCCACCAATCTCGAGCTCCATCTTTCAGAAGAGAAGAAGAAAATCTGACCTTTGATCCCTTAGGGCAAAAACTTGTTTGGAAACAGTTTACCATATCTGCTAACCACCTCCCACTAGTAATGGGGTCCTTCTTCCCAATAGTCATAATCTCAGTACGGAACTCGAGGAAGGAAAAAGTGTGAGCTCCAACAATAGTCATAATCTCAGTACGGAACACGGCCAGACGCTCATCCAAAATCTCCATGATCCCCTCCTTGACCGTACCAAAGGTCACAGGAGTCTGCTCCAAAATACCGTGAGTGATGTCCGACGAGATAAACTCCCATATCTGCTCATAAGTTGGCTCAGCACCTGCACCTGAGCTTGAACCAGAACCTAAACCTCCTCCTTGCGTCCTCATCGCTCAAACGTAAAAGCAATTATACAACTGATTAGTATATACTCAAGAATCCTCAACCAACAGGCTTCCTGGAATCTTCGTGACTCCCCTTGATTTGAGTATGGATCATGTACTTTTAGTAGTACGGGCCTTGATGAGACTAAAACTCTTTAAGATCGATAAGATTCTTAACAAGAAACACAAGAACACAATGTAAATAAGAACACAAGATGAATCAAACTGATGTCGAATGATTAATAAGCCACAACCTCAGAAGAATTCTATGAAGAATGGCTACTGTAGAGGTGTGGTAGGGTTACAATAATGATATCAACGACTACTTCATACACGGTGCATGCATGCACTATATATAGATACTATAACCCTAATAAATCACGGCTGGACAGGCCCAAAACCGTATACAAAATGGACAAAAGCAAAAAGCCCAATGACGCTATCTTCTGTACCCAACAATCTCCCCGTTTGCGTCAATTAAGGCGAGAGAAATCTACTGCTGTACCTGTTTTGTCTTCTTCACTGTCTTGAACAGCTTCGGTATGACAGCCAATAGAGTATGACAAAAACTGATATACCAGCGAAGCATGTCATTAAAGTTCTTCATAATAGCATCGTCATTTTGTTTGCACCTGTTTATAATATTCAAGATGTGCTCCAAACAGGTAGTGGAAAACAGGTGTTTGTCGGGTAAGGCGAACAGACACTTTTGGTTTTCTCCACGAGTGAACATCACTGTGAGATATTTTGTGTCTATTTTGCCCAACTGCATCTTGTTCACATCATTTGCTTTACCAATTGGTTTGACAGTTGGCTTTTTCCTCAAGGCAGAGGCGATCTCCTGATCCAGCTTGGCGACTTCATGTATTTATGAGACCAGCATTCGCTTTATGTGAGCAAGAATAGGGTCATACTTCTGTTCTTCGGTTAGCAGAAAATTTGTGAGCAGGATCCAATCGTGGGGGTTAAGGTTCGGAAGATCAGCAAGAGAGATCTCACGAACCGAGTTTTCAGAACCTTCAGTCACCCGAAACTTCACATTGATAAAGCTTCCTGCATCGACTGGCTTTAGAACTTTGACCGTTGTAATCTTCTGTGCACTCCAGGTCAAGTATTGAGGTTGAGAAAAAGAAAGATAGTAATAAATTAAAGACCGATCAGTTCTCACGTCAGGAAAGGGAATTGATGTTGTCGGCTCGAAGCTGTGAAAAACAAATGCCCTTCGGGTGATTGGCATATCAAACTGTGAGTCTTTAGAATTCTCCAAGTCAAAAGAAATTACAAGCTCAAGCCAATGAGTGCTTGGAGACTCGATTGCTTCTTTCAGTAACTTTTCCAATGTCCACAATGGAAAGAGAGTTTTTCTGCTTTCCATCATGTCATGGACTTCTTTCTCTTTTCGTTCCCTCTCTTCGGATTCCCATGCAATTTTGAGATTTTCATCTAGAGTTCGATCACATTGCTTTCGCTTTAACAACTCTTCTTCAGTTTCTTCTTCTTCTTCACTTTCGCCGATGATTTTATTTCCTGCGGAACTCGAAGCTGCATTACCCTTCGGTTCATTGGTGACTTTCGGTTTCGGAGGAGTCTGAGTTGTTTCAGTTGTTAGAGGTTGAGTAGGAGGAGGTTGAGTAGGATGTTCTTGAGTTACTTCTCCCCCTTGTTTCGGAGGAGCACCCGCCGAGGAATCACCCTCAAGGCGATGCAGGATCTCAAGTGATGGACGGAGTTTTTCTGCTAAGTCTCGGCAGACACTGATGGTAAGGATTGAGTCATGAGCATCAAGCGGATTGGTGAGTAGGATACTGACATCACCCACACATGTCTTCATGACTGTCTTTTCATACTGGAGCGCATCCATAACCTTTTTCGCTTGGTTGAGCTTTAGAGTCTAAGTTTTGAGCTGAGTAGTGGGAAGAGCTAGTTCGTCCATGATTTTTTTCCACACCTAACTCAGTCTGTAGTTGGTCAAGAAGAGAATTGATTAAAGATTGGAGCTCTGTATTATCAGCTTTAAGCCCTGTACGAATGCTTTCAAAATGCTCATTCACAGCCTGGAGCGAAGTGGTGAGTTTCTCAATAGTAGCGTTCACCGTATTAGCATTTTTTTCGGCAGCCGCCTGGAGAGATTCCAAAAATAATCGAGCATCTGAGATTAGTTTTTCAACATTTTAGGTTGCTTGCTTACAAGAAGTTGTAGAATCTTCCACAACATTGGTGGCCTTATCAGTCGATTCCTGATGCTCTTTGACCAGTGTAGAGAACAGGCCCTTGACCGCTGCTTCGGAGTATTCAGTAGTAGAAAAGGAAGATGCAGAGGTAAGCAAAGTATCGAGCTTCTCATTCATGGCTTTAAGATGTCGTTTAGTGACTGGGGGATCATCATCACTTTCACTTTGAACGGTAAAGGGCTATAGTGGAATGTGTCAAACTCCGCATCGTTGCCACCAAGAATGGTGTCAGACTCGTCGGAGTGAAGTGGGGAAAGTGGTTTAGAAGTAATAGGGATTTCAAAACTAGAAGTTTGTGCCCCCGTATCAGATGCGTTGATATGAACCGGTGGTTCGGTTGTAGTGGTAGTGGTGGTGGTAGTTGTTTTGGTGATTATGGGTGGTGGTAATGGTGTAGAAGTGGGTGGTTGAGATGAAACTGGAGGTGGGCAAGGAGCTATCGAAATAGGAATAGAAGAACGAGGTGGAGATTGAATGGTTTAAGAAACATGTACCTCACGATTTGGTGAAGGTGGAGGCGAATTTACCTTGAGGCGAACCCCCAGACAGATAATCTTCGTTGTCGCTTGACTCTGCTACTGGGTGATCCGAAGGTACATAACCGGAATCGCTTGTTGAAGAGAGTTTCGGCTTGAGAGTCATCTTTCACAGCTTTCGCTTCTTTGGAGCCGAAGGTTCAACGATTTGACCCTTTCGCTTCTTAGGCGTGATAGGTTTAGAGGAGGGTCCCTCTTGAACTTCCTTCTTTTTGTCCCCTTTCTTACCTCCTTTCTTTCACTTGTCAGCCCCGTCTAGGGAACGTTTCATCTCGGGAGTGAATACCCTTGGACCTGAAAATGATTGTTTCTTGTATTCAGAAATAATTTTACTAACCCCGGAAACACACTTGTACATCGTCTCAGGGATTGGACCGATGAATGCAAACTTGGAAGAGTCTGCCACGATGATCTTTGTGGTATGGAAAGTAGCAATTGCATACATTAAAGAATCTGCCATGACTGGGACTTGAAAATTCTCCATAGCCCTTTGGGTAACGATGGTCCAGAATCGTCCACATGAAATCTCGGTGTGACGAGAAGTTCAATTCAAACTTTGAACCAATTGAGTCCAGAGAATAGACCCCTAATCAAGATTGATGCCATGGTATAGACCATAGATGATGGTCATGAAAGCTTTTCTTGCACCATCGGATCCAGCTACCCGTTTAGAAAAACCCTTAAAGAGAAGTGTAAACAACCCATTCCATTGAGGAGGTAGGCAGGATTTCTTGACTTTTTTGATGGTGGAGAGAAGATCAATGTACCCCATGTTGTAGAACATCTCGAAGATCTGAGCATTAGTGATCGAGACAGGATGCACCATTGAGTCCACATGGGTTAGCCCTAAAATATTAACGCATCATCTTCTAAGTTAATAAACGAAGCTCCTTTCGCCTGAATAATCCCATGTGGAAGCGAGATACCTTAACATCCTGTAAGAGGAATAAGCCATAGTGACCACGAACAAGACTTTTGGAAAGTCAATAGACTTTCGTGCAAGGGTGTGCCAAAGAAGAAGAAATAAATTAAGTTATATCTATGGGATTTAAGTGATGTCATTCAAGACATGAAACTGAGGATCCCGGGCACGAATCTCTTCTTTCAAAGTCAAGAGAGACTTAGAAATGTCTGTGTGGTTTCCCGTTGAAGTACGATCAAATGTTTGTCAAGAAACATTGAAAGGCATCTTTTTATTTTGGCTTTAAGGGTGGCATTCGCTTCAACCAAACTACGAACTTGATATAAGAACGAAAGTCGGATGAAGTACTTGTGTAGCCAGTGTAGCTTTAAACATCAAGTAGGTTTGATAATTTTGTAGTGACTTGGGATAAGTTTAGAAATCTCAAAAACAAAAATAAAACAGGATCTTTTTGGGAAGAAATGTCTTAGTTGGAGACAATTTCATAAAGATCTAAAAAAAATAAACGAGATTTCTTGGTACATACCACATGAGTGGTTTCGTTAATACATGGATGAAAACTAGAACAGTCAATTGTTCACCGTCAATTCATGTAAGGTATTGGATTGTGGGTTTCACTTAGATCATGGTGAAATGAAACTAAGATCATTAACACAGATATTGTGTAACCGTAAACCTCAGTGGTACATGCTGAGAGTCTCAAGGGTTACTTTCATCGAATCGCAAATAATGGAGAAAAATGGTGAGGTGGTTAAATAACCAAAAGTACCTCTGCTATACGAAAGTGACCAAGCAGATAACTTTTAACTCAATGTGAGAAGAGTAAGGTAGCTCATGACTTTAGTGAATTTAACAGCCTGATTGGGAAGAACCGATTTGTATATATCGAATTCGTATGGCGTCACTCTAGAGTCGTCGAGGCTTTGGAGAACATGCAACAGCATGCTTCTAGGGACACTTAGCTAGTATATAGATTAAGAGTTGATATCTTCCCCATGATACATTGTTGAGACAAGAAGCAATTGTAAAACAATCTAGTTTAAACAAATTAATTAAAAAAATTGCATTTTCGATATGTCTGAAAAATAAAATAAGAACAGAAAGGAAAAATATTTTTGTATTTTAGATTTTTCTGAAAAAAGAAATAAAAACAGAAAGGAAAAAATAAAATGTACAAAAGGTATACATAAAGTGTCAACCGAACGTTCGCCTTTTAATGGATGAAGCGAAACATACCGAGTGTTCGGTACAATTCGGTGCCCGAAAAATTCGGAACCGAAATAGACCGAGCATTCGCTCTATTTCTCTTGTTAAAATTTTAATGAGGCGAGAGGGGTTTCGGTACAGATTCGGCTTCCATCATTCCTAAGCCTTGGAGAATTCTGTTGAAGGTTGCTTCAGGAAAAGCTTTCGTGAATATGTCAGCCAATTGATCAGCGGAGCGCACGAAATGAATTTCTACGTTTCCATCTTCCACATGATCCTTGATAAAGTGGTACCTCAGTGCTATGTGTTTCGTCTTTGAGTGTTGCATTGGGTTGTGACATATTCGGATTGCGCTTTCAGAGTCGCAATAGAGTGGGATTCGCTTCATGTTTAGGCCATAGTCTCTTAACCGACTTTGAATCCAAATGACCTGCGAAGCACAAGATGCAACGGCTATATATTCAGCTTCGGCTGTGGACAATGATACACACGTTTGTTTCTTGGACTGCCAACTGATGAGTTTTCCATCCAGAAATTGACAACCGCCTGTGCTGCTTTTCCTATCTAGACCACATCCTCCTAGATCGGCATCATAGAATGCTTGAACGAAGAATCCTGATTTCGCCGGATACCATATGCCGAGAGATGAGGTTCGCTTCAGGTATCAGAAGATGTTCTTGACTGCCACCATGTGAGGTCCGTGTGGATTGGCTTGAAACCTGGCACAGTAACAAACATAAATCATAATATCTGGTCTACTAGCTGTAAGATACATTAGAGACCTTATCATTTGGCGATAGAGCATCATATCAGCAGCCGGTTTTTCCAGAGATGGTGTTATCTTCATCCCGAAAGCCATTGGAACCTTCACTCTTGAGTCTCCCATCATGCCGAACTTCGCCAGTAAAGTCTTTGTCTAAGCCTCCTGATTGATAAAAATGCCTTCTGGTCCCTGTATTATGTTCAATCCAAGGAAAAAGTTAATTGGACCCATTGAACTCATCTCAAATTTAGTCTCCATCAACTTCCGGAATTTAGCTGTTAGGCTAGAATTTGAGGAACCAAAGATGATATCACCGACGTAGATTTGGACGACCATTAAATGGTCACCCTCTTTCTTGCGAAAGAAGGTTGGGTCAACTGAACCTTGTTTAAACTTGGACATCTTTAGAAAACAAGCTAAAGTTTCATACCAGGCTCTAGGAGCTTGCTTCAGACCATATACAACTTTATCCAAAATATAGCAATGGTTAGGATACTTTTCATTCACGAAACCCGGTGGTTGTTCAACGTATACGGTTTCTTCTAGTTCTCCTTAAGCCTTTCCCATATTTCCTTTGTAGTAATACACGTACTCACCAGATGAAAGGTATCAGATTGTAAAGCGAATCTGATCATTCTCATTGCTTTTGCATTGCTAATCAGTTTGTCCTTCTCATCTTGAGGAACTTCTTTCACATCTACCATTAGTTGATTGTACTCTTTCTGTGTCTTGATGGTTCTGTTGGTTCCGGAGTGAACGAAAGGACCCAAAGTAATGGCCTCCCAGATCAAATATTCGTTATCCTCTGAACCAAGAACATAGTCTTCAAAATGAAGAGCCCATACCTCATATTCATTAGTGTATAGGATCGGAATCCTTGTAGTCGAGCCAATGCTGTTATAGATGTTGATGGGATTGTTTTGAGACTCGTCGAGAGACATGATGATTTGATATGCGTACCTGTCAAGAATCAGACTTGTAAAGATTGAGTTAGGGTAATATCGAGATCTAGGAACAGCGTCAATAAAGTGATGACGGTGTACACCCTAAATTTTCAAATAAATTTTTCTTTTAAAATCGCATAATTCCCATAACACAATTCACAAAAAATATCAGTTATTTAATTTACAATCGCAACTCCATAATTGTTTGATTTAAAATCCAGGATCCTCAAAACATAACTCTCACTGGTGTGTACAATCAAGTCGAGTGAACTCAACAGAATTTTCGGATATAAGGACTTTTGTTGGTTCAGGTTCTGTTTTAATAAATTCAGAACAGTCAACCTCATCCTCTACAGATATTTCACTCATGTCACTGTCCTCATCAAATTCAGATGTATTTTCAGCATTGATCCTTTTATCTGAACACAACTTAGAACTCCACGAATCAAATTTATGTACAGTTTCGGTCTTTATTTTCAATCTGTCATTTTCATCCAGTAAGTTTTTGAGCATGTCCTTGTGGTCTTTGGACTTAATAAATGACTCAATTTTGTCCAGTCCAATTCTGTAGGCTTCAGAGGTTTCTTCTGATGAGACAATTGATTCACAATTATAGCAATCAACATCTATTTCATCTTCCTTTAATTCAAGGAAAGGCAAAATCATTTTGTGAATTTTATTGCCAATCTCACAATTTAAATGCAACTAAGTAATATTGGAATAAAGACGTTTAACAATTAAGCAAAAAATATTCATTTGTTTCAAAAACTTTAAATTTTCATGTGGCAAATAAATTAATTCATCTTTTTCCCTAATCAAGTCTAATTCCTTCTTCTCGATCCACATCCTTCGCTCCTCACTCTTGGAAGACACCCTGCTAATTTGATCAGTTAGGTTAGAATTCGTGAGGCGAGTTTGTTTTAGGCTGCCACTTAAACTGGAGAAGGTGAATTTTAAATCATTTAATTCTTTTTCATAGTTACATACGGGTATTTTAAGAGATTCAAGGATGAAATTTACCTTCTTGATCAACTGATCACACTCATTGATCTGTTCTCCAACTGGTTTTGTGGTAAAGCATTTGTTTTCCCTCTCCTTCACTTCTTCACACCTGCCATCTGTTGTGTAGCCTCTCATTTGTGACACACCAGCTGTTACCATCAAACATCTACCATTAACTTCAGAGCCTTCTTTCTTCGCAACAAATGCCCTGCCATTTGTGGGTTTGCGAACTTCTTCATCTTCCGAGTCAGTAGACCAAACTTCTACTCCACCGAACTCGTTCCCTGCGACATCTTCCTGCACAATCAAAGCAGGCATAGATTTATCATTACTTTTCTTCTTCTTGATTTCCTCCAGCTTACGCTTGAAGTAAGCTTCATCATCTTCTCCCTCTTTCTTCTCATTCAGCTTCCGTAACATGCAATCCTTCGCCAGATGATTCTGCCCGTGACAGTAGTGGCAGACATACCCAGAGTTACCAAATAGCTTTTCTTCATTCTTCTCTTCTTCCTTCTGAGAAATGTTTTTGTTCTCCTCCTTTGCCTTCTCGGAGCTATAACTCCCTTGCCAGTTTCGGTTCTTGGCAGAAGGGAATTTCTTCCTTGTGAATCGCATGGGATTAGACACCATCAGAGCATACTCCTCACTAGTAAGATCACATTCTGAGAGATAGTCTCAGGTTCTTCATCGGTCATGGATTTACCTTTAGCCACAAGTGTCAAACAGCCCAAACTAGAAACAACTTTTGAACCTTTTGTCATAACAATTTCATGTGACTTGAGAATCCCTACGAGCTTTGCCAACGAGTAAGTCTTGAACTGTTCATGTGCTTTAACAGTTGAAACCACCGCCATCCATTCGGGTTTTAGGCCATTCATGAAAGTGACCTTCTGCTCAATCACCTCTCTGCCAATTTTGTGCTAAATCATCTTACTGAGAATATGGTTGTAACGATTGAATGAACCTTCGGTCAATGTTCCCCAAAATACCACATACAAGTCTTTAGCCACTCGATGCTATAACTCTGTATGAACCTCCGGTCAATGTGTCTCAGTGGGACCCTCCAGTCCCACAACTCTGGTGGACCCTCCGGTCCTAAATCTGTAAACTCTGAGTAACACACATCATAAATCACAAAGAAATAATGCAGGATATCACAATACACAGATAAACACATAAAACAGCTCAATCACGTAAAGATACCACTCTTGGTAAGTATAGTGAGAAGACTCGCCTCGACAGCAAGCAAACAACCTCGCACTCGAATCTCGAACTAGCCACCGCCTAACACATAGGGTAATTATCTCAATAAATACTCGATTCTCGACTCTTTGTAAACCAAAGGTTATTCTTCCTCTTTCTAACTCTTGAAGTGGGTAAAAGACCATTTTACCCCTCCATGGTCTCCATTACTCATGTTTCACCAAACTCTAAATTCAACAGAAGTCAACTCGAGTCAACGGTCCATGTTTAACATGATTTCCCGAGTGCACCTATGTGACTCGTCAAGTCCACTCTTTTCCTCAGAAGTCTCGTGAAGGTCCATCTTAGCTCGTCGAGTTGACCCCCAACTCGCCGAGCTATCGCTTGATCAAGCTCATCGGGACAAACCCTAACCAACTCGTCGAGTCGACTCATCGACTCGGCGAGTCCATGCAAACTCAATCTTCATTCGGACGATTCTAAGCAGATCTACAACCCCACACCCTAGATCTAACCTCCTAAGGCTCGAATAGCACGTAAAGCTGCAAGCTTTACATTCATGCATGGCATATAAGGCTCATAATGCCAATACATGCTCCAACAAGGGTTAGATGCACAAGAGCTTGCCTCCAACTCATTAAAGCTCGGGTCTTTGGACTCACAAGGCCACCTATAGTCCAGATCTGAGGTTCCAACCTCAAGCCATGCCCAATTGACTCCATGACACAAGATGGGTGGAAGAAAGCCCTCAAAACTCCCTAAATCAAGATCTCATAAGTAAATGGTCAAGTTAGCATCTTTTTACCTCCAACTGAAGCAAAACTCTGAAGAATCTCTGGATCCAAAAGCCTCATTTTGATCCAAGCTTTGATGCTCTCCACTTCTTCCTCCAAAAGGTCACAACATGCCCAAAATTATGTCACTTCTCTCTCTTAGCTCCCTCTAAGCGATTAGGGTTTCTCTCTGGAAGTAAGGAGGCTTGTGAGGCGGCTTAAGGTCCTTTAAATAGGACCCAACCCTGAGAATCTAGGGTTTCTCTGCCCAGCACCTACTCGGGGAGTCGGCTCTCTGAATCGTCGAGTCCATTCATTAAACTCACATGGATACTCGACTCTACTCGACGAGTTGGACTCACAACTCGTCGAGTCGCTCCATAAATCTCAGAACTACCCTCACAACAATATGCCTGGAAATCCGGATGTTACAATTCTCCCCCACTTAAATTAGATTTCGCCCTCGAAATCGCTCTTCCACAACACATAGATCGAACCCAAAAACACGAAGGATACCATCGAAAGGATCTCATCCCACACGGCTAACTTCCTCCATGGACACCTGAAACCAAACAGGAACTCCCAAACCCGGAAGAGGACATACCCTTCTGCCGCTACGACACCCCTTCTGACTCTCCAGAATCTAGAAACTCTAGTGGCCTGTCTCACTGCTAGACCGCCTTCTCAAGCTATCACCATGTTATTAGCTCATTGAATAATAGACCCTGATAACTCACTGCCCCTCTGATTCTCTCGTTGCGAGCGATAGGAACAAGTCAAAGCCCAAAAATTGCCTACCGATCACTCATACCAGACATCCTAAACGATCTAATCATACTCCAAGTAACGAAAGGGTCACATTACACCAGAGACCCATCCGATGTACTGCAATCGAAACCCATCTGAACAAAGAACTCTCAACACCCTGTCCTCAGACATAAGGAAATGATCATGCTTGTTCAGAAGTATCCTCTGACCTCTAATAATCATAAGCCACAGCTCCCTCTCAGATATCCCTTTCAACACTGAGCACCAGGTCAACTCCCGACCCCACACTTGAACCTCCAAAGGTCACCCATTGCATGCCCCAAAATGTCTCACTGACTTCCTTCTCACAACAACTATCTCGGCCCATTGTGACACACAAGTCACGACGTTCACTTTACCCTAAGCGAATACTACAATCCCCAACTAAAATCGTCTCACCCTTGACCCTGTCGTCTACTACTCATTAGTTCCATGCGACTCGCGGTTCTTCCCATACAAACGAACTGGCCCATGTAGGTCTAAGACATCAGATGGCACACAATACCCTTCAAAATGAAACCCATCTCTGAATCCGGAATCTCATGCGCCTACCCAATACACCACCAAAGTCAAACTCCAAACTCGAGAGTATGGTCCGACAGAGAATTGGAACCACTCGTCCCAATAAAGCACTCAACTCATGACCCATGACCCACAACCCACGCGTACATCACTTCTCCAATTCCTCTTGACTGCGATAACCACAACTTAACTCAAAATATAATGATTCCCAACAAATATGGAGACCCCAGTCTCGTCCCTGGTCGGACCACCAGGGTCCCGAAACTCAAAGAATAAGGCTAACCAAGCGTAAAAACTATTTTGCGTCATGCTCTGACTAGCGAATAATACGGCTCCCCGTAGCATCATAACATTCCCTCTCACTAACCCGGGAAGGCTACGGCTCCCCGTAGGCCTACGACACTCTCTCACTGACTCATGAATACTATGGCTCCCCCCAGTACCACAATACTCTCTCGCTGACTGGTGAATACTATGGCTCCCCGCAGTATCACAACACTTTCTCGCAGACTAGTGAACACTATGGCTCCCTGTAGTATCATAACACTCTCTCTCACTGACTCGCCATGGGCTCACTCCATGATTACTCCCACTCGGATCCACTCACCCTCTTATCCCCCATAATCTCCTCCTCGAGTCATCACCCCACTGAGTTCACTATCGAATAATCCATGGCTCAACATAGATAGGTACACACACCCACCCAGGATTAAGCATCACCACTTCTGACGACAACCGTCGCGACTAACACTTTTTCTCGCTGCAATTCACATTCTTGGATACTCTCGTTTGATGACAATTAGCTGAAGGGCTCCTGCTGGAACCATAGTCACTTGATACTCCACTTTCCATCTCATAACTCAAGTCTCAAAATAATCTGAAATTCATGGCATTCTACTCGGATACCTCGGTACACCATCACATAACCTCACGATGTCTTGCCTCAACCACTGATCTCCTACTTACGTCATCATACTCAGATACAACAATGCATCCTTTCAGAATCTCACAACTGATCTTCCTCTCTCACAACTCGTAACTTCGGAATATTCCATCTCTCAATCGAAGCACGGAGGAATCGTCAATGACTCAGAACATGTTGACGATAATCCGAAACTCCCTCCTCTATTTCTCAAAACCCAAGAAATACTACACATACCGACTCTGAAGTTGGTTTCCCAATCAACTTCTACGCTTCCCAAAGTGCATATAACAACCCATACATTGAACCAGAAATCCCCAACCGCCGAAACTATCCTTACGAGCCAACGACCTCGAATTTACCATTACAACCTCGAAGAATTCCTAACCACCACAAGGTCTTCGACCAACGGCCACCTGTCGTGGAGACACTCATCCTTTCCTGAACACGTACAACATGTATTATGTCACCATGCACCTCGCCTTGACCACAAATAACCCTGGTCCCATGTATCCGTACTGAAGGTCGCTATATCTATTCCTCTAACCGCTCTTGAACAAATCTCTAATACTCTCAATAAAATACCCGGTTCTCCCCTACTCAGGGCTCGAACCATCACCATTTGGCACACCAACAATCTATTCCCCAGACTGTTTCACCAGGTACATTACACCTACTCTTGGACAGTACCATATAACACTCGATGATATTCCTGATAAAGACAAAGCAACTCCAAACATCCCGAATCTCAGATAAAATCCTCGAAAACTTCCCAATGTGTCATCCAAAATCTTACATTGACACACTACCGGACATCTCAAATGTCATGTAGTAGCCATGACTCTCAGACTGAAGATAATGAACTATCACACTCCTCATCTTAGACTCCCCAACCAACGTCCCATCAAGAGAATTATCATGAGAGCAGAGACCTCACCCCCACACTCGATATCCATCATAGACAATGAGAGCCACCGCCCCAAAATACTCCTCTTGATCACCCGACACTGCTGCTAACATATGCCTTACTAAACTCAAATATGGTATATCCTTGTTCTTGACCATCTCAGTCTCCGCTGATGATCCTTTCATACTATATTACTACCTTGCGGTAGACAACTGTCCAGATACTCCGGCGAAAGATCGCAAACAATACTACCCCACAGGGTTTACCTTCAACCTTAGAAACTGAAAACTCAATGGCTCTTCTGCTTCTCACAGGAAAAGGAGATAGCACTTCTCTGGTCATCGAAAGTGACGTCTCCACTATCGGCCGATTGCTCAACTCAGACCGTAATACTCCATAAAGCACCATCTCTACTCATCCCTGAGTCTTGCGACTCCAACTGGCATCTCACCAAAAATCTACCGGAAATTATCTCGATTTCCCTCTCAAGGTATGCTCCCTTGAAACTCGTTTAACATGGCCCTCTGGCCCCACACTCTATCACATCTGATCTCAGTCTAATCAATCACAACGGGATCACTGGTAAAACCAGGAGCACTTACCCACCACGAGTCATGGTACTCGAACCATGTTATCTCCTCTCAATCTGCTATAAATCATGGTACCCGAACCATGTTATCTCCTCTCAATCTGCTACTTAGAACCTCTGGAACTCTCCCTGTTTCGAGTACGGGTCCTCTGCTTTCAGTAGTACGGGCCCATACTACCTGCCACATCTACCCATACTTTCCACACGGATCGTCCCAGATTTCCTAAGTACTTGCTCAACCTTCTCGATCACCAATCCCGTTAAACCTGGTCGCTCGCCAACGAATACTCTAATCTATCAGCGTACTCATCTGACTAAGGTTACTCCCTAGGCTCTTCCTAGGTTCTCACACTTCTCTGCCATCAGCTGCTGAAGAACTCCATATGATGCCATCCACCTACCTCCTGAATATCGTCATACTCACTTAGTAGTTCACTCCCATCATCGAGAGTTCCACAAAGCACGAAGCAAGCAGCATTCGGGCATCAAATAATCTCCACCTGCACGCAAACCACTCTAGGTTACAACTCTATCTGCTCTACTCACACTCAAAAGGTGTCACCGAACTCAAACAACTCTACCCCATGCAGGTATGTAACTACTCTCTCAGTAGGCTCCACCAATGCTAATCTAGGTATCTCTCCTATATTACTCATCTACTCAAAGCTCTATCCCTGAAATATTCCGGCTGGATACTCTTACTTCGTGTATTATCAAAGCACAGCACAGATAACAACAATTCCTAGGCTAAGGCATCACAAATCAGGCAACTCTAGCCCTATTATATGGAATACCTAGCCTATCATCTAGCATGCATCACTAATATCTCAATAATAACTCATAACACAAGTAAGTAAGGGTACTTTGGGAAATCACAGTTCGGGCTCTGGCTGATTGTACACACCACTCCTTCTCGTTTTCACTTAGAAACTTTTACTCGTTATAGAAAAATATTTTCTTTTTGAAAACTTTTCTCAAATCCTCAGTTTGAGTCCAGACTTACCTGAAGGTGCATCCGAATCCCTCAAACCAAGGCTCTGATACCAACTTGTAACACCCTAAATTTTCAAATAAATTTTTCATTTAAAATCGCATAATTCCCATAACACAACTCACAAAAATCTCAGTTATTTAATTTACAATCACAACTCCATAATTGTTTGATTTAAAATCCAGGATCCTCAAAACATAACTCTTTCACTGGTGTGTACAATCAAGTCGGTGCCTTCCCGCGATCCTGAGAAAACCTGAAACACATAACACATAACATGGTAAGCACAAAGCTTAGTGAGTCCCCCAAAATACCACATACAACTCTTTAGCCACTCGAGGCTATAACTCTGTATAACCCTCCGGTCAATGTGTCTCAGTGGGACCCTCCAGTCCCACAACTCTGGTGGACCCTCCGGTCCTAACTCTGTAAACTCTGAGTAACACACATCATAAATCACAAAGAAATAATGCAGGATATCACAATACACATATACACACATAAAACAACTCAATCACGTAAAGATACCACTCTTGGTAAGTATAGTGAGAAGACTCACCTCGACAGCAAGCAAACAACCTCGTACTCGAATCTCGAACTAGCCACCGCCTAACACATAGGGTAATTATCTCAATAAATACTCGATTCTCGACTCTATGTAAACCAAAGGTTATTCTTCCTCTTTCTAACTCTTGAAGTGGGTAAAAGACCATTTTACCTCTCCATGGTCTCCATTACTCATGCTTGACCAAACTCTAAATTCAACAGAAGTCAACTCGAGTGAACAGTCCATGTTTGACCCGACTCGCCGAGTGCACCTATGTGACTCGTCGAGTCCACTCTTTTCCTCAGAAGTCTCGTGAAGGTCCAGCTTAAGTCGTCGAGTTGACCCCCAACTCGCCGAGTTATCGCTTGATCAAACCCATCGGGACAAACCCTAACCAACTCGTCGAATCGGCTCATCGACTCGGCGAGTCCATGCAAACTCAATCTTCATTCGGACGATTCTAAGCAGATCTACAACCCCACACCTCAGATCTAACCTCCTAACGCTCGAATAGCACATAAAGCTGCAAGCTTTACATTCATGCATGGCATATAAGGCTCATAATGCCAATACATGCTCCAAAAAGGGCTAGATGCACAAGAGCTTGCCTCCAGCTCATTAAGGCTCGGGTCTTTGGACTCACAAGGCCACCTATAGTCCAGATCTGAGGTTCCATTCTTAAGCCATGCCCAATTGACTCCATGACACAAGATGGGTGGAAGAAAGCCCTCAAAACTCCCTAAATCAAGATCTCATAAGTAAATGGTCAAGTTAGCATCTTTTTACCTCCAACTGAAGCAAAACTCTGAAGAATCTATGGATCCAAAAGCCTCCTTTTGATCCAATATTTGATGCTCTCCACTTATTCCTCCAAAAGGTCACAACATGCCCAAAATTATGTCACTTCTCTCTCTTAGCTCCCTCTAAGCGATTAGGGTTTCTCTCTCGAAGTAAGGAGGCTGGTTAGGAGGCTTAAGGTCCTTTAAATAGGACCCAACCCCGATAATCTAGGGTTTCTCTGCCCAGCACCTACTCGGCTAGTCGACTCTCTGACTCGTCGAGTCCATTCATTAAACTCACACGGATATTCGATATACTCGACGAGCTGGACTAACAACTCGTCGAGTCGCTCCATAAATCTCAGAACTACCCTCACAGCAATATGCCTGGAAATCCGGATGTTACAGACGGCTCCAATGGATTTGATAAAAGCGGAAACCCTAATGATTTTCTTCTAACAGAAGAGATGTGTATTATTTACACAGCCTCCTGCTCTAATACCAATTGATGAGACTAAAACTCTTTAAGATCGATAAGATTCTTAACAAGCAACACAAGAACACAAAGTAAATAAGAACACAAGATGAATCAAACTGATGTCGAATGATTAATAAGCCACAACCTCAGAAGAACTCTATTAAGAATTGCTACTGTAGAGGTGTGGAAGGGTTACAATAATGATATCAACAACTACTTCATACACGGTGCATGCATGCACTATATATAGATACTATAACCCTAATAAATGACGGCTGGACAGAACCAAAACCGTATACAAAATGGACTAAAGCAAAAAGCCCAATGCCGCAATCTTCTATACCCAACAAGCCTAATAATACCTTCCACACCAATCCATATTTTCCTCATGAATCATCCCAATACCGTAAGTCACCGCATCGAACTGATACTCCAATTACTCGCTAAACAGTGCAACCAACCCTCTAAAACACTATCTAGACTCTCCTAGGTTCCCAAGCTCAGATAATACTTCGAGTAAAAGACTAAACCCTAAAACGGTTGGACTTAGACAGGAGTTGCGCAATAGGGTCAAATCCATCACTCTGAGATTATTTGACCTATACAACATGTGACTTGACATATTCACTTAGTAGCTAACCCACATAGCTAAGAGTTCCACAAACAAAACAACATTCGGGCAACAGAAAATCTAACCAGCTCACCAACTAATCAAGTCGTTCTATTTAATTATCTGAAAACCATACTAACATGTAATTCTAAAAGCTCAAACAATCAGGCATACAAAGGCATCTCTCCTAATAATTAAATCCTGAGCAGATCCTTAGCCCTAATCTAGCATGCAATTCTCATAACATATAATCATACCAAAACATGTATGTGTATTCTAGGATTCACTTACTTGAGCTCGGCCGATTGAATGCATCACACCCCATTCATTTATTAGAAAACCATTTAATAAAGCACCCATTTTTTGAAAATTCACAAAACCCTCAGTTTGAGTTCAGACACACCCAAGAGTATGCATGAATCCCTCAAACCATGGCTCTGATACTAACTTGTAAGATCCCGGAAATCATAAGGTAAAACTTCCATTTTTAGTTCAAACAAAACACCAATTGTCTATTACTCAATCATTCAAAAGTAACTTATAATAAACAGTCATCAGAGTACAATCCCAAAATCAACACATTGCGAAAACATGGGTGGATGCAGTGTAGTCACGACGGGCGCTTCCCTTTCGTACCGGAAGTACCTAAACCATAAACAGAAAATCATAATCACAAAGCTTTGTGAGTTCCCCAAGATACCATATACCATACATACTATAAAGAATGTTATGTGCCAATAATATTAATGGAATTATGCCACGAGCCGTATCATGGTCTTTCCTTGCCAGGCTGGGGCCAAAACCCCAAGTCTTACAGACAAGTGCCAAGAGACACCTCCTCGTCTTCCATATAAGTATCAAAAAGACAACTAGCATACAATTTATATCTAACTATCTACTTATCTGACAGGGTCCGATCCCTGGTCTCGCATACGAAATTTCCCGGAGCCACCTCTGGGTCTTTCATACAAATGCCAAGGGCCACCCCTGGTCTTCCTATAATACTTAATCCAATGGGGCAGCATTGGTGCCTTCGACCCATAGTATAGTGAGGAGACTCACCTCTAGCGGCCAAAACACTCAAATGAATCTCGTCTGCTGGTCCGGAAAATCCCCGCACTATCATCATCAAATTAATAACCAAATAAATAATTGGATCTCGACCCATAATAAGGAATCCTAGTCTGATGTCCAATCTTTAGGGTAAAAGTCCATTTTTCTTTTCCTCACTTTGCCCAATTCCAAAGCTAAATTCAATAGCATCAAAAGCCCAATAAGGTCCAACTTCCAAACGGGCATCCTAAAGCCCAATATGGCCCAATCTTCCAAATTGGGCCCAAAACCCATAATGGGCTAAATTCCAAAAAAGGCCCAATCTACTAGCAAAAGCCCAAACTCATAAGTATAAGGGCCCAACAAGGCCCAAATCCTAAAAGTCCAAAGCATGGTCCAATCCGTGAGCATTAAGCCCAAAAGCCCATCTACTGAGTACGCGGTGCGTACTCAGCTCGTACGCTTAGCGTTCTCCCTCCAGGGCCAGTACTTGGAGCGTACCAGTTGGATACACCCAGCGTACTCCCCAGGTCACCAATGTACTCCATTAAGCACTTATTCAGTTAAAAGAACTTGCCAAACTCTCATATCTGATCCCAAATGGTCACTTAATACATAAAGTTGGCAACTTTACACCCATGCATGACTTAATAGGACCTAACACTCAAAAAGAAACTTAATAAGAGTCTTAACACTTGCATGGATCAAAATATCTCATAAAGACTACATTTTTATGGACAATGGACCTCAAGTGAGAAAAGATCTAACATCTATAGCTTCTGGAGTAGATCAAAAGCTCAAGTTTAGCTCAAAAGACCCAAAATGCACAAACAAGGTCCCAAAAAAGATCTAGAATGATAACCCATCAAGTAGAGAGCTTTATACCTCAAATGGCTTGCAATGATGATGAAGAAGTTGGATCTACAAGCGCAAGTTATCCCTCCAAGCAACCCCCAAGAGTTCTTCTTCTTCTTCTTTCACTAGAACACCACCAAATCTCACTTCAACCTCCAAAAGTCACAAGATGGTTTCGATTTTAGGGCATACGATGAAGGAGGTTGTTCAATAGGGTGAGAAAAGTTGTTTAAATAGGGAAAAGACCCTAAAAATTAGGGTTTTCATATGGCTGGAATACGCCCCGTGTACTCCCAATACGCCCAGCATACTCCATAGGGTGCCCACAATCCTTCTACCTAGTATGCCCGACGTACTCCCTTGTACGCCGCGTATACAAGGCTCAGCCTTTAAATCACCAAACTTGCGGAGGCCAAAACTTCTTTGTTCTACGTATGATTTTGACATTGTTTATATCAACGGAAAGGTAATGAGAAACTCTACACTTCTATTAACTCCCCTTTCCGTAAAACTTTCCAAACTAAAATCCAAATTTCATAAAAGGCCCGAACCGCCACTTTACCGATATACCCTTGGACTCCAAGAAACAAAGCTAACTCCTCAATCATCTAATTTATACTATCCACCCTCAAAGGGGACTAAGACTTTTTCCGAAAGGGCCTAAGCCTTATGATACTTGATCCTCGAATCACGGCCCAAAATTATGAAACGACCTGAAACAGGGTGTTACACTCACAGAGGTATCAGAACCAAATCGATCGAATATCTCTCGTTGAACATATTCGGAACAAATCCTCGATGAACTCTCGAAGCACTCATTAAACGATCATTAGAACTCTCCACATCCAAAGGACAATCCACAGTCCCTAGAGCATCGCTAAACTTCTTGCTAAGATCAAGAGACACGAAGGGTCGGGTGGCACCGAATCAAACAGAACATGAGTAGTCATACAGTTGACTAAAAACGTCCCTATACATGATCAGATAAAACATAAGCATAAGCAAAGAAAGCAGTAAAAGATATGGCAAAGATATATACTGGTAACCACATCTGGAGTTGTCCGTGCCTCCTCGACTGTCAACTGGAATGCCTTGTTCCTTACCACTGGAGCCTCCGCCTTGCCCTGGCGGCCATCGGTAATCCTCAAGGTGGCTGGCGCGGGGGCTGCCACTGCTCCTCCTGTGATTGCAATGGAAGCAAATCAGACCTGATACCTACGTGTAATCCTTGCTCATGTGACCAGTCTTGCCACAGTTGTAGCATCCTGAACCACTGAATCGACACGCCCCATCGTGCGGTTTCCCGTACTTGCTGTAATGGCTACGACCCTGTTAGCCTCTAGATTGCGAGTCAAAAGTCATGGGCTTCGTCGCTGAGCCCTACATTGTCTGTGTCAAAATCAATCTCTCGTTCTCGGGCGCTACCAATCATGTCCTCCAAGGTCCTGCAACTGGATATGCTCACAAAATCGTGGATGTCATCCCTCAGCATATCATAGTATCTCGTCTTCTTCATGTCCTCATCCATAACATACTGTGGAACCAACAAAGCTCTCTCCCGAAACTTGGTGGTCGTCTCCGCTACAGTCTCCGTAGTATGGCGAAGGTCCTGAACTTCCTTGCCAGTTATTGCACCTCAGTGGATGGTTAGAACTCTACTCTGAATCTCGACAAAAAATCATCCCAACTCATTGCTTCTATAGCACCAGCTCCTATAGAGTGTCCGACCTCCTCCCACCAATTGTGGGCTCCATCCCTTAGAAAGAAGGATGTGAATCCCACTTTCGGCCCCTCAGGGAAGAAACTCGTTCATTGAACATTCTCCATGTCAGCGATCCATCTTCATGTAGCAATGGGGTCCTTCTTCCCGAAGAACTTTGGGGCTCCACAACCCTTGAACTCCCGAAAAGAGAGAGTATAAGCCCCCAATTGTCCCGCCGCAAACTCAGCACGGAAAGCCCCTAAACGATCATCCAAAATCTCCATGATCCCCTCCTTCATTGTACCGAACATTATAGGAGTAGCCTCCATAATACCACGAGTGATCTCATGTGTGATGGAATCGCGTATCCTGTGACATCCCCATTTTCACGGCCAGAAAAAACCGATTTGTTTATGCTTTATTTGGAAAATAAAAGTATCTCTTAAAGAAATATGTTGCGGAATTTGTTCCCAGAAAAACATGATAAATATGATATCAAAGCATTTCCGAAGAAATGTAATTTGTTTACATTAAAACTTTGGGATGTCATCGTCAATACAGAAACATAAGCATAAACAGACATTAAATTTATTTACACTAGTGATTTACATCTCCTTTAATCTCTCAGTGTAATGTAGCTTCATATCGACATTTGTGATACAAATAAACTGAGTGGGCCAGGTTGGGAAACCTAGTGAACACATATGGTTTTCAACCCACAATAATATAATTATTATGTTCAATCATCAAACAATCAACCCAATTACCCATCCTCATTATCTTCTTTATTTCTTAAGGACCTACCCTAAGAATCGTCTATCCTTCATTTATTCATTCCTAATGATATTCCTAAGGAATAGGCACGAAGTCCATCGCTGCCAGGGTTTATCTAACAATCACTAAGTCCATAGCTGCATATGTTATCTATTAGGCACAACTGCCAGAACTATCCTTTAGGTACTAAGTCCATAGCTACTAATGTCCATTCATAAGGCACTAAGTTCATAGCTGCCAGGGTTTTTAAATTGCAACTGGTGAACACGTAGTTTAAAGGTTAGGCACAGCTGCCAATATTATCCTTTAGGCGCAGCTGCCAGGATATTTAGAGTACATCTGGTGAACACGTAGTTCAAATTCACTTAGTGAACACTCAGTTCAAAAATACCTAATGAACACTTATTTCAAAAATACCTAATGAACACTTAGTTTAAAAATATGTAATGAACACATAGTTCAAAAACACCTAATGAACACTTAGTTCAAAAATAACTAATGAACACCTAGTTGAAAAATACCTAATCGTTACAAGCCTGCTAACATTCCACTGGATTGTCTAGAATAGTCTGTGGTCGTTGTCTATACTCTGCTAAATGACTAGATCGTCTTGAACATCGAGACCTCGCATCAATTTTTATTTCATTACACATCATCTAATTCATCTACCCATGTTTTACCCAACATATTTGTAGATATAAAATACATATACAATTTAAATCATTTAAAACATGTATAAAATTTTTCATCCAGCATAGATATCAAGAACACAAATAATATACACACATTACACGTAATTTATATTAAATACTTCATATCTATGTGTAAGATGAAAGTAACTATGCACTCACCTTAGTATCGTGATTGGTTAGAATCTAACTCGAAACGGTCAGCGGTTCGTGATCATTAGGCTCGGGAAGCGGAAACGGCCTTCAGAAACGAGAGAGAATGAAAGTAGAAAGTGTAACAAGCCTTGGGGTCGAAATGGCTATCTATAGGCTGATTTTTGGTCTCTCACGTCGTGAGGCTCACATGCTCACGTCGCGAGCTTCCATGAGTCAACCCGTAGCCTTCCCAGGTGTTTTATAGCCTCGATTAGTGTCCGTTTGACTCCTCACGTCATGAGAAATCATGCTCACGCCGTGATCCTTAAACGTAGACTTGACTCCTCACCTCGTGAGTCCAGTCAGATTAGGGTTTCTGACACGTATCATGCTCTTAGACAGCTACATCTTCGGAAGGCCATAACTTTTGCATACGAGCTCCGTTTTTGACGTTCTTTATATCACACATAGGTGGAGACGTGCTCTACAACTTTCTTTTATATCACTAAGGCTAAAAGTACTTTATCATAAGCTCACTTTTTACGATTCCCGGTGTCGTGTCAGTTTTGTCGCGAAACTTCGACAGGTCATAACTTCTTCGTTATAACTCGGATTTCAGCGTTCTTTATATGTACGGAAACCTTGTGACATATACTACAACTTATTTAAGATTATTTATTCTAAATAATCCTCTATAAAAAAATCATTTTTGATGCTTATCGTATCTAAATTGACTAGCTTGACTCTGCGGGCGCTACATATCCTCTCATCAATTGGTTCGGCACCAGAGCCAGAACCATAACCTGATCTATAACCTCCTCCTTGAGTGCTCACCACCATACTGAAGTACAAACATATAAATGATCAGAATAAACTTGAGGGAGTTCTCACACCACAAGTTCCTTAGGATATCTGACGGTTTCCTTGATTCGAGTACGAGTCATGTGCCTCCAGTAGTAGGGTCCCAATACTGCCTTCTATACATCTCCGTACTTTCCTCAAGAATCATGTTGAATCCTCTAAGTGACTCTACCAAGGAAAATCAATGAATCCCTATGCTACACATAATATATATATATATATATATATATATATATATATATATATATATATATATATATATATATATATATATTATGTGTAGCATAGGGATTCTTTGATTTTCCTTGGTAGAGTCACTTAGAGGATTCAACATGATATATATATATATATATATATATATATATATATATATATATATATCATACTATTCCCTAGGCTATCCTAGGAATTCTCGCCTCAATTGCTCCTGCGATACTAGGAATTATGCATGGAAATTACACACAATTTTAGGATCAAATAGATTGTCGAATAAATGACTCTATCCTATACCACAACTAGACAATGAATAGGAAATAAGACTAAATCATTCATTCTAAGGCTATATGATCTTAATCGTATATAATTTTTAAACATACACTTAGTAATTAACTATGTCAATATAGATTCCAAGTAATACATGATATCAAATTCCTCCTAGGCTACAAGGCATCACACAAATCAGACAATTCTCTCACGACGATTCCTAAAGGTATCTTATCCCTACTATAGCATGCAATTAACAAAATAGCATACTAAACATAATACTCATGTATGGGTATTTTGGGAATCACTTACTTGAGTTCGGCTAATTGCACGCATTGCACCCCTTCCCTTACCAAAAATATTTTTAGAAAAATTAGTTTTCTTTCAAAAAGACTATCAATCCCTCAAACCAAGGCTTTGATACCAACTTGTAACATCCCAAAAATATGAAAAAAAAATCATTTCAATTCATCAAATCATATAGTATTTTTCCCAAAAATTAATCATAGTACAAAATGTATAATAATCATCATAATAAAATAACAATCATCAATGTGGAAAATCCTCTAGGGGAAATGTTGTACGGTCTAGTCGAGCCCTTCCCTTTAGAACTCGAAGTACCTGAAAATGTTCAAACCACAAACCGTAAGCACAAAGCTTCCAAAAATACCAAATATCATACATATATTTCCATGGGCTACCCCCATGGTCTTGCATCCAAGTGTCATGGGCTATCCCGAGGGTCTTTCCTTGCACTGCCACAGGGTACCCTCACGGTCTCATGTGCAAGTACTATGGGATACCCCCATGGTCTTTCCTCGCATTAACATAGCTACCCCATGGTATTATATATAAGTTTCATGGGCTACCCCCAATGTATTTCATACAAATGACACGCGCTAACATCGGGGTCTTCGATGCAAGTATCACAAAGACAACTAGCATCTCACACAGTATAGTGAGAAGACTCATATGTCTCACGAAGTTAGATAAACCACAACTAACTATCATGCAACCGGTGCTACAACACACCTATTAATCAAACAAGGTCCAACGTTAGTTTATACTCTAGCGCTAGCACGTTGACCAAAAGTCAACCCAAGTTAAAAGCCAACAGTAAAAGTCAATTGTTCAAGTCAACTTCAGAGAGTCGCCATGTCGTGGCCTCCTATTAGTCAGGTCGTGACATGATAAGGAAAAAATAGCCTCGTACCCCCCCCCCCCAGTTGCCACATCATGACAGCTAAAATGTCATGTCGTGAAAACTGGCCTCAATAGCTTAATGGATTAAGCCATTTTCCACCCATTCCATAAGTCCCAAAGCTTGGATCTAATTCTTTCCAAGGTCTTTATGCATAAAGTTTCCAACTTTATCCGTTAAGACATACCAATAATCCAAGATCTCAAAACCTAGGTCCTTAATGGCAACTTAAGGCATGGAGTCAACCATTAAGCACTTAATCCTTAAAGTCTCAAGACCAAAATTTCCACAAAGGTTTTAAGGACCCTAATGATCCCTAAGAATGCAAACTTTATGGATGTGAATTCCCCATGCATGTCCTTTCCCAAGTATAGGTCAAAAAATTAAATATGACCTAAAATTCATGCAAAGTCCCCAAATCACAACCACATCCTAGATCTATGAGATATAATAGATCCCGGGGTATCTCGGGATACCCCTCAAAAAAAATTTGGTACTATAATTTTTCTAGAAAGTTTCGTCTTACGTAGTGTATATACATTATATTAATATGTTTAGCGAGATAATAACACAAGAAGTAGTTGGTTCATATGGTTAAGGTATTAGAGGATGTTTCTGGAGGTTGCAAGTTCAAATCTTCTTTCAATCATTTATTTTCTTTTATTTTCGCAACTCCTTTTATATAGCTTTATACATATTATACATATTATATTATGATGTTGTGAAAATTAAAAACAAGTATTGAGTTGTCTAAGTGGTAAATTGATGAACTTTTAAGTTTAAGGTCACTATTTCGAATCTTGGCATGTTCCATTGGTGTATTTAATTTTGTTTATCAGTTTTTCAACTTGTTTTTTAAAATTCTAAAACTGTCCCACATCGGCCATAACACGAAACATAGTTGCTATACATTTGTTCTATAAGAAACACAAGCTTCTCAATTATCAACAAGTTAAACTTTCAAATGGGTTTTGGTTTAAATCTGAAACCGAGTTTGGAAAACTGAGAAACCGAACCCATCGGCTTGGGATACCCCTTTACTTTGAATCTGGCTCTGCCACTACTTGGGACTTAGAGAAATCATTGTTATGACAGAAGTAAACAATCAACAAAATAACAAATGAAATTCAAATCAAATATAAATACAAGAAGTAATTTACAAGAAAAGCATATTTGAATGTGTTATACACAAAATTTACAAACTCAAAATTGTAGAAGATTGAGGCTGCAAGCAGGGTCTTAAGACAAAATTTTACCGGGTATGGATCTGCCTTGAGGATATAACAATCAATCCAAGAAGTGAGCTTGAATCTGTCGAAAATTTACATCTTCCCTTTATCTTTAGTAAATGAAACTGCAAGAGTTTTTGTGGTGTGATATGATTTATGTGTAACCCTCCATAAATGACTTAAAACAAGTATTTATAGGCTTTGATTATGACACTTGAAAAACTGTCAAACACCGAAAATAACTGCCATAATATCTATCAATTTAGTAATTATGAATTTCATAAAAATAAAAATAAATTTCGTAATTAAAAAATATTTAATTAATCAGGAAGACCCCAGGAGCCCTAAGGCCCAAGGCACATCATTGACCATTAAATATTCTCCTGAAATTAGCCTAATTTGAGTCCAATTAGGCTAGTCCAACACCACAACCCAAGCCTAACAATCTTAGCTCAATGCTTTATCCATATTGATCATAAACTAATGAGGCTTGGACTTATAAGGAGGAGCTTTTTCTTTCTTGCTTCCAATGTGGGACAAGTCCCACAATGCAAATTATTAAACAAAGTTCCAACAATAACCCACATTTTCTATTCAAACTCCAAGAATACACCACATTTCAATAGAAAATAAGAGAACTTTGATATTTAACTAAGGGAAGTAAGATATGACATGCATCTGAATAGGTGTTATAAAACTTGAACCTTTCATACTGAGTACTACTTGCATCTACTTTGTGGGTAGTGTACTAGAGTCTTGAATCGGTGTGTTCATTTCTGTCGTGAACAATCCTTTCTTCATGAGACTTTTAGAGAGCTTAGCCATATCAGCTCCCAAAGATGCAATCTCACATCCATCTCACATAAGTAATGCTAATCTGGAATAATCTGTACTATTCCACTATAAAAGCTATCATCATTAATAAGAATAAAGATTCCTCCCTATATCATCAACGGAAAAGCACAGAATAAATATCATAGGAGTGAGCATACATTTGTGTTAGTGCTACTTTGAGTCTTCCCCAACTAGTTGTCCTAATGAACCTAGTCCATGGGATCTCCAATGTTGCTAGGTTAGGTTTTCGTCAGGTGGTGACTCAATGTGTTGGCTTTAAGACAATTCATCTCGATGTAAATAGAACTTGCTCTCTACTAAGGCATTTTGTCAAAAAAACAGTTATATTTTCCTTTGACTTTATGTAACTAACGGAAATGATTTCATTCTTCAGCAAATCTGTAACATCCCATAACAGGATCCAAAATTTTCATTTTTAATTCAAGTAAAAACAGTATTTCTAAACATTGTTCATACAACCCAATAAGATAAATATGTCAAACATCATAAAATCAGAGTGTGCCTCATAAACAGAATCTATATGGTGTGTGCAATGCAGTCATCCCGATCCCTTCCCCTTGGAATTGGAAGTACCTGAAACATAAAATGAAAATCGTAAGCACAAAGCTTAGGGAGTTCCCCAGACTACCCCATACCATACATAATAAGTCACATACTGGCCCCCCCGGCCGTCATCATTGTCACTGGGCCTCGCCCGCTACACACATACAATATACATCACAATATCATGCTAACACATATAATCGAGAACGAAGTTTAAAATAAGTGGGGGATATCTGTAACGCCCGGTTCCTCGTATGTATTTTAAATAATAATTATTCATTTTTGCAAGGGGACTCGACGATTTGGAGGCCCCAAACTCGTCGAGTAGGAATGGGAGAAGTTTGGACTCGGGACTTAAAGTCTACTCGACGAGTCGAGGAACCTCGACTCGACGAGTAGGACTGCCTGAGTGAAACCCTAATTTTTAGGGTTTGCATCCTATTTAAAAACCTGAACACCCCATTTTGGCCTCCCTCATCGCCTCCCTTAGTCTAGAAAACCCTAATTCAAAACCCTAACCCATTTTGAGTGTTCTTGAGCCATTGTTGTGTGCTTTTGGTGATTTTGAAGCTTGAGATGGAAGAGGAAGCTTGGGAGATCAAGAGGAAACAAGTAGATCCAGAGTTTGTACTCCATTTTCAGTTCATCTGAGGTATAAAGTCTATAACTTGACTATTCATCTACTAGATCCCTTCATGGAGTACTTTAGGGCTTTAAGGAGCCATTTTTGGAACCATTCATTGATGCAAGCATGTTTGGGGTTAAGACTCCATATCTGGAACCTTTGAGGGACTCAATGGCAAAAAGGCTCCAACTTTATGCCCATGGGAGTCCCATGCAACTTGTGAACCTCATTTTAAGGTCTTTTAAGCTAGATAACCCATGCATAAATGTAAAGTTTCTAACTTTACGTGTTATATCGACCCTAGGAGGCCAGATCTACGTTTTGGATGCATTAAGCCCGACTAAAATCAACCGTATGGATTTAGACTTTGGGGAACTCGACGAGTCGTTCTTAGGACTCGGCGAGTTGGGTCGTGGTACCCCAACCTTTTTGGTTACTGAGCAAACTTGTTGAGTCTAGAAGATGACTCAGCGAGTTGGGCGTGTTTATGGACTTAAAGATCAAGAACTCGACGAGTCCAAGGATGAACTCGGTGAGTCGATGGGCAAATTTCCCGACTTGTATGAAGGAGAACTCGACGAGTCGAAGGAAGGAATCGATGAGTTCAAACGGAAAGTCCCGATTCTGTTATAAGGAGAAACCTAGCGAGTTAGAGGGTAACTCGACGAGTTAGATCGCGAGTTTGAGATTCTCTGAATTTTGGGACTCGACAAGTTGATGGACCAGCTTGGCGAGTTGAGTCAACCAAAATGTTGACTTCGACCAGAAGGTTGAATTTGAGCAGAGGGTTGACCTTTGACTTGACCATGGACCAGAGTTGACCCTTAAGGGGTTATAAGTTTGAAAGATTAATTAAAAGAGATGTTATGTGTAGGAGTTGAGGAGAGTTGATCCCAGCACCGAGGACAGTTCAGTTACTGCACGACATTGAGGTGAGTTACCTTCCAGTAGAAGTGGGTCTACGGCCACAATGTCGTACCACTAGTAGGAGTTATTTGTCATATGATTATCTTTGTGATATTTATCTAGGTTTGCCACTATCTGATATGTTCTATGTTCTATGTGCTAGTATGGTATGATGTTATGTGATAGTGGTAGAATGGGGAAATAGTCTTCGTGTTATGGTCGTAAGGACTAAAGGGTAGGTCGGGCACCCAGATATGTCTGACAGTATGTTTGTGCTTCGTTATTATGTGGTAGTGGTAGGGGTGAAATAGTCCCCGTAGCCGGTTGAGATAAACCGGAGGGTAGGTCGGGCACCCCAGAATTGCCTGGCAGGTTAGGTCCAGCACCCCAGAATTGCCTGGCACGGTAGGTCGGGCACCCCATAATTTCCTGGCAGGGTAGGTCGGTCACCCCAAAATTGTCTGGCAGTATGTTTGTTATATGGTATGTGTTATGATGGGGAAATCACTAAGCTTTATGCTTACGGTTTTTGGTTTTTGTTTCAGGTCCCTCTTCTTCGAAGGGAAAGGAGCCGACACGGTAGTAGTGCATCACACACATGATTTCCGCATTATGAGATTCTTGGCATTCGTACTCTGACGTTGTTACTATATTATGACATGCTTTTGAGACTTATGAGTTATGGTTTTTATGAAATGAAATAACTTGATGGTGTTTTCTATAAATGGTTTTATGAATCGCTATATCAAAAATGAAATTTTTGGTCATAATTTTTGGGATGTTACAAGTTGGTACCAGAGCCTTGGTTTGAGGGATTCGGACACACCTTCGGGGGTGTCTGAACTCAAATCAAGGGTTTGAAAGACTTTTCAAGAAAACAGCTTTTCTAAAATATAAAATAAAGAGTTTTGAGAAAGAACAAGGTGTGTGAAGCGTGTAATCGGTCGAGCTCAAGTATGTTTTCCCCAAGATACCCATGCATGTTTGATATGATATATTATATGATTATGATAATCCATGCTAGATTAGGGCTAAGTATCTAGGAAGGATGCCTTATATGCCTACTGTATGTATTCGAGAACTACATGCTAGATTAGGACTAAGGATCTAGGAAGATGCCTGATGTATATGTATATATGCTTAATAAATTACATGCTAGAACTGATTAGTCAGTGCATGACCCTGACGATTATATGTTTGTTTCATAATGGTGGTGACACATCACGGAGCGAGAGGTTCAGGGTCAGTCTCAGGATCAGGATCAGGTTTGGGATCGGGTTTCGAGCCAGTCGATGAGGGACTACGTGAGTTCATTGCTTCTGAGATCACGAGAGGCATCCTTGAGTCGACCCCGGTGATTTTTGGGTCGATCAAGGAAGGGATCATTGAGCAGATGGAGGATCGCCTCAGGGCATTTCGGAGTGACATGGCATCCATCCAGTCTGGGACGCACACACTCTCCTTCAAGGACTTCAAGGGATGTGGTGCGCCAGACTTGCACGGGGTAAAGGACCCCATCGTGGCCAGGAGGTGGGTCGCGAACATGGAGTTTGCTCAGCTGACGAGCTTCTGCCCTGAGGGGTCGAAGGTCTGGTATACTGCAGGGTGTTTGCGAGACAAACCTAGAGATTGGTGGGGGCAGTTAGTGATTCGCTGGGAGCCCCAACCATGGCTATTACTTGGTCGGATTTTGTGACCAGGATTAGGGCTGAGTTTGCACCGGTTGTGGAGCTTTAGCAGCTGGCCAAGGAGTTTATGGATATGAGGCAAACGACTGATTCGGTGGTGGAGATTACCGCCAAGTTCAGGGTGAGGGCCTTATTGGTGCCTCAGTACGCAGGGGATGAGGAGATGTGGAAGACCCGCTACCACGACATTTTGAGAGCTGACATTCGGAAACATTTCAGCTACTCGGCATGTCATACATTGGATGACATGAATGTAAGGGCGAGGGAGAGGAAGATTCACATAGAGCACATCAGGAAGAGGAAGGCAGAGACTGAGCAGGTGACTGGGGTTTCGGGGAAGAAACCCAAGGGGATTGACTCGAAGTCGAAGGGCCAGCCGGGCCAGAGCCGCTGTGGGAAATGCGGCAGGCCACATGAAGGAGTTTGAAGAGTTGGGGGCTCGGACTGCTACAAGTACGGCAAGACCGGGAACTTTAGCAAGGATTGTACTGCCCCTACCTCCATCGTCTAGACATCAGACCTGATCTGCTTTCATTGCAATCAGAAGGGCCATAGAAAGGCCAACAGTCCGAGACTGACAGCAGCAGCGCCAGTGGCGGCGCCAGCTCCAGCGACCCTCCGGATCGAGGATGGCCGACAGGGAAAGACAGATGCTCTAGTGGTGAGGAGCCGAGCCTTCCAGTTGACCGCCTAGGAGGCGCGTGCCGTACCGGATGTGGTGACGGGTGTATTTTCTACTCCCTAACTCTTATTACATGTCGGTTATGATATTTATGCGCTATGTTTATGTGTTTTGTTTAGGACCGTTCCATGTGAACGACATCCCTGTTCAGGTGTTATTTGACTCGGGGGCTACCCGATCATTTGTCTCTCTTGCTCTTAGCAAGAGATTTTCTGAGTCTACAGGCATGTTAGATTGTCCTTTAGAGGTCGAGATTGGTGATGACCGATTTGTCCGAGCATCATAGGTTTTTAGAGATTGCATTTTGAGGTTATAAGACGAGCGTTACCTCATGGATTTGGTCCCCATTCCGTTGCGTGGGAACATGGTTATCATCGGCATGGATTGGCTATGCCCTAATGGGGCGGTGATCGACTGAGCGCAGCACCTAGTGCGTATCAAGACCCCAAGTGGGGGAGAGTTGGTGATCCACGGCGAGAGGCCGCAGCGAGGACCAGCTTTGTGCTCAGCAGCGAGAGTTAGGCGCTACCTTCAGTAGGGTACGTCGCCTACCTTATGGGTACCCGGGAAGTGGGTAAGGCGACCGTGACTGATGTGTCAGTGCTACGAGAGTACCCGGACGTATTTCCAGAGGAGTTGTCTGGGATACATCCGGAGAGGCAGGTGGAGTTCCGGATCGACCTAGTCCTCGGTGCGGATCCGATAGCCAAGGCACCATATCGGTTGGCTCCTCTCGAGATGTAGGACTTGTGTACACAGCTGTAGGAGCTGTTAGACAAGGGATTTATCAAGCTGAGCAGTTCGACTTGGGGAGCCGCGATCTTGTTTGTCAAGAAGAAGGACGGGTCGTATCGGATGTGTATCGACTACCGGGAGCTGAACAAGGTAACGGTGAAGTTCGACTTGGGGAGCCCCGATCTTCTTTGATCAGCTTCAGGAGGCATCTTGGTTTTCCAAGATAGATTTACGCTCAGGCTACCACCAGATGCGAGTCAGAGACGAGGATGTATAGAAGACTACTCTTCGGACTCACTATGGCCATTTAGAGTTTGTGGTAATGCCCTTCGGGCTCGCCAATGCTCCTTCCGTGTTCATGGACGTCATGAGCCGCGTGTGCAGACCAATGCTGGATCGGTCTATGATAGTTTTTATAGATGACATCTTGGTTTACTCCAAGACGCAGGAGCAGTATGAGGAGCACTTGCGAGAGGTGTTGGATACCCTGAGGAGGGAGAGCTTCTACGCCAAGTTCTCCAAGTGCGAGTTTTGGTTGCTCGAGGTACAGTTTCTGGGGCACCTTGTCAACAAAAACGAGATTTTGTTTTACCCGGCCAAAGTGGAGGTCGTGATGAGATGGGAGGTTCCTAAGTCTCCAACTGAGATTCAGAGTGTCCTAGGGTTAGGAGGCTATTATAAGAGATTCACTCAGGACTTCTCCAAGATAGCAGTACCCTTGAACCGGCTAATGAAAAAGGATGTTGTATTCCGTTAGGGGCCTGAGCAGCAGACAGCATTCGAGATGCTGAGGCAAAGGTTATGCGAGGCGCCGATCATAGCCCTACCTGAGGGCGTAGAGGATTTTGTAGTATACTGTGATGCATCCATTTCGGGTTTGGGCACAGTATTGATGCAGAGAGGGCACGTCATCGCCTACGCCTCGAGGCAGTTAAAGCCTCACAAGGCGAACTACCCGACACACGATCTGGAATTGTGGGCGGTTGTCTTCGCCCTCAAGATTTGGCAGCATTACCTGTATGGGGTCTGATGTACCATTTACACAGATCACAAGAGTTTGAGGTACCTCATGGATCAGCCGAAACTGAACATGAGGCAGCGTCGGTGGCTAGATGTGGTGAAGGATTACGACTGTGAGATCCTCTACCACTCGGGGAAGGCCAATGTTGTGGTCGATGCTCTTAGCCGCAAGGCAGCCCCGATCAGAGATATTTGCTTGCGGAAGAAAGTAGTGACCCTGCTTCTGGAGCAGATCCGCGAGGCCCAGCCGGAGGCTTTGAAGGAGGAACATCGGAAGAGCGAACATATTGTGGGTCAGGTTTCCTCATTCGACTATTATAGCCGTGGATTGTTAACACTAGACCATAAAGTGTGGGTACCATATCATGGAGGGGTGCGCCAGGTTTTGGTGGAGGAGGCACATAAATCCAAGTTTTCTATCCATCCCGGTAGGGACAAAGATGTACAGAGATCTTCGTCCTGATTATTGGTGGCCCTGCATAAAGCGGGATGTATCCTGGTACGTCGAGAGATGCCTGACCTACAGGAAGGTCAAGGCCGAGCTCCAGAGGCCTCACGGAAAGACACAGCCGTTGGATATCCCTTTGTGGAAATGGGAAGGTATTACTATATATATCATCACGAAGCTTCCCACGACCGCACGGGGAGTGGATTCGATATGGGTCATCGTGGATCGGTTGACCAAGAGTGCCTATTTCATACCGATCCAGGAGAGTATCTCATCCGAGAAGCTGGCCGATATCTACATCAGAGAGGTAGTAGCTCGATACGGAGTGCCAGTTTCCATGATTTATGACCGAGACGTGCGATTCACTTCCAGATTCTGGAAGAAATTTCATGACGAGTTGGGTACTCCTCTGCACTTTAGCTTGGCTTTTCACTCGCAGACGGATCGTCAGAGCGAGCAGACCATCCAGAATTTGGAGGATATGCTGTGGGAATGCGTTCTAGACTTCGGTGGTAGCTAGGATACCTACCTTCCCTTGGCAGAGTCAAGCGAGTATCGACCGTCCTCCCTTCGAGATGTTATATGGGAGGGAGTGCAGAACCCCGATATGTTGGGTGAGGTTGGAAAGAGGGTCATGGGGAGTACCGAAGTGGTGCTAAAGATGACGGAGAGGATACAACAGGTCAGGAGCAGGCTTTAGACTGCTCAGAGTCGGCAGAAGAGCTACGCCGACACACGCCGATCGGACATGGAGCTCCAGTTCGGGGATAAGGTTCTCCTGAAGGTGTCACCTTGGAAAGGTGTCATCCGGTTCAGGAAGCGGGCCAAGTTGGGCCCCAGGTACATTGGTCCTTTCAGGGTTGCAGCCCGGGTGGGCAAGCTGGCGTATAGGCTGGATCTGCCAACCGAGCTTAGTCAGATTCACGGTACCTTTCATGTCTCCCAACTGCGGAAGTGCCTGGTACACGACTATGTGGTGGTGCCTCTAGAGGATATTCAGGTGGATGACAGTCTGAACTACATTGAGCGACTAGTAGCCATCCTCGACGGGAAAACAAAAGATCTGAGGAACAAGAAGGTCGAGTTGGTTAAGGAGCAACAGCAGCAGCGCAAGGGCTCGGAATGGACTTAGGATACGGAGGACGAGATGAGGGAGCACTACCCCGAGCTTTTCTCAGATGCAGCATCATACTTTGAGGACGAAATCTAAAATAAGTGGGGGAGATTTGTAACGCCCGGTTCCTGGTATGTATTTTGTCACAACTAGCATTTTGGCTAGGAAATTCCGTCCTCATGGAAGCAATAACTATTGCGAGACTTGTGCTAACACTTTTAAGTGTGCAATATGATTCCTAATGAGCCATGTGGTGTTAGAATGAAAATCTCTACATGAATATCAAATCTCTCCCAAATCTCTCCATGAATATCAAATCTCTCCCAAATCTCTCCATGAATATCAAATCTCTCCCAAATCTCTCCATGAATATCAAATCTCTCCATGAATATCAAATCTTTCCCAAATCTCTCCATGTGTATCAAATCTCTCTATGTATCTTCCTTAGTCGAAAACAGCTCAAAACTAAAGGAGAAAACCCAAAAGGACCCTCTTGGTCCGGAACCCTCTTGGTCCGGAATCTTCTCATCCGGACAATTTCGCATGCTCCGGACCTTGTACACTTTGGAATTTCCTTCACTCCGGAAGGGTTCGCTCCGGAATTATCGCTTCGGACCATCTCGCATGCGCTAGGAAGGCTCCGCCCCGGAAAGTCTCGCACCTCGGAAGACTCGGATCCGCTCCGGAAGCTGCTGTCCCACTCCGAAACTAAGAGTTAGCTTCGGAATTTACACTTTTGGCTCCGGAATTGGCATTTTGACTCCGGAACCCTCGCAGATCCGAACCACACTCCAGATTTTTTCCCATTTCAGACTTTTTCATCTTTTTGACGTATTTTAACGTCGGAAATTCCTCCAAACTTGTATTTTACATATCTTAGACCTTTTAAACCTCTATTTTAAGCCAAATTTGATCATTTAAGATAATATTTAAAGATTTCAAAAGATATTATTTTAAACCATATGAGGTGAATAGGACAAATGCCTTTGACTTTATGACACGCCATTTCAACAAGTTCCAAGGTGTTCACAGGTAAACACACAATATCCTCCAGGTAACCACGCACACCTTATCACTTCCTTATCCTCTTTGGGAGTAAACTCATTACTTGTTTCCACCAAAAATTCAGTTCACATTCTGTGAAGTCTCAAACTACCCTTCAGTTCATGTTCTTTGACTAGAGATTCTCTAGATTATTCCTAAAACTTCATTATATCTACACATAAAAATTATGGGTACATATTCTTAGGATATTCTAAGGTTCAAAGAGTTATCAAACTCTTCAAGGATTAGAACTTGGAAACTCCTCATCATCTAGCCAAATCACCCACCAGATCAAACCAAGGTGAGCTTCATACCCCTACTTTTTCGAGATTTTTGTTGTTTTTGGGGGAGGATACAAATTAAACTCTTGCGTAAATCATAATCTATTTGCTTATTGTGTATGCATGCCATATTACATGTGCTTAAATATGAAACCCGTTATAAATAGTCCAAAAGCTCGAGATTTTGGTTAAGTCTCAAGAGTTTGGATTATATTCCACAAATCATGTTTGGAAATAAGAACTAGTATGTTACCAAGTATAAGTCACGAATTATTATAACAAAAACTATAAGGATTTGCTTCAAGATTAACTTAAACAAGTTGTGGGACAAAATATTTTGAAAGTGATTAAATTATGGAAATAATAATATTCTGGATCATTTTTGGCCAACCATAAATATAACTGTTATCTTGGAACATTATGTCATACTCATGACTTTTTTCCAGATTAACAAACTATTAGTGATTATTTATAAATATTTAATATAACTAATTTTATCAAGAAAAATATACGAAAAGAGAGTCTTCATGACAAAAATATTTGCATGTCATAAACTGCTGTCAGAAAACCTTCCAAAACATAAGTGGCCATCTGTATGTCATAAAACAAAAAATGCGTGTCATAACCTACAGTCATAAATTTACACAAATTATAACTTGACATTTTTTCTTTTGACTAATACGGGCGGGAATTTGTGTATAGATGTATACGGGTTTGACACCACGCACCTTCGTTGTTCGCTACAGCTACACCGGCCAGTCTAGGGTTACAAATGTCTTTAACAAAACAAGGGCGCCTGAAAAACGCCAAAATAGGTCTCGGTCATATTAGTATGGTTATAACGACTCACTAGAATATGTTATGTTATCTAGAAATTTATGCAAGGAAAACCTCATAAATAAATTTTGGCACATCGTGTTGACTGTCCTATGCATGGTAGTGATGGTCCGCATTTATTGTGTTGACTGTCCTTTTTCATTGCGTAGAATGTCCACAATCGCCATGTTGATTTCATTCACCTAACAAGTATTAGAGTCTCAATACTGCTATTTTACCAATAAAAAAACATAGGATTTTCTGGGGAAAACGTTTGTAAACCATTTTGAAAACGATAAACCAACACACACATATGCAAGTATACACAGTTGGAAACAGAACTTATGAAAATTTTATAGCAGAAAATATAGGATTTTCTGGAGAAAATGATTTTATACGATTTCGATAACGATAAACTAGAACGCACACTCAATTATACCCGATAAGAAAAACAAGATTTACAACTATATTCTCTTTTTGAAAATAGGGGATTTTCTGGAAACGGTTGGTTATTACTACTCAAAAGAACTATTCTCGAACACAGCTCGCCTTTACAAATTACACTACTTTTCAAAATCACTCCTTATAAGGATTAACAAAAAGTAACGACATGCACGCATATATCCATAATTTTCAAAGCAAGACTTCAAACGATTTCATAGAAAATATCGGATTTTCTGAAAGTACAATGAGAACGATTATAAACAAGTGTAAAACTATTTTATACAAAAATGTTTATGAACTCACCAACTTTTTAGTTGACACTTTTCAAAACGACTTGTATTCTCAGGGATCTAGTAAGCAGGTAAAAAGGGACGCGGATGCAGGACTATTTTGCTGTAGTTTGGAATTTTTCTTCTTATGTCTCTTTTGTGTAACTTGAAGGGAAAATACAATATGTAAACAATGTAAGTTTCATATCTCAATGTATGATGTTTGTATTTACTCTGTTTCATTTATATTCAATTGTTATGATACTGCACAATGAAGTCACCCGTCTCCGGACGTTTCCGCCGTCTGGTCCGGGGGTGTGACAGATTGGTATCATAGCATTGTTTATACTGAACCGGTATATCTAGCCATACAAGATATACAACTATAAATACAATGGGACTAAAACACACTCTGCCTAAAAGTATACTTTAAAAAGATAAGTATTTTATAAAAGTATACATATTTACTAACACAATATCATAACGAGAAGAATACAAAAGTAACTAAAGGTTGAACGCTACAGTCAAACCTAGGCAGTTATGTAATCATATCTGGGATAAATATAGCCTGATCAACTACATTCATTTGAGATATGACCAACATGTGCTTGGGAGTGATGGTGGTGTTGCAACAAACCTAAACCTACCAACTATGAGTACAAGATAATATTAGAATCGAACATCAAGTTTAAAATACTATAGGAGTATTTTAGGATAATAGAAACCCCTCCCACGCCTAAACTTTCCCCGTATATCTCGTACCTCGATGCTCGCACAAACAACGTAGTTGAAATTCCTCGCCAGGACTTCTACTACCATGTAACGGTGAATTGCCGATGGGGCAAGGAGAGACCAAAAGAAGTCCATGAGGAAAAAACCAGAAGTGGATCCTGAGGAATACCAAGAGATGAATTGTGAATGGGAGGATTTCGACTAAGGGCCAAACAAGGATGAAAGCGCCGAGGAAACTCATAGCAAGCTTATTCCTATTGGCAAAAGACCCTTTCACCTTTCCCTTCCCAGATATGTAAGCAACCAATATAAGTGCCCCTGGAATGGATGTACCTAGAAACAAAACAACACCCTCACGAATCAAGCATCACCTCCGTTTGGGCTACAAGTAACCCGAATTGACTCACAGTTTCTAACCCTCTGTCACGGAGTAATGGAGACCATAAACAAAGCCCAGTATACGGGAATGTAAATCCGATCCCCCACAAGTAACAAGAACACCATTCCAAATGCTTTAGGAAACCCATAAGTAGGACCAGAAAACTATGCAGACCATCTACACTCTTTGAACGAAGAAATGGTCATTTGGAGACCACAACTCATAGCAATCAAGGCTAGGACAGCCTTAGCAGCGTAAGGAACACAAAAAGGGCACCCATAGTATAAGTGAAATGGCCAAGCACTTTGTGCGCCAAAAGAGGTTCACCTCACTACTCGCCTTAGGTTCATAATGCCCTTAATCGCAAACAGTAGTAGTAAACCAAGAGGAGTACGCCCTCCAAGAATCTATACAAGCAAATCCGCTAACTATATTGCTAACTATGTGCTATTTTGTCGGACTTAACGTCATACAATATATGTTTCCACTCTCTACCATAGCTGCATCATGGGGATGTTGGTTGACACATTTAACACCGGTACGTTAAGATTATACGAGTAAACTCACTTGAAATTAACTACAAGTACTTTTAAGCTCACCTTTCGTGTGCAGCAGAGTCATGTCTTCTCATGAAGATAACTAGTACGCCGACGATGCATTGGTCCTACGAATAGACTCCGCCACTGTAACAGCAGCAATGGCAGCCGCCATGGCATACTTCAATGCAACAGCACAAGTGAAAATGCAAGCAGTGTCGATAAATTCAACCGTAACAACAATCAGGGAAACCAATGAAGGACAAGTCGCCAATACACCTAAAAACCTAAACCTAAGCTCAAGAAACGAAAGTTCGGAAACGAAAAAGGAGGGAGTTCGACTCAGAGGCTCACTAAAAGGCAACAATCGGGATCAATCCTTACCCCTACTAACCCTACTCCTCCCACATCGAGACAATCATACCTTGGGAACAATCCACCCTGCAACAAGTGCAAATACCATCATCGGGGAGCCTGCCAGAAATTTTATTGAAAAAGGTGCAACAAGATGGGGCACGTCTCCCGCTACGGTAGGGCCCCGGCCCCATGCGTCACTCCAACACTCAACCCAGGAGTAAGTCCAGTTTGTCACAAGTGCGGTGCAACAAGACATTTCAAGAGAGATTGCCCAATAGATATGACTGACAAAGTAGTTAACAACTAGACAGGAAGAGACGACAAGAAACCCTACCGAGATTTTTGGTACGTTTCAAACAATAAACTTTATGTATCGAATTTTCACAAAAAGGGTTTTGCCAATTGAAAACATAATATATATATATATATATATATATATATATATATATATATATATATATATATCCCCGTTCGAGCAAATCCTGTAAGTCACAGAGAAACTAGAGATCCTAGCGAATGGACCATGATGGTTCCATATGAACGATAGTATCATATGTAGTTAGGATTCCACAAACTAAGTATGTATGGTTAGGTCACATCCATCTATAGTGGAAAAAAAACTGGCAGAATTCGGATTACGAATTCCCTTACCTTATAGCAGCACCTTTGTGTCGCTAAAACACCTAGCAAGAAGGAACAAATAGACCCAATGGAAACAACAAAAACGAAACTAGTAGTGATAAGAACATGAACATAAAACACCCTGTCATTCCTAACAGCCAATACTCCCCAAATCGACATAACACTTGTTGTAACAAGGAGTCCAATGTCATCAGTTGGCACGGACATGCTTGATTCTCACCTTACAAACCCCGAGCACTACAAATAGACTTTCGTCCTACTTAACCGAATAACAAAACTCTTTCAGCCGGTAACCACAAATCCCTAGCAACCAGCCACCTAAGTCCATATGTAAGAAATACCACGCCCTTCCCTAGCCCCAATAAAGATCGAAGATCAAGAAGCAAAAGGCATCAAGGGAATCTGAAAGGCTTCCAACCTTCCTCCAGATATTCCCAATGATCCATTTGGAAACCTCAACCAAGTGGTAAATGGAGATAGAATCACCCCGACTCCTAGAACCACCCCAATAACCAAACACCCGATACCACTTAGCACGGTCACAAGAACAGATAGTGTCTGATCACAAGATCGGCATAATAGATAAAGGAAACATCAGACCCAGTCCCTAACCACAGGAAGAACCTATCTAACTCATAAGCAAGAAAGACAAAACTACCATAGGCACCACCGACTACGAATAAGCCAAAAAAACCCATCCTCAAGGATCGATACTCCCTACCCCGAATCGGAGACATGATCAACCAACAGCAAGGAAACTGGCAGAGGCCGACCTACCATTAGCTCGGAAAACTATAGGAAGAAAACTCCCAAGATAATCTAAGACTCATAAGGTCAACCACATCACACGCAAACTCAACCTTGGTAACCATAGTACCAGCTCTTAGGGCTCAGAAAACTCTACTTCTAGGGCACCAGGATTCCGATCCCTAGAAGACCATTCAAAAGGCCTTGCCAAGATAGGCCCGATAACTCATAGTCTCCGATTAACCTAAGAACCTAGGTTCGGACATTTCACCTTCCATGTATTCAACACTCTAGAAATCCCACTTGACACGATCGAGGTAAACAAGAATCCGCACCCCAAAGAGGAGCATGTGTAATGGACATTTACAAAATTTGGGATACCCACCTGCCTCTAATCGAGTACTCACATAACAACAACTACCACTCGAGCATAGGAGTTGCATCCTTCGAGGCCCTGCGTGGCCGGAAGTGCAGATCATCCTCTGTTGGGGCTGAGGTTGGAGACACCCAACTGACAAGAGGACAAACGCCCAATAGCACACTCACTAGACCCGTGATTATTCGAGAAACCACGGAAAGGATAGTCCAAACCCGAACTCGACCCCAAACATCGTAACGCCGACAAAAGAGCTATGCAGATAGCAGATTAAAACCTTGGAATCCCAAGTAGGGGATCAGGGTATTATTAAAGATCTCTCCTTGGGGAAGGATGACATTAGTTGAAAAGAAAGGTAAACTAAATCCCCGATGCATCAGATCATTCGAGATCCTTGCTCGGATCGGTCCGGTAGCCCATAAACTCCAACTACCCTCCAAGCTTAGTGACGTACACCTTGTGTTCCATGTATCGAACCTAGGAAGTGTCTATCGGACAAAACCCTCCCACTTCTACTAGACAAGACTAAAGTGAACTAGAACCTCCAATCGTTGATCAACCCATCGAGACTATGGATAGAGAGGTTAAGCCGTAAGGCAAAGCCGCATCCTGATTGTGAAGGTTAGAGGGAACGCTAGGCGTGAACAGGAATTCACTTGGGAACGCAAAGACCAGATGATCGAAAGTACTTGGACCTATTCCCATATTCATGACCCTACATTTCGAAAGAATTTCGGGACGAAATTCCCTCTAACGGGCGGATGATGTCACAACTAGCATTTTGGCTAGGAAATTCCGTCCTCATGGAAGCAATAACTATTGTGAGACTTGTGCTAACACATTTAAGTGTGCAATATGATTCCTAATGAGCCATGTAGTGTTAGAATACAAATCTCTCCATGAATATCAAATCTCTCCCAAATCTCTCCATGAATATCAAATATCTCCCAAATCTCTCCATGAATATCAAATCTCTCCCAAATCTCTCCATGAATATCAAATCTCTCCCAAATCTCTTCATGTGTCTCAAATCTCTCTATGTATCTTCCTTAGTCAAAAACAACTCAAAACTGAAGGAGAAAACCCAAAAGGACTCTCTTGGTCCGGAGACCTTCTGATTCGGAATCTTCTCAGCCGGACAATTTCGCATGCTCTAGACCTTGTACACTTCGGAATTTCCTTCACTCCGGAAGGGTTCACTCCGGAATTATCGCTTCGGACCATCTCACACGCGCTAGGAAGGCTTTGCCCCGGAAAGTCTCACACCTCGAAAGACTCGGATCCGCTCCGGAAGCTCCTGTCCCACTCCGGAACTTAGAGTTAGCTTCGGAATTTACACTTTTGGCTCCGGAATTGGCATTTTGACTCCGGAACCCTCGTAGATCCGAACCACACTCTGGATTTTTGCCCATTTCGGACTTTTTCATCTTTTTGACGTATTTTAACGTCGGGAATTCCTCCAAACTCGTATTTTTCATATCTTAGACCTTTTAAACCTCTATTTTAAGCCAAATTTGATCATTTAAGAAAATATTTAAAGATTTCAAAAGATATTATTTTAAACCATATGATGTGAATAGGACAAATGCCTTTGACTTTATGACGCGGCATTTCAACAAGTTCCAAGGTGTTCACGGGCAAACACACAATATCCTCCAGGTAACCAGGCACACCTTATCACTTCCTTATCCTCTTTGGTTGTAAACCCATTCTTTGTTTCCACCAAAATTTCAGTTTGCATTCTGTGAAGTCTCAAACTACCCTTTGACATAAGCAAGCTCCAAGTCTCATGTTCTTCAAGCAATTTCGTAAATCTTTGTAAGTATTTCATCTTCTTGGACTAGAGATTCTTCACATTATTCCTAAAACTTCATTATATTTACACATAAAAATTATGGATACATATTCTTAGGATATTCTAAGGTTCAAAGAGTTATCAAACTCTTCAAGGATTAGAACTTGGAAACTCCTCATCATCTAGCCAAATCACCCACCAGATCAAACCAAGGTGAGCTTCATACCCCTACTTTTTCGAGATTTTTATTGTTTTTGGGGGAGGATACAAGTCAAAGTCTTACGTAAATCATAATGTATTTGCTTATTGTGTATGCATGCCATATTACATGTGCTTAAGTATGAAACCCCTTAGAAATAATCCAAAAACTCGAGATTTTGGTTAAGTCTCAAGAGTTTGGATTATATTCCACAAATCATGTTTGGAAATAAGAACTAGTATGTTACCAAGTATAAGTCACGAATTATTATAACAACAACTATAAGGATTTGCTTCAAGATTAACTTAAACAAGTTGTGGGACAAAATATTTTGAAAGTGATTAAATTGTGGAAATAATAATATTCTGGATCATTTTTGGCCAAACATAAATATAAGGGTTATCTTGGAACATTATGTCATACTCATGACTTTTTACCAGATTAACAAACTATTAGTGATTATTTATAAATATTTAATATAACTAATTTTATCAAGAAAAATATACGAAAAGAGAGTCTTCATGACAAAAATATTTGCATGTCATAAACTGTTGTCAGAAAACCTTCCGAAACATAAGTGGTGATCTGTATGTCATAAAACAGAAAATGCGTGTCATAACCTGCAGTCATAAATTTACACAAATTATAACTTGACATTTTTTCTTTTGACTAATACGGGCCTGAGCCGATAAATTATAGAAGGGAAGGACCATTTTTGCCAACTCTGATAATATTGGGTCAGTTTGATAAATGTTCATAATGGGTTATTTTTCAATAAACGAAACGAAACAAACACGAAGCACCCAGTCAAGAAGCACAATAAACGATATGAAACGAAAATGATATTTCTATTCAATGAGTACAAATATCATTATTTATCTAACAAATAATGGATCTCAACGATTGCTCAAAAGGTTGTTAGTATTCTAGTCAGACAAATCTCAAAAGTACCTAAATATAAAAATATTAGTGAACGTCTAAAGTCATGTAAGGACTTATAGCCAGAGTCTCCTGGAGGGAGAGCGGGAATTTGTGTATAGATCTATACGGGGTTGACACCCCGCACCTTCGATGTTCGCTACAGCTAGACCGGCCAGTCTAGGGTGACAAATGTCTTTAACAAAACAAGGGCGCCTGAAAAATGCCAGAACAGGTCTCGGTCATATTAGTATGGTTATAATGACTCACTAGAATATGTTATGTTGTCTAGAAATTTATGCAAGGAAAGCCTCATAAATAAATTTTGGCACGGTGTGTTGACTGTCCTACACATGGTAGTGATGGTCCGCATTTTTTGTGTTGACTGTCCTTTTTCATTGCGTAGAATGTCCACAATCGTCGTGTTGATTTCTTTCACGTAACAAGTATTAGAGTCTTAATACTGCTATTTTACCAATAAGAAAACATAGTATTTTCTAGGGAAAACGTTTGTAAACGATTTTGAAAACGATAAACTAACACAAACATATGCAAGTATACACAGTTGGAAACAGAACTTATGAATATTTTATAGCAGAAAATATAGGATTTTCTGGAGAAAACGATTTTATACGATTTTGATAACGATAAACTAGAACGCACACTCAATTATACCCGATAAGAAAAACAAGATTTACAACTATATTCTCTTTTTGAAATTAGGGGATTTTCTGGAAACGGTTGGTTATTACTACTCAAAAGAACTATTCTCGAACACAACTCGCCTTTACAAATTACACTACTTGTCAAAATCACTCCTTATAAGGATGAACAAAAGTAACGACATGCATGCATATATCCATAATTTTCAAAGCAAGACTTCAAACGATTTCATAGAAAATATCGGATTTTCTGAAAGTACAATGAGAACGATTATAAACAAGTGTAAAACTATTTTATACAAAAATTCTTATGAACTCACCAACTTTTTAGTTGACGCTTTTCAAAACGACTTGTATTCTCAGTGATCTGGTAAGCAGGTAAAAAGGGACGCGGATGCAGGACTATTTTGTTGTAGTTTGGAATTTTTCTGCTTATGTCTCTTTTGTGTAACTTGAAGGACAAATACAATATGTAAACAATGTAAGTTTTATATCTCAATGTATGATGTTTGAGTTCACTCTGTTACATTTATATTCAATTGTTATGATATTGCACAATGAAGTCACCCGCCTCCGGACGTTTCCGCCGTCTGGTTCAGGGGTGTGACATATTTTAAATAAGAATTATTCATTTTTGCAAGGGGACTCGACGAGTTGGAGGCCCCAAACTCGCCGAGCAGGAATGGGAGAAGTTTGGATGCGGTACTTGATGTCTACTCGACGAGTAGGACTGCCTGAGTGAAACCCTAATTTTTAGGGTTTGCACCCTATTTAAAAACCTTAACACCTCATTTTGGCCTCCCTCATCGCGTCCCTTAGTCCAGAAAACCGTAATTCAAAACCCTAACCCATTTTGAGTGCTCTTGATCCATTTTTGTGTGCTTTTGGTGATTTTGAAGCTTGAGAAGGAAGAGGAAGCTTGGGAGATCAAGAGGAAACAAGTAGATCAAGAGTTTGTGCTCCATTTTTCAGTTCATCTGAGGTATAAAGTCTATATCTTGACTATTCATTTACAAGATCCCTTCATGGAGTACTTTAGGGCTTTAAGGAGCCATTTTTGGAACCATTCATGGATGCAAGCATGTTTGGGGTTAAGACTTCAGATATGGAACCTTTGAGGGACTTCATGGCATAAAGGTGCCAACTTTATGGCCATGGGAATCCCATGCAACTTGTGAACCTCATTTTAAGGCCTTTTGAGCTAGATAACCCATGCATGAACGTAAAGTTTGTAACCTTACGTGTTATATCGACCCTAGGAGGCCAGATCTATGTTTTGGGTGCATTAAGCCCGGCTAAAATCAACTGTATGGATTTATACTTTGGGGAACTCGACGAGTCGTTCTTAGGACTCGGCGAGTTGGTTCGTGGTTCCCCAACCTTTTTTTGTTACTAAGAAAACTTGTTGAGTCTAGAAGATGACTCACTGAGTTGGGCGTGTTTATGGACTTAAAGATCAAGAACTCGACGAGTCCAAGGATGAACTGGGCGAGTTGATGAGCAAATTTCCCAACTTGTATGAAGGAGAACTCAACGAGTCGAAGGAAGGACTCGACGAGTTCAAACAGAAAGTCCCGATTCTGTCATAAGGAGAAACTCGGTGAGTTAGAGGGTAACTCGACGAGTTAGATCGCGAGTTCGAGATTCTCTGAATTATAGGGCTCGGCGAGTTGACAGACCAACTCGGCGAGATGAGTCAACCAGAATGTTTATGTGGACCAGAAGGTTGACTTTGACCAGAGGGTTGACCTTTGACTTGACCATGGACTAGAGTTGACCCTTAAGGGGTTATAAGTTTGAAAGAGTAATTAAAAGAGATGTTATGTGTAGAAGTTGAGGAGAGTTGATCCCAGCACCGAGGACAGTTCAGTTACTGCACGACATTGGGGTGAGTTACGTTCCAGTAGAAGTAGGTGTACGGCCACAATGTCGGCCCATTAGTTGGAATTGTTTGTCAGATGATTGTCTTTGTGATAACTATCTGGGTTTGCCACTATCTGATATGTTCTATGTGCTAGTATGGTATGATGTTATGTGATAGTGGTAGTAAGGGGAAATGGTCTCCGTGTTACGGTCGTAAGGACCAAAGGGGAGGTCGGGCACCCATATATGCTTGACAATATGTTTGTGCTACGTTATTATGTGGTAGTGGTAGGGGTGAAATAGTCCCCGTAGCCGGTTGAGATAAAGCAGAGGGTAGGTCGGGCACCCCAGAATTGTCTGGCAGGGTAGGTCGGGCACCCCAGAATTGCCTGGCAGGGTAGGTCGGGCACCCCAAAATTATCTGGCAGTATGTTTATTATATGGTATGTGGTATGATGGGGGAACTCACTAAGCTTTGTGCTTACGGTTTTCGGTTTTTGTTTCAGGTTCCTCTTCTTCGAAGGGAAAGGAGTCGGCAGGGTAGCAGTGCATCACACACATGATTTCCGCATTATGAGATTCTTGGGGTTTGTACTCTGACGTTCTTACTATATTATGACATGCTTTTGAGACTTATGAGTTATGGTTTTTATGACATGAAATAAATTGATGGTGTTTTCTATAAATGGTTTTATGAATCGCTATATCAAAAATGAAATTTTTGTTCATGATTTTTGGGTTGTTACAAGTTGGTATCAGAGCCTTGGTTTGAGGGATTCGGACATACCTTCGGGGGTGTCTAAACTCAAATCGAGGATTTGAAAGATTTTTCAAGAAAACAGCTTTTCTAAAATATAAAATAAAGAGTTTTGAGAAAGACCAAGGTGTGTGATGCGTGCAATCGGCCGAGCTCAAGTAAGTTTTCCCCAAGATACCCATACATGTTTGATATGATATATGATGTGATTATGAGAACCGCGTGCTAGATTAGGGCTAAGGATCTAGGAAGGATGCCTTATATGCCTACTGTATGTTTATGAGAACTGAATGCTAGATTAGGACTAAGGATCTAGGAAGATACCTTATGTACCTATATATATGCTTAATGAATTACATGCTAGAACTGATTATTCAGTGATATGATCGCCTGAATAGGATGTGCTTGGTATGGATACTCAAAGCCCGAGTGTTGTTGGCTTTGTGCTTTTAGGGGTTCTAGTTATCTTTAATTAACTAGTAAACGAATACGTTAAGTTACATATTACATGGACTAAATAATTTCAGAAGGTTAGGTCTAGCCCTATTTCGCATCTCTCATCTGAGTCTAACTGTTTAAGGGTAGGACCTCTCATTCGAAGAATTATCTGTTGTTAGTAATATGTAATGGTATTCGCGAGCTAATTAGGGAGAGATAGCAGGAACTTCTTATGCAGCTGATGGCGGAGAGTAGGTCGGAGATTACCCTAGGGTAAGCCTTAGATGAGAATAGCATAAAGAGTGATAGTAGTAGAAGGGACTTGGTGAAGTCAAGGAAATACTTGACGAAGGTATGGATAGCTGTGGAAGGTACTATGGGCCTGTACTAATGAAAGCAGAGGATACGTACTCGAGTCAAGGAGGCCTGAGATAGAACCAGGGAACTTGTAGTGTGTGAGACCGCTCGAGGTTATGTATGACCCTGATGATTATATGATTGTTTCAGAATGGTGGTGACACATCATGGAGCGGGAGGTTCAGGGTCAGGGTCAGGATCAGGATTAGGTTCGGGTTCGGGTTCCGAGCCAGTCGATGAGGGACTACGTGAGTTCATTGCTTCTGAGATCACGAGAGGCATCCTTGAGTCAACCCCGGTGATTTTCGGGTCGATCAAGGAAGGGATCATTGAGCTGATGGAGAATCGCCTTAAGGCATTCCAGACTGACATGGCATCCATCCAATATGGGACACACACACTCTCCTTCAATGACTTCAGGGGATGTGGTGCGCCAGGAGGTGGATCGCAGACATGGAATCTTCTCAGCTGACGAGCTTCTGCCCTGAGGAGTCGAAGGTCCGGTATGTTGTACGGTGTTTGCGGGACAGAGCTAGAGATTGGTGGGAGGCAGTTAGTGATTCGCTAGGAGCCCCAGCCATTAAGGCTATGACTTAGTCGGATTTTGTGACCAGGTTTAGGGCTGAGTTTGCGCCGGCTGTGGAGCTTCAGCAGCTGGCCAGGGAGTTTATGGATATGAGGCAGATGACTGAGTCGGTGGCGGAGATTACCACCAAGTTCAGGGAGAGGGCCTTATTGGTGCCTCGGTACGCAGGGGATGAGGAGATGTGGAAGACCCGCTACCACGACATGTTGAGAGCTGACATTTGGAAACATTTCAGCTACTCGACATGTCTGACATTGGATGACATAATTGTGAGGGCGAGGGAGAGGGAGATTGACATAGAGCACATCAGGAAGAGGAAGGAAGAGAATGAGCAGGTGACTGGGGTTTCGGGGAAGAAACCCATGGGGATCGACTCGAGGTCGAAGGGCCAGCCGGGCCGAAGCCGCTGTGGGAAATGTGTCAAGCCACAAGAGGGAGTTTGCAGAGCTGGGGGCTCGGGCTGCTACAAGTGCGGCAAGACCGGGCACTTTATCAAGGATTGTACTGCCCCTACCTCCATCTTCCAGACATCAGACCTGATCTTCTTTCATTTCAATCAAAAGGTCCATAGAAAAGCCAATTTCCCGAGATTGACAGTAGCAAGGCCAGTGGTGGCGCCAGCTCCAGCGACCCTGCGGATCATGGATGGTCGACAGGGCAAGACAGATGCTCCAGTGGTGAGGAGTCGAGCCTTCTAGTTGACCGTCGAGGAGGTGCGTGTCGCACCGGATGTGGTGACGGGTATGTTTTCTTCACCCTAACTCTTAATACATGTCGGTTATGATATTGATGCGCTATGTTTATGTGTTTTGATTACGACCGTTCCATGTGAACGGCATCCCTGTTCAGGTGTTATTTGACTCGGTGGCTACCCAATCATTTGTCTCTCTTGCTCTTAGCAAGAGGTTTTCTGAGTCTTCAGGCATGTTAGATTGTCCTTTACAGGTCGAGATTGTTGACGACCGATCTGTCCGGGCATCAAAGGTTTTCAGAGATTGCGTTTTGAGGTTATATGACGAGCGTTACCTCGTGGATTTGGTCCCCATTTCGTTGCATGGGAACAAGGTTATCATCAGAATGGATTGGCTAAGCCCTAATGGGGCGGTGATCGACTGTGCGCAGCAGCTTGTACGTATCAGGACCCCAAGTGGGGGAGAGTTGGTGATCCAGGGCGAGAGGTCGCATCGAGGACCAGCGGGTAAGGCGACCGTGAGTGATGTGCAAGTGATGCGAGAGTACCCGGGCGTATGTCCAGAGGAGTTTCATGGGATACCTCCAGAGAGGCAGGTGGAGTTCCGGATCGACCCAGTATCCGGTGCGGCTCCGATAGCCAAGGCACCATATCGTTTGGCTCCTCCCAAGATGCAGGAGTTGTCTACACAGCTGCAGGAGCTGTTAGATAAGGGATTTATCAGGCCGAGTAGTTCGCCTTGGGGAGCCCCGATCCTGTTTGTGAAGAAGAAGGACGGGTCGCATCGGATTTGTATTGACTACCGGGAACTTAACAAGGTAACAGTGAGGAACCGTTACCCACTCCTGATGATTGATGATCTCTTTGATCAGCTTCAGGGGGCATCTTGGTTTTCTAAGATAGATATACGCTCAGGCTACCACCAGATGCGAGTCAGAGACGAGGATGTACAGAAGATCGCTTTTCGGACTCGCTATGGCCATTACGAGTTCGTGGTGATGCCCTTCGGGCTCACCAATGCTCCTGTCGCGTTCATGGACCTCATGAACCGCGTGTGCAGACCGATGTTGGATCGTTTTGTGATAGTTTTAATAGATGACACCTTGGTTTACTCCAAGACGCAGGAGCAGCATGAGGAGCACTTGCGAGAGTTTTTGGATACCCTGAGGAAGGAGAGCTTGTACACCAAGTTCTCTAAGTGCGAGTTTTGGTTGCGCGAGGTGCAGTTTCTGGGGCACCATGTCAACCAAAACGGGACTTTGGTTGACCCAGACAAAGTGGAGGCCGTGATGAGATGGGAGGCTATAAAGTCTCCATCTGAGATTCGGAGTTTCCTAGGGTTAGCAGGCTATTACCGGAGATTCATTCAGGACTTCTCCAAGATTGTAGTACCCTTGACCTGGCTAACGAAAAAGGTTGTTGTATTCCGTTGGGGGCCTGAGCAGCAGACAACATTCGAGACACTGAGGCAGAGGTTGTGCGAGGCACCGATCTTAGCCTTGCCTGAGGGCGTGGAGGATTTTGTAGTATACTTTGATGCGTCCAATTCAGGTTTGGGCGCAGTATTGATGCAGAGAGGGCACGTCATCGCCTACGCCTCGAGGCAGTTGAAGCCTCACAAGGTGAACTACCAACGCACGATCAAGAATTATGGTCGGTTGTCTTCGCCGTCAAGATTTGGCGGCATTACCTCTATGGGGTCCGATGTACCATTTACACAGATCACAAGAGTTTGAGGTGCCTCACGGATCAGCCGAATCTGAACATGAGGCAGCGTCGGTGGCTAGATGTGGTGAAGGATTACGACTGTGAGATCCTCTACCACCCGGGGAAGGCCAATGTTGTGGTCGATGCTCTTAACCGCAAGGCAGCCCCGATCAGAGATATTTGCTTGCGGATGACAAGAGTGACCCCACTTTTGGAGCAGATCCGAGAGGCCCAACAGGAGGCTGTGAAGGAGGAACATTGGAAGAGCGAACGTATTGTGGGTCAGGAGGATATCTCGTGTAATGCAATCCACAATTCATTGTATGCTTTAAATATCTAAGCACTCTCACTAATGCATACCAATGACCTTTCCCAGGATTATGGGTGTAATGGCTCAAGCTACTTACACTATAAGCCAAGTCCGGTCGAGTATAATCCATAATATACATTAAGCTACCAAGAAATTAAGTATATTCTAACTGAGCTACACTATCACTTTTATTCTTCTTAAGACGACTTTAAGGATCAAAAGGGGTGACTATTGGCTTTTCATCATAGTGTCCAAACTTCTTTAGTACACTTTCAATATAATGGGACTGAGTAAGAATATATCCCTCTAGTCTTCTTTGAACTCTTACACCAAGGAACACATCTACTACTCCCAAGTCCTTCATGGAAAAGGAGTAGTGTAGCATTTTCTTGGTTTGATTTATCACATCCAAACTAGTACCCATTATAAGCATGTCATCCACATACACGAATAAGATGACACAAGCATTCTTGTATTGTTTGACATAAACACATTTATCACATTCACTAGTTCTAAATCCATTAAAAAGTAATGTGTTGTCAAAATTCTCATGTCATTGCTTTGGAGCTTGTTTTAGTCCATAAAGTATTCCAACCAACTTACAGACTTTGTTTATCTTGATCCTTAACCACAAACCCTTCAGGCTGATTCATATATATATATATATATATATATATATATATATATATATATATATATATATATATATATATATATATATATATATATATATATATATATATATATATATATATTAGTTCACCATACAAGAAAGCATTTTTCACATCCTTTTTGTGTATTTCCAAATTATGAATGGTTGCAGTTGCTACCAATGTACGAAGTGATGTAATTCTTTTAACAGGTGAATATGTGTCAAAGAAGTCTTAACCTTCCTTTTGATGATACCCTTTAGCTACTAAACAAGCTTTGTACTTCTCAATGGTACCATCAGGTCTAGCTTCTTCTTGAATATCCATTTGTACCCAATTAGTTTTTGCCCTGGTGACAAATCTACTCCAAGTGTTATTATGCACAATGGAATCAATATCACTTTTGATTGCCTCTTTCCAATAACGAGGTTCGGAAGAATACATAGGATCCTTATACGTTTGGGGTTATTTATTCACTACATAGGTTATATAATCACGTCCTTTGGCTATTTTGCCTCGTTTGCATCTTTTAGGTTCTAAGTTCTCTTCTTGAACCTTGGAAGAACTCTCTTCATTTCACTGTAAACTTTTGTCAAGAATGGTTTCATTTAGTCCATCATTTGGAGGTCTTTTCCTAGAGCAAGAAGCCGCTTTCTCTTTATCCTTAAAAGGAAAAATATTTTCAAAGAATTCAGCCACTACTGATTCCATGATGGTTTGGTTATGAATATCATCAACATTTGATTTATACAAAACAAACCTATAGGCTGCACTATTCATGGCAGGGCCAAGATATATGCAATCTATGGTTTTTGGTCCAACTTTGGTCCTCTTGGGAAGAGGTACGTGTCCCTTAGCAAGGCAACCTCACACTTTCATCCTTTTGTAAGAGGGTAATCTCCATTTACACAGATGATAGGGTGATTTATCACTCTTTTTATGAGGAATTCTATTAAGAATTAAATTTGCTACAAGACATGCTTCTCCCCACAGATTATATGGTGCTCCAGAAGTAATTAACATTGAATTAACCATGTTTTTCAATGTTCTATTCTTACATTCAGCCACTCCATTTTTTTAGGGGTATATGGAGTAGTTGTTTGATGTATAATACCATGTAAAGAACAAAATTCAGCAAATTTTTTGGACTCATATTCTCCTCGTCCATCAGACCTTAGGATTTTGATCTTTTTGTCAAGTTGATTGTCAACTTCATCCTTATAATTCTTAAAAGAATTCAAGGCTTCATCCTTTGTATTTAAAAAATAAATATAGCAATACTTGTTGTGATCATCAATAAAGGAAATATAATAATTATTTCCTCCTTTTGTAGGTGTTGCTCTAAAATCACATAAATCAGAGTGGATTATGCCAAGTATTTCATTAGATTTTTCAACTGATTTATGAGGATGTTGTGAAAATTTTGACTCTACACAAACCTCACATTTTATGTTTTTATATAATGAACATTTTGGTAAAATGCCAAGTTTTTTCATTCTTTGAATAGAATGGAAATTGACATGTCCCAATCGAGAATTCCACAAAATTGAAGGATCATGCATATACATAGAAGATGGGCTAGTAGTGCCGATTATTTCGTTAACATTAATATTAGTTACATCATTGTTTGGTGTTTCAAAACCATAGTAAAAAGGTAAGACACTGACTTTGAAGAAACACTCACTAAGGTATCCCTTTCCAACATACATCGCACCCTTGCTGAGAACAAACTTATCAAACTTAAATACAAGTTTGAATCCCTTATTACTACGAATAAGACTAGGAATCAGATTCTTAGTAATTCCAGGAACTTGCATGACATCACTTAAAACAAGTTCATTTTCAAAAGTCAGTTGTAGCTTCACTTTTCCCTTGCCTTCAATTTTTGCAGTAGAGTCATTCCCCCATACACATTGGTTTAGAATCAGAGACTTTCTGGTTTGTAGATAACATGGTTCAGGAGTTGCAAATGTGCCTTGTAGCTCCAGTATCGATCCACCAATCCACACAGTTGCTAACCATGTTGGTTTGAATCACTATAACAAATTGATTTGGTGATTCAACCATGTTGGTTTGACTAGAAGTTCCTCCATTAGAATTTCCACCATTGTTTCCACTGTCTCCTCCTTGACCCCTCCTGAATCTGAAATATTTGGCCTTGTGTCCTGTTTTGCCACAAACATAGCATGGACCAGAATTCTTCTTCAAATTCTTCTTGTTTGGGCCATGATTTTTGCCATCTTTGGAAGAGTTTTTGGAGCCTTGCTTCCCTTTCCTGTTGTTATGCTTGGTCCTTGAAGTACTTTCCTCTCCACCAAAGTTTTCACTTGGCTCCAAGGAATTTGCATCAGCCTTCTCATTCAATCTGTTATCTTCTTCCATATGAATTCTCAACACAAGTTGCTCAAAACTCATGTCACCAGTTAAGTGATTAGGTTATAGTTTGAAATTCTTCCAAGAAGGAGGAAGTTTTTCAATGATTGAACCAACAAGAAAGTTAGAGTTTATACCCCTACCATCAACTTCAAGATCATGTGCAATGACTTGAATTTCCCCCACTTGTTTGAGGATAGATTTAGTATCCACCATCTTGAAATTCACGAACTTTCCAATCACGAATTTTTTGGAACATACCACTTATGTTTGGTATTTCTTTTCTAGTGATTCTCGTATCTCTTTTACAATGGAAATGGTAGAGTACATATCAGAGAGGGAATCCTACAGGGCATTAAGAATATAATTTCTACAATTATATTCATTTGTGTTCCAGGATTCCACAACCCTTTGATGTTTTGCCAATTGGGTTGCAGTGGGTGGATTTGTCCCTTCTACGGTGGTTACACCAGTGGGAGGGGATGGAGAATCATCAGTGAGAAAAATGGAAACATGAAGATTTGTTAGATAAAACAACATCTTCAGTTTCCATCTCCGAAAATCCGAGTCTTTGAATTTTTCAGGCTTTTCCACATATGTTTTGATGATCAATTATTGATCCATTGTTCACTTTTTTATTTATGGCTAAGATTATTATGACAGAAGTAAACAATCAACAGAATAACAAATATATAACAAAAAATAAATAAATCATCAATAAATACAAGTAATTCACAAGAAAAGCATACTTGAATGTGTTATACACAACATAATACAAACTCAAAATTGTAGAAGATTGAGGCCTGCAAACATTGTCCTCAGACAAAAATTTCCAAGGTATGGATCTATCTTGAGGATACAACAATCAATCTAAGAAGTGATCTTGAATCTATCAAAAATTTCTATGTTCCCTTCATCTTCAGAAAACAAATTTGCAAGAGTTTTTGTGGTGTGATATGATTTCTGACTAACCCTCCACAAATGACGAAAACAAGTATTTAAGGACTTTGATTATGACAGTTGGGAACTGTCAAAAACCTAAAATAACTGCCATAATACCTGTCAATTTAGTAATTATGAACTTAATAAAAATAAAACTAAATTTTATAATTAAAAAATATTTAATTAATCAGGAAGACCCCAAGGCCCAAGGCCCATCTTTTGACCATTAAAAATTATCTTGAAATTAGCCTAATTTGAGTCCAATTAGGCTAGTTGTTGGGTCTTGAAGTGTTGCGTCAGTGGGCCTTATGTCTAGGTCTATTATGTTCCCGGTTATGGGCCTGTCCAACTGTGACAACTGTCAATTCAGGTCATTCTCGGACTCATGTATCTTTATAAAAACCATTCATGCACAACATGCCATGGCCTAGTAGTATAAATTAGGTCAAAATCTTGCATAAACTAGGATCCAACTAAGATCTAGGACTAATATACTTGACTCTTACGATTCTAGTAAGTTGTTTAACTACAATAGGAAATGCCAATACCATAATTAGAATGAAACTTCAAACTTTGTTACAATTGAAAAAGGGTATAAAACCCTAAAAATAAATTAAAATATTCTAATTTCATCCCAATATGATGGTGAATATCAAACAATGTTCCAAAAACTCTAAAGAGCCCAAAAATCCAAATTTATAAACTTTAAAGCTTAAAAACTTTATAAAATTTCTATAAACTTCCTAATATAAAATTTTTATTAATCAAATTATAGATTATAATCAATGAAATAGAAATTTAAATGATCATACATTAATCATAATTTATTAGTTAAAAAAACAAGATTTTTAAATAAATCAAAAATTGCTTAAAGAGACATTTTTATAAAAATTTAGGTTTTATAAAAATTGAAGGGAGAATTATATAATTTGAATTTTAGGAGAGAGGGAGCCTCTCTCACTCATAAAATTTGTGCATCCTCTCCCCCATGCCCTCTCTCTTCCCAAAACTTCAATCATTAAAACACAATCCCCACTCTTCCACTTCTCTCTTCACTCTCTCTCACACTCCACCCTTTCAACTCTCAAACTCTCCTCCTCTCTCTCCAAACCCATGAAAATCATCAGCCAAGAACACCTCTCCACACTCAAATCTTCATCTTCTAAGGTTGTTCTTCAAGGTATTCACGAAAATCCTTCATTTTCCTTACTTTTCCTTCTTGTTTTTAAAGGGTTTTCTTGTACTTCTCCTCCTTCTACACCATTCTTTATGAACATTCATGAACATGTTCATGAATGTCGTGTTTGATGATGATGGTGGTAGGGTTTCACCCAAGAACAACATGCATGTTGTTTAATGGTGAAATCCAAGGACCAAAACCTATGTCAAACATTAAGGTTCGGATTTTTACAAGTTTTAAAGGCTCATACACCTTATGCATTCAAGTATTTCCTTTAAAAACATCACTATAACAAACATATGTCCATGCATGGTCTTCAAACCGTGATGCATGTGAAGAACACCAAGCTAAAGAGCTTGATGATCAAAGTACATTGTTAATAGTGCATGAAAATGATTTTGTCTAGAAAAATATCTAAAAGTTCTTTTCTGCTCAAATCAAAATTTTTCCAGATTCCCATTAAGGTAATATGAATATCTGGAAAATCCCAAGAGTTTTTATCGTTTCCTTGATTTATTAAAATTGTTGCAAGAAAACAAGGGCATAAATCACATAAAATACTTCCAGAGGTCTATAAATCCGGAATAAATTCGTGGATGACCCCTATGGTGAATAATGACCTCTCATTAAATTTCATCGATTTATGGTGTTGTTTAGTATGATTTTCGATTTTCTTTTTGTTTGGGTGCAATAAATCACAAAACCACTTTAAAGAGTGTGAAAATTGTATCTAACAATTTTCGCAGCTCTTACCTGTGGTGGGAGACTCAGAAAAATAGTTTCAGAATTTGTCATCATGCCTTTCTATTTTTCCCAATTTTTGGTAGTTATAATGACCTAAAAATAGGAAAAATAGTTCGGATTATCCAAAATTCATGAAAATTTACCAGAACATCATGTTGTACATTAGGAGGTTACATAAAAATTTTGATGATTTTCCTCTACTGTATACTATTTTTCTCCTATTTTCTAAGGTTAAATACACTTAAATACACTTAAATACACATAAATACCCAAAACCGGATTATACAATATGAAAACCACTTTTGGTATTTTTCCCAGATTACTTACACTGTAAATGATGTTACAAAAATTTTTGGTAATTTATTTTAACTGTTTGTTATTTATTCTTTAATTAATGATTATTTAAGGGCATAAAACAAGGAAAAATAGAAATAACCACTGAAAAATATCTTTTATATTTTTCCCAGCCTGGTTATGTATAATAACAGTTAAATAAAAAGTTTGAGTAATTTTGGAAACTGTTTTCTATTTATTTCAATTTTTATTAGAATAAATGCTCAAAAATCATAAAATATAATTAAACAGCTTGGAAATCCATTTTTATATTTTTCCTAGCTTAGTAATGTATAATAACAGTTAAATAAAAAGTTTGAGTAATTTTGGAAACTGTTTTCTATTTATTTCAATTTTTATTAGAATAAATGCTCAAAAATCATAAAATATAATTAAACAGCTTGGAAATCCATTTTTATATTTTTCCTAGCTTAGTAATGTCTAATAACAGTAAAATAAAAAGTTTGAGAATTTTCATCCTTTGAATGCTATTTTTCGTGAATTTATTTGGTTATGAAGGCTTAAAAACTTGGAAAAATAGTTAACCATATCATAAAAATTCAAGGGAAATTTTCTGGAAAACCTCTATTGTATTTAGAATGAAAATACAAGGTTTGACAATTTTTGGAAACTATTTGATAATATTTTGCGTTTTTAGGAATTTAAAACACCATTAAATATGTTGAAATACCCTCAAATTATATTACTAAATCTGGAAAATTAATATCCAAAATTTTCTTAATCACATGACTTATAGAATTTCACCATTTCAGAAAAATCGTAACCAATTAATATAAAACCGATATTAGAACATAAATTCGGCATTTCTCTATATGTAGAGTTTAGTATATTAGCATTAGATTTCGACATGGAAACTCACTAGTGCGTGTTTGATGTCGTAGGATCCCGATAGTAAGGCGTTGGTGTATTCCGAGGCACTACTTGTACCTACTCGAAACATTGTGAGTATTCACGCACTCCCCTATTTTCAGTTTTTATGTTTTGGGGTGGAAAAGCATGTCCAAAAAAACCATTATTTGCATGTTGTATTTAAATCGATTTATATCAAACATGATTGCTATTGTATTGCTATGTCTCTCTATGTATGTCTATGCAACACGGAACATGAGAACTTATCGTACTAAGGCCCTTCCCTTATCTCTAACCATTAACTCTTTGAGCCAATGGTCATTATGGATAGCGCTATTAGGAATTGACAACTCCTCACTCGCCCTATTGCTGGAGTGCATGATACCATATTCATCTATGGAACGATAAGCATAGATCTTGATAGGGCTTCAGTCATAGGTTTGGTTGAGACTCATTGTTTGCTCATACACATACAAACTCGTTTCTCGTTATAGCAATAAACTTGTTATTTATTATGGCAATAAACTCGTTTATCAATTTTAGCAATCAACTTTGTTTCTCATTATAGCAATGAACTTTGTTCTCATTAAAGCAATGTACTTGTATTTATGAAAAGTCTTATACCAAATCTTGATTTTATAAACCTGTGAACTCACCAACTATTTTCATAGTTGACGCTCGTTTTACATGCTTTTTCAGGAAATAATTAGTAAGTGGATATAGAGATTCATCATCATAGAGCATGCTGCATCGTGTGGAAGTTATTTTATGAAGTTATATATTTTGAACAATGTCATTTTGGAAAACTTGTACTTTGTTTTGTTTAAGCTATGGGTTGTAAACTTTTAAATATTGCTATGGTGATGTATCTTTATCTTTTGCAATGAAACCTTTGTCGCTGTCATACCTTGCGTTTCCGCTTTAGCGGGGTGTCATAGAAATGGTATCAGAGCTAAAGTTATAGAGAACACCAGTTTTCCTTTAAGAAAACACAACCTATAACCAAAACTTATAAAAATTCTTTTTTCATCAAACATATTACTAATATAATTAGGTCGGGAATTGTATCGTTGGACCTCAATTAAACATAGCCTGATCACCTATGTTTAATTAAGGAAAGATTTATACAAAGCTTGAGCTAATTATAATGGGAATATGTTCAACAAAATTTTTGAGAAAACTTTATTTCAAAAATTCAAAAAGGTTAATTTTGGTGTGTGTAAGCATTGCATATTATAGGCATGCATTGTCATTTATTTCATATCTCATTGAATCTATGTCTCAGTCCACTATGTCGACATCGTCATCTTCTCACGCTACCGCCTCAGCTGATGAGTCCGGCTACGTCATTGTTATTCCTCGACGTGATCCCCCCGCCTCGGTGGAGGAAGACCCCTCGGAAGACACAGAAGATACAGGAAACTCGGTGGAGATCAGCAATGACAACGCCCCGAGTCAGCAACGTGAGGCATCGCCTGCATCGGTGTTGCCACAACCACCACTTTATGGGCTTCGTATTCGGAGGACAGCAAGGAAGAGTGTCCCTATCCGGGGAAGGATAGCAACCAGTACAGCAGGACTTGGCACGGCAGGAACCAGTCGGGTAGGACCCAGCATGGCAGGACCGAGAGCACCCCCACCTCAGCGAGTTATAGGGATACCTGTCAGGCGGTCAGGTATGACCCCGGAGGAGTCCCGGAGGATGCATTCGATGGCAGCGGGCCTACATCACAGTCTTGCTGTGATAGCTGAGCATCGGGAAGTTTTGGATGAAGTGTTGACAAGGATGGAAATCCTGTTTCAGTATTCGATGGAGACTACTGACACTGCTAGTGCTGCTAGACGAGTGGCAGGTCGTGCGATGACCGCATGTTATGTGTTTGGAGGGCTGTTACTGATTGTGGTGTGGATGTTTCTTGTTGGGATAGCGATTCGTACTTGGTTCTGATTTTAGTATTTTATTGTGTCATGAAATGAAAACCCATGTTGGGTATCTTTTGGGGAAAGACATGAAAACTTTATTTTGGGATTGATGTATTGTTTTGGTTTTAAGACTATTTCAAATGGTAATGAAGAAGTTTATTTTATGTTTGAAAACTTTTACTATGAGGTCAAACCCTAGAACTTATTTAGTCAATAGTTGAATAAAAAGATTTTTCTTTTTCTTTCCTTTCTCAAATCTATGTGCATAGTATTAATGCAAACCATTAATTTGACAACACTTATGGTTTTCAAAATAGTAGTGAAAAAAAAAACTTTACATTATTTTATGTATTCATACGTATTTCTTCTCTTGTGTCTTAGAACCATGTCAGGAAGGCCTAATCGCGGGTGCCCACAGAACGAAACACCCGATGTTGCTCAAGTGGTAGCACAACAACTCATGGCAGCAATCCCAAACATTTTCACTCAAGTAACTGCGGGTCTTAATGCTAACCAAGGAAGTAGTGGAGGAAACCGGGGAAACAATGAAAGAGAATGCAACTACAAGTCCTTTATGGCCTGTAAACCTAAGGAATTCCATGGAAAGGAAGGTGCGGTCGGGTTGCTTAAATGGATTGACAGCATGGAGTCGGTCCTTCACATTAGCAAATGCCTCGAGCGCAACAAAGTTGAGTATGCAACTTGTCTACTCCAAGATAGGGCATTGACCTGGTGGAATACTTTAGTGCAAACCCGAGGTCGTGCAGCGGCATATCAGCTAACTTGGGAAGACCTAAAGAAGCTGCTGATAGAGGAGTATTGTCCCAAGGATGAAATTCAGAAGCTTGAATCTGAGTTCTGGAACCATTCTATGGTTGGAACACAAATAGAGAAGTACACAGTCCGATTTCATGAACTAGCAAAACCGGTACCTCACATGGTTACTCCTGAGGAGAAACGGATAGACCGTTACATCTGGGGTCTGGCACCAGAGATTCGGGGAATGGTTACTTCAGCAAACCCAACTACCATTCAAAGTGCAGTAAGTCTAGCAAATCGACTAACCAATGATGTGATAAGGACGGGAGCATCGGCAAGGGAAAACTCTAGTAGCAAGAGGAAGCCAGCAGATCAGGGAGAGAAGAAGTATGGAGACAAGTCGGGGAGGAAGCAGAAAGTCTCAAGAAACTTTATGGTAAGAGCCCAGGAGCAAGAACCAGTGAAAACTCAGGAACAGAAAGTCATGGAAGTGCAGGAGCGAAAGCAGTACACGGGACCGCACCCGAAGTGCAATAAGTGTAACTTCCATCACAAGGGAGCTTGCCCAGTGTGCCAAAACTGTAAACAGACAGGCCATTACCCGAATTATTGTAAGCTGAATAAGGATGGAAAAAGGGCATGTTACGAGTGCGGGAGTACTGATCATCTGCGTAGTGCTTGTCCCAAACTGAACAAGGGGCCTGGTAACAATGGACAAGGCCAAGCTAGGCAAAATTTCCAAGGAAATCAAGGTGGGCGGCCAAGAGGTGTAGCCTTTGTGATTGGTGCAGAAGAAGCTCGTCAGAACCCTGAGGTGATAACAGGTACGTTTCTCCTGAACAACCATTTTGCATCAGTAATATTCGATGCGGGAGCAGAAAGGAGTTTCGTTTCTTTAGCATTTAGACCGTTAATTGAATTGAAATCAAGAAAGATGAGGAATACTTATACTATTGAACTTGCTGATGGGTATGAAATTAGGGCCAATGAAATAATTCCTGGCTGTACTCTGAATTTAGCTGATAAACTCTTTAGCATTGACCTAATTCCTATCGAGCTAGGTAGTTTTGATGTAATAGTAGGAATGGATTGGTTATCCAAGAATAGAGCGGACATTGGTTGTTACGAGAAAGTCATTAGGATACCTCTCCCTAATGGAGAAACCCTTATCATACATGGTGAGAAGCCAGGAAGAAGTTTAAACATTGTATCAAGCATGAAGATTCACAAGTATCTAAAGAAGAATTGTATTGCATTCATGGCCCACGTGCTAGAAAGAGAACCTGAAGCTAAGCAACTCAAGGAGATTCCAGTGGTTCAAAACTATCCCGAAGTGTTTCCGGAGGAATTACCCGGTCTACCCCCTCACAGACAGGTCGAATTTCGGATAGACTTAATTCCCGGAGCGGCACCGGTAGCAAAAGCACCATATCGCCTCGCGCCATCCGAGATGCAAGAACTGTCCGGACAACTTCAAGAACTTCTAGACAAAGGGTTTATTCGACCAAGCTCTTCACCTTGGGGAGCCCCAGTGTTATTCGTCAAAAAGAAAGATGGGTCGTTCCGAATGTGCATTGATTATAGAGAACTAAACAAGTTGACAATCAAGAATCGATATCCTCTTCCTCGAATTGATGACTTGTTCGATCAGTTGCAGGGCGCTTCATACTTCTCAAAGATCGACCTCCGATCAGGATACCATCAACTAAGAGTTCACGAAGAAGACATTCACAAAACAGCATTTAGAACCCGTTATGGACATTATGAGTTCTTAGTCATGCCTTTTTGGACTAACGAACGCACCCGCTGTTTTCATGGATTTGATGAATAGGGTATGTAGACCATACCTAGACAAGTTTGTAATTGTATTTATCGATGACATACTTGTTTACTCACAAACCAAAGAAGATCATGAGAGACATCTGAAGCTAGTGTTGAAGCTGTTGAAGGAGCAGAAATTATATGCCAAGTTCACTAAATGTGAATTTTGGATTCGGGAAGTACATTTCCTTGGTCATGTGATCGGCGAAAGAGGAATTCATGTAGATCCAGCTAAGATCGAGGCAATCAAGAAATGGGAAGCCCCCAAAACCCCGATAGAAATACGACAGTTCCTAGGATTAGCTGGGTACTACAGACGCTTCATTGAGAATTTCTCTAGGATTGCTCAACCATTAACATCTTTGACCCAAAAAGACAGAAAATTTCTCTGGGAAGAGAAACACGAAGAGGCGTTTCAAATCCTGAAAAACAAGTTGTGTAATGCACCAATTCTGGCTTTACCAGAGGGATCAGAGAACTTTGTAGTGTATTGTGATGCGTCTCATCAAGGACTAGGATGTGTGTTAATGCAAAAAGATAAGGTCATTGCGTATGCCTCCAGACAACTCAAACCGCATGAGAAGAATTATACCACCCATGATCTAGAACTAGGAGCAATAGTTTTCGCTCTTAAGATATGGAGGCATTATTTGTACGGAACCAAGTGCACCATTTATACCGATCACAAAAGCCTTCAGCATATCCTAGATCAGAAAATGTTAAACATGCGGCAGAGGAGATGGGTAGAGTTGTTTAGTGATTATGACTGTGAGATACGATATCACCCAGGGAAGGCTAACGTAGTAGCCGACGCTCTAAGTAGAAAAGAAAGAGTGAAACCTTCCCGTGTGAGAGCTTTGGGAATGGTAATGCAGACAAGCTTGAAATCTCAAATCATTGATGCCCAGGAGAAAGCGCTATTCAAGGAACGTCTTCCAGGCGAAACCTTACATGGTTTGGAAGTGAGATTTGAAACCAAACCTGATGGAGTTCGTTATTTTAAGGACAGAGTTTGGATTCCAAGGGTTAACAATCTGAGAGACATGGTACTAGAGGAGTCTCATCGATCTAAATACTCAATCCACCCTGGAGCGGATAAGATGTACAAGGATCTTAAAGAGTACTATTGGTGGCCTGGAATGAAAAGGGATATTGCCTTACATGTTGGGAAGTGTTTAACTTGCTCAATAGTCAAAGCTGAACATCAAAAACCATCCGGCTTATTGCAACAACCTGAAATTCCCCAATGGAAATGGGAGCAGATATCTATGGATTTCGTTACCAAGCTTCCTAGAACTGCTAAAGGTCATGACTCAATTTGGGTCATAGTCGATCAACTGACGAAATCTGCTCACTTTCTCCCCATTCTGGAAGATTTCAAGATGGAAAAATTGGCCCAAATCTACATCCACAAAATTGTTTCTCTACATGGTGTACCCCTATCTATCATTTCTGATAGAGATAGTCGTTTTACATCGCGATTTTGGTGGATGTTACAGAAGGCACTAGGAACCAAGATAGATTTGAGCACAGCTTACCACCCTCAGACAGATGGGCAAACATAGAAAACAATACAAACATTAGAAGACATGCTATGAGCGTGTGTCATTGAGTTCAAAGGAAATTGGGATACTCATTTGCCTCTGGTTGAGTTTTCCTACAATAACAGTTACCACACGAGTATCCAATGTGCCCCATACGAAGCATTGTATGGACGCAAGTGTCGTTCTCCATTGTGTTGGACAGAAATCGGAGACAGACAATTGACTAGACTCGACCTTATCCAGGAAACAACTGACAAGATTGATCATTAAAGATAGGCTTAAAGCCGCCAGAGATCGTCAGAAAAGTTATGCGGATAATCGTCGAAAACCATTAGAATTCCAAGTTGGAGACAAGGTACTTCTAAAGGTGTCGCCTTGGAAAGGGCTTGTACGTTTTGGTAAGAAAGGAAAACTAAGCCCAAGATATGTTGGACCCTTCGAGATCATTGAAAGGATTGGTCCGGTGGCATATAAACTCCGATTACCCCAAGAGTTAAGCGCCATTCACGACACATTCCACGTCTCCAATCTTAAGAAATGTTTAGCCGACGAAGCATTGATAATACCTCTCGAGGAAATTAAGATCAATGATAAGCTAAACTTTGTTGAGGAACCGATAGAAATCCTTGACAAGGAGGTGAAACAACTTAAGCGGAGTAAGATTCCGATTGTGAAAGTTCGATGGAACTCAAAACGCGGGCCGGAGTACACCTGGGAGCGTGAGGACTTCATGAAGGAAAAGTATCCACAACTTTTCCCATGCGATGACAAACGATAACATAGAATGAATTTCGGGACGAAATTCTTTTTAAGTGGGGGATACTGTGACAACTGTCAATTCAGGTCATTCTCGGACTCATGCATCTTTATAAAAACCATTCATGCACAACATGCCATGGCCTAGTAGTATAAATTAGGTCAAAATCTTGCATAAACTAGGATCCAACTAAGATCTAGGACTAATATACTTGACTCTTACGATTCTAGTAAGTTGTTTAACTACAATAGGAAATGCCAATACCATAATTAGAATGAAACTTCAAACTTTGTTACAATTGAAAAGGGTATAAAACCCTAAAAATAAATTAAAATATTCTAATTTCATCCCAATATGATGGTGAATATCAAACAATGTTCCAAAAACTCTAAAGAGCCCAAAAATCCAAATTTATAAACTTTAAAGCTTAAAAACTTTATAAAATTTTTATAAACTTCCTAATATAAAATTTTTATTAATCAAATTATAGATTATAATCAATGAAATAGAAATTTAAATGATCATACATTAATCATAATTTATTAGTTAAAAAAACAAGATTTTTAAATAAATCAAAAATTGCTTAAAGAGACATTTTTAAAAAAATTTAGGTTTTATAAAAATTGAAGGGAGAATTATATAATTTGAATTTTAGGAGAGAGGGAGCCTCTCTCACTCATAAAATTTGTGCATCCTCTCCCCCATGCCCTCTCTCTTCCCAAAACTTCAATCATTAAAACACAATCCCCACTCTTCCACTTCTCTCTTCACTCTCTCTCACACTCCACCCTTTCAACTCTCAAACTCTCCTCCTCTCTCTCCAAACCCACGAAAATCATCAGCCAAGAACACCTCTCCACACTCAAATCTTCATCTTCTAAGGTTGTTCTTCAAGGTATTCACGAAAATCCTTCATTTTCCTTACTTTTCCTTCTTGTTTTTAAAGGGTTTTCTTGTACTTCTCCTCCTTCTACACCATTCTTTATGAACATTCATGAACATGTTCATGAATGTCGTGTTTGATGATGATGGTGGTAGGGTTTCACCCAAGAACAACATGCATGTTGTTTAATGGTGAAATCCAAGGACCAAAACCTATGTCAAACATTAAGGTTCGGATTTTTACAAGTTTTAAAGGCTCATACACCTTATGCATTCAAGTATTTCCTTTAAAAACATCACTATAACAAACATATGTCCATGCATGGTCTTCAAACCGTGATGCATGTGAAGAACACCAAGCGAAAGAGCTTGATGATCAAAGTACATTGTTAATAGTGCATGAAAATGATTTTGTCTAGAAAATTATCTAAAAGTTCTTTTCTGCTCAAATCAAAATTTTTCCAGATTCCCATTAAGGTAATATGAATATCTGGAAAATCCCAAGAGTTTTTATCGTTTCCTTGATTTATTAAAATTGTTGCAAGAAAACAAGGGCATAAATCACATAAAATACTTCCAGAGGTCTATAAATTCGGAATAAATTCGTGGATGACCCCTATGGTGAATAATGACCTCTCATTAACTTTCATCGATTTATGTTGTTGTTTAGTATGATTTTCGATTTTCTTTTTGTTTGGGTGCAATAAATCACAAAACCACTTTAAAGAGTGTGAAAATTGTATCTAACAATTTTCGCAGCTCTTACCTGTGGTGGGAGACTCAGAAAAATAGTTTCAGAATTTGTCATCATGCCTTTCTATTTTTCCTAATTTTTGGTAGTTATAATGGCCTAAAAATAGGAAAAATAGTTCGGATTATCCAAAATTCATGAAAATTTACCAGAACATCATGTTGTACATTAGGAGGTTACATAAAAATTTTGATGATTTTCCTCTACTGTATCCTATTTTTCTCCTATTTTCTAAGGTTAAATACACTTAAATACACTTAAATACACATAAATACCCAAAACCGGATTATACAATATGAAAACCACTTTTGGTATTTTTCCCAGATTACTTACACTGTAAATGATGTTACAAAAATTTTTGGTAATTTATTTTAACTGTTTGTTATTTATTCTTCAATTAATGATTATTTAAGGGGATAAAACAAGGAAAAATAGAAATAACCACTGAAAAATATCTTTTATCTTTTTCCTAGCCTAGTTATGTATAATAACAGTTAAATAAAAAGTTTGAGTAATTTTGGAAACTGTTTTCTATTTATTTCAATTTTTATTAGAATAAATGCTCAAAAATCATAAAATATAATTAAACAGCTTGGAAATCCATTTTTATATTTTTCCTAGCTTAGTAATGTATAATAACAGTTAAATAAAAAGTTTGAGTAATTTTGGAAACTGTTTTCTATTTATTTCAATTTTTATTAGAATAAATGCTCAAAAATCATAAAATATAATTAAACAGCTTGGAAATCCATTTTTATATTTTTCCTAGCTTAGTAATGTGTAATAACAGTAAAATAAAAAGTTTGAGAATTTTCATCCTTTGAATGCTATTTTTTCGTGAATTTATTTGGTTATGAAGGCTTAAAAACTTGGAAAAATAGTTAACCATATCATAAAAATTCAAGGGAAATTTTCTGGAAAACCTCTATTGTATTTAGAATGAAAATACAAGGTTTGACAATTTTTGGAAACTATTTGATAATATTTTGCGTTTTTAGGAATTTAAAACACCTTTAAATGTGTTGAAATACCCTCAAATTATATTACTAAATCTGGAAAATTAATATCCAAAATTTTCTTAATCACATGACTTATAGAATTTCACCATTTAAGAAAAATCGTAACCAATTAATATAAAACCGATATTAGAACATAAATTCGGCATTTCTCTATATGTAGAGTTTAGTATATTAGCATTAGATTTCGACATGGAAACTCACTAATGTGTGTTTGATGTCGTAGGATCTCGATAGTAAGGCGTTGGTGTATTCCGAGGCACTACTTGTACCTACTCGAAACATTGTGAGTATTCACGCACTCCCCTATTTTCAGTTTTTATGTTTTGGGGTGGAAAAGCATGTCCAAAAAAACCATTATTTGCATATTGTATTTAAATCGATTTATATCAAACATGATTGCTATTGTATTGCTATATCTCTCTATGTATGTCTATGCAACACGGAACATGAGAACTTATCGTACTAAGGCCCTTCCCTTATCTCTAACCATTAACTCTTTGAGCCAATGGTCATTATGGATAGCGCTATTAGGAATTGACAACTCCTCACTCGCCCTATTGCTGGAGTGCATGATACCATATTCATCTATGGAACGATAAGCATAGATCTTGATAGGGCTTCAGTCATAGGTTTGGTTGAGACTCATTGTTTGCTCATACACATACAAACTCGTTTCTCGTTATAGCAATAAACTTGTTATTTATTATGGCAATAAACTCGTTTATCAATTTTAGCAATCAACTTTGTTTCTCATTATAGCAATGAACTTTGTTCTCATTAAAGCAATGTACTTGTATTTATGAAAAGTCTTATACCAAATCTTGATTTTATAAACCTGTGAACTCACCAACTATTTTCATAGTTGACGCTCGTTTTACATGCTTTTTCAGGAAATAATTAGTAAGTGGATATAGAGATTCATCATCATAGAGCATGCTGCATCGTGTGGAAGTTATTTTATGAAGTTATATATTTTGAACAATGTCATTTTGGAAAACTTGTACTTTGTTTTGTTTAAGCTATGGGTTGTAAACTTTTAAATATTGCTATGGTGATGTATCTTTATCTTTTGCAATGAAACCTTTGTCGCTGTCATACCTTGCGTTTCCGCTTTAGCGGGGTGTAACAGAAATGGTATCAGAGCTAAAGTTATAGAGAACACCAGTTTTCCTTTAAGAAAACACAACCTATAACCAAAACTTATAAAAATTCTTTTTACATCAAACATATTACTAATATAATTAGGTCGGGAATTGTATCGTTGGACCTCAATTAAACATAGCCTGATCACCTATGTTTAATTAAGGAAAGATTTATACAAAGCTTGAGCTAATTATAATGGGAATATGTTCAACAAAATTTTTGAGAAAACTTTATTTCAAAAATTCAAAAAGGTTAATTTTGGTGTGTGTAAGCATTGCATATTATAGGCATGCATTGTCATTTATTTCATATCTCATTGAATCTATGTCTCAGTCCACTATGTCGACATCGTCATCTTCTCACGCTACCGCCTCAGCTGATGAGTCCGGCTACGTCATTGTTATTCCTCGACGTGATCCCCCCGCCTCGGTGGAGGAAGACCCCTCGGAAGACACAGAAGATACAGGAAACTCGGTGGAGATCAGCAATGACAACGCCCCGAGTCAGCAACGTGAGGCATCGCCTGCATCGGTGTTGCCACAACCACCACTTTATGGGCTTCGTATTCGGAGGACAGCAAGGAAGAGTGTCCCTATCCCGGGAAGGATAGCAACCAGTACAGCAGGACTTGGCACGGCAGGAACCAGTCGGGTAGGACCCAGCATGGCAGGACCGAGAGCACCCCCACCTTATCGAGTTATAGGGATACCTGTCAGGCGGTCAGGTATGACCCCGGAGGAGTCTCGGAGGATGCATTCGATGGCAGCGGGCCTACATCACAGTCTTGCTGTGATAGCTGAGCATCGGGAAGTTTTGGATGAAGTGTTGACAAGGATGGAAATCCTGTTTCAGCATTCGATGGAGACTACTGACACTACTAGTGCTGCTAGACGAGTGGCAGGTCGTGCGATAACCGCATGTTATGTGTTTGGAGGGCTGTTACTGATTGTGGTGTGGATGTTTCTTGTTGGGATAGTGATTCGTACTTGGTTCTGATTTTAGTATTTTATTGTGTCATGAAATGAAAACCCATGTTGGGTATCTTTTGGGGAAAGACATTAAAACTTTATTTTGGGATTGATGTATTGTTTTGGTTTTAAGACTATTTCAAATGGTAATGAAGAAGTTTATTTTATGTTTGAAAACTTTTACTATGAGGTCAAACCCTAGAACTTATTTAGTCAATAGTTGAATAAAAAGATTTTTCTTTTTCTTTCCTTTCTCAAATCTATGTGCATAGTATTAATGCAAACCATTAATTTGACAACACTTATGGTTTTCAAAATAGTAGTGAAAAAAAAACTATACATTATTTTATGTATTCATACGTATTTCTTCTCTTGTGTCTTAGAACCATGTCAGGAAGGCCTAATCGCGAGCGCCCACAGAACGAAACACCCGATGTTGCTCAAGTGGTAGCACAACAACTCATGGCAGCAATCCCAAACACTGTCACTCAAGTAACTGCGGGTCTTAATGCTAACCAAGGAAGTAGTGGAGGAAACCGGGGAAACAATGAAAGAGAATGCAACTACAAGTCCTTTATGGCCTGTAAACCTAAGGAATTCCATGGAAAGGAAGGTGCGGTCGGGTTGCTTAAATGGATTGACAGCATGGAGTCGGTCCTTCACATTAGCAAATGCCTCGAGCGCAACAAAGTTGAGTATGCAACTTGTCTACTCCAAGATAGGGCATTGACCTGGTGGAATACTTTAGTGCAAACCCGAGGTCGTGCAGCGGCATATCAGCTAACTTGGGAAGACCTAAAGAAGCTGCTGATAGAGGAGTATTGTCCCAAGGATGAAATTCAGAAGCTTGAATCTGAGTTCTAGAACCATTCTATGGTTGGAACACAAATAGAGAAGTACACAGTCCGATTTCATGAACTAGCAAAACCGGTACCTCACATGGTTACTCCTGAGGAGAAACGGATAGACCGTTACATCTGGGGTCTGGCACCAGAGATTCGGGGAATGGTTACTTCAGCAAACCCAACTACCATTCAAAGTGCAGTAAGTCTAGCAAATCGACTAACCAATGATGTGATAAGGACGGGAGCATCGGCAAGGGAAAACTCTAGTAGCAAGAGGAAGCCAGCAGATCAGGGAGAGAAGAAGTATGGAGACAAGTCGGGGAGGAAGCAGAAAGTCTCAAGAAACTTTATGGTAAGAGCCCAGGAGCAAGAACCAGTGAAAACTCAGGAACAGAAAGTCATGGAAGTGCAGGAGCGAAAGTAGTACACGGGACCGCACCCGAAGTGCAATAAGTGTAACTTCCATCACAAGGGAGCTTGCCCAGTGTGCCAAAACTGTAAACAGACAGGCCATTACCCGAAGTATTGTAAGCTGAATAAGGATGGAAAAAGGGCATGTTACGAGTGCGGGAGTACTGATCATCTGCGTAGTGCTTGTCCCAAACTGAACAAGGGGCCTGGTAACAATGGACAAGGCCAAGCTAGGCAAAATTTCCAAGGAAATCAAGGTGGGCGGCCAAGAGGTGTAGCCTTTGTGATTGGTGCAGAAGAAGCTCGTCAGAACCCTGAGGTGATAACAGGTACGTTTCTCCTGAACAACCATTTTGCATCAGTAATATTCGATGCGGGAGCAGAAAGGAGTTTCGTTTCTTTAGCATTTAGACCGTTAATTGACTTGAAATCAAGAAAGATGAGGAATACTTATACTATTGAACTTGCTGATGGGTATGAAATTAGGGCCAATGAAATAATTCCTGGCTGTACTCTGAATTTAGCTGATAAACTCTTTAGCATTGACCTAATTCCTATCGAGCTAGGTAGTTTTGATGTAATAGTAGGAATGGATTGGTTATCCAAGAATAGAGCGGACATTGGTTGTTACGAGAAAGTCATTAGGATACCTCTCCCTAATGGAGAAACCCTTATCATACATGGTGAGAAGCCAGGAAGAAGTTTAAACATTGTATCAAGCATGAAGATTCACAAGTATCTGAAGAAGAATTGTATTGCATTCATGGCCCACGTGCTAGAAAGAGAACCTGAAGCTAAGCAACTCAAGGAGATTCCAGTGGTTCAAAACTATCCCGAAGTGTTTCCGGAGGAATTACCCGGTCTACCCCCTCACAGACAGGTCGAATTTCGGATAGACTTAATTCCCGGAGCGGCACCGGTAGCAAAAGCACCATATCGCCTCGCGCCATCCGAGATGCAAGAACTGTCCGGACAACTTCAAGAACTTCTAGACAAAGGGTTTATTCGACCAAGCTCTTCACCTTGGGGAGCCCCAGTGTTATTCGTCAAAAAGAAAGATGGGTCGTTCCGAATGTGCATTGATTATAGAGAACTGAACAAGTTGACAATCAAGAATCGATATCCTCTTCCTCGAATTGATGACTTGTTCGATCAGTTGCAGGGCGCTTCATACTTCTCAAAGATCGACCTCCGATCAGGATACCATCAACTAAGAGTTCACGAAGAAGACATTCACAAAACAGCATTTAGAACCCGTTATGGACATTATGAGTTCTTAGTCATGCCTTTTGGACTAACGAACGCCCCCGCTGTTTTCATGGATTTGATGAATAGGGTATGAAGACCATACCTAGACAAGTTTGTAATTGTATTTATCGATGACATACTTGTTTACTCACAAACCAAAGAAGATCATGAGAGACATCTGAAGCTAGTGTTGAAGCTGTTGAAGGAGCAGAAATTATATGCCAAGTTCACTAAATGTGAATTTTGGATTCGGGAAGTACATTTCCTTGGTCATGTGATCGGCGAAAGAGGAATTCATGTAGATCCAGCTAAGATCGAGGCAATCAAGAAATGGGAAGCCCCCAAAACCCCGACAGAAATACGACAGTTCCTAGGATTAGCTGGGTACTACAGACGCTTCATTGAGAATTTCTCTAGGATTGCTCAACCATTAACATCTTTGACCCAAAAAGACAGAAAATTTCTCTGGGAAGAGAAACACGAAGATGCGTTTCAAATCCTGAAAAACAAGTTGTGTAATGCACCAATTCTGGCTTTACCAGAGGGATCAGAGAACTTTGTAGTGTATTGTGATGCGTCTCATCAAGGACTAGGATGTGTGTTAATGCAAAAAGATAAGGTCATTGCGTATGCTTCCAGACAACTCAAACCGCATGAGAAGAATTATACCACCCATGATCTAGAACTAGGAGCAATAGTTTTCGCTCTTAAGATATGGAGGCATTATTTGTACGGAACCAAGTGCACCATTTATACCGATCACAAAAGCCTTCAGCATATCCTAGATCAGAAAATGTTAAACATGCGGCAGAGGAGATGGGTAGAGTTGTTTAGTGATTATGACTGTGAGATACGATATCACCCAGGGAAGGCTAACGTAGTAGCCGACGCTCTAAGTAGGAAAGAAAGAGTGAAACCTTCCCGTGTGAGAGCTTTGGGAATGGTAATGCAGACAAGCTTGAAATCTCAAATCATTGATGCCCAGGAGAAAGCGCTATTCAAGGAACGTCTTCCAGGCGAAACCTTACATGGTTTGGAAGTGAGATTTGAAACCAAACCTGATGGAGTTCGTTATTTTAAGGACAGAGTTTGGATTCCAAGGGTTAACAATCTGAGAGACATGGTACTAGAGGAGTCTCATCGATCTAAATACTCAATCCACCCTGGAGCGGATAAGATGTACAAGGATCTTAAAGAGTACTATTGGTGGCCTGGAATGAAAAGGGATATTGCCTTACATGTTAGGAAGTGTTTAACTTGCTCAATAGTCAAAGCTGAACATCAAAAACCATCCGGCTTATTGCAACAACCTGAAATTCCCCAATGGAAATGGGAGCAGATATCTATGGATTTCGTTACCAAGCTTCCTAGAACTGCTAAAGGTCATGACTCAATTTGGGTCATAGTCGATCAACTGACGAAATCTGCTCACTTTCTCCCCATTCTGGAAGATTTCAAGATGGAAAAATTGGCCCAAATCTACATCAACAAAATTGTTTCTCTACATGGTGTACCCCTATCTATCATTTCTGATAGAGATAGTCGTTTTACATCGCGATTTTGGTGGATGTTACAGAAGGCACTAGGAACCAAGATAGATTTGAGCACAGCTTACCACCCTCAGACAGATGGGCAAACATAGAAAACAATACAAACATTAGAAGACATGCTACGAGCGTGTGTCATTGAGTTCAAAGGAAATTGGGATACTCATTTGCCTCTGGTTGAGTTTTCCTACAATAACAGTTACCACACGAGTATCCAATGTGCCCCATACGAAGCATTGTATGGACGCAAGTGTCGTTCTCCATTGTGTTGGACAGAAATCGGAGACAGACAATTGACTAGACTCGACCTTATCCAGGAAACAACTGACAAGATTGCTATCATCAAAGATAGGCTTAAAGCCGCCAGAGATCGTCAGAAAAGTTATGCGGATAATCGTCGAAAACCATTAGAATTCCAAGTTGGAGACAAGGTACTTCTAAAGGTGTCGCCTTGGAAAGGGCTTGTACGTTTTGGTAAGAAAGGAAAACTAAGCCCAAGATATGTTGGACCCTTCGAGATCATTGAAAGGATTGGTCCGGTGGCATATAAACTCCGATTACCCCAAGAGTTAAGCGCCATTCACGACACATTCCACGTCTCCAATCTTAAGAAATGTTTAGCCGACGAAGCATTGATAATACCTCTAGAGGAAATTAAGATCAATGATAAGCTAAACTTTGTTGAGGAACCGATAGAAATCCTTGACAAGGAGGTGAAACAACTTAAGCGGAGTAAGATTCCGATTGTGAAAGTTCGATGGAACTCAAAACGCGGGTCGGAGTACACCTGGGAGCATGAGGACTTCATGAAGGAAAAGTATCCACAACTTTTCCCATGCGATGACAAACGATGACATAGAATGAATTTCGGGACGAAATTCTTTTTAAGTGGGGGATACTGTGACAACTGTCAATTCAGGTCATTCTCGGACTCATGCATCTTTATAAAAACCATTCATGCACAACATGCCATGGCCTAGTAGTATAAATTAGGTCAAAATCTTGCATAAACTAGGATCCAACTAAGATCTAGGACTAATATACTTGACTCTTACGATTCTAGTAAGTTGTTTAACTACAATAGGAAATGCCAATACCATAATTAGAATGAAACTTCAAACTTTGTTACAATTGAAAAAGGGTATAAAACCCTAAAAATAAATTAAAATATTCTAATTTCATCCCAATATGATGGTGAATATCAAACAATGTTCCAAAAACTCTAAAGAGCCCAAAAATCCAAATTTATAAACTTTAAAGCTTAAAAACTTTATAAAATTTCTATAAACTTCTTAATATAAAATTTTTATTAATCAAATTATAGATTATAATCAATGAAATAGAAATTTAAATTATCATACATTAATCATAATTTATTAGTTAAAAAAAACAAGATTTTTAAATAAATCAAAAATTGCTTAAAGAGACATTTTTATAAAAATTTAGGTTTTATAAAAATTGAAGGGAGAATTATATAATTTGAATTTTAGGAGAGAGGGAGCCTCTCTCACTCATAAAATTTGTGCATCCTCTCCCCCATGCCCTCTCTCTTCCCAAAACTTCAATCATTAAAACACAATCCCCACTCTTCCACTTCTCTCTTCACTCTCTCTCACACTCCACCCTTTCAACTCTCAAACTCTCCTCCTCTCTCTCCAAACACACGAAAATCATCAGCCAAGAACACCTCTCCACACTCAAATCTTCATCTTCTAAGGTTGTTCTTCAAGGTATTCACGAAAATCCTTCATTTTCCTTACTTTTCCTTCTTGTTTTTAAAGGGTTTTCTTGTACTTCTCCTCCTTCTACACCATTCTTTATGAACATTCATGAACATGTTCATGAATGTCGTGTTTGATGATGATGGTGGTAGGGTTTCACCCAAGAACAACATGCATGTTGTTTAATGGTGAAATCCAAGGACCAAAACCTATGTCAAACACTGAGGTTCGGATTTTTACAAGTTTTAAAGGCTCATACACCTTATGCATTCAAGTATTTCCTTTAAAAACATCACTATAACAAACATATGTCCATGCATGGTCTTCAAACCGTGATGCATGTGAAGAACACCAAACTAAAGAGCTTGATGATCAAAGTACATTGTTAATAGTGCATGAAAATGATTTTATCTAGAAAAATATCTAAAAGTTCTTTTCTGCTCAAATCAAAATTTTTCCAGATTCCCATTAAGGTAATATGAATATTTGGAAAATCCCAAGAGTTTTTATCGTTTCCTTGATTTATTAAAATTGTTGCAAGAAAACAAGGGCATAAATCACATAAAATACTTCCAGAGGTCTATAAATCCGGAATAAATTCGTGGATGACCCCTATGGTGAATAATGACCTCTCATTAAATTTCATCGATTTATGTTGCTGTTTAGTATGATTTTCGATTTTCTTTTTGTTTGGGTGCAATAAATCACAAAACCACTTTAAAGAGTGTGAAAATTGTATCTAACAATTTTCGCAGCTCTTACCTGTGGTGGGAGACTCAGAAAAATAACTTCAGAATTTGTCATCATGCCTTTCTATTTTTCCCAATTTTTGGTAGTTATAATGGCCTAAAAATAGGAAAAATAGTTCGGATTATCCAAAATTCATGAAAATTTACCAGAACATCATGTTGTACATTAGGAGGCTACATACAAATTTTGATGATTTTCCTCTACTGTATACTATTTTTCTCCTATTTTCTAAGGTTAAATACACTTAAATACACTTAAATACACATAAATACCCAAAACCGGATTATACAATATGAAAACCACTTTTGGTATTTTTCCCAGATTACTTACACTGTAAATGATGTTACAAAAATTTTTGGTAATTTATTTTAACTGTTTGTTATTTATTCTTCAATTAATGATTATTTAAGGGGATAAAACAAGGAAAAATAGAAATAACCACTGAAAAATATCTTTTATATTTTTCCCAGCCTAGTTATGTATAATAACAGTTAAATAAAAAGTTTGAGTAATTTTGGAAACTGTTTTCTATTTATTTCAATTTTTATTAGAATAAATGCTCAAAAATCATAAAATATAATTAAACAGCTTGGAAATCCATTTTTATATTTTTCCTAGCTTAGTAATGTATAATAACAGTTAAATAAAAAGTTTGAGTAATTTTGGAAACTGTTTTCTATTTATTTCAATTTTTATTAGAATAAATGCTCAAAAATCATAAAATATAATTAAACAGCTTGGAAATCCATTTTTATATTTTTCCTAGCTTAGTAATGTGTAATAACAGTAAAATAAAAAGTTTGAGAATTTTCATTCTTTGAATGCTATTTTTCGTGAATTTATTTGGTTATGAAGGCTTAAAAACTTGGAAAAATAGTTAACCATATCAAAAAAATTCAAGGGAAATTTTCTGGAAAACCTCTATTGTATTTAGAATGAAAATACAAGGTTTGACAATTTTTGGAAACTATTTGATAATATTTTGCGTTTTTAGGAATTTAAAACACCTTTAAATGTGTTGAAATACCCTCAAATTATATTACTAAATCTGGAAAATTAATATCCAAAATTTTCTTAATCACATGACTTATAGAATTTCACCATTTCAGAAAAATCGTAACCAATTAATATAAAACCGATATTAGAACATAAATTCGGCATTTCTCTATATGTAGAGTTTAGTATATTAGCATTAGATTTCGACATGGAAACTCACTAGTGCGTGTTTGATGTCGTAGGATCCCGATAGTAAGGCGTTGGTGTATTCTGAGGCACTACTTGTACCTACTCGAAACATTGTGAGTATTCACGCACTCCCCTATTTTCAGTTTTTATGTTTTGGGGTGGAAAAGCATGTCCAAAAAAACCATTATTTGCATGTTGTATTTAAATCGATTTATATCAAACATGATTGCTATTGTATTGCTATGTCTCTCTATGTATGTCTATGCAACACGGAACATGAGAACTTATCGTACTAAGGCCATTCCCTTATCTCTAACCATTAACTCTTTGAGCCAATGGTCATTATGGATAGTGCTATTAGGAATTGACAACTCCTCACTCGCCCTATTGCTAGAGTGCATGATACCATATTCATCTATGGAACGATAAGCATAGATCTTGATAGGGCTTCAGTCATAGGTTTGGTTGAGACTCATTGTTTGCTCATACACATACAAACTCGTTTCTCGTTATAGCAATAAACTTGTTATTTATTATGGCAATAAACTCGTTTATCAATTTTAGCAATAAACTCGTTTATCAATTTTAGCAATCAACTTTGTTTCTCATTATAGAAATGAACTTTGTTCTCATTAAAGCAATGTACTTGTATTTATGAAAAGTCTTATACCAAATCTTGATTTTATAAACCTGTGAACTCACCAACTATTTTCATAGTTGACGCTCGTTTTACATGCTTTTTCAGGAAATAATTAGTAAGTGGATATAGAGATTCATCATCATAGAGCATGCTGCATCGTGTGGAAGTTATTTTATGAAGTTATATATTTTGAACAATGTCATTTTGGAAAACTTGTACTTTGTTTTGTTTAAGCTATGGGTTGTAAACTTTTAAATATTGCTATGGTGATGTATCTTTATCTTTTGCAATGAAACCTTTGTCGCTGTCATACCTTGCGTTTCCGCTTTAGCGGGGTGTGACACCAACCGTGTTTCATTTATTAGGGTTTACTATATGTATTGCATGCATGCACCTTAATATGTACGCTTTTGAGAGTTTTATTCTTTTGATCGTATTGTAACCCTAGCACACCTCTACAGTAGCAATTCTTCATAGAGTTCTTCTGAGGTCGTGATTGATTAATCATTCGACACAATCATTGATTCATCTGGTGTTATTATTTTCATTGTGTTCTTGATCTATCTGTTTAAGAATCTTATCGATCTAAACGTTTTAATCTCATCAATTGGTATCAGAGCAGGAGACTGTGTAAATCATCCGCATCTCTTCTGTTTGAAGAATATTTTTAGGGTTTCCGCTTTTATTGAATCTGTTGAGTCGTCATCTCTTCATTGACGTTGTTCATAGATCTCGATATTGCCCTAATACCGCTTTACAAGTCTGATTCTTGACAGGTAAACAAATCAAGTCATTATGTCTCACAACGAATCTCAAACCAATCCCATTAACATCTCCAACAGCATTGGATCGATTACAAGGATTCCAATCTTGTATACTCAAGAGTATGAAGTCTGGGCTCTTCACTTTGAAAATTATGTCCTGGGTTCAGAGGACAACGGATATTTAATCTGAGAAGCAATTACCGTGGGTCCTTCTTCTCATACTGGAACCGAAAGAACCATCAAGACTCAAAAGGAGTATAATCAGCTGATGATTGACGTGAAAGATGTTGCTCAAGACGAGAAGGACAAGCTGCTTAGCAACATAAAAGCAATGAGGATGATCAGATTCGCTTTACAATCTAACACCTTTCGTCTGGTGAGTGCATGTACCACTACAAAGGAGATTTGGGATCGGATTTAGGAGTTGTATTCCACCGATGAGGATCTCGAACATTCTACTCAAACTTTTCTTCTTTCAGAGTTCGGTGACTTCAAGCAAAAGCAAGATGAAAGTCTCATTCAAACATCCGATCGTTACAATCATCTTCTCAGCAAGATGATCAAGCATGGAATTGGCAGAGAGGTGATCAAGCAGAAATTCACCTTTATGAAGGGTCTAAGGTCAGAATGGATGGTTGTGGTTTCAACTGCTAAAGCTCATGAACAGTTTAAATCCTATTCGTTGGCGAAGCTCGTAGGAATTCTCAAGTCTCATGAAAGTGTTGTGACCAAGGAAACGAAAGTGGTTTCCGGAATGCGATCATTGGCTCTTATCTCAAAGGGTAAGAATTTGATTGAAGAAGAAATAGAATCTAACCTTTCTAAATGTGATCTGACAGATGAAGAATATGCATTGACGGTATCCAATCCCAAGCGGTTTGCAAGAAAGAAGTTCCCAGCCAAGAACCAAAACTGGCACGGAAGCTATAGTTCGGAGAAGGCGAAAAAGGAAATTAAAAGTGCTCCTCAGAAAGAAGAGGAAAAGAAAGAGATCAAACTTGTGGGTGATTCGGGCTATGACTGCAATTATTGTCATGGCAAAAACCATCTAGCAAAAGAGTGCATGTTAAGAAGAATGAATGAGAAGAAAGAGAATGAAGACGATGAAGCTTACCACACTCGTAAGCTTGAAGAAGCCAAGAAAAAGAAGTCTAACGATAAATACATGCCTGTGTTACTTGTGCAGAAAAATGTTGAAGAAAACGAGTTCGGTGCAGTAGAGATCTGGTCTACTGATTCGGAAGATGAGGAAGTACGCAAGCTCACTCATGGCAGGGCATTCGTAGCGAAAAAAGAAGGTTCTGGTTTGGAAGGAAAGTGTCTGATGGTGACGGCTGGGGTGTCACAAATGAGAGGTTACACTACAGATAGTGAGGATGATGAAGCGAAAGAGAGGGAAGATAGATGCTTCACAGCGAAACCAGTTAGAGAACAGATCAACGAATGTGATCAGTTGATCAAGAAGGAAAATTCTATCCTCATAACACTCAAAATACCCGTTTCTAACTATGAAAAGGAATTAAATAATTTAAAATCTAAATTTTCTAATCTAAGTGGTAGCCTAAAACAAACTCGCCTCACAAATGCTAACCTAACTGATCAAATTAGCAGGGTGTCGTCCAAGAGTGAGGAACGAAGGATGTGGATAGAGCCGAAGGAGTTAGAGTTGGTTAGGGCAAGAGATAAATTAATATATTTGCAAAGAGACAATTTGAAATTTTTGAAACAAAGGAATATTTTTTGTTTAATTGCTAAGCATCTTTTTACAAATATTACTCGGTTGCATCTAGATTGCGATATCGGCAAAAAGATTCACAAATGATTTTGCGTTTTCTTGAACTAAAGGAACACGAAATAGATGTTGATTGTTATAATTGTGAATCAACTGTCTCATCAGAAGGAACCACTGATGCCTATAGGATTGGTCTGGACAAAATTGAGTCCTTTATTAAGTCAAAAGACCACAAGGACATGCTTAAAAACTTATTGGAAGAAAATGATAAGTTGAAAATTAAAACTGAAACCGTACAGATTTTTGATTCATTGAGTACCAAGTTAAGTTCAGAAAACAAGATTGATGTCAACAATACTTCTGAATTTGACGAGGACGATGATATGAGTGAAATTTATGTAGAGGACGTGGTTGACTATTCTGAATTTGTTAAAACCGAACCTGAACCAGCAAAAGTCCTTATATCTGAAAACTCTGTTGAGTTCGCTCGATCATCTAAAGACCAGAACAAAGTCCTGAAAGAAAAGGCTATGGTATAACGAAAGGTATAAACTGTATCGAATCAAGTGTACGCCACCACTGGAGTTACCAAGAAGCAAACTGTTGAGCTAACTTCCTTAGTAGATGAAGATAATGTTGATGGCTGTGATGAGTACTTTTGGTCATCCCCGTTTGATAATGCAGATGAAACGAAAGGATTATCGGAACGAACCTCTTGGAGGGTGAAAGGCAGATACGTGGCTGAACCAATCAATAAGCCATCTAACTTCGCTAAAGCAAGTATAAGTGGTACAAAAGAAGCTCAAAGCGAGACCAAAAGGACAAGCGAATCTCAGTCAGTAAGGAGCGAAACTCATGCAAGGAAACCGAAACTGAATGTGAATATTCACAAATCTTCCAAACAACTTGCAGAGAAAAAGCGTCAACGAAACAGGAGATATCAGAAGAATCTCAATGAAAGGAAGCAGTTTTGGCAATCCCAAAACTCTAACTATGTGAATAAAGAAAAGTATTCCTCTCAAAGAGCGAAAGTAAATTCGCAGGCGAAACCCAAGCAATGTTCTCATTGTCATTCTTGTGCTTCACATAAACAAAATGGACAACTTGCTCACAGGACATTATCACCAAGAAAGTTCACCTCGAAAAACTACCATCCTCGCTCTCAACCGAATCAAACTCCTCTCAAGGATGTTAAAGGAAAGGGAAAGCTCATCTCTGAATCAGAATAGCAAATAAAGAAGACGACTACTCACCCTAGGAAGGATACGAAAGGAGTTGTTAAGAATCAACATAAAGAAAAACAAAATGATTCAAACAAAGCAAATAACAAAATCAAAGTTTTCACCATTAAAATAAAAGACAAAACTACCTTAATAAAACGAATGTATATGGTTGATCTTTCTATTGCTTTTCCTTGTACTATAAAAGGCTCACCAGGACCCAAACAAATTTGGGTTCCTAAATCTGCTTAATTTTTGCAGATTATACGTGACGAGCAGTTCGACAACGAATGGTATATTGATAGTGGCTGCTCGCGTCACATGACAAGAAGGAAGGAAGAGCTGAGGGAGTTTCGTGCTCTCAAAGATGGTAGATGTGTCAAATACAGAAACAACTCTTATGGAACGATAAAAGGCTACATGATGATTACAAATGGAGATTTCTCAATCCGTAAAGTTGCCTATGTGGAAGGATTGCAACACAACCTAATCAGTTTTTCACAATTGGTAGTGGGAACTGGTCTGAAGGTTTCGTTCGATGATGAAGGATCAGAAATCATAGAGAAGAAAACGAAAACGGTTCTACTGAAGTCGCAACGAAAAGGCGAGATGTATCCACTAAATCTAAATCTGATACAAGGGAAGCCTGCTGTATGTCTACTAACTTAAGGCTCACTCTGATGAAAGCTGGTTATGGCACCGAAGACTCTCACACCTCAACTTTAAAGATATCAACAAGCTCGTGCTTGGTGATCATGTGAGAGGTCTTCCCCTCTTGAAGTTTGATAAGGAGCATCTATGCGCTGCATGCGAAATGGGAAAGCAAAGCAGAAAGAGTCATCCAACTCTTGTAAATACAAAGATCATCGAGCCTCTTGAGCTTCTTCATATTGATCTATGTGGACCATCCACAATTGAGAGTATTGAAGGGTTTTGAGCATTCTACACTCCTAAGGTGTACATGCAACCCTAGAAACCTTGGATCTATGTTTGACTAAGATACATGCAAAATGATTTTTCCAAGGTTCATAATCCTATCTAGCATACATGGGGAACTTTTGAACATAAACGTTTGCTGGAAAACATACCTTGTAGTAGTTTGGATTCCTTGAAAACCTTGTGAGCCTAGCACCTCAAGTGTGATGCCTCAAATGTCTCACACAACACCAAATACACTTGGAATAAACTTGAGAGAAATGTCACACTTCTTGAAATCGGCTAGCCCTCAATTGTCTGCATAGTAGTCGATTTTGGTGAACAAAGTGATGCTTATATAGTGTGTTACAATTAGGGTTACACCATGTAAACCCTAATTGTCATGACTTTTCATTTCCATGACCCATGGGTTCTATAACTACCATGGAGCATCCTATGGGTTTTAGCCCAACTTTATAATCCATGGAGCATTAGCCCACTATATAAGTATGGATGATTTACACAATCAACCCATATATTTAATTAGTCTTCTTTTGATCACTTAATTAATTCCAAATTAATTCTTGATCAATACTAATTAAACAATATTATTAATATATTAGAACTTATAATATATTAATAAACCTTAAGTGTTATTTCTCTCATTTTAGTCTATCCAAATGCATGATGCCATGCAACCCAAATGGACCATGCTAAACCGGGTCAAGTACATACCAGAAATAGTTATGGACTTAGACACCTTATCCAACAAGTATCGGCGGTAGTAAGTTTATACTTGTTATTGTTGATATTTTTCCCGTTTTACTTGGGTATATTTTCTTAAACATAAATCAGAGGCTACTCCAAAGCTGAAGAACTTTATAAAGCAAGTGGAAGTTCAGTTGCAAAAAGCTAGTTCGTAACATCAGAAGCGACAATGGATTGGAATTCAAGAACAAAGAGTTTAAAGAATTTCTAGACGAAAAGGGAGTCGCACACAATTTCTCTGCTCCTTACACTCCTCGGTAGAATGGAGTGGTTGAAAGACGCAACCGATCCTTGTGTGAAGCAGCACGAACCATGCTCAACTTCGCTTCTCTTCCTCTGTATTTCTGGGCCGATGATATCGCTGCTACTTGCTATACACAGAACCGATCCTTTCTCAATAAGTGATTTTATGTCACTCCTTATGAAAATCTTAATAATCGTAAACCTAACGTAAAGTTTTTTCATGTCTTCGGTTCCATATTTTTCATCTTCAACTCCAAAAAGAACCGAAACAAATTTGATGTGAAAGCTGATGAAGGGATTTTCTTGGGGTACTCTCTAACCTCCAAGGCATATAGGGTTCTCAACAAAAGATCAAAGAAGTTAGAAGAAACCTATTATGTCACGTTTGATGACAATTACATGAAGAAATTGCAATCAAGCGAAGGTTGCATGGAGGAAATCTTTCATGTTACTGGTAAAGTCACTGCACCAATATCCAACCTGTTTGAAGAGTACATGTTGCTTTTTGACGAACCAGAAAAAGCCATCCATTCTGAAGCGAATGCAGCCGATAACAAAATCGATAACCTAAAGAAGATAATCAATGACGCTCCAAAAGACATGGAAAGTGAACCCCAGAGTCCAAACGAACCTCATGCTTCAAGCACGCCAAATGATAGCACTCCAAAAGACAGCACGCCACTGCAGGGGGAGGATTCGTCTTCATCTAGTGAACAAGCTTCGCCTCTCCAGGGGGAGAACTCATCTCCAACCAAGACCCCTGAAAGTCCAATTGAGGGGGAGAACTCTAAACCTGATGTTGAAACCGTCTCATCATTCGAGGGGGATAATCTATTTATACAAATGATAATTCGAACGTTCAGTCAGAATTTGAAGAGGAAGTAAATGCTGAAGTAGATCCTACTTATGATCCAGATTACCCTCCGCTCACTAAATATACAAGAGATCATCCGAAAACACAAGTGATTAGTGAATCATCTGAGGGAGTCCTCACACGCTCTCAAGTTATAGCAAAACAAACTGCTTTATTCTCACAAGTGGAATATTGCATGTTTAATTCGTTTGTCTCCAAGATAGAACCAAAAACTGTCTACACTGCACTCGATCATTCTGATTGGGTACAAACTATGCAAGACGAACTCAACGAGTTTGAGAGAAACCGAGTCTGGAGACTGATTCCTACTCCAAAGGATGCATCCGTAATTGGTTTAAAATGGGTATTCCATAATAAGATGGATAAAGAAGGGAATGTGATACGAAACAAAGCGAGACTTTTAGTGAAAGGATATTGTCAGGAAAAAGGGATCGATTATGAAGAAACCTTCGCTCCAGTTGCAAGGTTAGAATCCGTGCGTATCTTTCTGGCATACACAGCACACAAGAATTTTGAATTTTTTCAAATGGACGTTAAGTGTGCTTTCCTGAATGGGGAATTTGAAGAAATTTTATATGTTGAACAACCACCGGGTTTCGTGAATGAGAAATATCCTGATCATTGCTACATTCTTGACAAATCAATTTACGGTCTAAAGCAAGCCCCTAGAGCCTGGTATGAAACTTTAACTCGCTTTCTAAAAATTTCTAAATTCAAGCAAGGTTCGGTTGACCCAACCTTCTTTCACAAGAAAGATGGTGACCACCTTATGATAGTCTAAATTTATGTTGATGACATCATCTTCGGTTCCACGGATCCCAGCTTAACAGTTGAATTCCAAAAATTGATGGAGACTAAATTTGAGATGAGCTCAATGGGTCCAATTAACTTTTTCCTTAGCCTGAACATAAGACAGGGACCAGAAGGCATTTTTATCAATCAGGAGGCTTACACAAAGGCTTTACTAGCAAAGTTCGGCATGATGGGAGACTCAAGAGCGAAAGTTCCAATGGCTTTCGGGACGAAGCTGACACCATCCTTGGAAAAACCGGCTGCTGATATGACCCTCTATCGTCAAATGATAGGGTCTCTAATGTATCTTACAACTAGTAGACCGAATATCATGTTTTATGTTTGCTATTGTGCCAGGTTCCAAGCCAATCCACGTGAACCTCACATGGTGGCTGTTAAGAACATTCTCAGATATTTGAAGCGAACCTCGTCTCTCGGAATATGGTATCCAGCCAAATCAGGCTTCTTTGTTCAAGCATTCTCCGATCCCGATCTTGGAGGATGTGGTCTAGACCGAAGGAGCACAACTGGCGGTTGTCAATTTCTCGATAGTAAACTTGTCAACTGGTAGTCCAAGAAACAAACTTGTGTATCCCTATCCACTGCCGAAGCTGAATATATAGCCGCAACATCTTGTACCTCACAGGTCATCTGGATTCAAAGCCAACTAAGAGATTATGGTCTATATATGAAGAAATTTCCCCTATATTGTGACTCGGAAAGCGCAATTCGTATTTGTCACAACCCAGTGCAACATTCCAAGATGAAACACATTGCACTGAGATATCACTTCATCAAGGATCACGTAGAAGATGGTAATGTTAAAGTTCACTTCGTTTGATCCACTAATCATTTGGCTGACATATTCACGAAAGCTTTGCCTGAAGTAACCTTCAATAGAATGCTCCAAGGCTTAGGAATGATGGAAGTTGAATATGTACCGAAACCATCTTCGCTTCATTATGTTTCACCTTCGCTTTCGCCTCTTTAAAAACTAACAAGCGAAATAGAGCGAATGCTAGGTCTATTTCGGTTCCGATTTTTTCGGTAACCGAATTGAACCGAACACTCGGTTTATTTTGCCTCATCAATCGAAAAGGCGAACGTTCGATTGATACTTTCTGTATACTTTTGTACATTTTCTTTTTACTTTCTATTTTTTCTTTCTTTTTTCAGAAATATCTAAAAATACAAAAATATTTTTCCTTTCTGTTTTTATGTCTTTTTCAAAAATATTCAAAAATACAAAAATAATTTTCCTTTCTGCTTTTATTTATTTTTTCAGATATATCAAAAACACAAAAATATTTTCTTTTATTTTTTTTATCCAACTTGCTGCATGTCTAAATCATGAATTATGGGGAAGGTATATACTCTCACTCTGTATACTAGCTAAGTGTCCCTAGAAGCATGCTGTTGCATGTTGACTAAAGCCTCACAGACTCTAAGTGAAGCCTTACTGATTCGATATACACAAATCGTTTCTTCCCAATAAGACTGCAAAATCACTTAAGTAATGAGCTACCTTACTCTTCTCACACTGAGTTAAGAGTTATCTGCTCGGTCCTTATTGTATAGCAGAGGTACTTTCGGTTCCTTAACCACCTTCATACTTTTCTCCATCTCATTACGCTTCATAATCGTAACCCTTGAGACTCTCAGTATTTACCACTGAGGTTTATGGTTATACAAAATCTGTGTTAATGATCTTAGTTTCGTTTCACCACATAGTAAGTGAAACCCACAATCCAATACCTTAACTGAATTGACGGTGAACAATCATATGTTCTAGTTTTCACATATGTATTAACGAAATCAAATTTGTGGTCGGTACCATGAAATCTCTTTTATTTCACTTTATGAGATCTTTATGAAATGTTCCAACATAAGGACATTTCTACCCAACAGATCCAGTTTTAATTTTGTTTTGAGATTTCTAAACTATCACCAAGTCACTGAAAAATGAGCCCAACTACTTGATGTTTTTGGCTACACTGGCCACACAAGTACTTCACTCGACTTTCGGTCTTATATCAAGGTCCGTAGTTCAGTTGAAGCAAAAGCCACCCTTATAACCGAATCTTGAAAAGATGCCTTTCATTGCTTCTTAACAAGCATTTGATCGTACTTCAACGGGAAAACACACAGAAACTTCTTAATCTCTCTTGACTTTGAAGGAAGAGATTCGTGCCCGGGATCCACAGTTTTGTGTCTTTAAAAAACATCACTAATATCCCACATAAGTAACTTGCTTTATTTATTTTTCTTTGGCACACTCTTTCACGAAGTTCTTTATGATCTTCCAAAGTCTGGTACGTTGTTTCAATGGAAATTTTCTAAATTTTTGTTTCGCTTCTACTACACAACGGTGGTCTTATTATTAAAGAAGTGACAGATGCTCAATCAATCTTTTTGGCATATAAGGCGGAATGGGAGAATTGGTTTCGAAAGGGAATTTGAAACGATTGGTTACTCTAAAGAGAAGATGAATGGATAAGATTTTGAAAAGTGCGCGTGAATTTGAATCGTTAACCCTATCATCACGCCGCCTGACACGTCTTTTGGGGAACGACAGTTGTCAACTCGCTACTTTTTAGGCATCGTATCAGTACGTCACACCATCATCATTAAGGGAACTTTCTCTCTCCTGGAAATTGTATAAAGGATTTTCCTCCATTCCGTTCTCATATTTACAACCTTCACAAAGTGATTTCTTATCTTCTACTGTTCATCTTCCCCACCAAGCTTCAACAATGGCAGACTTTTCTTCCATTCAAGACAACATCGCTCAATCCTCTCACCTTACAATCAAGCTCAACCAGAATCTAATTATCAACTTGGTGTCGTACTCCTATGATCCCTACATGCTGCAGATGATCGAATGTCTGAAATACTCACCATTGGTGAATGCCCTTACCAAAGTCGACGTTGTTACAATGTCTCTTCTTTCTCAGGTTTATTCTTCTGCAAAATACATCAAGGCCGATGAAAGAATTTTGTTTGAGATTTTTGATAAGAAGATTTTAGTTTCGAAGGCTCGATTATGTTCACTTTTAGGGCTACCCTCTGCAGACTCCCTGGTGAACCCTGACTCGATTTCCACTGTACAACTCTTCGAGATGTTCTATAACATGGGGTACAACGACATTCTCACCACAATTACCAAGGTTAAGAAGTCCTGCCTTCCTCCTCAATGGAATAGATTGTTTACTCTTCTATTGAAGAGTTTTTCTGAATGTGTTGTAGGTTCTGATGGTGCTAGCAAGGGTTTCATGACCATTCTCTATGGTCTGTATCATGGAATCAACCTTGATTATGGGTCGGTTCTGTGGGCTCAGTTGATTCAAAGTTTGAATTCGTCATCTCGTCACACTTAGATTTATTGTGGGAGATTATGGACGATTATCACACAGCGAGCAATGGAGAAGTTCCAAGTTCCAGTTATGGCTGATTCCTTGAAGTCTGCAATTGCTACGTTTCACCCCACAAAAATCATTGTGGCTGATTTCACCAAATTTTCTTTTATCGGTTCAATTCCGGAGTCCATGTATCAGTGTGTATCAAAGGCCAGCAAGCTAATCAATGAGTACAAAAAGCTTCCAGCCTTAGGACCGAGACCGTTAACCCCATAGATGCAACAATCGCTTGATATGGCTGATAAACCAGCCAAACGGGGCAAGAAAGGTGATTCAAGGAAGGAAATTCAAGAAAGACCCTCTTCTAAACCTGTCACTCCAAAGAAGCAAAAGGGTTCCACTGTAGACCCTTCGACTCCAAAGAAGCGCAAGCTGAAAAGGGTGGCACACAAGCCGAAAGCTCCATCATCTAGTTGTTGGGTTTTGAGCATTCTAACACTCCTAAGGTGTACATGCAACCCTAAATACCTTGGATCTATGTTTTCTCTATTATACATGCAAATATCAATTTTCCAAGGTATTATCCTAACTAGCATACAATCATGTGTACTAGGATAACAAAACTAGATAGAATACATACCTCTTTGTTGTAGCTTGATTCCATGAAGCTTAAGAGCCTAGTGCCTTAAGTGTGACATCTCAAATGGTTCACACAACATCATGAACATCTTGGAATAACCATGAGAGAGGATACTTGACTTATAAAAATCGGCTTTCCCTCTTGTGTATGCACTAGTGTTGATTTCACCAACCAATGGGGTCTTTATATAGTGTGCACATTAGGGTTACACCATGTAACCCATGACTTTACCCATTCCTTATGCTCCATGGGTTTTAATCTCCATGGAGTATCCATGGATCAACACATGGGTTAAACCCAACATAAGGAATCATGGATCATAAGCCCACATATATAAGAATGAATGATTTACACAATCAATCCCCATATATTTAATTAGTCTCTTTTGATCACTAAATTAATTCCAAATTAATTCTTGATCAATACTAATTAAATAATATGATTTCATATTAATATATTATAACTTATAATATATTAATATGTCACAAATATCCTCTTCTCACAAAAGGTCTATCCAAATGTTCCGATGCCATGCAACCCAAATGGACCATGCCGGGTCGGGTCAAGTATATACCAATTATAGTTATGGACTTAGACACTAATCCAACAGTCTCCCACTTGGATAAGTCTAATAATTATTATTGCAAGTACAACTCCAACCTGACCAGCAATCGTAGCTCTTAAAAGCTGCTGTCGAACTCTGAACAAATCACTGATGCGTCCATTATATAAGTGATCATATATTCCTCCATTCTAGATATCATATGGACTGAGACATGGATTATAATCATTCTCTCTGTCGATTTGTTGTTTCCCGGTTTCTGATTTATGACGATCGACTAATTGAACAAATCAAATCAGTCCAGGCTTGGCCAAGCACTTAGGGTCTCATCACTAAATCATCGAGGGGCCCACAGATATCGCTTTTATCCCTTTAAGGGTAACAGGAATGGATAAACTTTGACTCATATGCTTGTACTAACTACTTGTTGAATCATACACAAAGGCACGTTTTATAACATCAAGTTACCAATGCGTTTCATGCAATCAATGTATAACCAACTCATAGTCAACAACTCATATCTCTAGGTTTGAAGAATATAAGATATTATCGTCTCATGATTCACTCGTGATAAAATCCATGAAGTGATTCAAATGAGCGTGGGCTTAATCCAATACTCGAATCTCATTCCAGGAGCACTCATGAATGTTGCAGCAACCTTTTGCTATGTCTAAACACCTTAGACATCTACAAACCCAATTCATGACAGTCTTGCCTTAATACCTACTTCCAACGTATTATCGACTGTGGATGGTTTGAATAACTTAGTCATTCGGTAAGAATGACCTAGTTATTCTGGAAGTCAAAACATGCAAAGTGAAACACAAGAATAATACTAATCCTATATGGCCCCAACACTTTGAGTGTAAATAAAAACACCTTTTATCTAAGCACCATATTGATTACTCATTATTCATTGTATAATGTTTCGATTTATCAACTTAATACTTGAATAAAAACAATAGTCATGTCATGCTCCAAGCATGCACACTATGTTTGTCTAAACAATAGCTATATCATACTCCAAGTATGCACACTATGTTTGTCTTATGATCCTTACTTTGTGAAACAGATCAATTGACAATATTTCAATGATGCTCATTTCACAATCCCAAATCCTTTACAATAAATGTCAGAATACCAAATTCTTGCCATTTACCGTAATCTTGTTAGATTCTAAACTTATATGCAATGATCCTCTTGTAATGAATATGCACACAAGTCACAAAGACTTAGCAACAGACATTACAAAGTATTCCAATGGAGAGCAATTCCATGGAAACGAAGTCTCACATTCAAAGTACATTCCTTTGAACACCCTTCTTGCATTAAGTTATCTAATCTTACATAGATTCAGAGAATAACTTCCACCTATGGAGACAATTCCATATTCCCATTGTGACTATCACTTCTGAACAAGAGTTGCCTATTTTCAAAATATGTCGATATGGTCCTTTCCAAAGTTTAACATTATACTTCCAACTGTCCCTGAGCAACCAATCTTTGGTAAACCTTAGATTGTCCTCGACAATTGCTTAATCTTTTTAGTCATATCCAGTTCTATTTCTTTTTCCCTCTTAATGCCCCCAGCCATTTAGAAAATTTAGAAAGGATAAATATTATAGCACATGTAATCGATCCTATACCCGAAGCATATAGGACCCGATTCATGCTATAAAATTTTTATTTTCCATGTTCTCAAAATTCGAACTATGAAGAGGGATGCCGTAATCATAATCGAATTTTGAGAATGCAACATATATAGAATTTCCTTATCTTGAATCATTCCAACATAACATTCATATATATCCTCGACAATTGCTTAAAATCTCAATCTAAGCTTTTAGAATTGGAATGAAGTATAAATCCTCTCCCTTAATTATAGCAAAACAACCTTTTCAAAGCGAATTGAACCTTTTGTTTTCTATAATTAACATTGCTAACTTGAAACACTAACCATAATAATCATGCTCCCACTAGCACAAATATTATTATCTTACTAGCACAGCACTTATGCTCCCACTAGCTTTGACATGTACTCAGAAATCAACTGGACTTCTAGAAATCAATACTTTATTGACTTTCTTGCCAAAGTTCAGATTTCTGATACAAGATTGTTTGGATAAGACTTTATCAAAATCATACACCTTTCCTTAGATAGCTCACATGTTTGTCTAGACCTTTTGCCATTCTCACTAGTTAGTGTGTCGGTTAACCACACACGCTCCACTAACGACATGAGAATGCAAATATCACAATTGCTATCTACTTAAAATCTACTTAGTGAAAGCGCTTCCTCACCATCATTTTCATGAATCGGAGAGAAACCTTATGACACTTAGATTTTTATTATGATTAGGTGTATGTGTTCCTATCCATGTAAATTTGTCATAACCAAATTCACAAGACAAGGTTAGTGACAAATCCAAACTCATATGGACTAAACTTGCTTAATCTTAATTTCTTGCCACTTGGTAGCACAATGCCCACCATTGCTTCCGGGTTGTTATGCATTGAGAACTTACAGAACTCACAAGCATAGTCAACTTAAACTGGAATGGGCACAGAAATAAGAATATGTCAACACGATAGGTTACAACCCTCAAGTCGTGGGCTAGTGATTAACAATACTCTTGATTAGTTCTTAAAACTTTCTCAAGATCTTTTAAGACTCCCACTGACCTCTTGACATATAATATTCTCTTGTCAAGAACCATTCCTTGACAAAACAAATATTCAAGAGTTAGTGCAGATTCTTATCAAGTTAAACATTTCTCACAATTGGTCTTAGTTGGTCTTTGTTTTATCCAAAACATCACAACTAACCAACTTCAAATGTACAAGAATAGAACCATCTTACTCTACATTTGACAAATGTTATAAACTTTCTAAAGATTATGTCACTCAAGTTACAATCTTAGATTATGACTCTAAGATTTGATTTTGGAACGAAGTATGATTTATCTTTTGATTTAACCATTTCAATAATTCACGATTCCTCTCCTTAGCCAAACAAATGCACTAAGGTGTCCTTAGAGGGTCCATTGTGATATGGTTTCATAATCACTAAGATAATCATAAAACAAGATACTCAAGTACTCTTCCATCTCTTCAGATTGGAGAAACTTTTATCTTTCTGCCTAATTTGATTCTTCTCATCCGTTCTGCCATACATTGAAACTTTTTCCAATGTTTCAGAATTACACTTAAACTTGTAAGTATAACCATATTTATTAACTTTAGTAAATCATGACGAATAATCTTATCATTCTTTGTGGTGGACCTGATCAGCGCACAACCTAGTGCACCTGATCCTTTAGTCCTTTACTTGACTCACATATATATGTGAACAAGGACTTAGTCTTAATTTCCCAAAGATGAAAATTCTCATTCATCACACAATACAAGTTGCATGATTCCAAGTTTCTATCCAACTGAAACTTGGGTGATGAGAATCTTTCCTTATTTGGTAAATTATGCCCTACCACAAATGAAAGAATCAAATCCATTTTCCAATATTGCTTATCAATGGAAACATATAAACAACAATTTTCCACAAATGTCATTGTAAGGATACTTAAAATAAATAAATCAAAATTTTCTTTTATTTTTAAACTTTACGGAAAAATCTTATCCTTACAATGCAAATACATATGAAAAACATGTTGTTATCTATTCCTAAGCAACATATCATAACTCTTAAGCAGCAGCTCAAAATTCTGATCATCGAACCATGCGATCGAGATCCATCTTCGCGATCAGATCAGCATACTCTTTCTTTAGATTTCCTTTGGTTCTTCCAAAACATCAAAATGTAATTTACATTACATCATGTATTAAGAACCTCCAAAAGAGACTTCATAGAGTTAGTTAATGGACTTTACCTGTAGCAAAGTCAAACTTTTTGACTTTCATCCTTATGAACTTTTCAGGTAAATTCGGCAACTTCGCAACCAAAGTTCCTTTCCTTTGGAAAACGTAACATATGGGCCTTTTGGAAATGGTACACTTGATTGTCTCAGACTTAGCCTTTCTCTTTACCATTAGTCAAATGACTTGACCATGGCCAATCCCTTTCTATCGGGAAGAGAAAGCTTTTCTGGACTTCCAATGTCACCATTGTCAATGTCCAAATAGGTTTGGGAAGTAGATCTTCCAATCTAATTTGCTTTACCAATGCTCCAAATCATTGCTGATTTAGCAGCATCAAGCAAATAGGTAAGATCACTAAGGGTCATGTCGTGATCTGTCATCAGGGAGTGACTGAAGAACCAAGTCAACAGCCAGCTACCTCGAGACTTCGACACCCGACTCTCCCGGCTTACCAATATGTGACTTAACCTCCAAGATGTAATCACATATAGTCTTTGCTTGCCAATAGGGATTGAGTGACTTAGAACTTTTCAAGTCTTGAAACTTGTGGGATAGGGAGAATTATTGGAAGAGGTGGAGGAAGTGAAGCATGATTTCCAGTCCCATTAATGCACAACAAAGGGATTAATATTTCACCTTTATTGCCATGTGGGATATCATCTTCATTAGGAAGGCTTGTTCGTAAAGATTTGGGAAGACCATAGTTGTCTGAAATAGACATTTATGAGGGAGAAATTCAAGTTTCAGTTGATTTGAAGTCCTTAATATAACACCCACTATGAAATATTAAGGCTAGGACCCAACAACCTATTTATAACCGGAAGAGGGATGTTGTAATCCAAGCTAAAAAATAGTTGAAGGTAGGTAAATGATGATTTACCAATTTCCACCATGAAAACGAAATATAATTAAGTTTTAATTGGATTTGAAACTCCTAGATCTTTTGAGATACATTGAACTTTCAATGGCATGTTTGAATCTCGATTGTGCCCTCTCAAGTTTGTGACTGGGATGCCGAGGATCACAAACAAGGTGTGAATAACCATGCAAATTGACTTGGTACCCTCAACTTTATCACCTAATTGATGTGCTGGTTAACCACACATGCTCCACCAATATATAATAAACTTAAGTTACCCTTCGCCACACATTGTCAGTCCCATGTTAGTGTGCCGGTTAACCACACACGCTCCACTAACGACTTAACAAAGGTGCAAAGTGTAATTTCATGGGTTTGCACCAAATTCACATTTTCCTAAGTAACTAAGATTAGGAGTTTATAAGTGTTTAGTTACTTAGTATTTATCATTATACTTTTAATGAAGGGAGAATTATAGTCCCTATCCTACCCGTTCGGCTAACGACCATCCACCAGTCAAGGAAGCGGTGGGTGAGAGTGGGCACCCATTAAAATGCCATTTTATAGGCAGTAACCTTATACCCCCCTTATAGACCGACTTCGTGAATGAGGCCTACTAAATGTGAGATTGAGTTTATCTTATACATATCTATATAATTAAAATTATAATAATAGTATAAGGGTTGAATTTTAACTTTTAAAACTCTAAGGGCTTAACTTGGAATTAAAGTATTCATGGGAAAACTTTACAAATTCCAAAACTTGAGGGCAAGTTTTGAACACTACAAAACTTTTCAATTGCATAACTTATGTGTTTAAAGTAGTTTTTAATGGAAAAACTCTTCAAGTTTCATAACTTGAGGACAAGTTATGGAAGACTTTAAAGCATTTAAAAATGAGACTCTTCACTTTCATAACTTATGGAAATCTTATGAGTGTTTAAAAAATCATAAATGTGACTTTTCATATAACTTGAGGACAAGTTACAAAAACACGTTTTGTGAATAACTTTTAGATCAATGTGGATTGAAAACACATTATCTCATAACTTTTCTATTAATCTAAGCTAACTCATAAGAATAAGATAATTCAAATCATCAATCTTCAAGAAATTAGCATGAACATAAAACTAATACAAATCTTGAAATTATGACAATTATCTTTGAAATTGGATTAGCATGAACATTACCACATCAAAAACAGGTTTACAAGTTCAAAAACAGCTTAGGGTAATGTTCCTAGTCCAATTCCAACCAAAAAACTCGAAAATATGTTGTCAGGGGGTCCAAATCGTCGAGTGCATGAACAAACTCGGCGAGTTGGATGAGTTTACACTTGGAATCGTCAAGTCACTCTATGGACTCGGCGAGTCCACTGCCCAGACAGCAAGAAAATCAATTTTTAAGCAGTTTGCATCAAGTATAATTGTAAACAACCCATGGCTCTGATACCACTGTTGGGTTTTGAGCATTCTAACACTCCTAAGGTGTACATGCAACCCTAAATACCTTGGACCTATGTTTTCTCTATTATACATGCAAATATCAATTTTCCAAGGTATTATCCTAACTAGCATACAATCATGTGTACTAGGATAACAAAACTAGATAGAATACATACCTCTTTGTTGTAGCTTGATTCCATGAAGCTTAAGAGCCTAGTGCCTCAAGTGTGACACCTCAAATGGTTCACACAACATCATGAATATCTTGGAATAACCATGAGAGAGGATACTTGACTCATAGAAATCGGCTTGCCCTATTGTGTATGCACTAGTGCTGATTTCACCAACCAATGGGGTCTTTATATAGTGTGCACATTGGGGTTACACCATATAACCCATGACTTTACCCATTCCTTATGCTCCATGGGTTTTAACCTCCATGGAGTATCCATGGATCACCACATGGGTTAAACCCAACAGAAGGAATCATGGATCATAAGCCCACATATATAAGAATGAATGATTTACACAATCAATCCCCATATATTTAATTAGTCTCTTTTGATCACTAAATTAATTCCAAATTAATTCTTGATCAATACTAATTAAATAATATGATTTCATATTAATATATTAGAATTTATAATATATTAATATGTCACAAATATCCTCTTCTCATAAAAGGTCTATCCAAATGTTTTGATGCCATGCAACCCAAATGGACCATGCCGGGTCGGGTCAAGTATATACCAATTATAGTTATGGACTTAGACACTAATCCAACACTAGTGACGGTGAATAAGTTCCTTCAGATCAAGATGTTGAAGTTGAACAAGAGTTGAAGCAAGATAATTCTGATGATTCGGTCCGAGAAGTCTCTCCAGAGGTAATCTATACTAACACTGTTTCGTCTCCACCTCCATCTCCTCATCATACCATTGTTCCTATTTCAATCGCTCCATGCCCTCCTCCAACTTCCACTCAAATTCCTACTTCTACACCTCTACCACCACCATTATTCACTGAATCAACCACCACCACCACTTCTACTGTACCTACACCTCCTGTCAACGCATCTGATGCGGGGGCACAAACTTTAGGTGTTGAAACCCCCATTACCTCAAAATCTTTATCACCAATCCACTCAGACGAATTTGATACTGTTATCGGTGGTGCTGATATGGAGTTTGATACTTTTCACTACAGTCCCTACATTGTTCAAAGTGATGACGATGACGATGCCCCAGTCACCAAGAGGCATCTCAAGGAGTTAAATGAGAAACTTGATACTTTGCTCGCCTCTTCATTTCAATCCTTTACTTCGGCATATTCTGATGCTGCTATCCATGCTTTAGTAGCCACTTTGGTCGAGCAGCATGAATCTTTAATCGAGAAAGCAACCAAAGTCGTCGATGAATCCACTAAGACAGTGACCGAAAAAGTCAATAAACTAATGGCCGATGCTAAAGAATTTTTGCAGTCTCAACAAGTTGAGTCGCAGCAACATGTAAACACAGTGACTTCTTCTGTCGAGAAGCTTGTTTCTTCTCTCCAAGCCGAACTAATTAAGTTTGAAACTGTTCGCTCTGACATCCAAACTGATCACTTGGCACTCAATACGTCTATCAACTCTCGTTTAGACAAACTCTAGGCTGATCTAGCTTTCGAAAATAAAGTGATGGATGAGCTAGCTCGACAAACTACTCTCATCAAAACTCAATCTGTCAAGCTTTCCCAAGCGAAGAAGGAGATTGATGATCTCAAGACCGAAAGTGCAGTGGTGAAAACCTGTCTTGGTGATGTTCATGATCTTCTGGTCGATCTCCTGGATGCCCATGATATGGTTCTCACCATCACTATCAGGAGACGTTTGGCTGAAAATTTGCGTCCTGCACTTGCAATTCTGAGCAGGATAGAAGGTGTTTCGGAGGCGGGTGTCCCTCCAAAACAAGGGGGAGAAGCAAGTCAAGATCCACCTAAACAAAACCCCAAAAGCCAAACTCCAACAACCGAAAATCCTCCACCTCATCCTGTTAAACCAAGTGTCACCACAGAACCGAACGATAATGAAGCTTCGGGTTCAACTGTTCAAGATAAAGGAAAGAAAATTGTTGGTGAAAGTGGAGAAAAAGAAGATGTGAATCAAGATGAGTTGTTAAAGCAAACCTGTGAAACCGAAGAGAGGGAAAGGAAAGCTAAAGATGCCCATGACATTTTGGAACTAAGTAAATCTCTCTTTCCATTATGGACATTGGAAAACCTACTGAAAGAAGCGATTGAATCCCCAAGTACACATTGGCTTGAACCAGTCATTTCCTTTGACTTGGTTAATTCTAAAGACTTGCAATTCGATATGTCGATCACTCGAAGGGCATTCGTTTTTCATTGCTTTGAGCCAACTGCTTCTGTTCCCTCACCTGACCCGAAGGTTGATAGAGAACTAATTGATTACTACCTTGCTTTCTCGCAACCTCAGTATTTGACCTGGAGTGCAAAGAAGATTACTACGGTCAAGGTTTTGAAGCCAGTTGTTGTGGGGAAATTTATTAACGTGAAGTTCCGGGTTACCCGTGGTTTGGATGATTCAGCTCATGAATTTTCTCTTGCTGATCTACCGAATCTCAATCCTCATGACTGGATTCTGCTGACTAACATTTTGTTGTCAAATGAGCAGAAGTACGAACCCATTCTTGATCACATAAAGAGAATGTTGGTGTCGTATATACATGAAGTAGTGAAGCTTAATCAGGAGATCGCTTCGGCTCTGAGGAATAAGCCCATTGTCAAACCCATTGGCAAGGCTAGTGATGTGAAAAAGATGCGTATGGGCAAGATTGACACCGAACACTTGACGGTGATGCTTACTAAAGAAGTTGGAGGTTCGGCTACTCCACTAAAGTGTCTGTTCACCTTGTCGGACAAGCATCTGTTTTCTACTATTGCTCTTGAACATATTCTGGATATAATCAATAGATGTAAATCCAATGATGATGCTGCAAAGAAGATTTTCAATGACATGCTTCGGTGGTATATCAACTTTCGACGCACTATTCTTGCTATCATACCGGAGCTGTTCAAAACCGTAAAGAACACCACACAGGTTCGACAGCAGTAATCTCTCGCCTCAATTGACGCAAAGGGGGAGATTGTTGGGTCTTGAAGTGTTGCGTCATTGGGACTTATGTCTTGGTCTATTATGTTCTCGGTTATGGGCCTGTCCAGCCGTGTTTCATTTATTAGGGTTTACTATATGTAGTGCATGCATGCACCTTAGTATGTACGCTTTTGAGAGTTTTATTCTTTGGATCGTATTGTAACCCTAGCACACCTCTACAGTAGCAATTCTTCATAGAGTTCTTCTGAGGTCGTGACTGATTAATCATTCGACACAAGCATTGATTCATCTGGTGTTATTATTTTCATTGTGTTCTTGATCTATCTGTTTAAGAATCTTATCGATCTAAACGTTTTAATCTCATCACTAGTGCAACACCATAACTCAAGTCCATTAATCTTAGCCCAATGCTTTATCCATATTGATAAACTAATAAGGTTTGGACTTATAAGCAGGAGCTTTTTCTTTCTTGCTTCCAATGTGTGACAAGTCCCATAATACAAATTATTAAACAAAGTTTCAACAATCATAAAGTTGCCAACTTTATCTCTTCTACTCATTCTATCTTAACAAATAAGGCAAAATATGGCATAAAAACTAGACCCAAGAAGCATACAGCAAAAAGGTGAGATTTTGAGGACTTATAAGAAGTCCATAAGCTACACACAAGGATGATGGGGGATTGTTTCGACAAACTACGCACCAAAACTTCTTCTTCTTCTTTCGAAATCTCCAAAAGCTTGCAAAAACGAGCTCAAAAGCTTCAAGAGGGCTAGAGTTTTATCAAAGGGTCGTTGGGAGGTGATAGAGGATGAGGGTGGAGGAAACTCTAGCAATAACGTCCTTTAAATAGGCCCAAAGCCCGAGAAAAATAGGATTTTGCCCTCAGACGGTAGCCACGATGTGATGGACAAGATGTCACGTTGTGAGGCACCAAATTTCCTTCGCGAACACTCTAGGTCATGCCACGTCGTGGCATAAAAACTCTTAAAGAAATGATAATTAGTTATACCTGGAATTCGGATGTAACACTTTAAAAAAGACTTTATTCCCTTAAAATACCAAAAACACAATTGACTGGTCTTTTAAAATATATTGATAAATTTTATAGGGTTAAGATGACATTTTTTTCTTGAGTAAATTACACGAATGGTCCCTATGTTTGGGGTAATTTGCGTGTTTGGTCCCTAACTTATTTTTTTAACTCGGAAGGTCCTTACTGTTTGTTTTTGTTACGCGCTTGATCCCTAATGTTTGTTTTTGTTACACACTTGGTCCCTGTCTTACCTAAAAAGATTAATATTTTAATAGGGAAAAATGGTGGGATATGTAAGATAAGGTGAGGTGGGTGTGTTTGGGGGTGTGTTTAATTAAAGAAATTAAAAAATCAAGGGCAAAATAGTCTTTTTAGATAAGGCAGAGACCAAGCACGTAACAAAAACAAATAGTAGGGACCTTCCGAGTTAAAAAATAAGTTAGGGACCAACCGCGCAAATTACCCTAAACCATAGGGACCATTCGTGTAATTTACTCTTTTTTTCTTTTTTAAAATGTGAAAATATGGGTTTGGCGTACACTTATATTGTGTACAATATGGACATACATGCCAAACAAATATAGACAAAATGACTTAATAAAGAAACATAATAATTAAATTCATAGGAGATTAACTGTCAACATACAAATGTGATCAAACTATATTGGATTTCTTAATGTCATCCTAAAGGTAGATAAAAAGAAGCCTCGTATATCAAGAAAAGATGCAAAATAAAGAAAAAGTAGAGAAGACGAACAATGATAAAACTAAAAGTAATGTATACTAGACCCATAGTAAAGAAGATGTAATCTAATTAAAAAATTAACTTAGAATTTCCATGTAAATGGAAAATTAGAGAAATTTATATGCCAGAGTAAAAAATATAGATAAAAGCAATGTTTTAAAAACCGGATTTTTAGTTGAACCGATATGGCGAACGGTTTCCGGTTCAACCGGTTTAACCGGTTCGACTGCTGAATAAACCGGTTTTTATAATTTTCATCTTTTTTCATAATTTCCTACACATAAATACATACACAAATAAATAATTTGATGTCCACAAGTGCAAACATTAAAATACACATTAAAACAAGTAGTAGATCAATCTAAATACATTAAAATAACTCATAACCGTAAGTTTTACATCAATCTACATGCATTAAAAAGAAAATAAAGTCCTAGATGAATATAAACGCATCAAAAAACTTCATAACATTTATTATGTGTTTTTATTAAGAAATTTTTTAATAAATGTGAAAAAAATACTAAAGTTTATTATGCAAACGGTTTCATATCCATGTGTTTTTATTCAATTTAACCGGTTCAACCGGTTTAATTGAACCGGTTCAACCGGATTTTTGTAAAAACCGGCCGGTTCGATCCGGTTCAGAAATAGACATAAAACCGGTGATAGTTGAACCGTTCCCTTCCTCGGTTCCCAGTCCAACCGGTTCGATCGGCCGGTTCAAACCGGTTTTTAAAACATTGGATAAAAGTACATTTTTTTTTGTTGCATCTATACATTTAATAGAATTATCTAACAACGATTAAATGGAAAATAACACATTAGCCCTACGATGTTTTGTACATTTGTCCATTCAGTCTTTTAAATATTTTTCATGCTTTCTAGATCATTAAAGTTGTTTTTGTCGGGTCAATTTAGGTCCCGTTTGACAGGATCTGTCGGGAAAGTGTTGTATGGAAAAGTTTTCTGACTGGGAAAGAAACCATGTTCTTTAATTGTATATCTGATTGACTATGCTAAATGATGAAAATTGACAATATTATCCCGTTGTTCTATACTGTGATGGATGAAGTTGTTGAATAATTATAAAAACATATAAATTGTCATACAAAATCAAAATTACACAATAATCATTTTAAAATCCAAATAGAATGTCAATTAAGTTGTTTTTAGTTTATTGTTTTTCAAGTTGATGTTACGTTGTTATTCTTTCTAGCCATTTTTGTTTTTTTATAACTCAACATGTGATTGTTGACCAGGTTTATGTCTGGTAGTGGTGAGATGGATGAATTTTTTTAAAATATATTAGGATGATGGTGATGTTGTCTAAAAACACAAAAAATAATTAATCCAATAGAAATAAAATATAAAAATTAACTAAAAGAAATTAATGATCCAATAAAGTAATATTTATTAATATATAAATATTATATATTTATAAATAATATTTATTAGTATATAATAATCTAATAAAAAAGAATTAATCCATAAAAAGGAAATAAAAAAAGAATTATTTAAAAGAATTTAATAATCGAATAAAATAATATCAATTAATACATAAATATTATATATTAAAAATAATTTTTATTAATATATAATAATCCAATAAAAAGTAACAATTCAATAAAAAAGAAATTAAAAACATATTTAAAATAAACTAATAATCCAAGAAAGAAAGAGGCGGAGTTTGGGGTACAGTTGTCTTTCCATCCTATCCGGCCAGAAAGATATGGTTTTGGAGCTTTCTGGAAAAGACATATCTTACCGGGAAAGACCTATTTTTTGTGCATATCAAACAGTCTTTCCAGTCCATTCAACCAGAAAGATCAGAAAGATCTGTTTAGACCTGGAAATATGTCTATCAAATGGGGCCTTTGTCACTTTGAACAAAATGAAGGGGTAACCCAATTACCCCTCTACTACATAGACATTGACTTTTCACTTTTGGTTCATATGCATAAAGAACTCTAATTTTGAGTTTTCAGTTTGACTTTTTCTTTGATTCATCATAAATTTCAACCAATTCTTTCATTTTCTAAAAGTTTGGATTCTGTTGTTGGGAAATCAATACTTCAAAAGTCTTCTTCAGCTTGTGGGGATGGAATAAAAAAGGGAAAGTTTAAGGGTTTGGTTCTAATCAAGATTCTTCTTTCTTTGTGTTCTTAGTGGGTTTTGTATGATTTCCGATTTGAGGATTTAATATAATATCAGTAGCAATGTAAATGGGTTCTCTTAATCCGATACTTCCACTTTAAAGATACTTTACTTAAATTTTTACCAAATGATTCTTCGTATTTGCAAAGACCCTGATCTAGATTTGCGAAGGTTATTGGTTTCAAGAAGATAGATTACTTGCAATGGGTTTCTGTGTTGGCTCTCTTCATCTTCTTCATGTTCTTGATTCAAATGTTCTTGCTGTTTTCCATGGTGAATAACGATGATGGCGATTTTCTGAAACGCGAGGTTAATTCTTATTCAGCAACGGATTTCATCAACTTATTGGTGGTCTCCATCTTCTTCATGTTTCTGGTTCAAATATTCTTCCTGTTTTCCATAGGGAATAAAGCTGATGGCGATTTCCTAAAACCAGATGATGATTCTGATTCAACAACGGATTTCATCAAGAGATATAAACTCTCAATCGAATTTCAAATATATCCTTAATTATATAAGTTGGAATTCGTTTTTGTCGGAACAAATTTGAAAGAAAACAAAATTAATTTTTTTTCTAATTATCCAGAGAGAGAGAAAGAGGGGGGGGGGAGGAAGAGAGAGAGAGAGAGAGAGAGAGATGTGCATTTATTTTTATTTTTTTTAATTAACTAAAAGCCACCTCAAACATGAAATTGGCTACTAAAGGTAGAGGGTCTAAAAACACAAGTCTGTTGCGTTCCTTTAAAATGCACGAAAATAACTTAAGATGTTGCGTTCCTTTAAAAGGCACGAAAATAACTTAAGAGACTGAATGGGCAAATGTGCAAAATATTATAGGACTAATGTGTCATTTTTCCATTATTAAATATCAAAAATATCCTAAACAAGACAAAATTAAGTAAACTTGTGACCTACAAATTTTCTTACATAACTCTCAATCCAACCTAAATATCTATTAAATAACCGATTTTTCTCTCTTCCACATATAGAAAGCAACTAAACACAAACTTTCACTCCCATTGATAACCCAACCTAAATCATTTTTTATTAAACAATTATAATTAATTATTTTTTTCTTATATAATAAAAATTATTATATTTATTTAAAAAATGCTAAACAACTTAATAATAGGAAATTGGATATGAAAATATACAGATATTATAGTCTATTTATAAAAGAAAAAAAAATCATACTTTTTAGTAATAATTTTAAAGTTTTGTGAATATTTTTAAGGCCGGTCGGTGTGTGGGCAACGCCCACACCAGCGTTTTTAGCTAAAAACAAAGAAACGGACGTTAAACGAAGGTGGAGGTGGCGACGGGAAGCAATGGCAGGCGTATAACGTCCAAAAACAGTGAAGGGGACGATGTTTGTGCGTTATAACGCCTAAGGGCGTTGCTCATACCCAACACTCTAAGAATATTATGAGATAGGGAGAACTTTTCAAAAATATGAAGATTTCGAGTTTTAATAAATATAAGAGTAAATTACACGAATGGTCCATATGGTTTAGGGTAATTTGCACGTTTGATCTCTATCTTTTTTTTAACTCGGAAGGTCTCTACTTTTTTTTGTTACATACTTGGTCCCTGTCTTACCTAAAAATACTATTTTGACCTTGATTTTTTAATTTATTTAAATAAACACACCCTCAACCCCACCTCTCTCACCTTACCTTACCAATCTCACCATTTTTCTCTATTTAAATAATAGTCTTTTAAATAAGACAGGGACCAAGCGCGTAACAAAAACAAACAATAGGGATCAAGCGCGTAACAAAAACCAACAATAGCGACTTTCCGAGTTATAAAATAAATTAGGGACCAAAACGCAAATTACCCCAAATCATAGGGACCATTCGTGTAATTTACTCTAAATATAAATCGCTATGTTGATAGTTTAGGTGTGATATTTTTCTTTTCTCAAAAGTAAGTAAATTGAATTAAATTTAATAAAATAATAAAATAATAACCGATCTAAGTTTTTGGTGGAGATCCGTTCGTGATCCTATTTCCACTTTTCAAATATTTTAATAATAAATTGGCATCAAACTTTGCATTTGATCACCAATGGTTATATCCTTAGGTTATTCGGAATGGAGGGATTTCCACGCGTGAGGAGCTGACTTGACAACCTTGAAAACGCGTGAACACCGCCCCCAGGGTGGGTGGGTTGGGTGTGCCGTGGGTGGTAGGACGGACGAAGACTGTGTTATGATTGGCTGGGTTTAAATTTGAACGTTGGCATCGTTTTTGACAGTTGCAAAGCATTTAATAAAAAAATTCATTCCTTATTAATTTAAATTCTCTCTATATATACATTCATTTTACACATTTTTTTCACAATAAAACACACACTCTTTCAAAACAATCACACTTTCAAAAAAAAATAGATAATTTTTTTCGGTTCAATGTCTTCTTCATTCGATGAAGATTTTGATGACAACTTGGCTTTGCACACACTATTGTATGCGGCACAATACATGATACGTGAAAGAGGCGAAAGTTCACACGGCGAGAAGAATCGTAGAAAATGGATCAACTAGGACCGAGAGGCGGAAAATGAACTTTTGGTACGTGATTATTTTGCCCCTGATAGTTTATATAATATATCGAAATTTGAAGAAGGTTTTCGTATTAGTAGAAATTTAATCTTACGTATAGCTTGAGATTTAGAACGGAATTATGAGTTTATCCAATTAATATGGGATGTTAGAGGTAAACGTGGTTTTACTACAATAAAAAAAAAAGTACGACCGTTCTTAGACAATTAGGATATGGCATAGTCAGGTAAACGTGGTTTTACTACAATTATGCATTAAATGAGTAATTGAAAATGTCTGAGAGAACGGGTCGAGATTGTACATATTTTTTTTGTGAGTATGTTATAGAGCTTTATTGTGACATATACATGCGACATCCAACTAAAAGTGATGTCGAACAGTTGTATGTCGCGCATCAAGCTCAACATGGTTTTCCAGGGATGATTGGTAGCATTGATTGTACACATTGGGAGTAAGCAAATAGTCCCAACGCGTGGTGTGGTCAATTCATGCGAGTTGATCATGGGGTCCCGACTGTTATATTAGAGGCGGTTGTTTCACAGGACCTATGGTTTTGACATGGATTCTTTGGTATGGCAGGGTCAAACAAGGACCTAAATGTGCCCCAAGCGTCTCCGTTATTTAACAATATTTTGCAGGGTAAAGCACCAAACATGTCATACATTTTGAATGGAAATGAATATAAGTAAGGGTATTACCTAGGTGATGGGATATATCCAGAGCACGCTACAATTGTCAAGTCATATTCATTTTCGGCCGATGAAAAACGAAAATTGTTCAAGTTAGCATAGGAATCTGTAAGGAAGGATGTGGAACGAGCATTTGGAGTCCTCAAACAAAAGTGACACTTACTCAAGCATCCGACACGAACATGGGATAGGGCAAAATTGACGACAGTGTTAACTGCTTGTGTTATTTTACATAACATGATAATAGAAGAAGAGGGTAGGGCCATTTGTTCATAGACCTCGAAGGATATACTTAATCCACCTGCATTAATACAAGTTGGCAGCCCGACATACTTCTCAAGGGTTTTGGAAATACAAAACCGTGAAACACATCACACTCTACGTCACGATTTGACCGATCACATATGGGAGGGAAAAATGACAATGAAGACGAGGAGGATGAGGGCGGTGACGATGAGGCAGATGAGGACGGTGACGACTAGACAGATGAGGTCGGTGACGACAACGACGACGAGTAGTATTTCTCTATGTTTTTTTATGTTTTAAATTTTTATGTTTTTTAAGTAATGTAATGTTTTAGTTGGTATGTTTTATGTTTTTTTTAGTAACTTAGGTTTTAAATTTCTATGTTTTTAATTAATGAAATGTGGTTTTATTTTTCTATGTTTTTAAAATATTTATTCATATTTTAAATTATGGTTTTATTTAATTTAATGTTAAAAAAAAGTAAAAAAAAAAGGAATATTTTGGAATGGTAACCATTTCCAATGTCTAGTGAGTTGGTGGTGGAGCCGACGTTGCGTTGAGTTGACAGCATTTTTCTAGTGGCTTAGTTTTGACCACCCCCCACAACCTTAGGGTGGAGGGTGGTTCCTCTTATCTTTCTATTTACCATTCCTATGCAAAATAACCGGTGACGAGTCTAGAACGTAAAACGATATTGTTCACTATTTAAATGTAACCGATAGAAAATGAAAAATATCAAAAAATACTACTTTTGTTCCAGATCGGGTCGGACGTATAAAAAAAATGATTTAAATTTTTTATAATTGTACCCGACGATGTCTTATATCTTGATATATTTTCACAATTATATCATTATTAATATTTTCTAAAAAAAATTCAATATATGACACCAAATAGGCACAATTTGACCAACGATTGTGAATGATCGATGCGCCAAGTGTGTGTTGTGAAACGTGACGTTGTTTCACGTTTGTTTCTTTTTTATTGTTTAATTTAGTTTCTATTGGGCTATGCATATTTTATTATACCTTCAAAAAATTTGAGCTATTAAAATATAGAATATGGGCCTTAAAATATGATTTATACTCTTACTTTTTACCAAAACAATTAGGATAGTTAACTTAAAATGATTAAGGTAGTTCATAAAATTTTAATTATATATAATCTATTATAATAATAATAAAAAAAATAGATCAAGTTAGATACCTTATTAATAGCATCGCCACTAAATAACTATATCTTCTTAGAGAGTGGCTTCCTCTTAAAATTGTGAGAGATTTTTACACTTTGTCCTAACCCTCTACAATGACATGTTGAGATTTTTACTCTTTCACCATTTTTACATTTTAACCGTTTCGATATATATACACGTTGATCATGTGGACATTTTCAAAACATTCCTACAAAATGATAATTTTATCACTTTTGACATTTTGACCTTTTTGCAATTTTCCCAAAAAGCATGGAAAATGACGAATCATAAGTTAGTTTTCCTTAAAAGCATTTTTATCATTTTGACATTTAGAAAATTATACCATTTTGACCTTTTTGCAATTTTCCAAAAAAACATGGAAAATGACGAATCATAAGTTATTTTTCCTTGAAAGCATTGATATATAAAATGCAAAAAGGGTAGTCCATTCCCTTTCTCTGTAATCCTTTGGATTATTAACCAGCAAATATAATATGTTCCTAAGATAACATCTAAGTTTACATATGTGCACGACAGGACTTGAACCTTCGACCTCAAAAAGAGAGCACCACCTAATAGCGCTATACCGTTAAGTTAAAAACTTTTTGGTCTTTCCTCTTAAATCATTTTTTTATGTTTTTTTTTTCAAAATGTGGATTATACCCTTCTCCTACCACTTGTATTAATTCTATTTTGATCATTATTTCATAATTCCAAAAATACCATGGAGCTTTAATCTAAATTCAACTTTTTTTCCTGACTTTAACACAACTTCACTTGTAGAGACTACAAATATCCTCATACTCCTCCTTATTGACTAAAAAATTATAGCTATGATCATCGTCCTCATCGTCATCATTCTTGTCCTCTTCGTCATCGTCGTTTTCGTCTTCGTCATCGTCGTCATTGTTCTGTTAGAAATGTCTGTCATATATGTTTAGTCAAATTGTGATGTGTTTCACTATATTGTACCGCCAAAAGTCTCGTGAAATATGTTGGGCTCCCAACTTATATTAGTGCAGGTGGATTAAGTATATCGTCTGGACTATACGTACAAATATCCCTACCCTCTTCTTATATTATCATGGTATGTAAAATAACACAAGCAGTCAACAACGTCGTTAATTTTTCCCTATCCCATGATCGTGCCAGATGTTTGATTATGTGTCACTTGCTTTTGAGGACTCCAAATATCCGCTCTACATCCTTCCTTGCTGATTCCTATGCTAACTTGAACAATTTATGTTTTTCATCAGTCAGATATGAGTATGACTTGACAAATGTCGCGTGTTTTGGATATATCTCATCACCAAAGTAATACCCAAAGTTACATTCATGTACATTCACAACTTATGGCATGTTTCGAGCTTTACCCTGCAGAATGTCGTTAAATATCAGAGATGCTCCAAGAACATTTAGGTCGTTGTTTGACCCCTCCATACCAAAGAATGCATGCCAAAACCATAGGTCCTATGAAGCAACTGCTTCTAGTATAATAGTCGGCCACCATGATCACCTCGCGTGAATTGATCTCGCCATGCATCAGGACAATTTGCCCACTTCCAATGTGTACAATCAATGCTACCAAGCATTCCTGGAAAACTGTGTTTAGCTTGATGTGTGACATACAACTGTTCGAAATCACTTGTAATCGGCTTCCACAAGTATATGGTATCGTAAAGCTCTATAACATACTCACAAAAAGATATGCACATTCTCGACCCGTCCTCTCAACCATTTTTAGATACTTATCGGATGCATCTGCAGTTATGTCGTATGCTAATTTTCGAAGTGCGGTTATGCATTTTTGTTTTGTAGAAAAACCATGTTACCTCTAGCATCCTATCTCAATTGAAAAAACTCATAACTATTTTCCAAATCCCTAGCTATGCGTAAAAATAATTTAATGATGATATTGGTGTAGGAGTAATCATTTTCTTGTATGTAGATTATATGTTGATTTTTTGTACCATACAATATCAAATAGATGAAACAAAGAAATCATTGTCATCTAAATTCTACATGAAAGACTTGAGAGAGGCTGATGTAATTCTTGGTGTAAGGATTAAGAGGGTAAACAAGGGCTTAGTAATGACTCAATGTCATTATGTTGAGAAAATTCTCGAACGGTTCAATTTTAGTGATTGTTCTCTTGTAAGCACTCCTATGGATTCAAGTGTGAAACTAATGCTTAACACTGGGATTCTTTTTTTCAAAATTAGAATACTCTAAGACTATTGGTAGCTTGATGTATGCAATGACAAGTACCAGGCCTGATATTGCTTATGTTTTGGGAAATTTGAGCAAGTCCACTAGTAATCCTAGTGCTCAACATTGGCAAGCGGTTAATAGAGTATTTAAGTATCTCAAGGGAACCATGGATTGTGGGTTGAGTTACTTGAGAAGTCCTTTGGTCTTATAAGGTCATTCGGACGCAATTTGGATAACCAACATGGAGGACCATTCCTCAACTACTTGTTGGTTACTCTTGCTTGGGGGAGGTGTCATTTCCTAAGCTACAAAGAAGCAATATTGCATTACAAAATTGAAAATGAAATCTGAGTTTGTTGTGTTAGCAGGTGCTGGTAAAGAAGCAGAATGTCTAAGGAATTTAGTGTATTATATTCCTTTGTGGTTAAAGTCGATAGCACCCATCACTATCCTTTGTGATAATGTAGCCGCCTTGGCTCGGGATTACAACCATGTTTACAATGGAAAGTATAGAAACTTAGGTATTATACATAATATGATTATAGAACTAATCATCAATGCTCTGATTTCGGTAGAGTTTGTGAAATTGCAACAAGATTTGACAGATCACTTGACTAAAGGTCTGGCAAGAGACTTAGTGTACAAGTCTTTTATTGGGATGGGATTAAAGTCCATTTAATTTTGTAACAGTGAGACACCTAATTACCTTTTAATATGACATTAGGAGTTAAATTCAATGTTTAAAGCTCACATTTATATATTGGAACACATAAAGTATACATCCCAGGTATGTGTTCGGTTCTATAATTGACCATTGACCAGGTTGAAGTTTAACTTCTTAATAATTCCTTTGATAAATTGTATGTGCAGATACATGAAGTAAAGGAATTACCTACGTGATTGTGAAGTGTAGCCGCATTTCAAGAGGTTGGTGATTTGGCCTTGACAGTCAAGAGAGGATTAGGACACACGACTTTATAATGGTGTCAAGTTGTGTTTTGCTAGAAAGTTCATTAAACTAGTATGTATTTTACTTTCAAGTATTCAGTTGGGTTGAAAGGTTCAATACTTAGAACACCCTGATTCTCGAGTATTTGAATTTTTTGATACTAAAATGGCAATTTAATCATTTCTACATTTTCATTTATGTACTAGTTTGGTTTGTGTAGATAATTTATGTTAGTTCGTGGGTTAGACTGAAATGGGGGATGTTTGTTGGTTATTTTAGATCACCGAGCATTTTGGGTGATTGGAACTAACATGTGAGCTAAGGGGCTTATTTTTTGTAATTTATATTATATGTTCGGTGAATGCGGAGTGCATGCATATATTAGATCGAGTTATAAGTCGGTACGAAAGAATGGAGGGGGTCAAGGGGGTCGCGCCCGCTTGCAGGGTCCTAGGGGCAGCGCCGCTAGCAGGGTCAAAGGGCCAGAGCCCCTCGTGGTGGCCCATCACCAAGGGAATAATTAAATTTATATTCATCACCAAGGTAATACCCAAAGTTATAAGACAGTATGAAAGAATAGCGGGGAGTCAAGGGGGTCGTGCCTCCTTGTAGGGTCCTAGGGGCAGCGCCTCTTGCCGATTCCTAAGCTAACTTAAACAATTTTTGTTTTTCATTAGTCGGATATCAGTATGACTTGACAGATGTTGTGTGCTTTGGATATATCCCATCACCAAGGTAATACCCAAAGTTATATTCATGTCCATTCACAACTTATGATATGTTTGGAGCTTTACCTTGTAGAATGTCGTTAAATATCGGAGACACTCCAAGCACATTCAGGTCATTGTTTGACCCCTTCATACCAAAGAATGCATGCCAAAACCATATTTCCTATAAAGCAACTGCTTCTAGTATAATAGTCGGCACGCCATGATCACCTCGCTTGAATTGACCTCGACATGCATTGGAACAATTTTCCTACTCCCAATGTGTACAAACAATGCTACCAAGCATTTCTGGAATATGTTACCCAATGTGTGACATAAAACTGTCCGACATCACTTCTAGTCGGCTTTCACAAGTATATGTTACCATAAAGCTCTATAACATATTCACAAAAAAGATATGCACATTCTCAACCCGCCCTCTCAGACATTTTCAAATACTCATCGGATGCATCTCCAGTTATGTCGTATGCTAATTTTCGAAGTGCGGTTGTGCGTTTTTGTATTGCAGAAAAACCATGTTACTTATAGCATCCTATCTCAATTGAAAAAACTCATAACTATTTTCCAAATCCCTAGCTATGCGTAAAAATAATTTTCTACTAATATGAAACCGTTCTTCAAATTTCGATACGTCATATAAACTATCAGGTGAAAAGTAATAATGTACCAAAAGTTCATTTGCCACGATAAAATCTTGGTTGATTGAAGTTTTAGTCCTTTTTTCGACATTTGAACTTTTGGCCTCTTCACTTAGCATTTCTCTTCGTGTTAACATAATCATATGCATGTTGGTGAGTTTAGTGTCACAAGACATTTTGGGTGATTGGAACTAACATGGGAGCTACGGGACTTATTGTTTGTACTCTATATTATATGTTCAGTGAGTATCCTTTTACATTTCTATGCCTAGATTCGTGAGTATCTTTTTACATTATCCTAGACTGGATTTCCTTTAACCCGGACATGGGGTGGAAATATCAGTTCGGAAAGTGACCTTACACGATCCATAAGGAATCCGGTTATCCACCATCACTCTACTAATATTCCCCCAACAATGAATAAACATATCATCATCATTATCGAAAGAAGAAGAACTTGAAGGTAAATAATTATCCATGTTTGAAGGATATGTTTGTAGTGTGAAAAAGATGGACGGAAGTGTTGACATTAATAGATAAATAAGGGTTTGTTTAAATTTGAAAAAAAAACAATAATTTTTTTTATTAGACCAAAATGCAACGGTTAGATTTTAACGGGCAAAATGGGAACAACCAATCACATGCGTCGTATCCTTCCATGACCCGGACCAAACCACAACACATTTACTGTACAATGTGTCGGTGTTCACGTGTGAAACCTCTGCCACGTAGGCCTCTTACACGTAAAAATCAACCCATACATGGCAACCTAATGTTGACATGTTAAAAGATAACATATGTGCATGCTATATGAAGGGTCAGGATGCTCAATTTAAAAAAATTGCTACATTAACAATATAGCATTGTATTTATTACTATCTTATATGGAAAATGACATGGCATATAGACACATTAGCTTGTATCATGTCATTTTGAACTAAACCTGATTGTTATAATTGGTAAAAAAAGTACATTGCTCTAATAAGAAACAATTTAAAAGTAAAATTCCGCAATAAGAAAAAAATATGTACAATACTTTAATAAGAAAAAAACTACGATGCTATTTATTGCGATTTCACCAAATAAAAATGAAAACCATATAACTCTAAACCATATCTAACTACATCGTTTGTCCATAAAATTTAGAATCAAAACCATATACTCTAATTTTCAATATGTTTCGATTAGATATATCATTTCTGCAATAAACATTGTTCACTTTGTTTACAACAGTTGGAATTATAAATTCTTGTAGTCCTTTTATAGTTTTAGGGGCGATTGGGATTGTTTGTTTGGAATAATTTATGTTTTTCTGTAAAAATGCTTAGTAGCTTATGTTGTATCAAAATGTGTTAGGAAAAAAATGATTGTTGTGTTCCAGCCTCCAAAGCCTCCAAAGCTACAGTAGCCATCATTGTTGACAAAATGAAACCTACGGGACAAGTTTTTCTTCCCACCCTATGATGAACACAATTAATAGACGCAACTACAATGGTGGCTGCCAAGACTATAAATAGAGACTTCATTCTTCAGTTGTATGCATCCCAAAAACACAGAGAAACAGATAGTATAACACTTAGAGTGAGAGTGTTAGTGAGAGGGTTGGTTTTTTGTAATAGTTGAGTGTGAGAGTTGCTCCTCCTATTGTAATTCTATTTTCGTGTTTAATAGAAGAGTTTTCCAACCCCAACAACTGGTATCAGAGCTTGGTTCGGTGTCCAGGGAATTATTTACGAATTTCTCCGTTTTTTCGTCAAAATTTTTTTGTCTCAAAATCCGTTTTTGAGTACACCGTTGGAAAGGGCTTGTTTCAAGGATTCCGAAAATATATTTTTCGTAATTTTTTGACCACCAGAAGGCCCTCAAATCGTTGGTCAAAGTTGGTCAAATCTCGCCGGAAAAGTCGCCGGAAAAACCAGGTGGCCGGAGAAGACTGCCGGGGAAGAAGGAGTGACGTCATCAGTGAGGTCATCATTGACCAGGATTTCAGGAAGTTGCAGTTTAGCCCCTGAAGTTCCAGAAAATTGCAGAAAGGTCCCTCTGTTTCTGAAAAACTGCAGTTCGGAACCTGTTCTTCTGAAAACATCTGTTTTGGTCCCTGGAGTTCTGAAAAGTTTCAGAAAAATCCCTGGTTGGCAGAAATATTTCAGATTGGCCCCTGTAAGTTCCGAAAATTACAGTTTAGCCCCTATAGTTCTGAAAAGTTACAAATTAGCACATAACTTTTCAAAAAAGTATATTTTGAGCCCGAAAAATTCTACCCCACCATTTTTGACGCTTCCGAATCCAACCGAGAGCTCGGTTTTATCTAATTTTTCAACGAAATATTTGTAAAATAAATTTGCAATTATTTTCGATGGAATCTACAAGTACGATTACGATGGTTCGACTTACGCCCACAAATTACAACATGTGGAAGCCAAGGATGGAAGATTTGCTTAATCTGAAAGATTTAGCAGAGCCTATAGAAAAGCAAGGCGTCAAACCCAACACGAAGACAGACGAAGTTTGGACGAGAATAAACAGGAAAACGGTGGCACAAATTCGACAGTGGATCGACCACAGTGTTTTTCATCATGTCTCTCAAGAGACAGACGCGTACAAAATTTGGGAGAAGCTCGAGAATATGTATCAGGCAAAGACGGCACGCAACAAGACCTTGCTGATGAGGCGCCTTGTAAACCACAAGTTACGAAGTGGTACGTCCATAACCGAGCATACGAGTCAGTTCCAGGATCTCGTAAACCAGCTCGGTGCTGCTGATTGGGTTCTCAAAGACGAGGAACAAGCCATATTGCTCTTGAGTTCTCTACCAGATAATTGGGAGACGCTTGTTGTGACTCTCAGCAATTCTGCCCCCGGTGGTAAAGTGACAATGGAGATGGTCACAGATGCCCTAATGAACGAGGAAGCCAGAAGGAAAGAAGCTGGTACAGACCAGTCTTTTGCCCTCGTGTCAGAAAACAAAGCAAGAGGCGGAGGCAGAACTGGAGGTTGAGGTCGAGGTAGAGGCAGAGGTAGACATGGTCAAAGTAGAGGAAGATCCCAAGATCGTGGGAAATCACGAGATCGAGGGAAATCGCGAGAGCAAGGTAAATCTTCAAATACATGGTTCGAAGGCTATTGCAATCATTGTAATTATTATGGCCACAAAAGGAGTGATTGCCGAAGGTTCTTACGAGAGCAGCCCGAGACAAGCCAGCATCCAAGCAAGGAGAATGGTGAAACCATGGTCACCATAACACAAGACGTTGCCCTTGTTACATACGAGGAGGAAGCATGCCTACATGTTGAAACTCATGATGATGAGTGGGTGATTGATAGCGCTGCATCATATCATTCGACTCCAAACTGGGATTTATTCAGTACTTATAAACCCGGAGACCATGGTACCGTGAAGATGGGAAACACCAGTTTCTCAAGCATTGCTGGTATTGGTGATGTGCATTTAAAGACCAATGTTGGATGTACATTGGTGTTGAAAGATGTTCGGCATGTCCCAGAGCTGAGAATGAATCTTATCTCAGTTGGAGCTCTTGACGTCCAAGGATTTGATAATCAATTCAAAAATGGCACCTGGAAGTTGTTGAAAGGTGTTATGGTTGTTGCATGGGGAAAACTTGATGGTACTCTTTATAAAAGTCATGCAAAGTTGCTTCAACCAAGTCTCAATGTTGTTAAAGAAGAGACATCACCAAACTTGTGGCATAGAAGACTAGGCCACATGAGCGAGAAGGGATTGACGACTCTTGCAAAGAAGGAGTCCATTTCAATGGCAAAAGATGTTGCCTTGGATCCTTGTAAATACTGCCTATTCGGGAAACAACACAGAGTTTCCTTTAGCTCCACAAGAAAGAACCGCTCTGAGTTGCTGAGCCTTGTCCACTCCGACGTATGTGGACCCATTGAAGTAGAATCTCTTGGTGGAAGCCGGTATTTTGTGACATTCATTGACGATGCGTCACGAAAGGTATGGGCATACTGTTTGAGAACGAAGGACCAAGTATTGGACCGCTTCAAAGCTTTTCATGCAATGGTGGAAAGACAAACAGGCAAGAAGCTAAAATGTCTCCGATCAGATAATGGAGGCGAATACTATTCCCGTGAGTTCTCTAAATACTGGACGGAACATGGTATCAGACATGAAAAGACTGTCCCACGAACCCCACAACACAATGGTGTAGCAGAACGGATGAATCGCACCATTGTTGAGAAAGTTCGATGCATGCTCAGCATGACTAAACTCCCAAAGCCATTCTGGGGTGAAGTTGTATTGACATCTTGCTATCTAATAAATAGGTCACCTTCCACTCCATTGAATTTTGAAGTTCCGGAGAAGATATGGACGGGTAAAGACATATCATATTCTCACTTGAGAGTATTTGGGTGCAAAGCGTTTGCACATGTATCAAGTGAATTGCGGAAGAAATTGGACCTCAAATCCACTCCATGCATCTTTATTGGATATGGAGATGAAGAGTTCGGGTACAGGCTATGGGACCCAGAACTAAATAAGGTTATTCGAAGCAGAGATGTGGTTTTTTATGAAAACCAGTATTATGATTTCAAGGCACCGGTTAACAAGCAACAAAGCTCCAAAGTTTCAGATATAATATCTGAAAATAAAGAAGATGTTTCCGCTGAAGAAGTGGATGAAGAAGTCGATGATGCATATCAAGAAGGTGTTGATGAAGGGGAGCTTCCACCCCTGGATAATTCAGATCCACTACCAGAAGTTGCAAATGAAGGAACTCAATTTCGACGATCCGAACGAGTCCGTGCTCCATCAAGAAGATATCCGACTTCAAACTACATCCTTCTTACTAGTGAGGGGGAGCCAGAGAGTTTTCAAGAAGCTCAATCTCATATTGACAAAGCAAATTGGCAGAAGGCCATGGAAGAAGAAATGAATTCTTTGCAGAAGAATCAAACATATGAGTTGGTAAACCTCCCCAAAGGAAAGAAAGCCTTGAAAAACAAGTGGATTTTCAAGTTGAAGAAAGACGGCAAGGGAAATACTATGAAGTATAAGGCGAGACTCGTTGTCAAAGGTTTCCAACAAAAAGAAGGAATCGAATTTGATGAAATTTTTCGCCAGTTGTGAAGATGATGTATATTCGAGTTGTACTCGGATTAGTTGCCAGTCTAGATCTTGAACTTGAGCAGATGGATGTGAAAACAACCTTTCTCCATGGTGATTTGGATGAAGAAATATACATGGAGCAACCTGATGGCTTTAAAGTCCCAAAGAAAGAGCATCTCGTCTGTAATTAAAGAAGAGCCTTTATGGTCTTAAGCAAGCCCCAAGGCAGTGGTACAAGAAGTTTGATTCATTTATGATGAATTATGAGTACAAGAGAACTGTTGCAGACCATTGTGTCTATCTGAAGAAGTTTCCAGATGGGAAATTTGTCATCCTTTTGCTCTACGTGGATGATATGTTGATAGTAGGCCAAGATGCAATGATGATCAACAACTTGAAGAAGGATTTGTCTAAGTTCTTTGATATGAAAGACTTAGGCCAAGCACAACAGATATTGGGCATGAAAATTATCCGTGATAGAAAATCAAGAAAATTGTTCTTATCACAGGAAGAGTATGTTGAACGTGTGATCAAAAGGTTCAACATGGAAAATGCCAAGCCCGTTGGTACGCCCTTGGCTAACCACTTCAAGTTGAGTAAGAAAAATTGTCCATCTTCTGAGAAAGAAAAAGAAGAGATGAAGGCAGTCCCCTATTCCTCAGCCGTAGGAAGTCTTATGTATGCAATGGTGTGTACAAGACCAAATATTGCTCATGCTGTCGGTGTTGTGAGTAAATATCTAGCTAATCCGGGAAAACAACATTGGGAAGCAGTCAAATGGATACTTCGATACCTGAAGGGTAGTTCGAAACTATGTTTATGCTACGGGGGAGCAAAGCCAATCGTGGAAGGTTATACAGATGCCGATATGGCAGGAGATCTTGATAGTAGGAAATCTACATCAAGTTACATTTTTACTTTGGCAGGGGGAGCTATCTCGTGGCAATCCAAGTTACAGAAGTGTGTCGCACTGTCAACAACAGAAGTCGAGTATATTACTGCCGTTGAAGCTGGGAAGGAGCTTATATGGATGAAACGGTTTCTTCAAGAATTAGGCTTTCCACAAGAAGAGTACATCATTCATTGCGATAGTCAGAGTGCTATGGACCTGAGTAAGAACTCGATGTACCATTCCCGTACAAAACATATTGATATACGTTATCACTGGCTTAGAGAAGCAATTGAGGGACGAGAATTGAAGTTGTTAAAGATCAACACCAATAACAATCCTGCAGACATGTTGACAAAGGTGGTGACACAAGAGAAACACAGACTATGTGCTGACATAGTTGGGATGAGGATTGTTGGACGGAGACTGGAGGGGGAGATTTGTTGTGTTCCAGCCTCCAAAGCTACAGTAGCCATCATTGTTGACAAAATGAAACCTACGGGACAAGTTTTTCTTCCCACCCTATGATGAACACAATTAATAGACGCAACTACAATGGTGGCTGCCAAGACTATAAATAGAGACTTCATTCTTCAGTTGTATGCATCCCAAAAACACAGAGAAACAGATAGTATAACACTTAGAGTGAGAGTGTTAGTGAGAGGGTTGGTTTTTTGTAATAGTTGAGTGTGAGAGTTGCTCCTCCTATTGTAATTCTATTTTCGTGTTTAATAGAAGAGTTTTCCAACCCCAACAATGATCTGGTTAGCTTATGCGATACTAAAATGCAATAAGCAGAAATCTACTTATATGTTATTGACTTTTTGTTTTAAATATAAAAAATTATTTCTATCATTTCTACCGGTAGTTTTCATAAATATTTATATAAAAAACGTTAAAATGATATATACTATACATCTAATAATTATTTATGGGTGTGTTTGATAGCAACCATTTGGAACCTTCTAGCTTTTAGTTTTTAGCTTGAAACTCGATTTAAACAAAAAAAAATGTTTGAGAGTACGAGCGTTTAACTTTTAGTTTAAAAAATTTTTAAATCTAAAAGCAATTTCATGTAGCGTTTAAGAAAAAACCATTCAACTTTTTTAATCAATTTCTAGAATTGCCCTTAATATATATATATATATATATATATATATATATATATATATATATATATATATATATATATATATATATATATATAACACATTTCAAAAGCTTCCGGCTAATTTTTTCAAATACTCAAATAATAAATGAAAGCTACAACTTTCAGTTATCAGCTACCAACTTTCAGCTTCTGGCTACCAACTAGTTTTCCTAAATACGTTCTATATAACATATATTATTATAAAGGAAATACAAACAATCTCGGATATAAATAATAATTAAAATTTATCTTTTACAACAATATAAATAGGGCATGGCATCATCTGGGTTCAAATTCAACCATGTTAATTCGAAAGGAACTTTATGTGGAGAAAAAGTTCATATATCAACTAGACTATAATACTATTTTTACCACACCGCCATTGACTTCTTCTTCTTCGATGATACTGTTGGATATGCTCCGAACAGTTTTCAACTTAGTGCCCAAGAATTTGATAGCTATATTGGGTTGTTTTGTTTCCTTGCACATCAAGTAAAAGAGTTACATTAGGATTTGTTTTAGTTAGTCCTATATATACGATATCATATCATCTTTCTCGATTATCCTTTTCATTCCCGTTCTACACCTTTGTAACCCTTTTAAACATTGAGAATTATATAGTGTTATTCCAAAGTGGTTTTTTCCCATTTTTTTTGGGTTTTCCACTATAAATTTGGTGTTCAATTTTGTTCATGTGTATGTTTAGATTGTTCATGTGTATGTTTAGATTATAACAAGACGTTTTTTTTTCTTATTTCTTGTTTTTTCGTAAGAAATTAAATAATAATTGTTTCAATTGATTATTCTTAATGGCTACAGTCAAATACGATCTACAACTTTTAGATCGTGGCACTCGTTTTAACTTTGGCCAAGAAGATGCGAGATTTTTTGGCTCAAGCAGATTACGATGATGCATTAGATTCCTTTGGAAATAAAGCTCAAGCTACTTGGACTCACGATGAGATAAAGAAGGATCGTAAAGCCTAGGCACAAATCCGGTTACATCTCCACAATAACATTCTCCATGAAGTACTCAATGAAAAAATTGCCGCTGCCGTTTGGTTAAAGCTCGAGTCAATATGCATGTCAAAAGATCTCACGAGTAAAATGCATTTAAAGCAAAATCTTTTTCTACATAAGCTTCAAGAGGGAGGTAATTTACTTAACCACATCTTTGATTTTAAAGAGATCATATCCGATTTAGCGACTTTGGAAATTAAGTATGACGAAGAAGACCTTGGTTTGATTCTTTTGTGCTCTCTTCCGAGCTCATACTCAAACATAAGAGATACAATTCTTTATAGTCGCGACACCCTTACTTTACATGAAGTTTATGACGCTTTGTATTCAAAAGAAAATATGAGAGAGATGATATCTTCAAACGGGGCAAGTAGTTCAAAAGTCGAAGGGATATCAGTTCGGGGTTGTTCCAAAGATAAGGGATTTCGTAGAAAGAAAGGGCGTTCCACATCTCGAGGCAAAGGCAAAGACAAAAATTACAGGTATTGTCACAAAAATGGTCATGATAATTCATAGTGTTACAAGTTGAAAAATAAAGAAAATAGAAACGGGGAAAAGAAAGATGAAGACAAATCGGCAAATTATGCGCGTGACAACAATAATTATGACGGTGAAGTTCTTGCTGTTATCGTCGGGGTTGCCGGTATTCATGATGAATGGATTCTTGACTCGGCTTGCACATATCACATGTGCCCACATAAAGATTGGTTTTCCACTTTGAACCAATTCTCAACGATGGACCCGTTCATGGTTTTGACAATTCACAATGTAAAATTGAAGGAATTAGCTCTGTTCGTATCAAGATGTTTGATGGTACTACTCGTACATTGACCGATGTTCGTTACATCCCGAAGATGAAAAGAAACCTTATATCACTTAGTGTCTTCGGCAGTAAAGGTATCAAATTTACAGGTGGAGATAGTATGCTAAAGATCTCAAAATGATCTTTAGTTGTTATTAAAGCTGATTTACGAAAATCCAATGGATTGTACTATGTTCGGGGTACAACTTGATGGGTTTTGAGCATAACAAACAAAAACCTATGTGTGCATGTAACCCTAATTTCCCAATCTATGCTTTCTTTAATTGAACATACAACATTTAAACATCAATTGGGAAACCCTAGGAATCCTCTATTATTTTCGAAATTTACATCTAGGGTTAGAAAAACATACCTTTGATTGTTATATAACAATAACAATGAAATCCTAGTCTTCTTCAAACTTTCAGAGCAAGTGTCATAAGTGTCACGCCTCTAGTGGTTCACACCCAATACAAGCAAGATGATGAGAGAGGAGAGAAGTGTTAGGAATTTCGGCTATTCCTTTAGGGTTTCATATCACCGAAAATGTGAAGGGGTAAGGCTCTTTATATAGGTGAGGTAGCTTAGAGCCAAAGCTACGGTTTTAGGAGGAAACCCTAATTCTTTAGCTTAAGGACCAAGCAGCCCATGAACTCCCATCCAAGAGCCCTTGGACAAAAATTCTAGGGTCTTCCAAGACGTTTTCGTCCAACTACTTCTAGGGAGGTTCTAGAGCATCTTTCCTCAACAATCAATAAATTGCCAAACAGCCCCTGCACTTTTAGTTAATTCAATTAATCTCAGAATTAATTTTAATTAATTTTTGATTAATTATTAATCAAATAATATGATTTCTAATTAATATATTATTTTCATAATACATTAATAAATAATTTATTTCAATTTATTAATCAAATAATAAATTAACCTTCTCTCTCCAAAAGTCATCCTGTCTAGTTGTTAGTTTTGAGGGCAACCCAAAAGTACTGTGCTACTATCAATTCAAGTATATAACAATTATAGTTATGAGCTTAGACACCTAATCCAACAGTTTCCCACTTGGATAAGTCTAATAACTATAGTTGCCAGTATAACTTCAAAAACTGATTAGCAAATTGTAGCTCTCAAAGACGTTGTTGAACTCTGACCCAGTTAGTTACGTGTCCTAAGATAAGTGATCAAATATTCCTCCGTTCTACAAGATATCATATGGAAATGAGATATGGATTATAATCAATCTCATTGTCCAAGTTTTGTTTCCCGATTTCTAATTTATGACAATTGATTCAGACTACCAATTGAACACATCAATTCAGTCCAGGCTAGGCCAAGCACTTTAAATGTCGACATCAAATCATCGAGGGGCCCACAGATATCGCTTTTCCCGTTAGGGAAAAAGGAACGGATAAACTTCGACTTATATGCTTGCATTATTCACTCATCAAATCACGCACAACAATATGTTCTATAACATCAAGTTACTGATGCGTTTACGTATTATCAATGCATAACCGACTTGCAAATAACAACTCATATATCTCCGTTTCAAGAATATAAGATATTATCGTCTCAAAATTACTCGTGATAAAATCCATGAAGTATTTTTCTGAGTGTGGGTTTATCCAATACTCAAAATCCCCATTTTTCAAGTACTCATGAACATTGCAGCAAAACCATTGCTATGTCTAATCTCCATAGACAGTTTACAATTCAATTCACGATAGTCTTAATTCGCTACCTACTTCCAAAAGTACGATCGACTGTGGATGTTTGAATAATCCAATTATTCGGGAAGTAAAACATGCGAAGTGAAAACACAATAATAACCTCATTTAACTATGGTCTCAAACTAATGAATATAAATAAAACTCTTGTTATTTAATCGCCATATTAATTAGACTTTATTCATTGTATAATTTTTCGAGTAATCAACGAAACATTTGACTTAAACATTAGTCATGCCATGTTATAAACATGCATACTATGTCTCTCTATGGTCCTTCCTTTATGAACAGATTGACTGGACACTATTCCAATGATGCTCATTTCACAATTCAAATTCTTGTCACAACTTGAATGTGTTAGAATTCTAACTTTCTATGCAATGTCATTTTGTGATGTCAAGGCCTCAAAGTCACAGAGACTTTGCCAATGATATTACAAAATGTTCCATTGAAGTTAGTAAAAACAATTCCATGGTAATGAAGTTTCAAATTTAAGATACACTCCTTGAATATCTTCCTTGCATTAAAGTTTCTAACTCTCATGTGGGTTTTAATAATCAACTCCCGTCAAGGAAACATTTCCATATTCCCATATGACCATCAATTTTGATCAAGAATCATACCAATCTAAAACATGTCACTATGGTCCTTCCAACCAATACTATACTTCCAACTGTCCACAAGCAACCAATCATTTGGTATAACCTCAGATTGTTCTTGACAATTGTTCAACTTTAGTTACTCAAAGTTCTAGTCCTTTTTCCCTCTCAATGCCCAAGGTATTTGGAAAAATCAGAACATGTGAATATTATAGCACATGTAATCAATCTTATATCCAAATCATATAGGACTCGATCCATTATGTCTTACATAAAGACCTGATATCTTCTTAGTCTCTTGCTATAATATTTCCATATTTTGAATTTCCTATGTTGAATCAGTTCAACATGATATTCATATATATTCATGGCTAAGTTCTATCAAAACCTTCAATCTAAACTTTTTAGTTTTGAAATGAAGTATGAGTGCCCTCTCCCTTATGTCTAACTATAGCAAAACAAGTTTCAAATTTTGCAACTTGCAAATTTGTAAACTTTGTTTCCTACAAATAATATTGCCAACTTGCAACACTTAGCATAACAATATGCCCCCACTAGAATAAAGTTTATGATTTCATTGCATAATAATTATGCTCCCACTAGCTTCGACATGTACCCAGAAATCAATTGGACTTCCTAGAAATCAAGACTGTTGACTTTCTTACTAAAGTACAGATTTCTGGCGTGTGATGCTTCGATAAGTCTTCATCTAGACTTCTTAAGCTTATACACATTTCATTAGATAGTATGTCTGTGTGTGTATGTGTTTAAACCCTTTCAGAACTTATAGCTATAAGTCCTGAACTATCAAACTATTTCATGCCATTTCTCACAATTCGAACTACGAAAAGGGATGTCGTAATCATATTGCGAATTTGAGAACACGATTATCACAACCACTAACCATAATGATATTTATCAAATCTTTAAAATCTACTAGCAAAAGTGTTTCATCATAATCATTTTCATGAATTAGAGCGAAAACTTTTGCTATCTAAATTTTATGGCATATGTGTTCCCATCCATGTGAATCTATCACTTTCAACCTACAATCATAAGACAAGGTTTATGAAAAATTCAAATCTATCTTTCATGGATTGAACTTTACTCGTTTTGAATTTCTTGCCTTCTGGTAGTACAACGGCCTACCAGTGCTTCCAAGTTGTTTAAGCAGCTCACTTCCATTGACCAACGTACTATCACTGACCAACATGCTCTGCCCTTTGTAGTTAAATGAGAACCATAGAACTCATAAGCATTGCCAACTCAACTGGAAGATGCACATAAAACAAGAATGTGTCAACTTAACAAGATAGGTCATCAACCTCAAGTCGTGTGCTAGTGATAACTAAAAGGTCTATTCTTGGTTGACTCCTGAAACTCTTCATGATCAACAAGACTCCCACTGACTTTTTGACATATAAGTTTTTCTCTCTCAAGGAACAATCCTTGATGAGCAAAAACACATATTGAAAAGTTAGTATGGATTCTTGACAAGAAAACACTTCATGGAATTGGTCTTAGTTCATCCTTTGTTTTTAACCAAAACATCACAACTTCCAATTCCAGTGTGCTAGAGTAAGAAAACATTATTACTCCACATTTCATGAGGTGTTATAAACCTAGTTAGTACGAAACAAGCTTCAAGATACAATTTGTAGGTATTATAGTATGACTCTAATATTTTAATTGGATACGAAGTATGACACATCTCTTGACTTAACCATTTCAACAATATTCGATTACTTTTCTTAGTTAAACATTGCACTAAGATGTTCTTCGAGGATTAACTATGACATGGTTCCACAATCAATAATACAATCACAAAACATGATACTAAACTACTATCCTTTCCTTTTAGATTGGAGAAACCTTTATCTTTCTCCCTAACAGATTCTTCTTATTTGTTCTGCCACTCTTTGAAACTTTTCAAAATATCAGAATTATGTTTAATCGTATAAACATAACCATTCTTACTGAAACATCAGTAAATCATGACGAATAAAGTTATCATCCTTTGTAGTGGATCTGAATAGTTCATATCAACTTGTACTAGATCTATTAGTCCTTCACTTGACTCACATAAACATGTGGTCAATGAATCAGTCATAATCTTCCAACGATCAAGATTCTTATACATCATGCAATTCAAATTGCATGACTCCAAGTTTCTATCCAATTGAAACTTGGGCGATGAGAATTCCTTTTTCACTTGGTTAATTATGACAACACCACAAGTGATATAACAAGAATCTAATTCGCGATTAATATTGCCAATAATAGAAATGTAACCAACACTTACGTAAATGTCATTGCAACAAAAATTTACTTTTATTGATAATAAGCGGAAAACATTTTGTCCTTACAATGCAAAATATGATAACTATGTTTCTAAACATCTCCTAAGCAATCTATTAAGTTATCACAACTCCTACAAGTAGCTTCCAAAATCTGATCATCGAACCATGCGACCGAAATCCATCTCTCACTGTCAGATTCAGCTCACTCTTCCTAAGCTCCCTTCTTTCTCTTAGATCCTGCAAAACATAAAAATGTGATCATCACATCATGTATTAAGAATCTATGAATAAGAACTTATAAAAATAATGGAGTTACATAATGGATGTACCTGAAGTAGAGTCACACGACTTGACTTTACCATCTCTAAGATCTTTCAGGTAGTCAGGGCAGCTTCACAACCAAGGTCCCTCCAATCGGCACTAGAAGCATATGGACTTTTCAGGATTAGCACATGGAACTATCTCAGAATTAGCTTTTCTCTTAGCCATACGATCAAACGGTTCGACCTTGGCCGATCCCTTTCCATTGGGAAGAGAAACCTTTTTTGGACTACAATTATTGTCGTCAATGTCCATGGAAATTTAGGAGACAGATCCTTCAAAAATTTTTGCTTCACTTGTGCTCTTAAGCATTTTTGCTTCAGCAACAATCAACATATGTTTCAGATCAATTAGGGTCACATCGTGGTCAGTCATATAGTAGTCTTTAATGAACTCACTATATGACTCAGGAAGTGAAAGTAGAACCAAATCAATGGCTAGCTCCCTTAGGAAAACGGCACCCAACATTCCCAATCTATCAATGTACGATTTCATATTCAGAATGTGCGCACACACATACTTTCCATCTTGATGTTTTCTTACCAACAGGGCTTGAGTGACTTCGTATTTTTCAGCTTGAAGGAAACATGACTTAGGGAGAGTCACTGGAGGAGGAGGATGAAGACTATTGTTGTCTGAACTTGACATCTATAATAGGAGAAAAGAGAATTCAAGTTAGTTGATTTTAACCCTTAATTATTAACCCATAAATTTAAATTAAGGCTAGGATCCATATTTTCGATTCGAACTTTGAAGAGAGATGCCGTAATCAAATTTGAATCTATTTCAGGTAGGTAAAGCATTTACCAATTTCAATCTCATGAAACTCCTAGATCATTTGAGATTCATTGAATCTAATCAATGGCATTTTTAATCTCGATTATGCTCTCAATTTTATGACTAGGATGCCGAGGATCAAAAACGAGATGTGAATAACCATGAAAATTAGCTTGGTACTCTCGATGTCATTTATCATCTCATTTTAATGTGCCGGTTAACCACACGCGCTCCATTAATCAACGATACTTTTCGAGACACCCATTACTACTCTTTATTACTCCTATACTAGGGTGGCGGTTAGCCACACGCGCTCCACTCACGACTTATAAAGTGTAATGTGCAATTTCATGGATTAGCATCAAATTCACATTTTTCCTAAAGTAAATAAGAGTGGAATTTTAGAAAATAGTTTAGTTACCTTTTATCATTATACTTTTAATGAGGTTATGTCCTATCACACCTGTTCGGCTAATGACCCTCCACCAATCAAGGGAGCGGTGGGTAAGAGTGGATACCCAATGACGATCATTTTATAGGCCGCTTCCTTAAACTCCTCTTATAGATCGGCTTTGTGAACGAGGCGTACTAGTGGTTCGACTGACTTAGTCTTATACATATAGTAAATATTAAACATTTAATTTTACATATATTATAAGGTGTATTTTAAAACATTTTAAAACTCCAAGGTTTAATCTTTTAATAAATTAAACTTTTCATTTAATTAAATTTAAACCATATTATGGATTTATTGATTATCTTTTAACTAATCACTTAATTAAATTAATAATAAGATCCATAAGGATGTATTTTAAAATTTTCAAAATACTTATGTTTTTAAATCTTAAATTTCGAAATTAAAAATTTAATTTAAATTTAAAATTAAAACTAATGATTTAATAATTATCTTTTAACTAAACATTTAATTAATTTATTAAATCAATTGAGGATTATCCAATTAAATTAATCAAGATAATTTAATCCTAATCCTCTCCCCCAAAATTTCGAAAATCATGGGAGGGATAAACCAAATTTTATAATTATCCAATTAATCAAATAATGAGATAATTACCAAAAATAAGATAACCCTGAAACCCTAATTTTCGAAAATAGCTAATCTTGGGGAGAAAGGCAAGGTTTTCAATCCTTGCCAAATATTTGAAATCTTGGGGTGCAAGGAACCCTCCTCAAAATCAAAACTAGAAGGGCAAGGGAAAGGGTTTCAACCCTTTCCTAAATTTTGAAACCTTAGGGCCTAAGGAACCCTAAAATCAAAATCCTTGTCCAATAGGGCTTAGTTTCCATAAAACCTAATTTGACCAATTCAACCATTGCAATCAAGTCAATAGAAAACAAGCAAGGCTATGATACCACTGATGGGTTTTGAGCATAACAAACAAAAACTTGTGTGTGCATGCAACCCTAATTTCCTGATCTATGTTTTCTCTAATTGAACGTACAACATTTGAACATCAATTAGGAAACCCTAGGAATCCTATATTATTTTCGAAATTTACATATAGGGTTAGAAAAACATACCTTTGATTGTTATATAGCAATAACAATGAAATCCTAGTCTTCATCAAACTTTGAGAGCAAGCGTCACAAGTGTCACGCCTCTAGTGGTTCACACCCAATACAAGCAAGAGGATGAGAGAGGAGAGAGGGGAGAAGTGCTAGGAATTTCGGCTATTCCTTTAGGGTTTCGGATCGCCTAAAATATGATGGAGTAAGGCTCTTTATATAGGTGAGGTAGCTTAGAGCCAAAGCTAGGGTTTTAGGAGGAAACCCTAATTCCTTAGCTTAAGGACCAAGCAGCCCGTGAACTCCCATCCAAGAGCCCTTGAACGAAAATTCTAGGGCCTTCCTAGAAGTTTTCGTCCAACCACTTCTAGGGAGGTTCTAGAGCCTCTTTCCTCAACTATCAATAAATTGCCAAACAGCCCCTGAACTTTTAATTAATTCAATTAATCCTAAAATTAATTCCAATTAATTTCTGATTAATTATTAATCAAATAATATGATTTTTAATTAATATATTATTTTCATAATACATTAATAAATCATTTATTTCAATTTATTAATCAAATAATAAATTAACCTACTCTCTCCAAAAGTTATCTTGTCTAGTTGCTAGTTTTGAGGGCAACCCAAAAGAACTATGCTACTATCAATTCAAGTATATACCAATTATAGTTATTGGCTTAGACACCTAATCTAACACAACTATCACTGCTTCTGCTACTCCTGTATCTCCTAATAACCATCTACCTGATTCTCATGACAAATCAGCCCCAAAGGATCTAACAAATTCCAAAATCGATCACAAACACGATTCTTCAGTGAATCCCGAAACTACTTCAAATTTTAGCCAGTTTTTTCCACCACGTCTTTAGAAACTGATGTAGTTAGAATATGGCATTGTCGATTAGGCCATATGAGTGAACTTGGATTGTCCGAATTAAATAAACGGGGTCTACTTGATGGTTTCAATAAAGGCAAGCTGGAATTTTGCGAACATTGCGTTTTCGGTAAATCTAAGTGGGTAAATTTCAATACCGGCAAGCACACCACCAAAGGCATTTTATATTACATACATTATGATTTGTGGGGTCCTTCCCAACACAAATCTCTTGGTAGTTCGAGTTATATGTTGACGATAATCGATGACTACTCTCGAAAGGTATGGCCTTATTTTCTGAAAAACATGTCTGACGCATTTTCTGCCTTTAAAGAATGGAAGTTCATAATTGAAAATCAAAATGGGTAGAAAATTAAAAAGTTAAGGACTGATAATGGGATGGAATTTTGTTCAAAAGAGTTTGAATCATTTTGCAAATCCAAAGGTATTTTTCGTCACTATACCGTTCCTCATACGCCGCAACAAAACGGTGTAGCTGAACGGATGAATCACACCATTATTAGCAAGGCCCGTTGTATGCTATCCGGGGAATCTTTACATAATAGATTTTGGGCTGAAGCAGCCTCCACAACATGTTATCTGATCAATCATTCACCTTCAATTCCATTGTACAAGAAGACTCTGATTGATGTTTGGTCCAGTTCGCCCGCAGACTATTTGGAGCTGTGGATTTTCGGGTGTGTTGCATATGCTCACGTTGATAATGGTAAGCTGAATCCTAGAGCTATTAAATGCATTTTTATTGGTTAAAAATCAGGGGTGAAAGGATATTAGCTTTGGAATCCTGAGAGAAGCAAAATAATTAAAAGCCGAAATGTCGTTTTCAACGAAACTGTGATGTATTACTCACCCAACAACCACGTCAATTCTCAACATGGTTCTTTGCCAAATATTTTAGTCTCATCCCAGGCTTTTCCTAATCATATTGATTCTCATGAGAGTGCTCATATTCAGGTGCAGCACAATATCGCTTCTGAAAATACCGAAAATCAAGACAATTCACTCAACCCGAGTAACAATGTTTCATTAACTCCTTCAAGGTCTTCGTCCCCATATTGTTTTATTGAAACCGATAGACCTAGAAGGGTTATTAGACCTCCTAGTAGGTTCAATAATGTTGCTAATTCATTAGCTTATGCTTTCTCGGTTGCCGAAAAAATTAAAAATTATCAAGAGTCGTCATCCTATACCGAAGCAATTTCTACTTCTGATTCTGACAAGTGGATAATTGCAATGCAAGAAGAAATGGAATCTCTAGAGAGGAATCAGAATTTTGAACTTGTCAAACTACCCAAGGAAATGAAGCCAATTAGATGCAAATGGGTGTACAAGAAAAAGGAAGATTCCAGATTCGAAGTCTGACTCGTTGCAAAAGGGTATAGCCAAATACCTGGTATAGATTTTACTGATGTGTTTTCTCCCGTTGTCAAGCATAGTTCCATTCGTACTTTACTTAACATTGCTGCAATGCATGATTTAGAGCTTCAACAACTTGATGTGAAGACCACTTTCTTACACGGTGACTTGGAAGAATACATTTACATGGAGCAACCCGAAGGGTTTGCTATTCCCGGGAAAGAAGATTTGGTGTGTCGGTTAAAGAAATCGCTTTATGGCTTAAAGCAATCACCCCGAAAATGGTATAAGAAGTTTGATAACTTCATGATGTCTCAAAATTTAAAATATCATATTATGATTCATGTGTTTACCTAAAATTTGAAAAATGGCATCCTATCTACTTATTACTCCATGTTGATGATATGCTTGTAGCTGCAAAAGACAAGTCTTCCATCACCAAACTGAAAAACCAACTTAGCCGGGAGTTCGAGATGAAACATTTGAGTGATGCAAATAAAATACTTGGTATGGAAATATTAAGGGATCAATCCATAGACAAGTTATACTTAAGCCAAAGCAGTTACATCAAAAAAGTTCTACATCGATTCAACATGCAAAATGCCAAACCGATAAGCACTACACTTGTCGTGCATTTCCGACTTTCTTCTAGACTTTCTCCACAAACAAATGATGAAATTGATCAGATGTCAAAGGTTACTTATTCAAGTGCAGTTGGATCGTTAATGTATTCTATGGTTTGTTCCCATCCCGACTTATCACATGCTTTGAGTGTTGTAAGTCGTTTTATGGCTAATCCGGGAAAACAACACTGGAAAGCCGTTCAATGGATCTTACGGTACCTTAAAGGTACTTCTAATGTTTGTTTGGAGTTTGGGAAATCAACAACTAGGCGATTTGGATACGTTGATTCTGATTATGTAGACGATCTCGACAAAAGAATATCTCATGAGTTATGTTTTTACTATCGGCGATTGTGCCGTGAGTTGGAAAGCTACACTTCAATCTACCGTTCATTTTTCTACTACAAAAGCTTAGTACATGGCTATTTCGGAAGCGTAGAAAGAGGTTGCTTGGTTTAGAGGGTTGTACGGCGAGCTATGTGGTGATTACTCATGCACTACAATTTATTGTGAAAGTCAAAGTGCGATATGCCTCACCAAGGATTTGATGTTCCACGAGAGAACGAAGCACATTAACATACGACACCATTACATTAGAGATGTCATTGCCCAAGGCAATATCAAGGTGAAAAAGATTAACACCAAGCACAACCCGACTGACATGATGACGAAGCCGGTTCTGACCGTTAATATAAGCTTTGTTCAGATTTGGTTGGTATTTCAAATTAAGTACTTAGGGAATTTTGAACACTATATGTTTTTCATTTCATTCGATGGTTGAAGGTTACGTTGCTGAAGATTGGTTTCGTCGTAAGGTGGAGTTTGTTGGATATGCTCCGAACAGTTTTCAACTTAGTACCCAAGAATTTGACAACTATATTAGTTTGGTTGTTTTGTTTCCTTGCCCATCAAGTAAGTTAGTTAGATTAGGATTCGTTTTAGTTAGTCCTATATATAGGATATCAGATCATCTTTCTGGATTATCCTTTTCATTCCCGTTCTACACCTTTGTAACCCTTTTCAACATTGAGAATTATATAGTGTTCTTCCAAAGTGGTTTTTCTTATTTTTTTGGCTTTTCAACTATAAATCTGGTGTTCAATTTTGTTCATGTTTATGTTTAGATTATAACAGATACATCCTTCTCAAGCAACTACCACCACCACATCACCAATATTCTGATTTCAAGTTAGTTTCGCTATCAATTCTGATCATAACATATGTGTATCGGCTTAAGGGTAACATCTATGTATTTTTGGTATATATGTGTGTATTTGGTATATATGTATGTGTATTTTGTATATGTTTATGTGTTTTTTGAAATAATGAATGTTTGTATGTATGTGTGTATCATTGTATGTGTATTTGGTATACGTGTATGTGTAATTGGTATGCGTATATGTGTATTTGGTATATGTTTATATATGTATTTGTGTATTTGTAAATATAAATTAATGTATGTATAATATATGTATATGTGTATTTATATGCAATCAAGAATATATTTGTGTATAATTTATGTATATGGGTGTATATATGTGTATAATGTACGTATATTCTAAGTGAAATGTATGTAAAATAATCATAGCCTTAGAGATGTGTTAATTTGTCACGACATAAATAGGTAAGCCCTCAAAACTACATAATATGTAAAGTACAATGCTATAAATGAGAAAACAAAAAAAAATAGGATCCTATAATTTATAATGTTATTTAAAGTACAATACTATAATATAAAAAAATATAATAAATTTTATGGGTAGAATATAACTACTATTATCAATAACTTGAACTTACACTAACATCCTAAGAAGCCTAATATCTTGGACTAGTCAATATCTTGGGATTGCCTTCATGTTTTCTGTAATATCTTATGCAAGTGTAAAGAATTGATTAATGAATGATGAACCAAGTCAAAGGGCACATGGTCAAAGAAAAATAGACGTTGAAGTCTTTCCTAAATAACGGGTCAAGCAAAGATCAAAGAAGACCCCTAGATTTTATGAGAGTTTGTTATATATATATATATATATATATATATATATATATATATATATATATATATATATATATATATATATATATATATATATATATATATATATATATATATATATAGGGCTAGGTTCATTTATAAATCACATCTATTGTGTTATTGTGTAACTCAATCCTAGCCATTGAATCATGTGAATAAGAATCATTCTTGAAAGAATATGATTTCATTTATTATTATTTATTTTTTAAGAACTCAACATTGAAATCCATATGAGGGGTATTATGGACATTTTTTGTATTTTTATTTTAGGCAACAAAATAACTAAATTCAGATTTTCTAGTTATTTATTTAGTTTATTTTCTTTTTTTCAAAAAACGCAAACATTGTAGAAGAATTTTTGAAAAAAAAAATACATATTCGTGACAGAGTATATTTTCATTCTTTAAAAAATATGATTTTTTTTTGGAATAAGGCATTCAACTAGAAATACATAAATCTAGAAGAAAAACTAAATATAATCTACTAAAAATCTTATAATAATAAACTTCATTCTTGACAGAATTACAAAAACTAAAGCTATATAGTCTTGACAGAATAGACCGTGACCACTGAATATTTCTAAAAACTTGAAAGAACTCATAAAAAATTCTGAAGAATCTTTTAAAAATCTAATCATTCTCAAAAGTATACATTGATTCTTGAAATAATACACTTCTAAAAGAATACATTAATTCCTGAAACCATGTGTTGATTCTTGAAACTCTTTGTTGCCTTTAGTCATGTTCGTATTCCATCAACAATCTATTGATTCTTGAAATCATATGTTTGTTGATTTCGCAACAACATCAATAATCCATTTTGATGTTGCACGACATCTGGAAACGGGATTCGCAAAGGAATGTAGAAGACAAACACATCTAATCCATAACAATAATAGAAATAAGGAAAACACCACCTTGTTTCACCATAATCACCCAACACACACATTCATCCCTTGGAGCCTACCCCATCTTCATTCATCACCATTCCTACCTTCAAACTTTCATCATCCACTACAACTTCCACTATCTTCATCCCTTTTTACCTTTGTCACAACCAAACACGACCATTAAGTTACCCTAACACCACCCTTATTTCTCCATCCACCGACCATCACAACCACCATAAGCAAAAACCAATATCATTAGGGCTGTAAACAAACTGAACGTTCAATGAACTGTTCGGCGGGAAGTTTGTTTGTGTTCGTTTATTTAATAAATGAATGAACATGAACACAAATTTTCGTTCGTTTAGTTAAACGATCATCACAACCACCATAAGCAAAAACCAATATCATTAGGGTTGTAAACAAAATTGAACGTTCAGTGAACTGTTCGGCGGGAAGTTTGTTTGTGTTCGTTTATTTAATAGATGAATGAACATGAACACAAATTTTCGTTCGCTTAGTTAAACGAACGAACATGAACAATGGTATCGTTCATTTAGTTATGTTCGTGAACATTCATTTATATTGTTCGTTTACGTTCGTTTATGTTCGTTCATATAAGTTTCTTTTATGTTCATATATTATTAATTATGTTTGATTACATTACTATATTATATGTTAATTTATGTTCATATATGTTCAATTATGTTTGTTTATCTTTGTTTGTTTATGTTTGTTCGTTTATGTTTGTTCGTTTATGTTCGTTTAGCATGTTCACGAACATAAACGAACGAACATGAACAATGTAATTTGTTAAAAGAACGAACATAAACAAGAAAACTTGTTCGTTTATCCATTCGTGTTGGTTTATTTGTCCTGCTAACTTAAACGAATGAACATGAACAAGCCCATGTTCATGTTCATTCGGTTCGTTTACAATCCTTAATATCATAAATTACTTCAAAAATTCAGAAAAAAGAGACTATTATTCGCCATCATCTTGACCACGAACCACCACCACAACCCTAACCAACTTGTACAATCAACCTTCCCTTCAATCGTTTTCTTTATTATCGATCCACAACTAAGATTCAACGATGTGATAGCTGCGATTGGAAGGAGAAAAAGAGGGGGAATGTAAAGCAATGTATGAGATAACAGTAATTTCTTAAATGAAAACGAAATAAATAATATATAAATGAGCAGAAGAGGCGAGTTAGGGACTAAAGAATGTAATTGGTACCTGATCTGAGGAATCGAGTTAGGGAGGCAGAAGGGAGAGATGTCGTGACTATGGCAGCGAATTCGGGAGACAGAAGGGTGGCGGTGTCGTGAATGGAATCTCAATTATGGACCGATTTTGATTGGGATTTAGGTTTTAGGGTGTGTCGCACAATACTTGTCTATTTACACATGATCATCTCTCTCTGTGTGTGTGTGTGTGTGTGTTTGTGTGTGTGTGTATATATATATATATATATATATATATATATATATATATATATATATTAAATATTATATTGATAATCTATTTTTTATACTCGTATGTTGTTATGAAGAAATGATAAACCATATAAATAGTATGAGAGTCGACATTAATTTTAAACCAAGGTAATTATTTTTTAACTATGTGGCCTCTCTCTTGAGTCTTGATCTTCTCCTCCATCCACTACATTGAGGTTTTATTTTGCCCTACGTAGATAAATTTTGTATTAGAAATAGGGGCGGTAAATAGTAGGGTGGGTGATAATTAATAACCGATATCGAGCAGATCAAGTGGTCACATTCTTTATAAAATAATTCAATAATGTTATGCCTAAATATCACAAATTCAGTAGCTTTGTGATCTAAAGCGACGGAAACTTCTTGTTTAGGAGGAAAATTAGAAGTCCTTTTCTAGCTTCGTGTAAGGTTAGTTTTAGAAAAATAATACATTATAGATGGGTATTATGTACCAATAGTTAAATAAAAAATGGATAAGGATCAATAATGATAGTTTTATGGGAGTTGAGAATTGTTTTGACCATTTATCTAAGCATATGAGGTCAGTGGCGATTCTAATTTTTTTTTATTCAAGGCATTATTGAATTTTTTGAAAAACATAACAGGTTTTAAAAAGTAAATAAACTTTAAAATAATTAGAGTATATATATGTAAAAGAAAATTTTGGCCAACTTTAAAATAATTAGACTATTTATATGTAAACGAATTTAGCCATTGGGGCATGTACCCACTCTCAAAACTCTAGGTCCGCCCCTGAGGTCAAGATGATGATTGACAACTCAAGTTAAACATAAGCTTACTAAAAGCCCCAAGTGACCATGTGGGATAGTGATCTCCTTCGCTATAAAGAGATACATCTTCTCAAGACTCCAGAGTAGATATTGACAAATTTAGATATATTTCTACACCCTAATTTAGGTAGATATCTTCGCTACCTAATTTTTTTAGTCACAGCTAATTTTTGTCTTCATCATAGTTTTGATCATTTTAAATGATATTGAAGTGTTTTCTTCATTTTTCATGAGCACATTTTGTATGTTATTTCATGAGTTTGTTTAGAATAAATGAACAATACCACTGAAATTTTTGATTGTTTTTTGTTACATTTTTAATATTTGATACATTCATCTAATATGGGAGCAATAGTATCAAAATAGTCAATCGACAGGTTTTATTTAAAACCTTATATGAAATCTATTGATGTGTATATTATGATGTTTTATTTAAAACCTTATACGAAATCTAGTTATGTGTATATTATGATGTATAATAGCCCATTTGTATTGTTGAGCCCATTAGTCTGGTACATGTATTTACACATTTTACCCTAATGAGCCTAATGAGAATGAATCATGGGAAAATGCTTTCCATAATATGGTATTAAAGACGTAAGGCGACTTTTCTTTTTCTCTGTCTTCTTCTCCAACCCTACCGCAGTGCAGGCAGTCACCTTGAGCCGCTACCGATCCTCCTTCATATGACATTACCAAATTTAGATATATTTCATGGCCCCTAAAACAGCCCTGCCAATCTAAAACCCTATGACGTTACCAACATTAAAACTTATGTAACCCTCATGCTTGACCTTAATAAACTAAATTACGGTGTGTGTCGTGAACTCTTTGAGACTAAATATATTGGCTATGGGGTTCAAGGGCTTCTTGATGACACCTCCACACCTAATGAACCCAATTACACGAAATGGATCAAGCTTTACACTCTTGTCAAACAATGGCTATATGGAACACTCGATCACTTTTCACCGTGATACTCAACCAAGGCTGCACCACACATTTTCTCTGGAAGAGTCTCGAAGACCTCTTTCCGGATAACAAAGATGCACGTGCAAATGAACACGGAGGTGAACTTTGCAACATGGTGTTACGTGACCACACCAACTCATAATATTGCAAAAAGATGAAAGCCATCTCCAATCTTTTAGGAAACATTGAAAAACAAGCATCGGAGAAAATTGTAGAAACGTACCTCATCAGTGGTCGTTCCCCGAAGTTTGAAAACATAACTTGAGAAATATGAATTTCTAAGTGACAAATGTTTTCTAATGGATTCTGATAAACCCATCAACTACCAAAATGATATATCATATTCTGAATCTGAAAAATGACTTGAATCCATGAACAAGAGATGTGATCCATGTATGATAAATCAAGTATGAGCTTGATTGATCTTTCTGTCTATAGTAAGACTATAAGGAGTAAGTTTTCAAAGTGAAAACCGACATGGATGGAAACCTACACACATTTAAAGAGAGACTTATCTAAAAGGTTTTCACTCATAATATTAACTATGGAGAAATGTTTTTCCTCAAGTTGCTATGATTAAATAGATTGGGATTCTATTTTCCATACTCGCATATTATTGACTACGAGATATGGCAGATGGATGTCAAAACCTCTTTCCTTAAATGGACACTTACTTGAAGATGCATACAAAATATTTTTGGGTTTTTTATTCAAAAAAAGTTCCAAAAACTCAAGATTTTAGCAAACGGAAGACTTAAAATTTGAATAACATAAATCAAGTCTAAACCCACCAAGGATCTTCTTGCAAAATTTGGAAAGAAAAACATCAATCAATGAAGGAAGAAGAATAAGACAAGCTTTGTAGTCCTTTGAATCCTCAAGGGAGGCTTGAAAGTTGATGTAGAATGAAAGTAGAACTTCACCTTTAGAAATCTACCAAAAAGAACTCAACGTGATGTAGATGCTAGTCCAAAACCATTAAGCACTTAAGCTTTAAGTGCATATCAAAATATGACTTAAAGAGAGACAAAAACAAGTATGTAATATTCAAGTGTGACATCCCCATTTTCACGGCTAGAAAAGACCGATTTTGTTTATGCTTGTTTGAAAATCAGAGTAGCATTTTAAATAAAAGTGTTGCGGAATTTGTCCCAAAACAAAATATGATAAAGATTTATCAAAAGCATTTCCAAAGAAATGTATTTCATTAAAAGACTCGGGATGTCATGTTCGATACAGATCAAAAGCATAAACAGTACAATATAAGCCTTACTACATTATTTCATATCTACAGGCCTATATCCGTAATCCCTCATCCAAAACATCACATCTATGCTCGAGCGCCACTACCTGTAATACATGAAACTGAGTGGGTCAGACTTGGCAGCCTGGTGAGCACATAGGGTTTTCAACCCACAATAAATAAGTTTATTAATTTCATCAATCAGCAATAACCCGATTACCCGTTCCCGTTATCCTCACTTTACGTCCCTAAACACCTATCATAAGGGACCTAGCCTAAGGATCATCATCGGGATGGACACTACTGCTAAGGGGGTTCCTCAGCAATAAATGTTCTAAAGGCAACCATGAGGGGGATAGAGTACACCGGTGAACACATCGTTCACAAACACCTACAGGTTACGAGCCTGCTAGCGTTCCACTGGACTATCTAGAAGAGTCTGTGGTCATCATCTATACTCCTCTAGATGACTGGATCACCAACAACATCGAGGCCTCTCATCATTTTATCACACATCGTCTTATTACATCTACCCATGTTTTACCCCAACATTTTTGTAGATATAAAATACATATATACAGTTTAAATTATTTAAAACATGTATAAAAATCTTTCATCAGCATAGGCAGCAAGTATTCAGATAATATGCACACATAGCACGTAATTTATATAAAATACTTCATATCTATGTGTAAGATGAAAGTAACTATGCACTCACTTGAAAAGGTGGTGATTCCGAACTCAGACAACGCTTCCCTTCTTAAAAATTATTTCCTTCGACGAAACCTAGTATTATTACCACTAGAGTTTAGTCAATTATTCGCCGAGACTAATTAATAGTTTAGCTATTATTACTATTATATAAGCGCTAAACAATACTTATATAACCCATAATAATAGCCTAAGTACTTATTATAAGTTCCTAATAACGTTACTATAATTAAATAAAAGCTATATTAAAAATAGCGTAGGCGTAGTTCGCTTACAGCGGGTTTTATAGAAAACCGGGCTTTGCTTGGAGCAGCGTTCCCAATCCGAAAAGCTCTTCTTCTCGGAGCCGTCGAGCACTTTGGGGCTTCCGCCTCGTGCTAGGGAGGTTCCCTAGGCTTTTCGGGGGGTTTCGGGGCTAGAGAGAGGTTCTAGAGAGAGAGTAAAGAGAAGAAAGAATGGGAAAGGTGTGAAGAAAATGAGGGTGTGAGAGGTTCTATTTATAGGGTGAAAAATGGTTGAACTTGGTGCCACATGTCACCATCTAGTGGCAAGACTTGGGGAGAAAGCAATGGCCAAGATTGTGCCACATCACCCATTTTCGCACAGCACACTTCCGACTTCTAAAATCCGTAACTTTCACATACGACCTCCGTTTTTGACGTTCTTTATATCCACGCGTAGGTAAAAACAAGATCTAAAACTTTCATTTTGACTCTGTCGGCTAATTCTCGACCGATCTTAAAATTAACAGTACGAGGAGATTATATTGTTAAATGTCCGCGTAAAATTCATAACTTCTACATACGGACTCTGTTTTTGTCTGTCTTTTTACCGTTGAGTTCCTATTAATGAGATCTTCAATTCTCATTTAGGTCGCGTAGGCCAAACACCGCTCGATCTAAAATTCGAGTTTCGGGCTGTGCACTGCTAAGTCAAATCTTAGAAAATTCTTAGCTTCCTCATACGAAGTCAGATTTGGGCGTTCTTTTTTTATATGTTCTCGGTTTAACGTATACTACAACTTTTGTTTAGATCACTAAGGCCAAAAAGTCTTTCATCGTAAATTCACTATTTACGCTTCCCGGTGTCGTGCCGGTTTTGCCGTAAAACTTCGACGGGTCATAACTTCTTTGTTATAACTCGGATTTCGGCGTTCTTTATATATCCGGAATCCTTGTTTCCAACACTATAACTTTATGTAAAGATATCGGGTTTATCTCACACTTTAATTTTGACGCTTATTTTATCCTTTATTTATTTTACCTTTATAATTAAGTATAAAGCACATAATTTCACATAATTCACATAATACTCAAATAATTCATCTTTATTATTTCAAAAAGTGTTACAGTAGTTGAACTAGACTATTACATCATCTAATTAATGCTTAGCCCCAAAACACGGGCGTTACAATTCTCTCCCCCTTAGGATGATTCCGCCCCGAAATCATACATCAGCAAACAGATGTGGGTAGTGACTAATCATGTCACTCTCTATTTCCCAAGTGAGATTCGGCCCATTCGAATGTTTCCAACGGACTAGCACTAATTCGACCATCTTGCGTCGTAACTTCTTAGTCTTACAGTCAACTATTGCCTCGGGCTCTCCGATTAGCCTCTTATTCTCATCCATCCTTAACTCTGAGATTGGAATTATGTCGGGAACTTCTCCCGTGAACTTTCTCAGGTAACACACATGGAAGGTGTTATGAATTTCATCTAGTTCTTCGGGTAATTCGAGCTTGTAAGCTTGGTTGCCAATCTTCTGAAGAACTTTGAAGGGTCCAATAAACCTTGGACTCAACTTTCCTCGCTTTCCTAATCTTATAAGTCCCTTCCACGGTGAGACTTTAAGCAAAACGGAATCCCCAACTTCAAAAGTCATTGGTCGTCTTTTCTTGTCAGCGTAGCTCTTTTGACGATCCTGAGCTGCTAACATTCTTTCCCTGATCACCTTCAACTTTTCAGTAGTCTCATGGACTATCTTGGGGCCCATAAACTGCTTTTCCCCAGCCTCAAGCCAACAAGACGGCGTACGACACTTCTGTCCATACAAGGCTTGATAGGGTGCCATCTTGATGCTCGAGTGGAAACTGTTATTGTAGGAAAATTCTACAAGAGGTAAGTGCTCATCCCAGTTCCCTTGAAACTCTAGGGTACATGCTCTCAGCATATCTTTGAGTGTTTGTATCGTTCTTTCGCTCTGACCATCAGTCTGCGAGTGTTTGTATCGTTCTTTCAAACACAACTTCGTACCCAATTCATCTTGTAGACTTCTCCAAAACCTCGACGTGAAACGACTATCACGATCTGATACAATTGTTAGAGGAACACCGTGAAGTCTTACTATCTCCTTCATGTAAGCATTTGCGAGCTTATCCATAGACCACCTTTCGTTGGCTGCTATGAAGTGTGCACTCTTGGTGAAACGATCCACGACCACCCAAATCATGTCGTGTCCGTTCTTTGTTCTAGGTAATTTAGTCACAAAATCCATGGTGATGTCTTCCCATTTACCCATGGGTACAGGTAAAGGTTCTAAACTCCCATACGGTTTCTGATGTTGTGCCTTAACCCTTGCACAAGTTACACACTCGGCCACATACTTCGTAACATTGAGCTTCATCGTCGGCCACCAGTAGTAGGGTTTTAGGTCCCTATAAATTTTAGTGCTACCGGGATGAATTGAGTACATGGTCTTGTGTGCTTCTTCCATCGGAAGATTTCTCATTCCTCCCGTCTTAGGTACCCAAATCCGATCTTGGAATACCTTCAGTCCTTGACTGTTTGTACCGAACTCCAACGTTTTACCCAAACGTTCTTCTTTTTGGTCATTATTCTCTGAAGCTTCTTGTTGAGCTTTTTTGATGCTTTCCACAATGGTCGAGACAACTTCAATTCTCAACGCTCTTGGCATTTTCCTTTCAAGATTGACTTTTCGACTTAGAGCATCGGCGACAACATTTGCTTTACCAGGGTGGTAAAGTATCTCGCAGTCGTAGTCCTTGAGTAACTCTAATCAGCGTCGTTGCCTCATGTTCAATTCCTTCTGATTAAAGAGATACTGGATACTCTTATGATCAGTGAAAAGTTTGCACTTCGTGCCATAGAGGTAATACCTCCATATCTTTAGAGCGAAAACTACCGCTGCCAACTCCAGATCATGAGTGGGGTAGTTCTTTTCGTGCTCCTTCAATTGTCGAGATGCATATGCTATCACCTTTTCTCTTTGGGTCAGAACACAACCCAACCCGACTCCTGATGCGTCACTATAGACCGCGAAGTCTTCAACTCCATCAGGTAGAGAAAGAATCGGTGCTTCACACAATTTTTTCTTTAGCTTCTCGAATGCTTCTTGGTGCTTCTCACTCCACGTATACGTAGCTCCTTTGTGGGTCAAAGCTGTCAATGGAGCAGCTATCAAAGAAAAGCCTTGTATAAATCTTCGGTAGTATCCAGCTAATCCTAGAAAGCTTCGAATCTCCGTGGAACTTTTTGGTCGTTCCCACTTCATCACCGCTTCGATCATTGCTGGGTCAACCATTATCCCTTCTTGGTTAACCACATGACCCAAGAATTGGACTTCTCGGATCCAAAAGTCGCATTTGGAGAACTTTGCATACAGCTTCTCCCTTTTCAACACTTCTAACACTTCTCGTAGATGCTTGCCATGCTCTTCCTGGATTTTGAGTAGATCAGAATGTCGTCTATGAACACTATCACGGATTTATCGAGGAATGGTTTACAAACTCTGTTCATCAAATCCATGAACGCTGCTGGAGCATTGGTTAGTCCAAATGACATAACCAAGAACTCGTAGTGTCCATATCTAGTTCTGAATGCAGTCTTCTCAATATCATGCTCTCTCACCTTCAGCTGATGATACCCTGACCTAAGATCGATTTTTGAGAAATAGCTCGAACCTTGAAGCTGATCGAATAGGTCATCAATCCTTGTCAATGGATACTTGTTCACCGTTGCCTTGTTCAGCTCTCGGTAGTCTATACACATTCTCATGCTCTCGTCTTTCTTTTTCACGAATAACACCGGAGCTCCCCAGGGTGATGAACTCGGTCTAATGAAACTGTTGTCCAACAACTCCTGAAGTTGCGTCATGAGCTCCTTTATCTCCGTCGGTGCTAATCGGTATGGTGCCTTCGCTATCGGTGTTGTTCCTGGTAACAAGTCTATTCTAAACTCCACTTGTCTATCAGGCGGTAATCCAGGAAGATCTTCGGGAAAGACCTCCGGATAATCACATACAACCGGTATATTCTCCACCTTTTTCTTTTCCTTCTTAGCATCGATTACGAATGCCAAGTATGATGCACATCCCTTGGTCAAACATTTTCTGGCTTTCATCAGGGAGATGATTCCAGAATTTATTCGGAGTTTGTCCCCGTACACCATAAATGACTCTTTTCCGGGTGGGTTTACCTTTACTATCTTCTTTCGGCATTGAATCTTAGCATCGTTGGCGCTAAGCCAATCCATTCCCAGAACAATGTCGAAACCGTTCAATTCTATGGGTAACAGTTCCTCGTGGAATTCGTTTCCGTTTACGTCGATGACGATGTTCTTAATACGATTACTAACAGGTACGAACTTGCCACTGGCAATTTCCACAATTAGGGCATTATCAAGTTTTTCTACAGGCAACGCTAATTTTCCTCCAAATCTATGCGATACAAAGGAATAGTTTGCTCCCGAATCAAATAGTATATTGGCAGGCGATCCATTTACAAGAAAGGTACATGAAGCGACGTCTGCTGCCTCCTTTGCAGCCTCGAGCGTCATCTGGAAGGCTCTTGCTTTCGGCTTCGGTGGAACGTTGGGTCTTCCTGCCTCCTTCTTCTTCGGACAGTCCCTCGAAATGTGCCCTTCCTCGTTGCACTCATAACAGACCTTCTTAGTGAACGTGCACTCGTTGGCATAGTGCCCAGGTTTTCCACATTTGAAACAAGTGACTCCTCCGTCACATTTCCCATGGTGCTTCTTCTTGCACTTGTCGCACCATTTGGCTTTACCTCCTCCATACTTCTGCGTACCAGACCTTGAGAACTTGCTTTTCTTGCTGAATTTCGACGACCCATCAAATTTCCTTTTCTCTCCCACATCCGCTCTCTCCAGACCCTTCTCTCGTATCTGGGTCTCCACATTCTTAGCAACCCAGATGGCGGCTTTCAGAGTGGTTGTTTGCTTGACCATTGGACCGAAGTCCGCTGGTAATCCGAGGGCAAACTTGTTAACCTTGGAGAGTTCAGTTGGGACGAGGTGAGGAACAAGCTTCATTTTATTTGTAAAGCTTGCAGCGTATTCAGTAACGCTCATTCTTCCCTTCTTCATATTCTGGAATTCGTTGTTGATCTCCAGAAGATCTTGCTCAGAGCAGTATTGCATCTTTAACTACACCAGAAAATCCTCCCACGACATCTTGATCGCTTCTCCTTTGGGCATTGAATCAGCTAGTAGCTTCCACCAACTTAGTACTCCAGATTTAATCCAGCTGTGAGTGACTTAGCACTTCTCGATCAACTAACTGCTCCACTCCATAATTTTCTTATCACTACCTGTCTGAATATCCTGTTGTCTCTTGTCCGCCTTCCGGATGAACCGGGACCACCCTGGTCCCAACTGGTCTGCCATTATCTGGGTTACCGGACTCCCACCGGTTACCGATCCCAAACTCAATCTCTCAGTCGCTCCTAGCGGCTTCCGCAGAAACTTTGGCTTCTAAACCTGCTCTATCTACCTTGCCACTCTGGCTCTATAAGTCCTGGGATCCTCAATCCCCTACCCTGACCCTACGGTCTCTACCAGGTCCCACCTGTGCTGCAATAAGTACACGGGCCTCGCCCACGGATCCCACCCAAACTAGACCTCAGAGCGGCTTCTCCCACAGGTCTCACCTTTCTAGGGCTATGCAGGCCCACCCTTCCTCGAATCTCAGCTTGTTATCCTATCCTGACTCTTATCATGTTGACTAGGAGATACGGGCCTCGCCCACACTCCGCTATCTAGGAGATACGGGCCCTCGCCTACACTCCGCTAACTAGGAGATACGGGCCCTAGCCCACACTCCGCTAACTAGGCTGCTAATGAATGTTACAGCTACCCCGTAGACTTACAACTCTTTTCTTCACCGCCTGACTGCTGGTGGATGCTACGGCTATCCCATAGTCTTACATCCTGGCTAAACCCGCATCCTGTCGGAAATTCTCCGACCTGGTTTCCCAAACCAGCTATCTGTTGTCGTGCATACACGGACCCTACATCGGGAAGTTTCCCAAACTTCTAATTCCTGCACACCTCTATCCACATGGTCAATCGGGCTGCTTCCCTACCCAATCGGATGCGAACTTATCCCGGCCCGCACTTACTTTTGCTCCTGAATACTCGGATGGTTCTCCCCCACTTCGATTCAGCTAACTCCTTACAGCTCACAGCCTTGGAAAGGTTTCCCCATCCTTCTCACCGTCCAACGATCGATCCCCTCGCAATCCGACGCTCACACTGCTAGTGATCTAACTGTTTAGTACCAATCAATACCTCTCTCGAAATACTAGCGATACATATCCCGAGTTCTAGTCGCGCTTGCTACAGTTACTGCATCCTGATAACCTTCTCTAAAAAGGGAAACGACCTCTAACTACTATTCTAAAATCCATGGTATGCATATGGCATATAACTCAATATCGATGCAGTACCATAACAATAAAATCATAAGTAAAAGATGATAGGAAAGCAAAGATACGCACCTGCAACATCGGAAGATGCTTGTGCCTCCTCTGTGGTCAGCTGGAAAGCCCTGCTCCTCACCGTAGGTTTCTCTGCCCGGCCCTAACGGTTGTCGGTAATCCTCAACGTCGCAGGGGCAGGTGCTATCACATGTCCCGTGGTAACCAAACTCGGACACTGGGCCTTGTTGTGGCCCCGCTGACTGCAATGGAAGCAGATCAGGTCTGATCCATGGGTGGTGGTAGCTGTACAATCTCTGCTAAGATGACCAATCCGGACGCACTTGAAGCAGCCAGAAGCACCACCACTACCACTCCTGCACGCACCCTCGTGCGTCCTGCCACACGTGCCACATCGGCTACGGATCTGATAGTCCCTCGATCTCGTGTTTGACCCCTTGGGTCTCTTGCCTAAACCCGTGGCTACCTGAATCTCATCCGGCTTCCTCTTCCTAAGGTGCTCTAGGTCGATCTCCCTCTCCCTGGCTCTAGCAATCATATCCTCCAGCGTCTTGCAGCTGGACCTGCTCACAAACTGCCTAATGTCAGCCCTCAGCATCTCGTGATATTGGGCCTTCTTCATCTCCTCGTCCGCCACATACTGCGGAACAAGAAAAGCCCTCTCCCTGAACTTGGCGGTAATCTCCGCCACAGTCTCAGTCGTCTGTCGGAGGTCCTGAAACTCCCGTGCTAACTGATGCACCTCAATCACCGGTGCAAACTCGGCCTTGAACCAGGCCGATAAATCAATCCATGTCATCGCGTCCAACGCGGCATCATCCCCAATGGCATGTCCAACCTCCTCCCACCAATCTCGTGCCCTGTCCTTCAGAAGACAGGAGGCAAATCGGACCTTGTCCCCCCGGGACATCGGCTCGTACGGAAAGCGTTGGCAACATCGGCCAACCACCTGCTGCTAGCGATGGGGTCCCGAGCCCCATGGTAATCTGGAGCCCCACAAGCTTTGAACTCTCGGAATGCCAGGGTACGCGCCCCCATCATGGATATCATCTCTGTACGGAAAGCTCCCAGCTTCTCATCCAAAATCTCTAGTATGCCCTCCTTGACCGTACCGAAGATCAAAGGAGTCTGGTCTAAAATACTGTGCGTAATCTCTACTGAAATAAACTCCCTCATCTGCTCCCCGAGCTGCTCGGTTCCTGAGCCCGAGCCTGATCCCTCACCGGCGCCTGAATCATTAACTGGTCTACCCCGTGGCGTCACCATTCTGCAACATATCATAATAACCATCAGAATACTCATCACTACAGAGGGATCACACACGCACTACAAGTTCCCAGGTTTTATCCTAGCCCTCTTTGATTCGAGTACAGATCCTCTGCTTCCGGTAGTATGGGCCCCTACTACCTTCCACATCTATCCGTACTTTCCTCAAGGATTGCCTTGACTCCACCAAATCCCTTGCACTACTACCATTGCTCCCAGCACTAATCTCATCCTAGGCTTGCCCTAGGGTAACCTCCAACCCGCACCTAGCCCTCAGCTACTGGAGGCATCTTCGTAATGCCAAGTAGTCACTACCTAAATACCATCACATGTGACGAGGCTCAGATAATCCTTCGAGTAAAGGACTCATCCCTACAACGGTTAGACTCATACGAGAGTTGCGCAATAGGGCCAAATCCAGCACTCTGAGATTATTCAACCCTGGTCACATGTGACTTGACGTATTCACCTAATGGATAACTCCCATCACTCAGAATCGCACAAAGCACAAAGTAAGTAGCATTCAGACAAAAAGGAAAATCTAACCAGAACATAATCAAGCAATTCTATCCACATATCATGAATCTGTACTAGCATGTAAGTTATAAAGCTCATACACATAACATGCACATAAGGCATCTTTCCTAGATCCTTAGTCCTAATCTAGCATGCAATTCTCATAAGCATATCATATCTAAACAAACATGTATGGGTAATTTGGGAGAACTTACTTGAGCTCAACTGATTGCATGCACCACACCCTTTACTCTTTTCAAAATTCTTTTCTCTTTTCAAAGTCATTTTCTCTTTTCAAAATTCCTTTATATAAAAAATGATTTTCTTTTGAAAACTTTTCATACCAATTCCTTAGTTTGAGTTCAGACACACCCGAGAGTGTGCCCGAATCTCTCAAACCAAGGCTACGATACCAACTTGTAACATCCCAAAAATCAAGACCAAAAATTTCATTTTAATTCATTAATAAACCATAGTTATCAAATCAGAGTAAAACATCCCTGGCTAAACATCATGGTATGTGCGATGCAGTCATCCCGAGCTCTTCCCTCAGCTACCGGAAGTACCTGAAACCAAAACTAAAAATCGTAAGCACGAAGCTTAGTGAGTTCCCCAACCTACCTGTAGTGGTGTTGATTATGATGGCATGTGCGGAATTAGAAAAGATCTAGTGATTCATCATGTAAACTCAAGAACACAAGGAGTAAATAAATTTGTGTAAGCTCATATTAGATCTAGAAAGGATATACAAATGGGTTTGTATAAATTTCTCTCTCTAGTCTAACACTCCAAAATGATCATCCTTGTAAATATGAGTGTCACTCACTTCATATTTATAGGAAAGACAACTCATTTACACATCAATAAGGGTAAGCCACATCCAAGCGTGACTTTGCACCCTAACATTCTCCCTCTCAAAGTTAGGATTGGATGTCCGGCTTCAATATCCAACGAGATAGCGCGATCAAAACCAAACTCCCCCTCAAAGTAACACCGGTCTTCAAATCCGCAAATGAATATCCGACAAACCCGCTTCGAATACTCATCATTCTCCCCCTTTTTATAATCAAAAAATGATTATAAGACCCATTAAGGGTGAGAAGTGCCCGAGGAATAAACTTCCCAATATTCCCCCTTGATGTGTACCAAAAATGAATCACCAAAATATTGCACGGAAAACAATCACGAAAAAGCCTCAAAAAATTTCCAAATTCGTGAAAATTTTTTTTACTTTTTGAGTGAGAGTTGCAAGATTTTCCAAAATCGAGGTAAAATTTGTCACTTTCAGAATTCTGCAGGGACCCGTTGCGCCTAAAACAACCAAATATGCGAAATTCTTCCCCATTTGCGAAACTGGGTAGAAAATGTTAATTCACACAAACTGCAGGGACTTGAAATGTACATTCTTCAATTTCTCAGAAAATCAGCCCATTTTCGAAATTGGGTATAAACTGCCAAAATTTCGAAACTGTAGGTACTACTTTCAAAAATTCTGCACACTTCTTCAAAACTGTCGAAATTAGGTCTTTATGTCGAATCTGAGTGCAAACTGTCAATCTTTCGAAAGTTGCAGGGACGAAAATCGAAAATTCTGCCTTAGCTTCCAAACTGTCGAAAAGTAATCCAACTTTCGAAGGTGGGTATAAGGTGTCAAACTTTCGAAACTTTAGGGTCCATTTTCGAAACCTTTATGTTTTCTTCCCCAATTCGTTTCCTAGGCAACGAAGACTTCCACAACACCATTTTTAACGAAAATTTTTCACTACACCATTTTAACGAAAGTTTTTCTTTATCAACGAAAGTTTTTCTTTATCAAAGGAATAACGAAAACGAAGGCATGCGAAGCCGCTGAATCTCGTCTGAACCATTCAACCACTGAATGGACATCCAAATCATCGACAAAAAATTGAGTTCATTGCCTTCGCTTTTTGTTACCAAAATCTTCGCTATCAACACAGTACTCGACATCAGCCAAAATCGACTTTGAATCGTCGACCTCCAAACCCAAAATCTTCGTGTTTTAACAAATCAATAATCTTCGTTAGTCGATGTCGATTCTCAAAACAAACATCAAGCCTTCCCAATTCGTTATCAAAACCTTTGCTTTTTGATATAGGGACCCCAAAATCCAACAGATCCCAAACTAACGAACATAGACTCAAACTTTCGAAATTTCAGACCCAATATCATCGACATCAACAGCGAATCCTCCTAATTCGCTTTTCATTCTAGTCAATATCCAATCTTCGACTATTGACTCTCAAAATCACAGGCTTCACCATTTTGTTCGATCGTTTGTTCGTTCTACAGTTCTTCCCAAATCATCAAAAGCCATTTACACCAAACCAAACTCGATTTCGTTCAATCCTTGTATCATCGACTCCAAATCAAGTTCGATTCCAGTTCGTCCCCAAACCATCTCAGTTGATATCAATTCCAATAACGAATCCAAACTCCAAACTTTCGAAATCTAGTCTTCCTAATCAATCAAAAATCAAACACCGGGAAGCTCAACCTTCGAAATCTCGTCCACAATCAGTCGACTATTAACGTCGATACCCAAGTGAGATACATTTCAAAGTCTTCAAAATTGAATTAAACCACCAAGCCATCGACAATCGATCCTTTGCACATCAACAATCATTCGACTGTTAACCAAAGCTTCAACCATCGATTCGTCACACTTCGATTCCAGATTCACATTGTCTCAGACTAATTGACCAACATCAGTCAAATTCTACTCCAAGGAATACCAATCGAAATCGACTGCAAATAATCACATATTCACATGTACCAGTCGAATTCGACTCTAAACATATTAAATCAAAATTCGACTTCATCAATCTCCACAACAGTCGAACCCAACACCATCGGAATTTAATCTTTACAATTGAAAATCCAGTTTATCGTATCAAGATTTCGATTTTGACTTTGAAGTTTGACTTTTCGAAACTCCACTTTGGCCATTGAATCGAAATCGAAAATCAGATCAGACATGAAACATTTATTTGACTATCAATTTACCAATCGTTTGTTAAGATCGACAAATCCATGTGTTCTATCAATTATCGAACCATCACAGGCATAAAACATCAAGCCCCTTCGATATCACAAAACCATATTTGAATTAATCGAATGCGGATGCATCGAAATCCCGTTATCGAGAAACACCAAAGTCATCTTTTCGATCCCAATTTTCAGATCAAAAACTCTGATGAAAATATACTATACAAGATAATGGAGCGGTGATAATCCAAATACGAATTGAGTAATGAACAGTGACTGATCAGATTTGGGATTGAACCAATTTGACATGGATTGAATTTGTTTGGGCTTAAAAGGTGAACAGTAACATGATCAATTGTGTTACGATTGGGCTAAAAACTTGAAGATGAATAGTAGATTTCGAAATATGGATCACAAAAAGACTTTTGGGCTAAATCAAGCATGATGAACAATTTGGATGAACAGTAATTTCGAAAAAAATTGGAAATATGATTTTGATTTTTGGAATTTTGATCTAAACAAAAATAATTGGATCAACAATGAGGTTGAAATGGATTAGATCCAATGAAGCAAATCGATCAAAAATGAAAAACGAAAAACACGAATCGAAATCATGGACGTTTTGGAATCCATTTGAGAATTTGAGATACTTTTTTGACGAATCGAGATCCATTTGCAACGAACGAATCAAATTTCGAAGATCTTGGTTCTTTTGTTGGAACGAGAAAATCTCCAATTTGAACATTGTACCGCCCATTATGCGAGATGTGCAAGTCGTTCTTCGTGTTTTTCGTGTTCTTCAACTATCCAAGAACATCTTCAAAAGAACCACCAACACATTTGGGTTTTGAATTCAAATTCAATGCAAGATTTGGAGATTGTTGCTTTGGAACCCAAATTTGCTTCACGGATTTCGGATTCACAACAACATTCGACGATTTTTGTGAATAAACCCGCTTGTTTTTACGATTAATCTTCTTCTTCTTTTTCTTTCTCATCTTTTTGCATCTTGAAGACTTGATTTCATGAACAAACCCACTTTCCACAACTTCAACATTGTGATTTTGAATCAAATCTTTTGGAGTTTGATACTTGTGATTTTCTTGGATCACCGGCTTCCGATAAGGAATCATTCCTTCAAACGAATCACAAGAACACAAAATATCATCGGTTTGAACTCCAATCGAGCAAAAAACCTTTTCATCATGAGAATCAACTTGAATCTTCTTATCAAGAACTTCAAGAACATCAAGAACATCACATTGAACTCCATAGTCTTGAACTTCAACAAACTTAAGAGCACGAAGATCATTTGGGTTTTCAATTAGAGAAATGTATTTCTTATTAAACAAATCTCTTTCTTCTCCCTCCTTTTGATTTCTACTACGGACTAATATGGACAAAGCAATTTTATTCAACCATATAATCTTACAAAGTGGTTGAAAAATCAAGCTTCTGTTATCATCCTTCAAATCTCCATAAGAAACCATATTACCCCATGAAATCAATTTGCTTAACACCAACCCATAAATTTGATCTTCATTGACTTCGTATTTGATATCTTCAATGATCACAACCCAAGAATCATATGGCAAATCCACCATGATCACAAGAACTTGAAAATTTCTAGAGAGAGAAGGTGATTTTGAATGGGTTTTTTAGAGAGAGAAAGTAAAAATCACTTGAATTCTAGTGAAGAAAATCAAATTATGAACAGAATCAAAGATGAATTCGATTTCTAGAATCCAAACTCTCTAAAACACGAAGATCAAAACACAAAATGAAGAATCACCAAATCTAGAAAGCCACCAAGGATCAATTCTTGATCAAATCAAGAACACCTGCTCTGATACCAATTGTAGTGGTGTTGATTATGATGGCATGTGCGGAATTAGAAAAGATCTACTGATTCATCAAGTAAACTCAAGAACACAAGGAGTAAATAAATTTGTGTAAGCTCATATTAGATCTAGAAAGGATATACAAATGAGTTTGTACAAATTTCTCTCTCTAGTCTAACACTCCAAAATGATCATCCTTGTAAATATGAGTGTCACTCACTTCTTATTTATAGGAAAGACAACTCATTTACACATCAATAAGGGTAAGCCACATCCAAGCGTGACTTTGCACCCTAACACTACCACATATCATACACATAACCACATATTGGGCCCCACCCACTGCATCGGGACTTGCCCGGCATCGGACTCGCTCCGGCATCGGGCCCCGCCCGACATTAGGCCCCGCCTGGCATCGAGCCCCACTCGGTATACAGATCTGTTTTTCTTAGGCCCCGCCTGTCTCTGGGCCTCGCCCACTATCCACATACAATAACATAAACATACTAGCACATAAAGAAACATACTCTAATATATTCATGTACTAAGGAGTCGCCTATCTTGGGCCCCGCCCCTGTCCTGCTACTGAAGAGTCATGGAACCCCGTTCACGCTCCTGCTAATGGAGAGATACGGGCCCCCGCCCACATTCACCTCTCTACTATCCCGGGCCCCGCCCCTGCTCTGCTAATAATGAGATACGGAACCCCGTCCATACTCAGCTAGTGGTGAGATACGGGACCTCGCCCACACTCATCTCCCTACCAGGCACATACATGTATCACAAAGACAACAAGTATAATATACTATGCAACATATAAGATTCCTCGGGCTTACCCCGACATCGGACCCTAGTCTGGAAACATACTACCGATACATGCAAGAATCACAAAGACCTATAGCATACTAACATACCTCGGGCCTCGCCCGACATCGGATCGTAATCCGGAACATATATCATAAAAATGCCTACGGCTAACCCCCGGGTCTTCCTACTATACTAAAACATAATGGGTCGGCATTGTGGCCGTAGACCCATGCACACAATGAGGAGACTCACCTTGCACTGCTGAAGCCCTGTTGATACCCTTCTGGCTGCTAGCTGGCAATTCCCCAAACTGGTACTCCCTCGGCTCCCCGAGCTATCGGTAACAAAATACACTTAGTCCTAAAATGTCCTCAAACGTCAAACTAGGTCAACCTTGGTCCAAGTCAAAGTCAACGGTCAAAGTCAACGCTCTGAGTTGACTCAACTCGCCGAGTTGATCCTTCAACTCATCGAGTTCTAAAACTCAGAATCCTGAGATCGCGATCCAACTCGTCGAGTCAGCCCCTGACTCGCCGAGTTCCCTTGCTAAACATGGTTGCGATTTATCGAATCAACTCGTCGAGTTCTACCATAAATAGAAACGAGAAAACTTACTTTGACTCGTCGAGTCCCTCCCTAACTTACTTTGACTCGTCGAGTCCCTCAGTCTGTTTGGACCATCTTAATGGATTAAGCCCCTATACTTCAGATCTAAGTCCCAAACTTCGTCTACATGCTGGAAATGATCTCTTGAGGGTAAAGTTTCCAACTTTACCCATTACTAATCCTTCTTAATGGGTTTAGCTCAACCCCTAGCTCCTTAAGACATATTCATTGTCCAAGGACCACAATATTCCAAACTAAAGCACATCCACATAGATCCAGGCCTTAGACATCAAAAGAACACGCAAAGTCTCTGCCTTTCCTTCCATGCATGGCCTTTTGGGGCTAAAATGGCCATAACTCCTTAAAGCTTGCATGGGGGTTCCAATGGCATAAAGTTTGCACCTTTATGCCTGGACCACCCTTTGTGCTTCCAGATCTGAAAGGATCTTAGCTTGGGACGTCCAAATCCCAAAAGTTATCACTCATTGGCCAAAAACCCTCAAAAAGGAATAAAGAAAAGATCTAATAAACTAATGATCAAGTTAGAGACTTGATTACCAGAAAATGATGGAAATGAGATGGTGTTGCTGGATCTACTAGTTTCCTTCTGAATCTCTAAGCTTCCTCTCTTCTTCACAAGCTCCAAACACACACTAAACTCTCAAAAACAAGCTCACAAGCTCAAGGATGCACTAGGGTTTCGTGGATTAGGGTTTGGGGCAATGTAGGCTGTAAGTAAGGCCAATGGGTAGAGAATGATATGCTTAACTAGGGTATATAAGCCCGAAATTAGGGTTTCCCAAACCCAGACCTACTCGTCGATTTGGTTCCCCAACTTGTCGAGTAGGTCACTTAACCCGCGACCCAAAATCCACCTCTACTCGCCGAGTTCCTCCCTGGACTCGAGGAGTAGCCTTCTTGAAATAAGGTTTTCTTTCCTTTCTTGGTCTTCTGGATTCTGGGTGTTACAATAAAGTTGACAACTTTAAGCTTTTGCATGGCTTAATAGAGCCCAACACCAAACCCTAAGTCCATAACACCCGTAAATAACCTCCAACTCTTTCATGAGTGAGAAATAACAACAAGGACTTCCTTTTTATGACTCAAAATTCTTAAAAACATCATAAAGTAGCAAACTTGAGTCCTGTGGTAGCTTTTACTCACAAGAAACAACCTATGAGACCAAAATTTATGCAAAAGTAAACCCTAGTCTAAATCTAAACCAAATAACCATAAAGGTGTGAGATTTATACCTCCAGAAGCTTGAAAATGGAAAGGAGACTCTGGATCAACAAGCTCTAAGCCCACCAAACACCAATAATGAACTCCTTCTTCTTCTAAAATGCACCAAAATCACTCTAGAGGTCCAAATCAAGCTTTCAAGGGTTAGGGTTTCGAAATGAGGGAATGAAGGAGTGGAGGCTGAATGTAAGGAGGGTCTAAAGGCTTAAGGTTCTTTAAATAGGGTCCAAAACTTAAAAATTAGGGTTTGGGACCTACGTGAGTACGTCATGCGTACCACTGGAGTACTCCCTACGTACTCAAAGGATTCTCGTCACCCATTTAATGAGTTACGCATGGCGTACCTATGAGGTACGTCCTGCGTATGGACCAAAATACAACTTTTTTAAACTTTAAGCTGAAATTGAAAATTACCTGGAACACGGATGTTACAGAAGCCCTTCGATAAGATAAGAACGAAGGGTCGTGCTTGAGCTATAGGACTTTTGTTATTTTAGTAATGAGATTTTATTTGAATTTAGTATTTTAATATTGAAACGTTGTAACAATTATTGTATTGTTTTGATATATTGAGAAATGATCTTTTCATTAATATTTGTCGTGTTCTATACTAACATGTTTAATTCATGAATAATCTAATTATTCTAAAATTCCATAGCCAATAATAGTTGGGGAACAACTATGAGTTAACACTAATATGAATTTGATTGGTTGACTTTCATAAGATGAAAGTAGGCAAAGCGTTGCAGCCAAGTTCATAGATACTTGTCAGAGAACAGGTGTTGGACATGACCCAGTTCAAGATCAATTCATGGATTGTTATCATGAATGATACTTGATAAAGGTAATATCTTTGTATTCTTAAAATTGAGATACATATTTGGGACTTGAGTATGGGGAATGTTATACTTTGATGTGGTTAAATGTTGTTCTTTAACCAGATAGTTATAAAGGTCATCATTAGGTATGGTATGAACTATACAAGAGGCGTATGTAGTCAAGATAGGATTTGTTCCTCTTATGTGTTAAGAGTTAGACAATTAAGGCGCCTTACTAAATTTTTAACATTAAATGAGATTGATTGCGAACAATATCTTATGTTCAACATCATGTTTGTGACAAATGGATAACTAATAACTTACTATATACATCAATTTAATAACTTACTATATACATCAATTAAAGTTTTGAGCTTTTGGGGAATTGGATGTTGTTGAATGACACTTCCTTATATGTTGTTAGGGGAAGTGAAATGTTGGTAGACATTCACCACTGTTTATATCAATCTATAATGGATCTTATGCAAGTGGGAAATTGTTGGATCTATATGCTCAAGAACCATTTTAGAATGATATTACTAATAATATAGGATCATATAGGGTCACACCAATAACAATTTTACATAAATATATTATTTATAAGAATTTAATTCTTGATAAGTAATTATAATTTTTGCAATTAACTAGAAATTGTTTATTTTGAAAAAATAATATTATTCCAATGAAAGTATCGTGGTTTATATCATAAGATACGATATATAAAGTCATGTACATCTTTTTAGACTTAAAGGTCGTTTGTCTTTTAGCTAAGATCTCATGGTTTTATAAATATAAAAGTTGAAAGAATTTTATAAAAATCATTATTTCTTTTATATAAAAAATGACTACCTTAAAGAAGGGACAAAATCTTATTCTTTGCTTATTTTATATCATTAGCCATGCTTTAGAAACATGGATTGATGTGATAATGAAACATGGGGTATAAAAGGTCTTTAGATGAAGGTTCATGAGACCTTGCAAGCCTTTCTTCTCTTTTTTACTAGCCAAAACCGAGCTCTCTCTCTCTCTCTCTCTCTCTCTCTCTCTCTCTCTCTCTCTCTCTCTCTCTCTCTCTCATGTTACTTAGTTAAGTTACTTGGAAATGAAGATGATACTTGATACTTTACTTTAAGACAAAAGTTGTGTTTTTCTCGTAAATGGTTACCGCATTATTTTGCAAGAAGGACTAGGATTCAAGTCAATTTGGAAATTGTTGACGGATACTTCTAGAGGAGTTCTCTTTTGTTCTCGTGCTATCACTCTATCAACTTCTAACCTCTCCTTGAGGAATCAAAGGCTTCACATGTTATTTATGGTTGAGATAATCTTTCAGTCTTTCTGTACATTCAAAATGATCATTTGTGGGAATAAAATAGTTTTATGATTCAATCTTATAATGCTTCCTTTGCCAATTTGTCGTTTTAGAAACCAAAATTTTAAATAAATCCCAACATCAAGCAGTTCAACAGTGGTCTTAATTTTGGTACAATACTCGGTAATTGAAGATTCTTCAATGACAATGTTATGCAGTTCATTGTCTAATTATATAGCTTTCGATTCCTTATTTGGACAAAAAAGGTTTTCGAGTTGAGTCAACAAAACAAATGCATTTGCTTTCTTTTTCAAAGACATTTGAAGAAGAGATAGGGAAAGGTTGCTATAAATCCACATCTTGACAATGTTGTCAATTCGTTCACATGTCCATGTTTGAAGAGGCCGAATCTTTGTGTTATTTGAGATGATCAACAACACGGAAACCATAAAAATGGGTTTCGAAAAGTTCCCTCCAAGCATGATAGTTCATACGATAAAATCTAGGATAAGAGAGATCGAAGCACAAATGTTTGCAATACTGTAAGGCTCCTTGGTGATGGCTTGAGGTTTGGATACGTCTTCCATTGTAAAGTCTAAGGTAAAGTAAGAATGATATGATATCTAGAAAAGAGAGGGGGCAACAATGATGATCAACTGTTATGTTTATAAATGATGTATTAATAATAATATACATTAGTCGGAAGGTAATGTTCGGAAAAGTAATATTGATTATTTGTTAAAAATAACGTAATATTCATAAAAGTCCCAATATTTTGACCGAATTAATTAAAAAAAAGACGAGATACTGGCTAAATCTGGGAAACCGGCCAAAAAGGGTTACTAACAACGGTATTCTGCCTTTTTTCGTGAACAAAATTTAATTTCAGATTAAACCGTAAAATGACCCAAAATATTAGAATTTTTAAGAGATTTCTCTTCTTTTTAACATGAAATTATACATTACGCTACTTTAGGGAAGTTCGACTAAAAATTCTTTAGAGTGTGAACCTTTTTTTAACGGGAAAAGTTGAAAATCTCCAAGGAACTATTGCCTCAATCCCATTTCGGTCCTAAATTTGTCCATAGGGATTCTAAAACTTTTTTTTTGTTTCAATTTGGTTCTTTAACTACTTCAAGTTCACCAGTTGTTTGTCATTTTGTAATAGGAAAAGTTGAAAGGAAAAGTTGAAAGAAACGGCTCATTTTTGTTTGTCATTTTGTAATAGGAAAAGTTGAAAAAACCGTCTCATTTTTGTCATTTTTGTCTGGAATTTTTTTTGTCTCCACAAGGGGTCCTTCAACTTTATTTTTTTCTTTCATTTTGGTCCTTTTTACCTAAACTATCCATTTCCTGCATACTTAAAACATGCATAAGCATACACATGCATGCATACACATACCTTACACATACACGCATAAACATACACATGAATACATATGCAAATACAAATGCATACACATACATATGCATATATATACATATACACATGCATGCATAGCTGCATACACATACACATACATATATACGTACACATGAATTTATATGCACATGCATACATATATGAATACATACACATATACATACACATACACATGTATACACATTCACTTACATATGAATTTACTTACACATGGATACGAACACAACCCATAGGTTCTAGGACAATTTAATTTCATATCTTCATTTCCGACTAATTATGTCCCTAGTATTTTCAGCAACATAATCTCAATACACATATATTTCAACCAATATGAAATCATGTGTCAGTTAATTACATTCTTTAATGTTTCTAAATCATCATGATGCATATATTATTGCCTCACCTTGGTGCATATTAGTATACATCCTAATATTTGTTATGCATGTAGTATGACCTCACCTTCTTACATTAATAATCATCCAAATATATGATAAAATTCCTTTTGTTCAAGAAACCAGAATTTATGAAAGTCTTTAAAGTTTTGGACATTGGATTGCATCATTGTCTTTATCTTTATCATATCTACCCTAATTCCTATATGATTTATTACATACCCCAAGAATTTGGGACTTCTCAAAATCCAAAAGTCGCAATCAAAAAGCTTCTGACTACACAAAAACTTTGTCTGAGGATATAAGCTATGTTATATAAACCTTCTAAGTTCTTACAACTTCTATTGGATAATGGCATGATACATGTAAATTCTATAGCAGGATAACAACAGGGGAAGTTAATCGAGGGAGTTGGAGTTGTTTTTTTTATTATCATGTATTCATCTGTAAGTTTAAAATATTGATGTGCCAAATAGATTTTAATTCAATTTGTAGAAACTGAATCAAAATAAACATCACCTGTGCCTCATTGACGAAGAAATCTCTGTAAGCACTGAAACCCTAGATGCTCTGCGCAAAATCTCTCAAATTCATGAACATCAGATCCGCCTTTCTCTCTACAAATCTCTTGTTCGATCCCCACAATTACGTCGTCCCAATCCCTCAAAAACCCATCCCAATTCGTCTCTCTTGCTTCACATATAGAGTCTAAGATCTCCTGCAACCCAACGATCCGTCGACTAACACTTCTCCTGAATTCTCTCACTGTCGGGTCAATCCCAGGAACCGAATCAAGCGTAAATAATAACTTCATCAACGCCTCATTGATCTTGATTCGTTCCCGATTGTTGCTTCGCACCGCATCAACTGTATCCTGCATTTGGATCAGTCGTTGTAGTTTATCGGCTTGGGAATCGACGGCTCTTACCTTGTTGATTAAGTTGCGGATTGCATGAGATCTGTAAGCTGATTGAATCTTAATAGCAGCGGTGGATTGACGATCGGAGAGGTGAAAAGTGATAGGGATTTCGGTGGAAGTGGTTTGGGGATTAGCGTTAAAATTGTTATCTTCGAAGGCGTAAGTGACGGTGGTGGTGGTGGTGGTGGTGGTGGTGTCGGCGGAGTAGGATGAAGAGGAAGAGTACAATCGGGTTCTTGGTGAAGATTTCATGGCAGAAAGCACTGCACAGAGATTGATGGTGATCGAAGTGTGAAAAGAGAGTAATGCGGATCGTATTTTTCTGATATTACGGAACAGGTGTCGGTGATTATTTATCCGTTGGTCACGTGACCGTTCTTATTTTAATGGATCGTCATTCTTTCGTCACATATATTACGAAAATAAAACTAAAACATTAAAAATGATTTTCGTCTACAATGGGACTTAAAACATCATCAATGTTAAAACCATCTTATTACTTAATAAAAAATTGGGAGACTTATCGTTCAACTAATTTTAATCTTTAATTATATTATATTTTCAATAGTAAATTTGTTATAATATCTTTTTCAAAAAAAATAATTAATATATCATCAGCTGTTTAAAATGTTATATAAACCCGATGATTTTTTACATTGTATCTAAAATATCACAAACATATAAATATAACTATATTAAATCTTTATCGAGTCGAAACTCTGCCCGCGTGAAGCCCCCGGTTTTTGAGAAAACATCTCGGTTTCTTCGAAAAAGATTGTTTTAAGGGACGAAGTGTTGTCCAATTATCGTCAAATCAAGTGAGTGTATAGTCACTTTCATCTTACACATAGATATGGAGTATTTTATATAAAATATGTGCTATGTGTATATATATTGTTTGTTTATTTGAGATGGATGTTGAATGAATGTTTTATACATGTTTAGAATGATTTAAACTGTATATGTATTTTTATCTACAAATATGTTGGGTAAAACATGGGTAGATGAAATAATTGATGTGTAATAAAATGAAGAGAGGCATCGATGTTGTTGTTGTTTCAGTCATCTAGCGGAGTATAGATGACGACCACGGACCTTTCTAGACAGTCCAGTGGAACGCTAGCAGGCTCGCAACCTGTAGGTGTTTGTGAACGATATGTTCACCGGTGTACTCCATCCCCCTCATGGTTGCCTTACGGACATATATGGCTGAAGAATCCCCTTAGCAGTAGTGTTCATCCCGATGATGATCCTTATGCTAGGTCCCTTACGATAGGTGTTTAGGGACGTAAAATGAGGATAACGGGAACAGGTAATCAGGGTTATTTTTGGTTGATGAAATTAATAAAGTTATTTATTGTGGGTTGAAAACCCTATGTGCTCACCAGGCTCCCAAACCTGACCCACTCAGCTTTCTGTATTACAGGTAGTGGAACAAAAGCATAGTTGGATGACTTGACGATGGATTTTGGATTATAGGTCAGTAGATGTAAATAAATGTTGTAAGGTCTATATTGTACTGTTATGCTTTTGTTTTGTATCGATGACGACATCCCAGGTTTTGTAATATAATGAAAATACATTTCTTTAAGAAATGCTTTGATAAATTTTATCATATTTTGTTTTGGGAACAAATTTCGCAACACTTTTTTTTGAAAGATTACTCTCATTTTATTATAAAATCATAAACGAAATCAGTCTTTTCTGGCCGTAAAAATGGGGATGTCACAGTTGGTATCAGAGCATTAGTTTAAGCGAACTAGGAATTTGTAGGATTTCTAGACTTAAACTTATAATGCTAAGTGATGATCGTGAGATGAGTGTCTACCATATTTTAGACACGAGCACTAGTATATTTTAGGAAAGATGCCTAAAATGCTTTTATGTGCTAAATGTTATATGTTTGCCATATATTATATTATTTGTTCGGATCTATGGTCTGTTGCCGACCGGATCTGGAAACCTTATGTGCTCAAGATTCTAAGCGTATGACTACGATATTAGAACTAGCATGTAACGTTTCGGAGTGATAATGAAGATTTAAATGTGTATCGTGAATAAAGATCTAAATTCGCCTAATTTGATGTATAGATCAAAATGGCAAGAACCCGAAGTGGAGATGGAAATGCAAATAGAAATCTGCAACCTCAACCCCAAGTGATGGAACAGGTGCCTATAGCAGAAGTTACACCAGAACCAATCACAATGGCTGGAGTACAAGCCATGATTTAGGTTATGATGGCTGAACAAAGGGAAAAAATGAGACAACTATTGCTGAACAACAGGAATGAACCTTCAATGCCTGTTGAACAACCTGACCTAAATGACGATCAATCAGAGGAAGGAAATTACAGTAGATCTTTTGGTCAAACTGAACCACTTGTGGTTAGCAGGAATAACCAAGAGGATGGAGTCGAGAGAAATGGATGCAAGTACAAAGACTTTATGACTTGCAAGCCGTCAACTTTCACTGGAAAGGAAGATCCCGTCGAAGTAATGGATTGGATCTCGGAGATGGAATTAACCTTCATGACATGTGGTTGCCAAGGCAAGTTACAAACCACATTTGCAGTGCGTCAGTTCAGAGGTGGCGATGTTCACTGGTGGAACACTTAGGGGAAGACCCTAAGCCCTAATGAGCCACTGCAACTGACTTGGGCAGAGTCCTTGATGCATTTCAAGCACAAGTACTGCTCGGCCCAAAATCTGCTTGAGCTAGAGAACCAATTTCTGACATTGAAGAAGGGAAGCATGTTTATCGATGAATACACTAATAACTTCACAGATAAAATGGAGTTTGCTTTGCGTATTGTTCCAGACGAGCTGACAAAAATCGACAGGTACGCAAAGGGACTTCCATGGGAGTACGCGGTGCCAGTGCGTTAGGCACTTACTCTGGAGGAAGCTATCTGGGCTGCCAAGTCTGTTGAAGATATGATTAAAGGAAGAGCCGCCAGCAAGGTTGAAGTTGGCGAAAAGAGAAAGTTTGAAGGAACTTCAGGTTCCAACAAGAAGAGAAAATTCTCAAAGTCTGGTTCGAGGAAATTTGGAGGAGGAGCCGAAGCTAAATGGTGTGACAAATGTAAAAAGAAACATGTTGGGAAATGTGGCGAGGAAGTCACTTGTTTTAAATGTGGAAAGCCTGGGCATTATGCCAATGAATGTACCTTCAATTAGAAAGTCTGTTATGGGTGCAACGAAGAAGGGCACATTTTGAAGGACTGCCTAAAGAAGAAAGAGGCAGCGAAACCCAATCTCCTACCAAAGCCAAAAGCCAGAGCTTTCCAGATGACATTGGAAGCCGCAAAGGATGTAGCGGATGTCGCTTCAGGTACCTTTCTTGTAAATGGATTGCCTGTCAATTTATTGTTTGATTCCGGAGCGGCTTACTCCTTTATATCACATAAATTTGATGAAAGACTAGCATTGCCTATAGAAAAACTTGATGATGCCCTAATTGTAGAAGTTGCTAGTGGCAAATTCATACCTGTTAGCAATTGCAATAAGAATATCGTCATCGACTTGAACGGAAACGAATTCCTCGATGAGCTGTTACCCATTGAGTTGAATGGTTTCGACATCGTACTGGGGATGGATTGGCTTAGCGCCAATGATGCCGAGATACTGTGCAAGAAAAAGATAGTGAGGGTAAACCCGCATGGAAAAGAGTCATTCTGGAATCATTTCCCTGATGAAGGCCGGAAAATGTTTGTCTAAAGGATGCACATCATACTTGGCGTTCGTAATTGATGCCAAAAAGGAGAAAAGGATATGCAAAGTATACCAGTGGTCTGTGACTATCCGGAAGTTTTTCCCGAAAATCTTCCTGGATTGCCCCCTGATAGACAAGTAGAGTTTCGAATAGACTTGTTACCAGGAACAACACCGATAGCAAAAGCACCATACCGATTAGCACTGACGGAGATGAAGGAGCTCATGACGCAACTTCAGGAGTTGTTGGACAACGGTTTCATTAGACCAAGTTCATCACCCTGGGGAGCTCCGATGTTATTTGTAAAGAGGAAAGATGGAAGCATGAGAATGTGCATAGACTACAGAGAGCTGAATAAGGCAACAATAAAGAACAAGTACCCATTGCCAAGGATTGATGACATGTTCGATCAGCTGAAAGGTTCGAGCTATTTCTCGAAGATTGATCTTAGGTCAGGATATCATCAGTTAAAGGTGGGAGAGCAGGTTATTGAGAAGACTGCATTCATAACAAGATATGGACACTATGAGTTCTTGGTTATGTTTTTTGGACTAACCAATGCTCCAGCAGTATTCATGGATTTGATGAATAGGGTTTGTAAACCATTCCTCGATAAATCCGTGATAGTGTTCATAGATGACATTTTGATTTATTCAAAAAGCAAGCAGGAGCATGATAAGCATCTGCGAGAAGTTTTAGAAGTTCTGAAAAAGGAGAAGTTGTATGCACAGTTCTCCAAATGTGATTTTTGGATTCAAGAAGTCCAATTTTTGGGTCATGTGGTTAACCAAGAAAGGATTATGGTTGACCCAACTAAGATTGAAGCTATAATAAAGTGGGAACAACCAAAGAGTCCCACGGAGATCTGAAGCTTTCTGGGATTAGCTGGATATTACCGAAGATTTATCCAAGGCTTTTCTTCGATAGCTGCTCCATTGACAGCTTTGACCCACAAAGGAGCTACTTATACTTGGAGTGAGAAGCATGAAGAAGCATTTGAGAAGCTAAAGAAGAAGTTGTGTGAAGCACCGATTCTTTCTTTACCTGATGGATTTGAAGACTTCTCAGTTTATAGCGATGCATCTGGAGTTAGGTTAGGTTGTGTTCTGACTCAAAAGGATAAGGTGATAGCATATGCATCGAGACAATTGAAAGAACATGAAAAGAACTACCACACTCATGATCTGGAGTTGGCAGCGGTAATATTTTCCCTAAAGATATGGAGGCATTATCTTTATGGCACAAAATGCAAACTTTTCACTGATCATAAGAGTCTTCAGTATCTCTTTAATCAAAAGGAATTGAATATGAGACAACGACGCTGGCTAGAGTTGCTTAAGGATTACGACTGTGAAATACTTTACCACCCTGGTAAAGCAAATGTTGTAGCTGATGCTTTAAGCAGAAAAGTGAGCCTTGAAAAAAAAGGCCAAGAGCATTAAGAATCGAAGTTGTCTCAACGATTGTAGAAAGCATCAAGAAAGCTCAGAAAGAAGCTTTAGAGAAAAATAGCCGAAAGGAAGAACGTTTGGGCAAAACGTTAGTGTTCGATACAAACGGTCCAGGACTGAAGGTATTCCAAGATAGGATTTGGGTACCTGCGACGGGAGTAATAAGAGATCTTCTGATGGAAGAAGCTCACAAGACCATGTACTCGATTCATCCCGGCAGCATGAAAATGTATAGGGATCTTAAACCCTACTACTGGTGGCCGACGATGAAGCTCGATGTTGCAAAGTATGTGGCCGAGTGTGTGACATATGCGAGGGTTAAGGCACAACATCAGAAACCGTATGGGAGTTTAGAACCTTTACCTGTACCCATGGGTAAATGGGAAGACATCACCATGGATTTTGTGACTAAACTGCCCAGAACGAGAGCGGTCACGACATGATTTGGGTGGTCGTTGATCGGTTTACTAAAAGTGCACACTTCATAGCAGCCACTGAAAAATGGTCTATGGATAAACTTGCAAATGCTTACGTGAAGGAAATAGTAAGACTTCACGGTGTTCCTTTAACGATTGTATCAGATCGTGATAGTCGTTTCACGTCAAGGTTTTGGAGAAGTCTACAAGATGAATTGGGTACGAAATTGTGTCTAAGTACAGCCTACCATCCTCAAACCGATGGTCAGAGCGAACAAACGATTCAAACATTGGAGGATATGCTAAGAGCATGTACCATGGAATTCCAAGGTAACTGGGATGAACACTGACCTTTGGTAGAATTTTCCTACAATAATAGTTTCCACTCGAGCATCAAGATGGCACCTTATCAAGCTTTGTATGGAAAAAACTGTCGAACGCCATCATGTTGGCTTGAAGCTGGGGAAAAGCAGTTTATGGGACCCGAGATAGTTCATCAGACTGCTGAAAAGCTGAAAGTGATTAGGGAAAGAATGTTAGCAGCTCAGGATCGTCAAAAGAGGTATGCTGACAAGAAAAGACAACCGATAACATTCGAAGTTGGAGATTCGGTTTTACTTAAAGTCTCTCCATGGAAGGGACTTATAAGATTTGGTAAAAGGGGAAAGTTGATTCCAAGGTTTATTGGACCGTTTAAAGTTCTTCAGAGGATTGGGAACCAAGCTTACAAGCTAAAACTACCAGAAGAACTAGATGGTATTCATAACATTTTCCATGTGCGTTATTTGAGAAAGTTCACGGGAGAAGTTCCCGATATAATTCCAATTTCTGAATTAAGGTTGGATGAAAGCAAGAGGTTAATTGAAGAACCAGAGGCAATCGTTGACCGTAAGACTAAGAAGTTATGACGCAAGATGGTCGATTTAGTGCTTGTACGATGGAAACATACGAATTGGCCAAATCTCACATGGGAAACGAAGAGTGACATAATGAGTCGTTATCTGCATTTGTTTGCTGATGTATGATTCTGGGGACGGAATAATCTTAAGGGGGGAGAGAATTGTAAGGCCAATGTTTCTAGGCTAGGCATTAATGATGATGTAATAGTCTAGGTCAACATTTGTAATTTGTTTTGAAGTAATAAAAATGTATTATTTGAGTGTTATGTGCTTTATAATTAATTATTATGATTTAATAAATTAAGGATAAAAATAAGCGTCAAAAATAAGTGTTAGATAAAGCCGTTATCCATGAAGAAAGTTGTAGTGGTAGAAACAAGGATTCCGGAGATATAAAGAATACCAAAATTCGAGTTATAACGAAGAAGTTATGACATGTCGAAGTTTCACGACATAACCGGCACGACGCTGTGTCTCGCAAGGCAGTACGCCCCGCGTACATGAAGATTACGCCCCACGTAATGCGAGGCTTCGACCACTATAAATGGAAAGCGAAGCTCTCCGGATTTTGTTTACAAATCTTACACTTTTACACCCTTTATTCTCTCTCAAACTATCCTAACACCCCCCGAAGCCTAGGGAACCTCCCTAACACCCGAAGCAAGTCCCGAAGCACCCGAAGATCCCGAGAAAAGAGTTTTTCGAGTCGAAACTCTGCCCGCGTGAAGCTCGGTTTTTGAGAAAACATCTCGGTTTCTTCGAAAAAGATTGTTTTAAGGGACGAAGTGTTGTCCAATTATCGTCAAATCAAGTGAGTGTATAGTCACTTTCATCTTACACATAGATATGGAGTATTTTATATAAAATACGTGCTATGTGTATATATATTGTTTGTTTATTTGAGATGGATGTTGAATGAAAGTTTTATACATGTTTAGAATGATTTAAACTGTATATGTATTTTTATCTACAAATATGTTGGGTAAAACATGGGTAGATGAAATAATTGATGTGTAATAAAATGAAGAGAGGCCATGATGTTGTTGTTCTTTCAGTCATCTAGCGGAGTATAGATGACGACCACGAACCTTTCTAGACAGTCCAGTGGAACGCTAGCATGCTCGCAACCTGTAGGTGTTTGTGAACGATGTGTTCACCGGTGTACTCCATCCCCCTCATGGTTGCCTTACGGACATATATGGCTGAAGAATCCCCTTAGCAGTAGTGTCCATCCCGATGATGATCCTTAGGGTAGGGCCCTTATGATAGGTGTTTAGGGACGTAAAATGAGGATAACGGGAACGGGTAATCAGGGTTATTGTTGGTTGATGAAATTAATAAAGTTATTTATTGTGGGTTGAAAACCCTATGTGCTCACCAGGCTCCCAAGTCTGACCCACTCAGCTTTCTGTATTACAGGTAGTGGAACAAGAGCATAGTTGGATGACTTGACGATGAATTTTGGATTATTGGCCAGTAGATGTAAATAAATGTTGTAAGGCCTATATTGTACTGTTTATGCTTTTGTTTTGTATCAATGATGACATCCCAGGTTTTGTAATATAATTGAAAATACATTTCTTTAAGAAATGCTTTGATAAATTTTATCATATTTTGTTTTGGGAACAAATTCCGCAACACTTTTCTCTGAAAAATTACTCTGATTTTATTATAAAAGCATAAACGAAATCGGTCTTTTCTGTCCGTAAAAATGGAGATGTCACATAAGGTGTCCATAAATATTTTGTAGAAATACGTAATTAGTTTATAAATAACAAACATGTAATACGAAAATCAAATTAAGAGGTTAAAAATGTAATGTTATTAAGGAATGAAGAGTTAATTGTACCAGTGTACAAGTATAATAACCACATAATATAATACAAAAAGACAATTAAGATATATGTTCCGATGGTTTTAAATAGTCCATAAAAAAGGTAATTAAAATAATAATAATAATAATAATAATAATAATAAGACAAAATTGTACAAATGGTCCATGTGGTTTGCTGAAAACTACCACTTTGGTCCAAAAAGTTTTGGACTAGCACCAAAGGTCCAAAGTTTTCATTTTGTTGCGAGTTTGGTCCAATTTACTTTAAAAAAATTTGTAATGACGATTTTACCCTTCTTTTTTGTTTTTTTCCGTTTTTTTATTTATTTAAATATTTTCATAATCAAAAGAAAAATAAAAAAGAAAATAATTCTCTTTCTCTCTCTCTCTCTCTCTCTCATCTGACTACTACCTCCATCTCCGACTAAATGTTTTCTAATTTCACAATCTAAAATGAAATTAAGGCTTTTAATGGCATTCCCGTGTTCAATGTATGATCGGGAAATGGATAAACGTGGATGAACACAAGGCAACAGAAGGAACGGAAGCGTCATTGCAAGTAGAGGAGAAATCGAACACCAAATTTGGTTTTGGGGGGTTCGATCCTTGGTTCCTTGCTCGTCGCGGGCCAGAAAGGGGACCGAGGGAGGTATCACAGGTGGGAAATATCTGGGTCGACGAGAGCGAAACATCACAGGTGGGAAGAAGCAGCGAGCAATTGTGATTTCGGGGCTGTTGGGTCGTGGATGAGTAAGAGGAAACACCCTCATTGTTTGAGTGAACCAAAGAAGGGAAGAAGAACGGGGCAGTGAGGCTGTCGTCGAACTTGGTGGGTTCAGCGAGGGCTGCTAAAGCAGCTCGTGGTTGCTTGTTTCTGCTCCAGCTGTGGATCGCGAGGGGGAGGAGGGAATGAGCAATGAAACATCGGTGCAGGTGGGGAGGCTCGTGGGTTGGTCGAATGCTCACAGGTCGTTTACTTCTTCTTCTTCTTCTTTTTGATAAAAATTGATAGGCTTAAGCAGGTGTTTGGGATTGATTCTTGACATAAATTTATGAATGGAAAGGATTTTTGGGGTTAATGTTTTACAAGGGATCCATGGGTGTTTGTTTGTTTTGCTTGATAGAAATCGATGGGTTTAAATCAATAGCTTTAGGTTGGTTTTTTGTTTTGCTTGATAGAATTAGATGGGTTTAAATCAAGTGTTTGGGAATGTATGAAGTTTGAAGAACATCATCTGAGTTTCCAAGAAACAAGAGAGGGAAGAGTGAATGTTGGAAGTTTGGAACCCTTGATCGAGAGAGAGAGAGAGAGAGAGAGAGGGAGAGAAAGAGAGAATTATTTCTTTTTTATTTTTCTTTTAATTATGAAAATATTTAAATAAATAAATAACTGAAAAAACAAAAAAGAAGGGTAAAATCGTCATTACAAAAAAATTTAAAGTAAATTAGACCAAACTCGCAACAAAATGAAAACTTTGGACTTGTGGTGCTAGTCCAAAACTTTTTGGACCAAAGTGACAATTTTCAGCAAACCACAGGGACCATTTGTGCAGTTTTGTCTAATAATAATAATCTGCCATTTGAAATGATCTTGTTAAATGAGAGATTATAGTTGTTGATAAATTATCCAAATAGGTTATGAGCTTCACTATTGAGTGCAAAACATGTCATTTATGATTACAAAATTAGTAGTTGTTGTTTGCATTATGTATAGTTCCTAATATAGCTGGTAAAAATCGATCCAACCCACCAATTCAACCCGAACCCAACCCAAAATTAGAAGGTTGGGTTGATATTTTCAACCCATTTAAGTTAAATGGGTCAACCCGTCTAACCCATTTAACTTAAATAGGTTGGGTCGGGTAAAAATTATCAACCCATTTTCAACCCACCAACTCATTTAACTTTAATTTATATTTAATTTAATAATTATTTAAATATTATCATGTATTGATCTTAGTATTAGTTTATATATTACAAAGTGTGTATTATTATTATTTATGTTTTAAAAAAATGGAATCCTAATTCTTATGTTTTTTCTTGGTACCGACAATACTAGCCACTCTTCAAAATCACTTAGATTTTACATATTTTTAATGTTATTTGAAAATTTTCTTTGTATATGTAAATTGGGATTATGATTTTGTCATACTTTGAGATTTTATTTACGTCTATCACTAATTTAAGTGGTGTAATCTTTAGTTAATTTATATATTTATTTTTATTTTAAATGGGTCAATCCAAGTTTAACCCATTTATTTAATAGGTTGGGTTGGAAAGTAAATAAACAGGTCAACCCGGTGACAACCCATTTATCTGAAAGGTTGGGTTGGGTTGGAAATATCAACCCATTTAAATAAATAGGTTGGGTTGGGTTGAAATATTCAACCCAATTAATAAATGGGTTAAGTCTGAACCCAACCCAGATCGACCCATTGCCAGCTCCAGTTACTAAAGCTGTGTTTTTATATGGACTTCTTGTATAATTAGTTTCAATTTTGAAACCTTCTTGTTTGATGTATCAATTTTCTTTTATATCTTTAGAGCAATTTTCTCTGATGGAGCTTGAATATGTCTACATTTTCAAGTTCTAATCTTGTTGTGGAACCAATGCCTACAAAAAGTCTTCACAACCTGCAAAAATCTCCAAAACCATCATCACCATCTCGCATCCTATGTAGAAAGTTATATTCTCTTTATCCCATCCGCTCTTTTTTCTTCTATGGCTATATCATGTTTACTAAACTTGTTTCTTTAATTGTATAGAAAGAACCAAATGTTTGGTTCTATAATTGTATGCCATGTACCTCTTTACCCAATTTAATTAAATATAAAAAATATGGGTTTACTACAAGAGTTGAGGGGACATCAACTTTAAGTTTAACTCTGACTGAAAATGAGATAATTCAAAAAAAAAAATTGTCAATGCTATAGTGATATGTACTCGCTTGTTGATACATTTTACGGAAAAAATTTGGTTATCAAATAAATGTTGTATCGTTAATATTCGTCTAAATGTGTAGAGTAAACCGGGGGCATAATTAAAACTCTTTTTGTTCTACAAAATATATATTGTTTTAATTAATTGTTATAAGATCCTACATATATTCTAATATTTAAAGTTTTAAAGTAATATTAATGAAAAAAATTAAGAATGTGTTAAGTACATACATATATTCTAATATTTGAAGAACACTTACTTGAAGAAGATGATATCCTACTGATGTTGAAGACGACAATTCTAGTATGTGATTCTTTCATTTCCGGTAATGATGTATGGATAAAATTACACATTGATAGTGGTGCGCTCATATATGTGTTTAATGTATCAATTAAACCTTTAGGAAAAGTTTTAGAACCACTCATTTCATCAATCAAATTATGAAGAACGTCTTTCATCCTACTATAAATAATTAATTTTAAGGACCTTATACATTATTATGCAAATGTTATGGTACAGTGAGTTGTAAACAATAATTTTTCTCTATACATAACAATTTGTGTTTTACAGAGTTTTACAAAAAACAAAAAAAAAAAAAAAAAATAGACTGTTTTCTAATATAAATATACCCTACACGAAAAAACTAACAATTTATTTTCCATCAATTAGTTCTTTCTTCAGCAGCTTCTCTGTCATAAAGAGCCAATACCAACTAAAGTCTAAAAGCTAGAGTATAAACTTACAAAATGGTCTACCAAAGGGCTTCTAGCCCAGCGGTATCAAGTGGTGCACTCCCTCCTTAAGGTCGAGGGTTCAAGTCCCGTCGTGGACATAGGTGGTGGATTTAGGTGTTAGTTTAGGAGTAGATTATATATTATATTTGCTGGTTCAAAAAAAATAAAATAAATAAATAAATAAATAAACTTACAAAATGGTCAAATTAATATAGATACCTTTTGCGTTTAAAGAACTATAAGCAGTTAAGCACCAATGACTACAAACAACAAAATATGCAAAGATTAAAGAATACTAGGCGAATGCCCGCGCGTTGCGTGGGATATAAAAAAATATTTTATATTAAAAATAACTAAATCATTGTTATTAACAATTAAATAATAACTTCATAAAAAATATAAAAAATGATTTTTAGTATTGTTATTATGTTGAACTATATTATAAGAGATAAGGTTGGAACTTGAAGTTGTTTTGCATATACAAAGTTATATGATTAAAATAGAAAAAAAAATTAATTTTTATAAATAAATAAATCGTTATTGTTATCTGTTAAATAATAATTTCATATTAAATTAAAACGTATATATTAAATATTATCATTATGTAGAAAATACGATAATATAGACATCTTTTTATTTATCTTAAATTTTATCATTTTGTACAACATATGATAATAGAGACAACTTTTTATCTTAAATAGTAAAAAAAAATGTTTTGTATCATAAATATTACCATAATTATGTAGAACATATGATAATAGTGACGTCTTTTATAAGGTTAAAACTTTAAATTGTATTACATACAGGGTTGTAAAACTTGGCTAACACAACCAAATACTCGACATGTTACTTAAACTCGGCCTCCAATGGAAGCGAGTTTGCCTAACTCAGCCAGAAGACACTCAGATCCTTATTAAACTTGATCCAAATCTAAAAGATACGGTCCAAAATCATTTTCAAAATTCTGAAATTTAATTGGTCACTTGTCGACAAAAACAATCTCATCAAAGAATACACTCAACGTCCTACAAAGTTAGATGTAAGGAAGATCTCATGGCTTAGTCCCTTTGAAATATTTCACAACTTTTCCTATTTATAGAGGAGAATACATTCTCTTGTTTACTCTCACGATCAATGTGGGATGAAGACATTTTATTAAACTCATTTTTTTATTTGCCAATAATTTCATTTTGTTAAATAAAATATTAAATAATAAAAATAAATCGTTATCCAGAAAATTTATTGTTCAATAGTTCCATTTTTCAGTAATCTCGTAAGTTGCTATAAAAAATTAAGTTTTTATTGAATAACTTTTTGTTAAATCCTAAAATCATAAATTCAGTTAGGTACTTAATATAGAACGTTTATTTATATGTATTTTCATGATTCAAAATGTCATTATAAAATGAATTCATTTATAAAATATAATCGAGTATATACTTCGTGCTTTTGAATCAAAGTGATTTTTCAAACAATTATAATTTTATGTTTAGGTAGATTTTTTTATATTTATATAACATTATGTAACTTATAATATTATTATAAACAATTTGAATAATCATGGGAGTTTCAAATGTATGTGGTGAAAGGAAAATGCTTCATTTATCGGTCCAAATTGATCAAACTCGGACCGATTCAGCTTAATATACCAAACTACATAACATTTTTTCTATTGAAACCCGGTTTGTATATATTTTGTGTTTTTGAATCAAATTTATTTTTCAAACAATTATAATTTTATGTTTAGGTAACTTATTTATAATATTATTAGAAACAATTTGAAAAATCATGGGAGTTTCAAATGTATGTGCTGAAAGAAAAATGCTTCCTTTATCGGTCCAAATTGATCAAACTCAGACCGATTCAACTCAATATACCAAACTACATAACAGTTTTTCAACTGAAACTCTGTTTGAACCTAAAAAAATCTTGTTCAAAACCATTTTCGGGATTCTAAAACTTAAATGGACAGTTGCCAATAAAGACAATCACACCAAAGAATACCCTCAACATCCTAAAAAGGTAGGCATAAGGAAGTTCTCATGGTTTGGTCCCTTTGAAACATTTCACAACCTTTCCTATTTATAGAAGAGGAAACGTTCTCTTGTTTACTCTCACCATCGATGTGGGATGAAGACATTGTAATAAAACACGCTATCTTGTTAATAAAACATTATTCAACTTATTTAGTAAAACATCATTTCTCTTGTTTACCCTTTCTTTATTGTTCAATAGTTCCATTTTTTCTATAATCTCGTAAGTTGCTATCCAAAAAAGTAAGTTTTTATTGAATAACTTTTTGTTCAATTCTAAAATCATAAATTCAGTTAGGTACTTAATATAGAAAGTTTGTTTATATGTATTTTCAAGATTCAAAAGTTCATTATAAAAAGTATTCATTTATAAAATATAATTTGCGTATATATTTCGTGCTTTTGATCAAATCGAATTTTCAAACAATTATAATTTTATGTTTAGGTAGATGTTTTTTTATATTTATATAACATTATGTAACTTTTTTAAAATATCATTGGAAACAATTTGAAAAAGCATGGGAGTTTCAAATGTATGTAGTGAAACGAAAATGCTTTTTTTGTGGTCCAAATAGATCAAACTCGGACTGATTTAACTAAATATACCAAACTACATATTTTTTTTTCTAGTGAAACCCGGTTTATATATATTTCGTGCTTTTGAATCAAAGTGATTTTTCAAACAGTTATAATTTTAGGTTTAGGTAGATGCTTTTTTATATTTATATAAAATTATGTAACTTATTTATAATATTATTAGAAATAATTTGAAAAATCATGGGAGTTCAAATGTTTGTTGTGAAAGGAAAATGATTCTTTTATCGGTCCAAATTGATCCAGCTCCGGTTCAACTCAATATACCCAACTACATAAATTTTTTTCTAACTGAAACACGGTTTAAACCTAAAAAAATTCGGTTCAAAACCATTTTTGGAATTCTAAAAGTTAACTGGACACTTGCCAATATAGACAATCTCACCAAATAATACCTTCAAAATCCTACAAAGGTAGGCATGAGGAAGTTCTCATGGTTTGGTCCCTTTGAAACATTTCACAACTTTTCCTATTTATAGAAGAGGAAACATTCTCTTGTTTACTCTCACCATCGATGTGGGATGAAGACATTGTAATAAAACACCATTTCTTGTTTATAGAACATTATTTAACTTATTTATAATATTATTGTAAAGAAATTGAAAAGTCATGGAAGTTTCAAATGAATGTGGTGAAAGGAAGTTAAAAAAGGGGGTTTCAAATGAATGAGATTCAAGAAAAAATACTAGCTTTATAAGTATGTATGATGTTGCAAATGCACGTTTCAAATTGTAGAAAAATTTAAAGAAAAAAAATATTGTTACAGCAAATGTAGCAATTCCAACCATTGTTTGAGGACTCTACATTATCTTCATACAAATTTTATTTTTAATAGAACTGCAAGCTCCTACAGTTTCACCGGATTGCAAATCGGTACATCAATAAGGAAGAAGAATACATCCAACACTAGATCGTGTTCCTGCGAATAACAATGCAATAGTATAGTTTTTGTTTATTTTTAACTTAATAGATTTATTGGGTTTCAAATTAATGTTGACCATAAATTCTCTTGTGGCAACAAATTCAACTGTTCCTCTTCAGTCCTCAATTCTTTTTACCTTATTGAATAAATTAGTTTTATAGAAAAAAAAAATACCATCTTTACAATAAGAAAATTAAATATTCTTCTACTTTTGTTCCTACAAATGCTCATATCCAATTAAATGATGATATGTATTATATTAGTATATACTAAAATATGATTAAATTTCATTAAATTAAATTAAATATTACACATATGACTATTTAATTAGGTAAAAATATTTATAGGAACAAAAATAAAAAAATATTTAATTTCTCTTACAATAAATATCCCGTCCCATCACAAGACACCCGTTATAACTTATCAGGCCAAAAGTTTTGGGTTCATTTTTTCATGTATGGATTAGGTTATTTTTGTCCTCCCTCCTTATTATATGATAATATTGATAAATAGCAAAAAAAAAATTGAAAAGGCATGAATGTATTATTAAAAAACAGCGCGAAACTGTAAATAGTACAACAAAAGACTTCAAAACAAACACAAAACAAGAAAGAAAGGGAATTTGAGCTATAAATATCATCTATACTATAATTATGCCAGAATTGAGAGGAACAAACTCTCCATACCAACACTAGAGCTAGCACCAAATTAATAGATAAACCAAAAGACCATATCCTTAGTGAAATTTGTGACAACCCGAAATTTCTTTCGTTCAAATCGTTAAAAATAAATCAATTTGAAATTTATTTCTGATCTTGCCGTCATTATTTTGAGCTTAATTAAATATTCTAGGCTCGGTCCAATTAAGTTTTGGGTTCAAAATCAAGGTTTCTAAGTCAAAACATAGCATCCGGGCCAAACCCCCTTCGAGAGGAGTTTACGGCCGCAAACTCGAGTTTACGGCCGTAAACCCCCCACCCCACCCCTTGGCCGTAAACTCACCCCTATATAAGGGATGAGTGGCTTTCATTTCAAACTTTAAGCACTCAAAGGACTTTCTCTCTCTACTCTCTCTACCATTTTCGAGTTTTGCTCAAGGATCTTCAAAATGTAAGTGATTCTTCACTTCTATGGTGTTTCAATCCCTTTTCCAGTGATGAATCCATGTTTCATATCATAAATTTCATCTTTTTCTAGATCTTCTCTCTCACCAAGAACACCAAGAACACACACTAGTTCTTGGTGACTAAAAACCTCATTCCAAGCCTCTTACAGTAAGTATCTACTCCCTATGCTTGTTATCTATTAAGAATCACTTGTTTTCACCTAGAAATCGACCTGAAATCATGAACACGAAATGGGTTTACGGCCGTAATCCCTTCAAAGGCCGTAAACTCCATTTTTGGTTGATTATTGGCCTTTAAACTCTTCCTTGAGCTGGGCACAAGGCTTAGAACACTTCCAAGAGGCTAGAAAGGACATTGAAACACAAAAAATCGCACCTTTCACCAAGTGTTTACCGCCGTAAACACATGGGCCGTAAACCCATGGACCGCAAACACTTGGGCCTCAAACTCGTGGGTCGTAAACCCTGTTGGGCCGCAAACCCCTGACCGTACACTCCTGATTACGGCCGCAAACTCCCCATCTTCAATCACGTGTGATTCTAACACTTAGTTTCAAGTGTTTCCTAGTCCCTAAGGTGGTTTCCTTCCATAACAAATAGTGTTAGGTCCTCATCTAATGCATATATGTGTTACCATATGTTAATAGGATCCACTTGTGTACGAAACATCAGTTGACACTCAGCATCCGCACCGACCTTACGCTCGGATCTTACGTCAAACTGTGAGTTCATACCCCTACATTTTCCGTATTTTTGATGTTTTCAGGGGGGGAATACAAGCTAAACATAAATGTTTTCAAAACTCATGCAAATCTCATACTTTAACCCTTGTGTACTGTGTTGAGCATAAGGGACGTTTTCACTAAAATTGCATAAGTTTTCCAGACACGCTATTCACTACGTTATACATGCAAACTATAATCAGTATAGTTTGGGATTTTCTAAACACAACAAGTACAGAAACTTTCACTGCTAAACATATGCACTAAGACATAAATAGTTTACAGTTTACCTCACTATTTTATCATAGTATTCATAACTGTAATTATCACTACATACGGTATACATACAGATTTTCATTATGGTAGAACGCTACTACACTACATGTAAACTAGATTGTACGATACTGTGAGGCGCTACTTCAATACTGTACCCTTAGGTATACAGGGATAAATCCTATCATAGTATAACAAGAGTCTCCTGGAGGGAGAGCGTGAGATTTGTGAATAGATCTATTCGGGACTGACAATCTCACACCTGAACTGCTAGCTACAGTTAGGCGGGCACGCCTGGGGTGTACAAATGACATTTAACTCGACGCCTGAAGAACGTTGGAAAGGTCTCTAGTCATATCAAGCATGGTTATACGACTCACATTATGTATGAATCACCTTTAGTTTATAACCTGGCACTCTTCAACAGTTTTATTTATACTAAATAGAACTAATACACACTACAACTGGAGAACTTTCAGGGTTTTCAAAAAGAATTGAACATACAATGGTTTCACGTACGAAATACTTATACATCATGATTAGCATTAGCTAGTCACATGAAGTATTATTTTCGCACATCACTACAGTTTTCAGTAACAAACATTCATGGTTTTATATAGAATTGAAAACACTACATTCTCATTTAAGAAAATATCGGATTTTCTTGAAACTACACAAACACTTTTACAACTCATCAACAAGTTTTCATTACAAACTACTGCTTATGAACTCACCAGCTTTATGTTGATATTCTTTCAAACTGCTTGTATTCTCAGGAAATCAGTAGACAGGTACCTGCTGGATTTTGAGGAGTTGGAGCAATAGGAGTTTTATGTTTATACTTTACAAAGTTATTTGATGTAATTCAAACAAGTTTCAGACAAAGTTTCAAACTGATGTAAACATTTTTATTTAAGTATTCACTGTAATGGTTGTGTTGCTATGATTGCTATTATTCATTGGTTGTGATGCTACACATGACGTCCTCTACCCCAGAACGTTTCCGCCATTCTGGTTTTGGGGTGTGACAGATTGGTATTAGAGCCCTTGTTTATAGCGAACTAGTATACCGAACCTTACGTGGTATACAACTATAAACACTAAGGGGCCTAAGTGCTCTACGCTAAAAGTATACTTTCAAAAAAATATAAGTATTTTTATAAAAAGTATACGAGCATGCATACATAACAGAATTCGTGTCACTAGTAGAACAGAACAAAAGTATTTGGATGTTGGAGCGCTGTGGTTAAACCTGGGCAGTTATGTAATTATGTCTAGGGTCAATATAGTCTGATCAACTATATTCAGTCGAGACATGACCAACATGTGCTTGGGAGTGACTGTGGTGTTACAGCAGGCCTAAAACTTACCAAAATCATCCCACATAAAATACTATAGGAGTATTTTAGCTAGAGCCAAATTCAGTATACAGATTCACTCCAAGTGTTGCTACCTCTTCTTCCTTAAGCGATAACTTACTTGCATTAGTAGTCATTCTGTGCTTATCGTTTGGTAGAACACTTTTGTTATCAGGATGAGATATATCTTGTTTCATATATCTTGAGGACTTACCATCCTCTTCTTCCTGATTGTTTCTAGAAAAAGATGCCTCCTCGACGAAGACCCATCAGAAGGAACGACAACACACCACCACCACCACCTCCTCAGTTCGACCCTGTCATGTTTCAGGCAGCAGTTACAGCCGTCGTGACTGCAGCAATGGCACAAGTGAATGCTGGTGGGGATGGAGGTGGAACCGACCCACAGAGACAAGATGGAAGCCAGGGACATCAAAAGGAGTGTTCCTTCAAGGACTTCATGACTGCAAAACCCAAGTCCTTCGACGGAAATGGAGGTGTCATCGCTCTGACTCGATGTCGAGAAGATCGAATCCATCTTCGAAATTTGCGCCTGTTCCGAAACAAACAAGGTGAAGTTCGCTGCCTGCACTTTCACCGACAGAGCTTTGACCTGGTGGAATGGTCGAGTCAAAACCCTAACCCTGCCAGTGGCTAATGCCATGGGTTGGGAAAGACTGAAGGAACTCATGCTTGCGGAATACTGCCCGAGGGGTGAAGTGCAAAAGTTGGAGCACGAACTCTGGAATTTAAAGATGAAGGCTTCCGACATCGCTGCCTACACCGCCAGATTCTGTGATCTGGCTCTCCTCTGTCCGGGAATGGTCACCCCGGAAAGCAAGAAAATCGAGAGGTACATTTGGGGATTGACGCAACCAACCAAGGGGAATGTCTTGGCTGCTAGACCGGCTACATTCGAAAGCGCCAAGGATCTGGCACAGACTCTGATCGATCATGGAATCGATCTGGATGAGTCATCAGCGGTCGCTGAGCCGCAAAAGGAGAGTGGTGAGAAGAAGAAGAACTTCTAGAACAAACGCAAGGGTCAGTCTTCGTAGGAGCCCTCCAAGAAACAACAAGCAGTGGCAGTTCATGCTGTTACTGCTCCTGCTGCTGCTCCAGCTACTGTCCCAACCACCCAATCTCCTACCGGTGGTTATGCTGGAAAACTACCCATGTGCAACAAGTGTAACTTCCATCATCACGGACCCTGCCGTGAGTTAAATTGCAACAGCTGTGGAAAGAAGGGACACACAGCTCGATATTGCAAGGTGCCAACCCAACCAACCAACCAGGCTGCGGGAGCGGGTGCTGGTCAAACTTGTTATGGATGTGGAGAGGTTGGGCACTTCAGGAGAAACTGCCCCAAGGCAAAAACTGGTGGCAATACAGGAAGAGTTCTGGCGATGGGCCAGGAGGAAGCGGTCGCTGATCCTACCGTTGTTATGGGTACGTTCCTCCTTGACAACTCTCATGCATGCATTCTTTTCGATTCTAGTGCGGAGAGGAGTTTTGTTAGTCATGCATTCAAACACCTAATCAAATGTAAATCCCAACCTCTAACTGAAACATTCACCGTCGAGATGGCTAACGGAAAGAAAGAGAGCACGAACGACATATTCATAGGCTGTACTCTTACCTTAGACAATCATTATTTTTCCATTGACCTTATGCCTGTCTCCATTAAGAGTTTCGATGTCATTATCGGTACGGATTGGTTAAGCTCCAATCATGCTGATATCCTTTGCTTCGAAAAAGCCATTCGCCTCAATCTTCCCTCTGGCGAAACCCTCGTGATCTACGGTGATAAGCTCAGTTCAAACCTCTGTATCATTTCGTGCATCAAAGCTCAGAAGTACCTGCGGAAGGAATCCCGTGCGTTTGTAGCTCATGTTGTTGATGAGACACAAAAGGGTAAAGACCTCGAGAGCATCCCCGAAGTCTGCAACTTTCCTGATGTCTTCCCTGAAGATCTCCCAGGAATCCCTCCCGAGCGTCAAGTCGAGTTTCGTATTGACTTGATCCCCGGAGCTACTCCTGTAGCTAAGTCTCCTTACCGTTTAGCGCCAGCGGAAATGCAAGAGTTATCCAGCCAGCTCAATGAGCTGATCAGCAAAGGATTCATAAGGCCGAGTTCTTCACCTTGGGGAGCTCCGATCTTATTCGTGAAAAATAAAGATGGATCCTTTCGGATGTGCATTGACTACCGAGAACTGAACAAGCTGACCATCAAGAACCGATATCCCTTACCCAGAATCGACGATCTCTTCGACCAACTTCAGGGAGCCAGTTATTTTCTCAAAGATAGATCTGAGATCAGGGTACCATCAGTTGCGAGTTCACGAGAATGATGTGCCCAAGACAGCATTCCGAACTCGTTATGGACACTACGAATTTATAGTAATGCCCTTTGGTCTGACCAACGCACCGGCAGTATTCATGGACCTGATGAATCGAGTGTGCCGCCCTTTCCTGGACAAGTTCGTGATCGTGTTCATCGATGATATACTCATCTATTCTCGGAGTGAGAATGATCATAAACAACACTTGAGACAGGTGCTGGAAACATTAAGGGCGGAGAAGCTATATGCAAAATTTTCAAAGTGTGAGTTCTGGATCAGGAAGGTGAATTTCCTCGGTCACGTGGTTAGCAAGGAAGGCATACATGTGGACCCTTCAAAGATCAAAGCGATAGAGAATTGGCCTGCACCAAAGACACCCACAGAAATCCATCAATTCTTGGGTCTTGCGGGCTATTATCGCCGGTTTATCCAGAATTTCTCCAAAATCGCTAAGCCTTTAACTACCCTGACACAAAAAGGTGTAACCTTTAGTTGGGGAGTCAAGCAAGACACTGCGTTTCAAACATTGAAGGCCTATGCAGCACACCTATCTTGTACCTGCCCGAAGGGACGGAAGACTTCGTGGTCTATTGTGATGCATCCAATCAGAGCCTAGGTTGCGTGCTCATGCAACGAGGAAAGGTCATCGCCTATGCCTCGAGGCAGTTGAAAACACACGAGGTCAATTATACAACCCACGATTTGGAGTTGGGAGCAGTGGTCTTTGCACTAAAGATCTGGAGACACTATCTCTACTGAACCAAGTGCACTATCTTCACCGACCATAAGAGCTTGCAGCACATCTTTGATCAGAAGGAGTTAAACATGAGACAACGGCGATGGGTAGAGCTACTCAGTGACTACGAGTGCGAAATTCGTTACCATCCCGGCAAGGCCAATGTGGTAGCAGATGCCCTCAGCCGAAAGGAGTATTCAGGGCGTAGGGTGAAGGCACTAACAATGACCATCCATTCCCACCTGTCCGCGCAGATCAGAGAGGCTCAGTTGGAAGCCTTAAAACCTGAGATCATGGCAGATGAAGCCTTGCGGGGAATGGAAAAGAACTTAGAGGTCAAGGGAGACAGAGTGTACTATTTTATGAACCGGATCTGGACCCCGAAGTATGGCGGGTACAGAGAGGTTGTCATGAATGAGGCTCACAATACTAAATACTCCGTTCACCCAGGTTCGGATAAGATGTATCTGGATCTCAAACAACTCTATTGGTGGCCAAACATGAAAGCGGAAATTGCTACTTTCGTGGGCAAGTGCCTGACTTGTGCCAAGGTAAAAGTAGAATATCAAAAGCCCTCAGGTTTACTTCAGCAGCCGGAAATACCTGAGTGGAAGTGGGAAAGGATAACCATGGATTTTATCACCAAGTTACCCAGATCTCCGAGTGGGCACGACGCAATCTGGGTAATTGTCGATCAGTTGACGAAGTCCGCTCACTTCCTGCCAATCAAAGAAAACTTCAAGATGGAGAGACTTACACATATATATCTTTGAGAAATAGTTCGCCTCCATGGGGCACCTGTATCCATTATCTCCGATCGAGATAGCAGGTTTACCTCAAGATTTTGGCAAGCACTACAGAAGGCTCTCGGAACTCAGCTGGATATGAGCACGACTTATCATCCACAGATAGATGGACAGAGTGAGAGAACAATTCAGACATTGGAAGACATGTTGAGAGCCTGCGTCATCGACTTCGGCGCGTCATGGGACACTCATCTTCCTTTGGTTGAATTTTCCTACAACAACAGCTACCATACCAGTATTAAGGCTGCGCCGTTTGAAGCCCTCTACGGCCGCAAGTGCAGATCCCCTATGTGCTGGGCTGAGGTGGGTGACACGCAACTAGCCAGGGGTCAAGTCCCCGACAGTACTCTCACTGGTCCTGAGATCATCCGAGAGACAACTGAAAAGATCGTGCAAATCCGAGAACGACTGAAAGCCTCCCGAGATAGACAAAAGAGCTACGCCGATAAGAGACGAAAACCCTTGGAATTCCAGGTTGGTGACCGCGTCCTTCTGAAGGTATCAACCTGGAAAGGCATGATACGCTTTGGAAAGCGTGGAAAGCTAAACCCAAGGTACATTGGACCGTTTGAGATCCTTGCTAGGATCAGCCCCGTAGCATACAAACTCCAGTTACCACGGGAGCTCAGCAACATCCATCCTGTCTTCCACGTATCGAACCTAAAGAAGTGTCTGTCCGATGAGACACTTGTGATTCCTCTCGACGAGATTGAAATCAACGAGAAACTCAACTTCGTGGAAGAACCGGTCGAAATCATGGACAGAGAGATCAAACGAACGAAACAAAGCCGCATCCCGATAGTGAAGGTTCACTGGAGTACCAAGCGGGGACCTGAATTCACTTGGGAGCGCGAGGATCAGATGAAACAGAAATATCTGCATCTCTTTCTAAATCCATGATTTGTATTCTATGCTCGAATTTCGGGACGAAATTCCCTCTAACGGGGGGATGATGTGATAACCCGAAATTTCTTTCGTTCAAATCATTAAAAATAAATCAATTTGGAATTTATTTCTGCTCTTGCCGTCATTATTTTGAGCTTAATTAAATATTCTAGGCTCGGTCCAATTAAGTTTTGGGTTCAAAATCAAGGTTTCTAAGTCAAAGAATAGCATCCGGGCCAAACCCCCTTCGAGAGGAGTTTACGGCCGCAAACTCGAGGTTACGGTCGTAAACCCCCCACCCCAACCCTTGGCCGTAAACTCACCCCTATATAAGGGATGAGTGGCTTTCATTTCAAGCTTTAAGCACTCAAAGGACTTTCTCTCTCTACTCTCTCTCTAAGGATCTTCAAAATATAAGTGATTCTTCACTTCTATGGTGTTTCAATCCCTTTTCCAGTGATGAATCCATGTTTCATATCATAAATTTCATCTTTTTCTAGATCTTCTCTCTCACCAAGAACACCAAGAACACACACTAGTTCTTGGTGACTAAAAACCTCATTCCAAGCCTCTTATAGTAAGTATCTACTCCCTATGCTTGTTATCTATTAAGAATCACTTGTTTTCACCTAGAAATCGACCTGAAATCATGAACACGAAATGGGTTTACGGCCGTAATCCCTTCAAAGGCCGTAAACTCCATTTTTGGTCGATTATTGGCCTTTAAACTCTTCCTTGAGCTGGGCACAAGGCTTAGAACACTTCCAAGAGGCTAGAAAGGACCTTGAAACACCAAAAATCGCACCTTTCACCAAGTGTTTACTGCCGTAAACACATGGGCCGTAAACCCACAGGCCGTAAACCCATGGACCGCAAACACTTGGGCCGCAAACTCGTGGGCCGTAAACCCTGTTGGGCCGCAAACCCCTGACCGTACACTCCTGATTACGGCCGCAAACTCGCCATCTTCAATCACGTGTGATTCTAACACTTAGTTTCAAGTGTTTCCTAGTCCCTAAGGTGGTTTCCTTCCATAACAAATAATTTTAGGTCCTCATCTAATGCATATATGTGTTACCATATGTTAATAGGATCCACTTGCGTACGAAACATCAGTTGACACTCAGCATCCGCACCGACCTTACGCTCGGATCATACATCAAACTGTGAGTTCATACCCCTACATTTTCCGTATTTTTGATGTTTTCAGGGGGGAATACAAGCTAAACATAAATGTTTTCAAAACTCATGCAAATCTCATACTTTAACCCTTGTGTACTGTGTTGAGCATAAGGGACGTTTTCACTAAAATTGCATAAGTTTTCCAGACACGCTATTCACTACGTTATGCATGCAAACTATAATCGGTATAGTTTGGGATTTTCTAAACACAACAAGTACAGAAACTTTCACTGCTAAACATATGCACTAAGACAGAAATAGTTTACAGTTTACCTCACTATTTTATCATAGTATTCATAACGGTAATTATCACTACATACGGTATACATACAGATTTTCATTATGGTAGAACGCTACTACACTACATGTAAACTAGATTGTACGATACTGTGAGGCGCTACTTCAATACTGTACCCTTAGGTATACAGGGATAAATCCTATCATAGTATAACCAGAGTCTCCTAGAGGGAGAGCGTGAGATTTGTGAATAGATCTATTCGGGACTGACAATCCCACACCTGAACTGCTAGCTACAGTTAGGCGGGCACGCCTGGGGTGTACAAATGACATTTAACTCGACGCCTGAAGAACGTTGGAAAGGTCTCTAGTCATATCAAGCATGGTTATACGACTCACATTATGTATGAATCACCTTTAGTTTACAACCTGGCACTCTTCAACAGTTTTATTTATACTAAATAGAACTAATACACACTACAACTGGAGAACTTTCAGGGTTTTCAAACAAAACTGAACATACAATGGTTTCACGTACGGAATACTTATACATCATGATTAGCATTAGCTAGTCACATGAAGTATTATTTTCGCACATCACTACAGTTTTCAATAACAAACATTCATGGTTTTATACAGACTTGAAAACACTACATTCTCATTTAAGAAAATATCGGATTTTCTTGAAACTACACAAACACTTTTACAACTCATCAACAAGTTTTCATTACAAACTACCGCTTATGAACTCACCAGCTTTATGCTGATATTCTTTCAAACTGCTTGTATTCTCAGGAAATCAGTAGACAGGTACCTGTTGGATTTTGAGGAGTTGGAGCAATAAGAGTTTTATGTTTATACTTACAAAGCTATTTGATGTAATTCAAACAAGTTTCAGACAAAGTTTCAAACTGATGTAAACATTTTTATTTAAGTATTCACTGTAATGGTTGTGTTGCTATGATTGCTATTATTAATTGGTTGTGATGCTACACATGACGTCCTCCACCCCAGAACATTTCCGCCATTCTGGTGTTGGGGTGTGACAAAATTCCACCCCTGGAAACGAGAATGCAAGGGTAAAATTGTCCGAGCCAGCATCAGGGAATTGCCTCCAAGCGAAAGCAGAAACCACACTTCATACATCTAATTCACCATTAATTTTGTGAAGCTACGAGCAATAGTAGATCCAGTAGAGCCATTAGAGACTTGTAAAACGCCTGCCGTAAGAATATATACTTCACAATGCACTGAATTTTTTGGGATGTCATGAAACATTGAACTCATAATTGAGATAAGCCCATTTGTAGATAATAGTAGGGGCAAGCTGGATATCGAGCAAAGAGGATAATCGCGACCTGCAGATGAGAAGTAGATAGGGGAAAAAAAAACACCACACACACCAAAAGACACACCCCCTCCCTAGCTTACACTAGGATACATAGTCACATCACACAACAAAGAAACCCGAAAGGAGTGCTACAACAAGCAGCCAAAAACCTAAAGTTTGTCTACCCAAATGAAAAGAAAACACCCACCAAACACACACTAGGCTGCAGCTAGCACGCACCAAGACACCAAGAGACACACATCGCTATAACCATCCCCAAACCTCCCCCCCCCTCCCCCGGCTTAAACAAGAAAGCTTGTGCTAACAGGGTCGAAACACCAATTCCTCCATCCAATAGTCTTGTTCCTTAATCTGGAGTTAATCCAAAGATGGGAGAGAGTTTGTATGTTATTTGCCAAACCTTTATGAGAGGCTTGACCGTCCGAATGAGCTTTAAGGTTTCTGTGGCTCCAAACTACCCAAATGTATACAAGTATAATGGCTGATTGAAATTTGGCTAGATTACTAGACACCATCTAGCCCAATTTCAATCAAAATTTGGCTAGATTACTAGACACCATCTAGCCCAATTTCAATCAGCCATTATACTTGATATGACATTATTTTCCCACCTTTATTATTTTTGTGATAAGCTCTATTTGTGTTATCTAATGAGTTAAAATTGTCCGTTCAGATTCTTCAAGGATCGTATCAAACAAAAAAACATAAGACAAAAAGTTTAAATAAATGGTCTCTTAGATTTTGGTTTTTGTCCTTCACTTTTTTTTTTGTTATATATGGATGGTCCTCATGCTTATAATTTTTGCGTGGTTGATTCTTATGATTCATTTTGTTACAATCTGAAGTTATTATTTTACCCATAATTAATATTTTATTAGTGTTTATTGTTCATATTTTAGTTTAAATTAATCAAAAAACCCATATTTATTTAAACAAATAAACCTTACTAAACCTAAAACCCCATGTGCGTCCACTGACTCCCACACCATTGACTTCATCTTCCACCATGTCTACCTCTGTCAGAATAGACCCCATAACCACCAACAACCACCACAAGATTAGCCTTCCTCCACCTCCAACCGATCATTTCTACCACTTCATCTCCAACCCTTAAATTTAAACATTCTACTGAAATGAATGTATAACAATATTAATAAATCGTTGTAAATATCGAATTTGAGTGGAACAACAATAATATAACCCCAAGTGACATTGATAATAAGCCCATAATATTTCATTGGTACGTAGTACCGAAATTAGAAGGCTATATGCCTTAAAAGCAAACAAACAATAATTTAAAATCCAACATAGAAAACATCTAAACAAAGCATCATTGAGTTGTACAGTACAACTCCACCACTACACCGATAAAATATAAAGCATACGATGCGTTGTGTACAACACTACAAGTTATTTAAAGAGAATTAAGCCGATAAACACGACGATTAGGGCTGGAATCCCATGTAACTGGGGTGCAGATGATGGGGTGGGTGGAGCAGCAGGGTAGTCACGTGGCGGGTTTACGTGTACAGGCAACTTCAGACCATTTTTGCATTTTTCGTACGATGAACTTGCGAAGTAGCGGATCCCTTCCTTGTCTAGGGGCACTTTATTTACATGTTCGGTGTACATCTTTATGGGGTTAGCTAGATCACACGAATAGTATTCGTCGATGCTTGCAAGCTCCACGATTGTGTCTTGTGGTGACAAGTACCTGAACACTGCTCTCATGATATTTAAAATAAGTTCGTTGCGTTTTTTCAGTTTTGCATCTATCTATTATAAATTTATAAGCTTAATAGTGAACAATAATAGACCAAAAAAAAAGATACATGCAACAAAGAGAAACTAATAATAATAATAACAATAATAATAATAATAATATTAATATTAAAATATTAATATTTTTATTTGTACCTACTTTCATAATTTATTAAATCTTCAACAAACTATTTTGTACGTGACTTTAACTTGGGTACATTTATAATTTATTTATTTCTGATGGACATAAAGCCACAAAAGACGCCCACGTACAGTTTACACGAATTCAATATTAATTGTTTTCTTTCTTTATGTGTGTCTATTTTCTGACCGTGTTTCCAAAGACACCTAAATTTGTTAATATCTAATTAAAAATACAACTTATTTGAGTTTAATCGTGTAGTACAATTTTGTAGTAATCTTCGTTTGTCCTACTAAACATTTCTTCAATCAACAAGTTGTTTCCTCAATAGTACTTATCATATACTATTTGTTTCATAGTTTAATATATTTTTGACCAAATGACGTAAATGCTTTTAAGTTTAATACAAATATACGTATTTATCTTGTATTAAAGCCGGATGCTATAATTTTTCTTTTCAGTTTTACCATTTTGTGTAGTTTTGATCTATTATAAAACCCTTAGTTCGGCAGAAATATTCGGTTTTTTTTCTGGTTTATTAAAATCCTTTAGTAAATGTTAAAAAAAAAAAATTGTTGTTTATTGAAATCCTTAAGTTTGAGAGAAATGTTTAGTTTTACTGGATAAAAAGAATTAAAAAAAAAAGTTAGCAAACTAATAGCTTTAATGAAATTAAAATACACGAAAAATATAACCGCATATATATTTCTACTAAACTGTCAAAGTTAATGGATTTTAGGTCATTTGTCCATATATTTTTTTAAAAGAACTTACATCATATGCCTTTATACTTTACTCCTAAAGTATTTTTTGACAAATAACTTGGTAGCTGATAGAAACATAAAAGAAACATAAAAGAGAAAAATGATGCTTACAAAGATGGTCTCCAACTCGGTAAATACGGCCGGAAGACCAAGAGCCGACATCTGTGGTCATATCTGAAGTCCGCTCACCAGAAAGCACATGGTGTACTAACTGAGCTCCGGCAGTATTTCCGCCGGCAACCACCGTGGCAAAGAAAAGCGCCACCACCAACTTCATTGAAGCCATCTTGTTATCTGTGAATATGAGAAAGAAAATGGAGGCGGGAAGTCGAGGTTTTATAAAGACCAAAGGTAGCACGTGATCTTCAATTAAACTACTTCATCGTCACGTGAATGGCATTTATTGATTTAAAATAGAAATGGCTTCTAAAGCTAACTAACACCATATTCGTACAGTGTACTTCCTTCAATGCATGAATTAAAAATTCGCCATATATAAGTTTGGTGCCGATAACGTTTACGCATGGAATTCCAACTAAAATTTAATGAAATTGTGTAGGTTAATAATGAAGTAGTAGACAAACATTAGAAAAGCAAAATTTAGGACAGATGACAAAATACTAAAGCAAAGCTTGGCATCGAACATGGGCGAACCTAACACTTTTGATCGAGATATTCCCTTCATTCTTTGTCATTCTTTAAAACCTAGAAAATTATCATATTTTATTTTATCTTTCAAAATATATTTTATACTAATATGGAGTATTCTTTTTGTGGTGAATAGAAAACCATATATTTTAATATAATTTTTTTAAAAAAATTTAGTGTATATATATATATATATATATATATATATATATATATATATATATATATATATATATATATATATTCATAATATATTTATGCTTATTTCTAATACTTTTAACTATAATTATGCTTAAAATTGGAACAAAAGATACTTATTAACTTTGAAATATGTTTTGTAGCTGCAAAGACATGTTTGGGACAAAAAGGAAGGAAACAAGAAGCTGGAAGTAGGAATGGATGAGCTAAAGCAGGAAAGAAGAAAATGAAGATTTGAATATATATAAGACCACGTCGTGGTGATTTTCAACACGATGTGGTGAAAAGAAGATTCATGATCATCAAATCCGACTTAGAGAATACGGGATACACTTGAGGACCACTTCGTGGTGGCGGTTAACCACGACGTGGTGAACAGATTTTGGCAACTATAAAATTCCGAACATTAGGTCGAATCAGGAGGAATGCAACCAGTTTTCTAAGGAGAGTTACGACTGAAAACCGTTGGAAACTTAGAAAAAGGCCGAGAATCAAGTGAAGCTCAAGGATTGAAGAAGATTTAGAAGATTTCTGCATAGATCCATTTGGTTTGCTAATCATTACTATGTCTAGCTTATTTTACATGGATTTGGTGTGTTTTTCTGCTACAATAAAAGGCTAAAATTCTTTTACTTCTGTTTGGTGAAGATGAACCTAATCTATATGTGTTGATTTCAAATTTTGGATGACTATTATTGATTTTACTTGTGTTTGATAATTAAACCCTGCATGTTTTAGTTCTAGTTTATATTGCTTATAAATCAAATTTTGTGTGATAATTGATCATATTAATTGCATGAATTTGTCTCCTAGTTGCTTATGATCATTAAATAATTAGAGCTAGGATTAATCACATCTTAGATTAAGTAATTAAAGTTAGTAACTTTAACTGTGTTAGAGATCCTAACTTGTATTTGGTTACTTAACTTGATCATAAGAAAGTAACTATTATCATTCATAGTCCAATTTGTGCTTATTATCAATTTGGTGTTTAACTTGTGCATGATCATTGCTTGGTAATTCATAAATTGGTAGGCCTAGATATTTGATTATAATAGCTAGATAACAAATTGGTAATCAATCTAATCCATCTATTAGAAATCAACCATAGGAGAATGTGACATCAGATCTAAGCAGAAGTATTCTTTTAATTCTTGAAGTTACTTTGTTTTCTTTGCTTGATTAATTGATCGTTGATATTAAGTTCTTCTGATCTTGTAAAATCAGTAAAAACCCCCAATCATAGTTTGTTTCTTAGTTTAATTAGGAGTAGTTATTCTATTTAATAAAATTTTGTTTCCTGTGTTCGACACCCGACTTACTTGAGTTATTCTATAATCTGATTAGGTACACTGCCTCTAAGTGCATAGTTAGTAAAAGCTTGTTAGGTTATAAATTTGAAGCTAGATAGGTATCAATTGTCATATATATATATATATATATATATATATATATATATATATATATATATATATATATATATATATATATATATATATAACATTTTCTAGACGTTTGTTAATAAGAGATAGAGGGGGGATGAAGAGAAGGAAGAGGAATAGGAGGAGGCTACCCTATGTAGTGAAACCCCGCACCTAAACCGCACCTAGGCGTGGTGTTCCCTGGTGCGGTTCTAGTCGCGCACCTAAACCAGAACATTCGTTCTTATAAAGATTAGAAATGATTAAGATTACTTACAAGTTACAAGTTAATCGAAGAACAAAGAAAATGCAGACGGGAATGTTGAATGTCCCAAACCCTAACACTCGTGTATGAATCTAATAGAAACGCATAATAAAAACACAAGTATTTAACAAATAAACTAATTTTATTTGTCGGGTTTTACGTTTTAAGCACAATGACTCAGAATAATAAATATTCTAAATCCTCTCCAAGAACTTACCAAGAACTCTCAGATCTCTCTATAGAAACTCTCTCACTTAGAATACAATACAAATCATCAACTATTAGCTAATGATCAGAGCATCTAGTATAAATACTAGTTTAACCTAACTGATTATCATAAAGATAGGAGATAAAACTTTTTGCAGATTCTCCAGATCTTCCATTTAAATCAAATCCCTGATTTGTAGGGATTAAATCTTCTAAGATAAATATAGATATGGTAAATAAGGAACATATCATATAAGATGTTTAGAATACTTCTTCACCAAGTAATTCTGGTCTGCTCCAGATTCGGGCGTCAGCACCAGGACGTCATTTACTAATCAAGGCATCAACGTCAACATTAGGAAGTCATCCGCTGATCAACTTCAACTTCAACTCAGGCATTTTCAGCTTCATCAACGTATCAGGTCATCAACATATCATATCATCAATGTGTGATCAGTGTAAGAACTACAACGTATGGATATACTGATCAATCATTAGTACCAGCAGATCAGGTCTTCAGTAAATGGATAGTCTTCGTACAGATAATGCCTTCACTATCTTTTAGTCATCAGGGGATGATCTTCAGGACCACCATAAACATTATAGCTTCAGAGATTAGTTCCAGATCCAATCAACTAAGGCAGCTCAGATTTGGTCTTCAGTCTTCAACATCTGAACTTCAGTGTTTAGTAGAACAATAACATATATCTTCAATATAAATCTTTAGAAACATCAACATGTCTTTAGATTAATTAAATAAACAATCTGATAGATCAATTTGTCTAAGTTGCATTATTTACACTTGCTTAGACAAGACTGACTGTCTACAATGAGCAGTAAAAATATAACTATAATGTATATATGTTGCATCATCAAATCTATACAAATATGTACCCAACAAATGTTAAGATACATTGTGCAAATGTCGGCAAAGGACGAATATGGTCCAAAAGCAGTGGATGACGGGGATGGCTAGAGGGCAGCGACAACATGCCTTTCGTCTTAAAGCTCCAAAGACCTAAATATGTAATTTTGTTTATTTATGTTTTTTATTTTTTTCACTTCTCATTGATTCTTTTAATTTAAAAGATCAAAATCATAAATGTATATATTGTGATCATTTGCATTATACATAAAAGATTGAAAGGATTTATTTATTTTTGTTAGGTAAAGTCTACTAATTTAATTTTTTCTTTTTCAAAATTTTTTGGGATCAAAATAACATATCAAATCAATAAAGACCTGTACTATACATGAAAGATTGAAAAAAATTTCTTTATTTTTGTTAACCAATCGTTCTACTAATTTTAAATTTTCTTTTTCATAATTTTTTTGGGATCAAAATAACATCTCAAAACAATAAAGACTATTGGATTTTTTCTTGCTTTCACTGATCTTCTTTTCTTTCCTATGTTGATACTAAATTTACAAGGGTATCCACCCAAAAATTATATAAAATCTACGAAAAATATGTCACGCCAAGGGATGTTCATGAACATCTGCAAGATTAATGTATGATCGCCCTTGGTAAATGGTTTATTTGAGAGGATTATGAAAAAACTTAATAAGCTCGTTAAAATACATGTTTGAATAGTTTTTTTATATTTTAAAATATTAGAGTCCAAGTTATTTTATAATTTTCCAAATATCACAACTTAAAAAATCTAAAAAAATAACTTAGTTTATAAGTTATCAATGACATGTCAAACATAGTTTCACGCATTACAACTAGCTTATAAACTATGTTTCATTTTTTTAAATTAGGTTGTCATATTTGACCAGTTAAAAAATAATATATAATCTATCTTCTTAAAATTTTCTTATTATAGCTTTTCAACTAGCTTATAAAGTTTTTTTTCTCCATATATATCATTTATTAATGAGTAAATTATAGAAATTGTCCTTATGGTTTGGTCGAATTCGTATTTTTGGTCCCTACGTTTAAAATTTGATTGGTTACATCCATGTGGTTTGTGAATATTGCATTGCAGGTCCTTACTTTATATAAAAAGACCAAATTACCTTTTCTTTCTTTTGTTATTTTCTTTTAACAATTTATTATATATATATATATATATATATATATATATATATATATATATATGGAGAATTTTGTATATGCCCTTATTAAACGTCTAAATATTGTATTTGCCCGACTTAAGTTCTAAATATCATATTTTCCCTTTTTAATCTTTTAAAATATCGGATTTACCCAAATCTAATTTTTTAATAGTTTTTAATATTTTTTATTTTAAAATCATTAAAAATGAAAGAAAAATCAAAATGGACCATTTTGCCCTTTACTTCTATAACACTAGAAGTCGTCACAAGAAACCATAAGCACGCATTTGGAAACTATAAGCACGACACTTGCACCTGCACCTACAAAAGGTTCTACTGTTCATGATTCATGTGGAGTTCTTTTTTTTTTTGTTAGGAAAGGTTTCATGAGGGATAAAAATGACAGCATGTTTGTAGGTTTGCTCACCTCGATCCCAGTTTCAAGTGGAAGTAAGTCTTGTTTTTAGGCAGATTCTTCAATTAATATTCAAAAAAAGGAAGAAGGAAACCTGGAAGTCTCATTCTCGAAGCAATATTCAATCAGTCGTGAACTTGATAGAGCAAGTGTTGTGCTTACAGTTTGCAAAGGTGTAAACTGATGGTTCGAAACAGAGTTTATTTTCACAAAATTTTAAAAAATGGAGACCTTAGCAAAATACTTGTGATCTTCATCTTCGAAAGCCCATCTAAGGATCCGTTTTTCATTCATGTTAATCTGCACATAATTTCATCAAGCTTGTTGATATAGTAAACTTTCATCATCTATAGCAGAGGAAGCAAAGCTCTGTTCTTTACCATGTTTGCTTCAGGGTCTATGCTCATAACAACGTTGATAAATTCTTCATCTAAAAATGGGACTCAAGCTTTTATCTGTGTTATGTAAATCAGGATTTCCGAGGACTTAAATAACAACCTGAATAGGAAAAAAAACTTGAGTGTGATGGTCAAAGATGAAGATACCTTGCGATTAATCACACTCACATCAGGAAAAGTTTCCTGGAGTAATACTTCTTCTGTTTGATTATGTTGCCAAAAAGAAGGGCAAATAAGGAAAATGACATATTACCTAGAGCTCAATACTTCTTCAGTTTGATTATGTTGCCAAAAAGAAGGGCATATTACCTGGAGCTCAATAACTACTGATAGAAAGAATATGGCGAGAGACAAAAAGGAAGACGACAAAGTGAGCAACAAAGATTGTAAGGAAGGAGGCAAAGGCATAAAACCAAGGATCTTGTGGGGATTTCCTGCCTATTAGAAGTAAAGGGTAAAATGGTCCATTTTCTTTTTCTTTTAATTTTAATAATTTTAAAATATAAAAATGGATTATTAAATATTAATAACTATTAAGAAAATGGATTTGGGTAAATCTGATATTTTAAAAGATTAAAGAGAGCATATATGATATTTAGAATTTAAGCGTAGCAAATATGATATTTAGACGTTTAATAAGGGTATATACGAAATTCTCCTATATATATATATATATATATATATATATATATATATATGTATATATAATCTTATTGGAAATTTGATAGATATTCGGGTCATTGTTTTAATTTGTTTATACGAAACAAATGTCAAAAAATTTATTATATGATTTAAACAAACAAAACGTAAAAAAAACATTAAATAATATATTCAAATAAAACGTCAAAAAATATTAAAAGATTTTTAAACCACAAAAACAAAGATAAATAAATAAAGCAAAATAAATAAATAAATAATAATAATAATAATAATAATAATATTAATAATAATAATAATAATAATACAATTTTAAAATAATAATAACACAATTTTATATAATTCAGATAATTGATTTATAAAAGTAAAATAATTTTATAAATAATCTATATTAATTCTATCAAAATAAAGATAAAAAATTATATATATATATATATATATATATATATATATATATATATATAATAGTTTTTATTTGATCATTATTTTAATAGAATTAATGCAGATTATTTATAAAACTATTTTTATTTTTTTAAATTGGTTATCTAAGTTATATAAAATCCCATTATTATTTATTTTTAGATTTATTTATTTATCTTTCTTTTGCTGATTTAAAAATAGGGAAATCTCCAGAAAAATCCTAAAATTTTACCCTAATTTACGAAAAAGTCCCAAACTAAAATTTGTTTACGAAAAAACATGAATTACCGGTAAAAATGGCGATTTGACCCATTTTTTCCGGTTTACCGGTTTTATTACTTACATGTTTCACTAAAGTCCCATTATTTTACCCAAATTTGCGAATAAGTCCCAAAATAAAATTTACTTATGATTTGACCATTTTCTTCATGTAACATACATTTTATCGGTTTCATTGCTGATTTAGACACCTAGTCATTAAATTAGCTGATAAGATGAATATGATGGGTTGTATAATGTCACATTTACTGTAAAATTTGATACCCATCTCATCGACTCATTTATGACTATGTATCTACGTCAACAATGAAACCAATAAAATGTGTGTTTCCAAGAAAAAATGACAGAAAATGAGTTGATGTCTGATGAGATGGATATATTGGGTTACATAAGATTAGATAGACAATTTGATATTTCTTATAAACGTAAAAAACAACGCAGTTGTTGTTAGTTTATGTAATTATTGTAGTCTTCGTTGTATGCATTTTATATTCCAAAAAGATATACAATAAATCAGGATGTCAAGTTTTATGCTAAACATAGTATTATATAACTTAACATATCTATCTCATCATCTCATTTAATGACTATGCGTCCGGGTCAGCAATGAAACCGGTAAAATGTATGTTACATAGAGAAAATGACAAAATCACCAGTACATTTTATTTTGGGACTTATTCGCAAATTAGGGTAAAATAATGGGACTTTAGTGAAACTGGTAAGTAATAAAACCGGTAAACCGGAAAAAAGTGGTCAAATCGCCATTTTTACCGGTAATTCATGTTTTTTCGTTAACAAAATTTAGTTTGTGACTTTTTCATAAATTATGGTAAAATTTTAGGACTTTTCTGGAGATTTCACTTTAAAAATATTTTAATATTTTTAACATTTTATTTTAATATATTATTGGATGTTTTTTAACGTTTTTTTTTGTTTACATTATATAGTGATTTTTTTTATATTTTTTTCGAATAAACAAATTAAAATAATAAACTGGATATTTTTGACATTTTATTTGAATATATTATTTGATGTTCTTTTTCTAACGTTTTTTTCGTTTACATTATATAATGATGTTTTTTACGTTTTGTTTGAATAAAAAAATTAAAATAATAAAATGGATAACTATAAATCGTCCAATATAATTATTTAATGTCGTTTTTATGTGTTTTTTGTTTACATCTTTCACTTATATGTTAGTGTTTGTTCTTTTATTCAGTTTTAACAAGTTTTACGGGTTTATGTGTTTTTCGTTTACATAATTTGTTTATATGTCAGTACTTCTTCATTTATTGCCTAAATAATTATATTTTTTCGTATAATATTTATGAAAAAACAAACCAAACTAAATTATTCAATCCAATTATATATATATATATATATATATATATATATATATATATATATATATATATATATATATAACATTAAAAGAAAAAAAAACAAGCATTAAATAATTTTATTGGATGATTGATATTTATCCGGTTATTGTTTAAATTTATATTTTATAACGCTTAATTTACAAGAAAAAAATTATCAGTTCTTATGTTTTTAATTTTTGTTTTCATTTTTATTTGAACATAATTTTATAATTATATTAGTAATGTAAGTAGATGAGGTATCTACCGCTTAAGAAAAATAATGTAATTCGATATTTAATCGATTAATTGAAGATACAATTTCGTTGCCATTTTTCAAACTAGTATAAAGAGGTAAATTACAATATTGTTGGAACGAGTGAAATAATGTGCAAGTTTGAACTCAAAACTTAACTTGTAGATTTCTATGTGGTAAATCAACAACGTTCTATATAATCAGGCATATAAGGTTACTTTAATTTATTTCAATTCGATTAAAGTTAATATTTAGAAATATTTATTCACAAAGTTAGTTTGTCTCTAATTATTAAAAAAAGGGCCAATAGGTTATGTATTCTTTTTGTTTGAGGTCGAGATTGGTTACAAAAACGTTTTAACCAAGTATTATTTTAATTAAGAAAAATTGTCATAAATACCTTTATATTTGTAAATAAATGTTTGGTTTTATTTTAATTCTAGTTTTATGTTCATTAATACCTTTATATTTGTTAAAAATGTTCGATTTTACTTTTTTAATCATGATAACTGGTTTTCAGGTTATCATTATATTAAATTCGCAAGAAAAACGCTAATATTTGCAAAAAATATTTGGTTTTACCTTTTTAAGTTTTTTACTTAAGTATTTTTTTATGTATATTATACGTATTCATGTAGAAAAAAATCATATTTATATACGAAAAAATTGTTTAATTTATGTTCTTTTTAAATGTTATTCCATTATATATGTGTTTTTTTTGTGGTTATACGTTTAAGGCATAAAAATATGTTTTTAAAAGTACAATTATATATTTTATAGATATAGTTTTAAGAAGTTGGATAATAAGGGGAAAACCATTATATTTTGTCATTTTTTCTGGTTTAACCATTCAATTTTCATTTGTGTTAAAACAAACCACTTATTTTTGGAAAAACGTTTTATTGCGACTACTTTGACCTGCATTTGTGCTAAGAAAACCATCAAATTTCATTTTGTGTTAAAAATACCACCCATAAATTGTGGTTAAACCGAACTTTTAGAAAAATATAGTATTTTTTTCGTAATTATAATTGGTTCTAATAGGTAACAAGGGCCGCACCGAAATATTTTACCAAAAATTGGTGGGTTTTTTTTTCATAATTTATTAAAAGTTAGTGGTTAAATAAAACTTTTGGAAAAATATAATGCATTTTTCATCATTGCCCCTTTTAGAAGTATAAAGACAAATTTTACAGATATCATACATACTTATAAAGCTAGCATTTTTTCTTGAATCTCATGCATTTGAAACCCCCTTTTTTAACTTCCTCAAACCACATTCATTTGAAACCCCCTTTTTTAACTAATGCAACTCAAAAGTTTTTTTTAATTATGATTTAACACTCAAAAGTTTTATAACTTATATTATGATTAATTAGCATTTAGTGAAAAGTTTACTATAAAAAGACCAATCTTTTGGGAAGACATGCATACAAATCATTTACAAATTTTAGAAAGAAAACAAACTTAAAGGTTTTTGTGTTAGGTTGAGGTCTTATGACAACTTTTGGAGATATGTTATTATATTAGAGCTTTTAATTTGTATGTTTGTTATACTAATTCGTTTTTAAATTTTCTTCGTTTTTGGATTATTGTAATACAGACGTTGTATATTGTGGTTTAATCGTTAATATATTGATCATATGTTATATAGGGTGATGTCGAAAATATTTAATTAAATATTTTAAATATGTTTTTTTTGTTTTGTAATTGTACCGTTTCAAAAAGATAATTAATTAAAACTCATACATATGTTATACTTTCCATCTCTCTCTCTCTCTCTCTCTCTCTCTCTATATATATATATATATATATATATATATATATATATATATTATAATAGAGGTCAAAACACTTCAACCAAAATTCATTTAAAATCTAATATTTCAAATGCTTTTTAATAATGATTGTAAAAATTTTAACATGTGTTACTTAATTGATTGATTAATAAAAATATTAATGTTTTGAAACTCCTAACTCTTAAACTTATATTCTTTAATTTGTTAGTTAACTAAAATATTTATCCTACATAAAGATAACATTTTTATATTTTGTTACTCGTATTTGTTCATGTAATTAGAAAACAATGTGTACATAGAATGACTACTTCAATTTCACATAGGAATCGATACCACTAGAGATGTTTGTTGTCTTTAACCGGTGATGGGAGATCCACATACCCTTTTTTTAATGCTTAATAATATCTATTTTATATTCCTATTTACCTTAATTTTTTAGGTACAAATTAAGGAAGAGGATTCTCGGCGCACCAACATAAAGTCAAATGTACGCCTTGCAAAATATGTAATTAAAATTAAATATCATATTTACTAATCAACTTATTTTAAAACTCTTGATGACATTTATGTATAATGATATATTTTGTATGACTTCATTCTTAATTTCAATGTTTAATATTTGATAGTTAATATATGAAACCTTGGATGTTTTGGTGTAATATAAATAGTGTAATACAAGGTTTATTAGTTCAATATTGTTTATTAATAGCTCATTCAAAACAACTTATTTCTTATTTTATCCAAAAAATATTATCGGACATAAGAAAAGTAGATTGCATTAATGTTAGACAAAAACTTATAATATATATTGGATATTATAAAAGTAAAAGTAAAGTTTATAAGGTATGAACTATATTAGATAGTATCAAAATATAAGTTGATGGATTTTTATGTTATTTGATAATTCGGTTAATGCCCAAAACATAACTAAAAACGTAAATTTCAATATATTTATATTTTTTCCCATAATTATTTTAACCACTTAAATCCATTCTTGCGCAACGAGCGAGGTTACGCCTATTATTATACTTATAAAGGAAGCATTTTTCCTTTCACCACATTCATTTGAAACCCCCGTTCATTTTTCCTTTCACCACATTCATTTGAAATTCCCATTACTTTTCAATTTCTTTCTAATAATGATTATAAGGTTAAATAAGTATCAAACCTAAAGTGTAATCATAAATAAACTAAATTTCAATATTAAAATAATATTTTTACTTCTACTTATAAAGTTATGTCTTTAACTTTTAACATATTATACTTAATTTATTAGATTTAATATGTTGTATGTAAACCATTATCAGTTTAAAGCTATAACTTTTGAACAATTTTGACAAAATACTTAAATTGTTAATTTAAATATAACATTACAGGGTCAACTTTAATATAAATTTCAGTTCCACTTAAAAAACTCAAAGAATATTTTGTGAATAGTTAAAAGTGATAAATTGTAGTGTTAAATACAAAAACTAAATTTTAATATCAATATAACTAAAATATTTCCTAAAGATATTTTTATAATCGTTAAAAGTTTTCAAATAAGTAGTTTAAAATAACTTACAATAACAATAGTTAAAAATAACTCTATATAAATGATTATATTGTTACCTTTAAAAAAAAAAACTTTGTTTGATGTTTTAAATAATTTCAATGATAGAAATTAAAACGTTAAGCAAATAAAGTTTAAAAAATTAATTAACAATAACAACAATATATTATGAGAAACCCGCGGGTAGAGGTCATTCAAAAGATTGAGATTATGCAATTTTAATAGATCTTTATATTATCATATAATTCAAAATAATCAATATATTATATCAACTTAGTATACGAATTATTATATCAAATTTAACAACAACGTTATTGTTATATTTAAAAAAAACATATATTTGTAAAGAATTCAGTTATATAGATGCTTCTGTGCAACGCGCGGACATTCGCCTAGTGGTTTATAGAAGTATAAATATTTATTTTATAGATATAGTATTTATAAGTATAAATATATAATTTTATATATTTTTAGAAATATTTATATGTCTCTATACTTCTAAATAAGTAAAAATAAGTATTTATACAGTTAAAAAAATGTTTATACTTCTATAAATATACTTATACATTTAGAAAATATGAAAAATACATATTTACACTTTTAAAATACACATTATTATTTCTAAAATTATATTTATACTTTTATTTGCACCACTCACACAATCCTGGATCTGTGAAGAATAAAACCGGATTTGTCGATGGAACCTTAGAAAAATCAAGTTCATCTGAATTTAACATGTGCAACTCGTGGATGCACAATAACAATCTCGTTATCTCTTGGATTCTTAATTCAGTTTCGAAAGAGATCTCTGCTAGCATAATGTTTGCAGAGACTGCTCATGAGATATTGATTGATCTGAAGGAATGTATCTGTCAAAGCAATGGACCTCAAATTTTTCAGATCACGAGAGAGATTAATCATTTGAACCAAAATCAAGACTCGATCAGTGTTTACTTCACAAACTCAAGTTATTGTGGGAAGAATTGTATAATTTCCGTCCTCGTTGTTCATGTGGAAAGTGTGAATGAAATGGAGTGAAAGAAATTGAGAAATTCTTTCAAACAGAGCACGTGATGAATTTTTTTAATGGGGCTTAATGAGTCATTTTCATCCACAAGAGGTCAGATCCTTTTAATGGACCCTTTACCTGCAATCAATCGTGTCTTCTCTTTAGTTGCTCAAGAGGAGAAACAAAAGTCTGTATCAAATGAGAATTCAACCTCTATGACGTTTTTTTTTGCTAAGTCGAATGTTCGAAAGTTTCCTGTTACCAATTCCAATTCCAACAATCAACGTCGTGATCGACCTTTCTGTTCTTATTGCAAACTCCAAGGTCACATAATTGAAAAATGCTACAAGCACATTGGATATCCACCTGGATATAAATCAAAGGCTAAAGTTAATTAGACTGCAGCTGCTGTTAACACCAATGAAGTCAATGACAATCGTCCTAATAGATCTCTCAATGATGTATTTGAAGGTTTCACTCCAGACTAATGTCAACATTTAATGTCTTCTCTTTCTAACCACATGATTTTTGCCAATCCAAATGAATAAACTGCAACAGGTAAACATTTCTCTTTATCTGTCCATAATGGTGATCATTCACATGTTTGGATTATAGATTCAGGAGACACACAACATATTTGTCATGACATTGATATGTTTTTCAACAAAAAGAAAGTTAACAATCATACAGTAACCCTACCTAATATGATGGTTTTGCATGTTCACATAGTTGGTGATGTGAAAATTTATCACTTGTTTACCTTGAAAGGAGTTGTATAAGTTCTCAAATTTTATTTCAATCTAATATCAGTGGGATCTCTTATAAAGGCACAAAAATTGACGATTCAATTTACTTGTGACCATACCTTTATTCAGGATACCCACCTCAAGAGGACTATTGGCATGGCTGATAAAGTACATGATCTATATGTTATAAATCAAGTGGGAGCTTATACAAACCATCATGTTCATGTTGTTTCTTTAGATTTTTGGCATAAGAGGCTTGGTCACCCATCAAATAAGAGAATCTTATCTATTAAAGATCAGTTATGATCTTTCATTTCTAAAAATTCTTCATCTTTCGATTGCTCTGTATGTCCAGTTGCTAAACAAAAGAAGTTGCCATTTGTTTAGATGAACAATATGTGTAATGAACAATTTGATTTGATTCATTGTGATATAAAGGGACCATTTCACGTTCTTAGTACTCAGGGGTTTATACATGGATACTTTTAATAAGAAATAAGTTAGATGTTCAGATGGCTACCTCGTTTATACAATATGGTTCTTAATTAATTCAATAAAAAGATTAAGAAATTCGTATCACACAATGCTAAAGAATTGGATTTTTCCAATTTCTTTGATGATAAGGGAATTCTACATCAACGATCATGTGTTGCAAGGCCTTAACAAAATGCAGTGTAGAACGCAAACATCAACATTTACTTAATGTAGCAAGGGAATTGATGTTTCAAGGTGTTATGCCTGTAAAATTTTAGACTGAATGTGTCCTTACTACTACTTATCTTATCAATCGTGTGCCATCAGAATTACTTCAAAATCAGTCTCCTTATTTCAGGTTATATGGTAAGAATCCTGATTACTCACATTTGAGAACATTTGGTTGCTTAGCATATGTGTCCACATTGTCTGCAAATAGAACCAAATTCAGTCCAAGAATTTTGTTTTCCTACTAAGAAGTATATAGATAAATAATTTATCAGTGATAATAAAGAAACTTAAAGTTTGAAAAATACAGTATGATTTTGTGGGGAACTTGCAAACATTCTTCTTCTTGTGGTGCTTGGTATTTATTGACTTTGGTATATGAATATTCTTGAGTTGTTTGGGTTCATTTATGTTTGATGAAGTCATGAAACTGAAGTTTTTCAAGTGTTTGTTGTTTGTTGCAATAATTTAAGGCACTTTTTGCAAAAAGATTAAAATTGTTTAAAGCGATAATGGAACCCAATTTAAATCTTTGATTGATTATTATTTTTCTACAAATAGCATTTTTCAAACTTTTTGTAAAAAGACTAAAATTGCTTAAAGCGATAAAGGAAATGAATTTAAACTTTTGCTCGATTATTTTCTACAAATAGCGTTGTTTTTCAAACTTCACGTGGACTCGTCATCAAAATGGAAGGGTTTAAAGAAAAACTTAAACATATTATGAATGTAGGAGGAGCACTATTATTTCAGGCAAAGTTGGTTCTCGATTTTTGTGGAAAAATGATTTTTATTGCTGCTTTTTTAATAAATCGCACTATATCTCGTTTGTTGACCAATAAAAGTCCTTACAAAATTTTTATCTGGCAATATACCTTCCCACGCGACAATTAGAACATTTGGTTGTTTATGTTTTGTGCATAATTAAAATGCAAAGGGAGATAACTTTGGTAGTAGTAGTAGTAGAAAAAGTCTTTTTACGATTATCTGTTTGATCTGGACACCAAAGAATTTTTGGTCTCATATGTAATTTTTCTTTCACTGATACCAATATAGTGTCGAATAATATTGTACCTACAATTGATGAGGATGGCACAAATACCCCTACAATCCACGAAGAATCAACAAAAATGGGTTTCTCCTCTAGCATTGTAGTTATGAACCAGAGAAGGACAACTTTAAACCATTATTTGAGTTATCCATACATGAAAACACTCCCGAAGCTACTTTTTATAAAACTTAAATGTACCCAACATATATTAAGAGTGTTGCTAAAAAAACCATGTGGGGGGGGGGTGTTATTGCTTTGTTTTCCGAAATAGTCTAATCAATCATTTTTTTTCATTTTTAAATGACAAAGTTTTACAAATGGTGCTAATTCAATTCCGTTTTTCCCTAATATAGTCCTTATGAAACTGTTTTTTGCATAGATAGTCCTTTTGGAGCAAACATTGCATATAAATAGTCCTTATGACTAACTTTTCTAACAAATTTTGTTAAGTGTATGTGAAATTACAAAATTACCTTTTGTTTTTTGCACACAAATAGTCCTTATGACTCTCTCTTTCTCTCTCTCTCTCTCTCTCTCTCTCTCACAAAATAAAAAGTCAAAAACTCCCACGCTCACTAACCCTTTGTCGGTTGCTCCCGTTCATCTCTCTCATCCTTCCAACCATTTTTCGGTTACTTCCTTTCCTCCGACAATCTCCTATCACCCTGACAACCACTTGCTGCCATCGGTGAAGACACAAACTGAAAAGGAGGTCACAATCCACTATGGTTCTTCGATGTGTCAATGTCGTCTGTGTCTCGACAAGAAGAAGAAACTGATTTCCTTTTCTACAACTCGTTCTTAATCGACTCAGGTAGAAAATATCGTAGCTCCCTTCATTTTCTTTTCTCTTGAATCAATCGAGCTCTCAACTATTTCTATCTTTCCAGAACTAGCACCAAGTTCGTTCCTCCTTCTCAAATCGATCTCAATCCTTCCCTCTTCTCTCGAATTCGAAATGAAGTAAGTGCTGGTGGTTTTTTTATTTTTGGAAGGGAGGTGGCTCTATGGTATATACGTGCCTATGTGAATTTTATAGATATTAGGACTTACGTTGAAACTTAATAAATAAGGCTAAAATAGAAATTAAAATAAAATATTATCTAGGATAAATAATCTAAACAAAAGTCGTAGTAATCGAAAAAGCAAACTCGTGCATAGAAAGAACGCCTAAATCTGACTTCGTGAGATGAAGTTATGATTTTTCGAAGTTTCAGCGTAGTAGTGTGCGACTCAGAAACTGAATCTTAAATCGGTCGATTCTTAGGAAAAACAATCTAAACAAGAGTTGAAGATCTCATCGATAGGATTCTGTCGATATAAAGACAATCAAGAACGAAGGTCGTATGAGAAAGTTATGATTTTTATAAGGACTTTAACAGTCTAAGTCTGTTAAAAATATAACTATAAAAATAAATTGAGAATTAGCCGATGGAGTCTAAACAAAAGTTGTAGTGCTCGTCGATAGCTACTCGTGGATATAATGAACGTAAAAAACGGAGCTCGTATGAAGAAGATATAATTTTTGAAAAATATTAATATTTTTCACGCGCAGACAACAGGCGCGACATGCTTCTGACAACTGACACAACCCCACCCGAAATCCACCACATGTCATCATTTGAGCGAAGCCATGTCGCCCCGACAAGAGACGCGACATGCCTAGACAAAGGGCGCGCCACTCCCCTCCTTTTCTAGCTATAAATATGTTGCGTTTCAAGATCATTTCCTCACTCACATTCACCCAGAATCCTTTGGAACTCTCTCATACCCTTAGTCCCTTTTCTCCCTAGTTCCCAAATACTTTAGCGATGCCCTTAGGCATCAGAGATCCAAATATTAGAAGCTTTTGGTTCAGAGTTCTGCCAGAGTAATTGCCGGTTCTCGTTAGAAAACTCTGTAATTTAAGTTGCACATACTATGCTTTAAGTGTAACTTATATTTATAGTCATAGTTATTATTACGAACCTATAAATAAGATTTATCAGTGATTCAAAGTCAAAATACTGATTGATCTACTTATGGGAATGATTTCTAGGCTAGATTTAGTGAAGTGTTTAAATTGGGATTACCAAATAGTATATTTTGTATACCAAACAGACCCTACCTGCAATACGATCCTACCTAGTTATTCCTTATTTGATAGATCTTGATGTAGACATTGAGATTATTGTAGAATTTAGACTATCATTGTTATAGTCACAGGAAATATGAAACTAGTCTAAGACTTAGTGCTTTATATAGCTAGGTCTTTTGAAAGGATAAAATGTTAAGGCAAAGCACTGCCTTAACCTCGAATCACCCACTCTTGGTGAGTGTGTAGTTACTTTCAAGAGCATAATTTAATAAAAGTATTTATTAAATGCAAAATTTATTAATAATACTTTGTGGTATTTGTATGACTATAATAGTGCTACTTATTAGGAACTTTATTGGAAATAGACCGCCTTTAGTTTTAGTCTTGTTTAGTTATAAAAAAAATGAGGCTTGTAAAGGGTGCTTAGTTCTAATTAAGTTGAGAACCGAATAGGTCTCATTTTGGGATAGAGTGTGAGATTAGAGCAGATTGTAGTAGTCCTCCTCTTTTTGGATGACCAGAAATGGTGGGTCAAGATCAGACAACCGACAGGTATTTCTGATATGACGGCACTTGACTATTCTAGGCGGTCTAGTGAATTACGTTGCTAGTGTGGACTTATAACCCACAAACGTAGAAAAAATAGGATATCATATTTATCAAATACTTTGTACATTGGTTGCCTTAATATGACTTACATTGGCCAAGGACTCCCCTAGCCGTGTAGTCAAATAGTTACTTAGACGATTCATCAGGTAAGGTGATTCTTCAAGATGATAATCAAGTTAGGATTTGTGAGAATCAGTTGGGTAGGATAGGTGGTCTTACATCAAATTATATACATCTATACTATCTGATGATGTTTGTTTGCATGAATTTTGTTATGATTTACTATCATTAAAATATTATGGGCTTGAAAACCCTATGCATCTCACCAGGTTTTCCAAACCCGACCCACTTAATTTATATGCATCACAGGTAGCAGAACTAAGGCTGCTGGAAACTAATGTAGGTGTTGAGTGAAATAAGTGATGAGCTTGTAATAGTATTTCAGGACCTTTTAGTATTTAGGATGTAACCTATGTTTGGATTTTAATGGTGACATCCATGGTATTTTTAATATGATGAAATAACTTATGTTATCTCAAACTGTTTTAATTAAACTAGGATTTTCCTCAACACAATAACTTAAAGTGTAAAGAAAAACTTTTAATCGGTTATGAAAACATGAGTATGCTATAGTTGGTATCAGAGCATTAGTTTAAGCGAACTAGGAATTTAAATATTTTCTAGACATAAACTTAAAAGCTAAGTATAATCTGTGAGGTGTGTGATAGAATGCTTTAGGATAAATTCCTAAATTGCTATAAACACGAGCACTAGCATACTATACGAGGATGCCTTAATTGCTAAAATACCTTAATTGCTATTAGAATATATATATATATATATATATATATATATATATATATATATATATATATATATATATAGTAATTATTACTATACTAAATTACTCAAATCTACGAGTATAGAACGAAATGACGATCACAAGGAGCGGTAGAGTCGTCAATAATGAAGGAGGTCCAGCACCTCAGAATGCCGGAGCAGGAGATGCTTAGTTCACCATGGAAAAAGCTCGAGCGATGATGTAAACATTGCCAAAGCAACAATGAATTAAGCTTAGGAATCTCCTAACTTAGGAGCTAGCTAAAGAAGAAGCACCGGTGGTCAATGAACCATTAGCCATTGAGCAAGTTAATAACGGACGGGTTCATACTCTTGAAACACCAGTGTAGAAGGGAAACAATGAATCTAAGAGTTATCAAGGACCAGAAGAACTAGAGATCCAGAGGAATGATGAACCTAGAGGCAATTGCAAGTATAAGGACTTTACGACTTACAAGTTGTAATACTTTAGTAGGAAAGAGTATCCTATTGGAGTCATAGAATAGATTTCTAAAATGGAGATAGGCTTCATAACATGTGGTTGCACTGGCAAGTTACAGACCACATACGTTGTGAGACAATTCAAGGGTGCAACGATCCATTGTTGGAATACGTTGGGGAAAGCTTTAAGTCCTAATAATCCTTTGCAACTAACATAGGAAGAATTCTTCACTAAATTCAACCGTAAATTTTGCTCAGCTGGAGACATGTTGGAGTTAGAGAATCAAATGTTAACACTGAAAAAGAGAAGCATGACCGTTGATGCGTATACGAATGCTTTGACTAACAAAATGGAATCCGCCCTGCGTGTGGTCCCTGAAAAACTGACCAAAATTGATAGATACTCCAAGGGACTACAATGGGAGTATTTTTGCCAGCTAAGCAGGCTATTACTTTTGAGGCAAGCATCTGGGTTGCAAGGTTTTTGGAAAGCATGATCAAAAGGAGGACTATTGACATAACTGAAGTTGGTGAGAAAATAAAGGTTGATGGATCCTCAGGGAACAAGAAGAAGAAGAAGAAGAAGAAGAAGAAGAAGAAGAAGAAGAAGAAGTTCTTAAAGACGAGCAACAAATCTAGGAGCAACCACGAAGGGAAGTGTTGCGACCAGTACAAGAAGTCGGGGTATATCTCTAAAAACTGCCCTCAAAAAGTAAAAGTTTGTTTCAGTTGTGGAGAGGAAGGGCACATGAAGGCTGAGTTCCCAAAAGATGAAAAGTCAACTCCAAGGATCCTACCAACAAAACCCAAGGGCCGAAACTACCGAAACTACCATTGGTGGAATACGTTGGGGAAAACTTTAAGTCCTAACAATCCTTTACAACTAACATGGGAAGAATTCTTGACCAACTTCAACCGCAAATTTTTCTCAGCTAAAGACATGTTGGAGTTAGAGAATCAACTGCTAACATTGAAAAAGCTAAGCATAACTGTTGATGAGTATACGAATGCTTTCACTAACAAAACGGAATCCGCCCTGCGTGTGGTCTCCGAAAAACTGACCAAAATTGATAGGTACTCCAAGGGACTACAATGGGAGTATTTTTTGCCAGTTAAGCAGGCTATTACTTTTGAGGCAACCATTTGGGTGGCAAGGTTTTTGGAAAGCATGATCAAAAGGAGGACTACTGACATAACTGAAGTTGGTGAGAAAAGAAAGGTTGATGGGTCCTCAGGAAAAAACAACAACAAGAAGAAGAAGTTCTCAAAGTCAAGCAACAAATCTGGGAGCAATCATGAAGGGAAGTGTTGCGACCAGTACAAGAAGTCGGGGTATATCTCTAAAAACTGCCCAGTAAAAGGAAAATTTTGCTTCGGTTGTGAAGAGGAAGGGCGCATGAAGGATGAGTTCCCAAAAGATGAAAAGTCAACTCCAAGGATCCTACCAGCAAAAACCCAAGGGCCGAAACTACTAGATGACCCTTAATGAAGCAAAGGAAGAGATTGACGTTGCTTCAGGTACATTCCTTGTAATTCAAATTTCTGCCAAGATTTTATTTGATTCGAGACTATATCACTCATTTATATCGCATGAATTTGGTAGAAGGCTTAAGTTATCACTGCATAGGCTAGGTACCCCAATAATGGTAGAAGTAGCTAGTGGTAGGAATTTAGCTGATAGCAATAGGTTAGAAAGCATAACCATTTACTTAAACATAAACAAATTTTGTAAAGAATTATTACCCTTTGAGTTAAGCAAATTCGATGTAATTCTGGGCATGGACTGGTTGGACGGAATCCTCACAGACATCTTATATGGAAGGAAGATGGTGTGCATTAGTCCACCTGGGAGAGAGCCATTTGTGGTATACTGTGATAATATTAGAGTGAAGTATGGAATCATTACGATGATGAAGGCTAGGAGATACATAACCAAGGGATATACAACATTCTTAGCATACGTGATGGACGCAAAAAAGGAAAATAAGGCAATGGCTGATGTACCTGTGGTGCATGACATTCCTGAGGTAGTTATGGATGAATTACCAAGATTACCACTAGAGAGGCATGTAGAATTCATAATCAACTTATTTCCAGGCATGATGTCGATTGCAAAAACACCGTATAGTTTAGCACCTAAAAATATGAAAGAGTTGGTGACACAACTCCAGGAATTATTGGACAAGGGTTTCATCAGACCTAATTCATCACCCTGGGGAGCTCCATTACTGTATGTAAAGAAGAATGACTGTACGATGAGAATGTGCATTGATTATCGAGAGCTAAACAAGGCTACAATAAAGAATCGATACCCCTACCTAGGATAGATGACTTGTTCGATCAATTGTATGGAGCAACCGTCTTCTCCGAATATGATCTCAGGTCAGGCTATCACCAGTTGAAGATAAGAGAGCAAGATATTGATAAAAAAACCTTCACAACAAGATATGGACACTACGAATTCCTTGTTATGTCATGTAGACTAAAAAAATGCTCTATCAACATTCATGAATTTGATGCATCGAGTTTGTAAAACTTTTCTCGATAAATCAGTAATAGTATTCATAGATGATATCTTGATCTATTCCAAGAACAATCAAGATCACAGTAAACATCTTCGAAAAGTATTAGAAGTCTTGAAGAAGGAGAAGTTGTATGCGAAGTTCTCCAAGTGTGACTTTTGAATTCTAGAAATACACTTCTTGGGTCACGTGGTTAGCTGGAAGGGCATAATGGTGGAACCAATAAAGATAGAAGTTGTTATGAAATGGGAGACACCAAAGAGTCTCACTGAAATTCGTAGCTTTCTGGGATTGGCAGGTTACTACCAAAGATTCATCAAAGACGTCTCTTCTATTGCGGCTCCACTGACAACCCTAACTAAAAAGGGAGTTTCCTACACTTGGAGCGAGAAGCAAGAAAAGGCTTTTGGTGAATTGAAGAAGCGATTATGCAAAGCACCAATCCTCATTTTACCAGAAGGAACTAATGACTTTGATTATTCAGTGATACTTCTAGAGTTCGATTGGGATGCGTCGTTACCCAAAGAGACAAAGTGGTAGCTTATGCCTCAATACAATTGAAGACCCATGATCAAAAATATGCAACACATGATCTAGAGCTTGCAGCAATGGTTTTTTCCCTAAAGATTTGGAGACATTATCTTTACGGAACCAAATGCAAACTATTTACAGATCATAAAGCCTTCATTATCTCCTTACACAGAAGGAATTAAATATGAGCAGAGATGATGGTTAGAGCTACTCAAGGACTACGATTGTGAGATACTTTACTACCCTGGCAAAACAAATATTGTAGCCAGTGCCTTGAGTAGAAAGGTGGATCCAGAAATGAAAAGAGCTAGATCATTGAAGATTTAGATGATTCCAATGATTATTGAAAAGATCAAAGAAGCTCAGACGAGAGCTTTGGCTGAAGATGTGAAGAAAGAAGAACATCTAGGTAAGTCGTTATTGTTCAAAGAATACGATCAAGGGTTGAAGTTATTCAAAAATTGTATTTGGATGGGATACGAGATCTTATTATGGAAGAGTCTCGCAAAAACCATGTATTCTATACACCCAGGCAGCACCAAGATGTATTCAGATTTTAAACCCTACTACTGGTGGCCAACTATGAAGGTCGATGTAGCAACTTACATAGCTGAATGTGTAACTTGTTTAAGAGTAAAATCACAACATCAGAAGCCGTATGGAGAATTGGATCCTTTACCGACACCCATGGGTAAGTGGGATAACATTACCATGGATTTCATAACCAAGTTGCCAAGGACAAAGAAGGGTCATGACATGATTTAGGTTATAGTAGACCGATTGACAAAGAGTGCACAGTTCATAGCCGCACGAGAAAAATGGTCAATAGAGAAGTTGGCAGAAACCTAAGTGCAGTATATCGTCAAAATTCAATGGGTACCCTTATCGATCATGTTCGATAGAGACAATCAATTTACCTCCAGCTTCTGGAAGAGTATGCAAAAAGAAATGGGTATGGAGTTGTGTTTGAGTACTTCGTATCATTCACAAACGGACGAACAAAATGAGAGAGCTATCCAAACATTGGAGTATATGTTGCGGGCATGCGCTTTAGAGTTTACTGGTAGTTTGGATGATCACCTAACATTAGAAAAATTCACCTACAACAGTAGTTATCACTCAAGCATCAACATGACTGCTTATGAAGCATTGTACGGAAGGAAGTGTCGTACACCATCTTGTTGGATGTAAGCATGAGAGAAATACGTTGTGGGTCCTGAGATGGTTCAACAGATCGCTGATAAAGCGAAAATCATCTGAGAAAGAATGGTAGTTGCTCAAAGTCGTCAAAAGAGCTATGAAGATATGAAGCGACGACCTGTAATGTTTGAGGTCGGTGATCAAGTGCTACTTAAAGTCTCTCCATGAAAGGGACTTATCAGATTGATAAAACGTGAGAAGTTAAGTCCCCGTTTTATTGGTCCATTCAAAGTACTTCATAATTTTGGGAAATAAGCTTACAAGCTTGAATTCCAACCTGAACTAGAAGGTATCCACAACACCTTTCATGTTTTCTATTTGAGGAAGTACTTGGGAGAAGAACCCGATATGATTCCACTTTTGAAATTAAGAACTGAAGAGGATACGAGGCCAGTCGAAGAGCCTAAAGCAATCATCGAACGCAATAGGAAGATTATGACATAAGATGATTGACTTAGTGCTGGTGTAGTGTGTTTGAATCAAGTATTAAAACAAAATCAATAACACAAAGAGTATAGAACACAATTGTGACAACCCGAAATTTCTATCTTGTACAGTCATTAAATTCAATCAAAGTCAGACTCGTTCCTGCTATCTTTTAGCATTGTTTAGGGTTTGTTTGAGTGTTCTAAGCCTAGTACATTCAACGTTTGGGTTTAGGGATGAGTTAACTTAAGTTCATTGTGTTGCATTCGAGCCAAAAACTCCATCAAGAGGAGTTTACGGCCGTAAACATGAGTGTACGGCCGTAAACTCAAGGTGGCCGTAAACTCATGCCCTTATGTGTGATATTCTTTCACTTTTATTCATTTCTCACACTTCCACCTCAAGAACTCGGTTTTTCTCTCAAGTATCATCAAGAACTTTCATCTTGATCTTCAATCTTGTAAGTAATCTTTCCATTTTCAAGTTGATATCCTTCTATATCTAGTGAAGATTCATGATTTCATCCATGAAATTACTGTTGGATAAGGTATCTAAGTCCATAACTTATTTGGTATATACTTGACCCGACCCGGCATGGTCCATTTGGGTTGCACTTCCCCCGAACTATTTATATGGATAACATTATGAGAAGAGTATATTTGCGGCTTATTAATTTATTATAAGTTATAATATATTAATATGAAATTGTATTATTTAATTAGTATTGGTCTTAAATTAATTATGAATTAATTTAGTGATCGAATGGTGACTAATTAAACATGGGCTATTATATTTATATAGTGTGGGCTAACACTCATTATGGTAATGGGCTAAGCTTATATGGGAGTCCATGGATGATTCATGGAGCTTTTAACCCATGGATCCTTGGAAAGGAAAAGACATGGGTTATTAGGGTTTACCCTAATCATGTGCACTATATAAACAAGCTTGTGATGCATGAAATGACACCCTAGTGTGTGTGAAGAAAGGTGGCCGATTTCTAGAGCATAGATATACTCTCTCATAAGTTTTCCAAGTTTGTGGTGATTTGTGATTTCCATTTGAGGCATTCACATTATTGGTGCTTGGCTCTCAAACTCCTAAGGAATCAATTCACAATCAAAGGTATGTAATTCATCTAGTTCTTTTATGTTTAAAAGTTCCCCATGCCATGCTAGATAAGTTATAAACCTTGGAAAACAAATTTTGCATGTATTTTAGACAAACATAGATCCAAGGTTTATTAGGGTTGCATGTATACTTAGGAAGTGTTAGAATGCTCAAAACCCAACAGTGGTATCAGAGCCTGGTTTTGTTTGTTGATACTTGATGCAAAATTGTGTTAAAAATCGAAATTGTTTGCTGTCTGAACAGTGGACTCACCGAGTCCATGGGGGGACTCCACGAGTCCAAGTGAAAATTCATCCTACTCGTCGAGTAGGTTCGTGCACTCGACGAGTAGAATGAACTGACAGCAGATTTTCGACTTTTGTTGCTGGAAATGGACTAGAAACATTACCCTAAACTGTTTTGGTGTTTTAAAACCTGTTTTAGATGGTGTAATGTTTATGTTAATCCATTTACAATGGCTTATATCAAAATTCCATGATTTTATGTGCTCATATAATTCTTGAAATCTTGATGATCATGTTCATGTTCTTATGGGTTTAGAAAAATGATAGGAATTATTTGCTGAATTGTTTATCATTAATTCTTGATCATTTATGTGTTTTAATGGAGTCCATAATTTGTCATCAAGTTATGGATATCCAAAGGTCACTTTCTTTTAAACACACATTAAACACATAAGTTACATAAAAATGAAGAGTCTTCATTTTTATGAACCATTAACTCATAAGTTATGAAATGAAAAGTTTTGAAAAGTTTCAAAACTTGCCCTCAAGTTTTGGAATTTGTAAAGTTACACACACTTTAATATACGTTAATTCCAACCCTTAGAGTTTTAAAAGTTAAAATTCAACCCTTATACTATTTATAACATTAATGGTTAATTATTATATATATGTATAAGATCAAGTCGTTTTACCGTTAGTAGGCCTCATTCACGAAGCCGATCTATAAGGGGGGTATAAGGTTGTTGCCTATAAAATGGCAACTTAATGGGTGTCCATTCTCACCCACCGCTTCCTTGATCGGTGGAGGGTCGTTAGCCGAACGGGTAGGACAATGACTTTAAATTCTCATTAAAAGTATAATGAATATTATAAAGTAACTAAACCTTTTATAAATTCCCAATCTTAGTTACTTTAGGAAAATGTGAATATGGTGCTAACCCATGAAATTCACACTTTGTACCTTACCAAGTCGTTGGTGGAGCGTGTGTGGTTAACCGGCATACTAACTTGGACTAGTAAGGATCACGAAGGGTGACTTAATGTTTATCATAGATCGGTGGAGCGTGTGTGGTTAACCGACACATCGATTAGGTGATAATATTAAGGGTACCAAGTGAGTTTGCATGGTTATTCACACCTTGTTTTGTGATCCTCGGCATCCCAGTCACAAAACCTGAAGGGCACAATCGAGATTGAAACATGCCATTGAAAGTTCAATGAATCTCAAAAGATCTAGGAGTTTCAAATCCAATTAAAACTTAATAATTTATTTTGTTTTTCATGGTGGAAATTGGTGAATCGTCATTCACCTACCTTCAAATATTTTATAGCTTGGATTACGGCATCCCTCTTCCAAGTTATAAAATATTGTGTTGGGTCCTAGCCTTAATATTTCATATTGGGTGTTATATTAAGGACTTAAAATCAACTAACTTGAATATCTCCCATTGTAGATGTCTGGTTTAGACAACTGTGATCTTCCCAAATCTCATGGAAATCATACTTCTCTACCTCCACCTCCTCCAATTATTCTCCCTGACCCACAAGCTCGAAGACTTGAAAAATTCAAGGTCACTCAAGCCCTACTAGCAATGAAACATAAAGATGGAAGACCTGTGTGCACTCATGTCTTAGGAATGAAGTCACACTTTGACAGGTTGAGAATGTTGGGTGTCGTTGTCCCAAGGAAGTTGGCTATTGATTGGGTTCTTCAGTCACTTCCAGAGTCATATAGTGAGTTCATTTAGAACTACTATGTGATAAATCACGACATGACCCTAATAGATCTATCTTATTTGCTTGTTGTTGCTGAGTCAGAAATGATATGGCGCAATGGTCAAGCAAATATGGGTGGAAGGTCTATTTCTCAAACTTCGATGGACATGGACATTGGTAACATTGGAAGTCCAGAAAAGCCTTTTCTTCCCAATGGAAAGGGATCGGCCTTGGTCAACCTGGTTGACCAAAAGGCAAAGGGAAAGGCTAAGTCTGTGATAATCTCGTGTACCATTCCCAAAGAGTCTATATGTTTTTATTGTCATGAGAAGGGTCATTGGAAACGAAGCTGCCCTGAATACCTAAAAGATCTGAAAGCAAGTAGAAACAAAAGTTTTGACTCTGCTTCAGGTAAGTCCACTATCTAACTCTGTTAAGTTCCTTATTGATGATTCTTAATACAAAATGTGACTCGGTTACATTTTGGTGTCTGGCAGGATCAAGCAAAGGGAAGGACACTTAATAAAAGGAGTATGCTGAATCTGATAGCGAATATGGATGGTTCGAAGATCGGATTCTTGAGCTGCTACATAAGAGTTATGATAGATTGCTAGAAGATATGTAATAGCATAGTTTTCATTTAAAGTTGAATTGTAAGGAAAAAGTTTTTCCGCATTTATAAATAAATAAAATTTTGTTTTATTTTATTATATCTCCTTGCAATGACATTTTATAAAAAATTGATGTTTGTATGGTTCTAGCAATAATGGAAATGTGCATTTGATTCTTTCATTAGTGGTACTGTCTAAATTTATCAAATAAGGAAAGATTCTCATCACCCAAGGTTTCAATTGGACTGAAACTTGGAATCATGTAGGTTGTATTGCATGATGAATGAGAATTTTCATTTTTGGAAAGTTAAGACTAATTCCCTGACCACATGTATATGTGAGACAGGTGAAAGACTAAAGGATCGGGTACACTGGGTGTGTGCAGGTCAAAGTCCACCATAAAGATCGATAAGACTATTCGTCATGATTTACTAAAGTTTAGTAAAGATGGTTGTACCTACAAGTTGAAGTACAATTCTGAAACATTGGAAAAGTTTCAATGTATGGCAGGACGAATGGGAAGAATCAAATTGGGCAGAAAGATAAAAGTTTCTCAAATCTGAAAAGATGGGAGAGTACTTTAGTATCTTGTTTTATGATCATCTTAATGATTAAGAAACCATGTCACAATTCATCCTCTAAGGACATCTTAGTGAATTTTATGGCTAAGAAGAGGATTCATGAATTGTTGGAATGGTTAAAATCAAGAAGATGAATCATACTTCGTTCCAAAAACAAGTCTTAGAGTCATACTCCAAGATTGTAACTTGAGTGACACATCTTAAAGAAGGTTTATAACACTTGTCAAATATAAGAGTAAAATGTTTTCTACTCTTGTACATTTGAAATTGGTAAGTTGTGATGTTTTGGATAAAACAAAGACCAACTGACATCAATTGTGTGAAGTGTTTATCTTGATAAGAATCCGCACAGACTCTTGAATGTTTGTTTGGTTGTCAAGGAATGATTCTTGACAAAGAGAAACTTGCATGTCAAGAGGACAGTGGGAGTCTTAAAGGTCTTCAGAGTTTCAAGAGCTAATCAAGGATAAAACCTATAGTTTATCGCTAGCACACGACTTGAGGTTTGTAACCTATCGTGTTGACATAATTCTTGTTCCTGTGCCTATTCCGGTAAAGTTGACTATGTATGTGAGTTCTGTGAGTTCTCAATTGTGTGCATAACAACTTGGAAGCAATGGTGGGCCCTTGGGCTACCAAGAGGCAAGAAATCAAGATTGAAAAAGTTCAATCCATATGTTTTGAGTTTGTCGCTAACCTTGTCTTTTGATTACGGTTTTGACAAATTCATATGGATAGGAACACATACATCATAAAATCTAAGTGTCATAAGTTTTTTTTTCCGATTCATGAAAATGATGGTGAGGAAACGCTTTCACTAAGTAGATTTTAAGTAGATAGCAATTGTGTTGTTTGCATTCTCAAAGTCGTTAGTGGAGCTTGTGTGGTTAACCGGCACACTAACATGGACTTGTGAGAAATGGCAAACAGGTCTAAACATTATGATTATGGCATCCCTCTTCATAATTGTTTAGACACACATGTGAGCTATCTAAGGAAAGATGTATGAGTCTGAGAAGCTTAGATAAAGTTTTTTTCGAAGCATCTCGTATCAGAAGTCAGAACTTTGGTGATGAAAGTCAATAAAGTATTGATTTCTAGAAGTCGATTTCTGAGTACATGTCAAAGCTAGTGGGAGCATAATTGTTGTGCTAAATAATTATTATGCTAGTGGGAGCATAATCAATTATGATGAGTATTGTTAATTATAGAAAACAAGAATTTCACTTGGAAAAGGTTGTTTTGCTATAATTAAGGGAGAGGAGATTATACTTCATTTCAATCCTAAAAGTTTAGATTGAGATTTCAATCATCTTTAGTCAAGGATATATATATATATATATATATATATATATATATATATATATATATATATATATATATATATGAATTTTATGTTGGAATGGTTCAGCATAAGGAAATTCTATATATATTGCGTTCTCAAATTCGATTATGATTACGGCATCCCTCTTCATAGTCGATTTTTGAAAACATGGCAAATAAAAAATAAAAAATATTGTAGCAAGAGACTGATCTAGTATCAGGTCTTTATGCGAGACATCATGAATCGTGTCCCATATGCTTCGGGTATAGGATCGGTCACATGTGCTATAATATTTATCCGTTCTAAATTTTTCAAAATGCTTAGAGCATTAAGAGGGAAAAAGGAATAGAACCGGATATGACTAAAATGATTAAGCAATTATCGAGGACAATCTAAGGTTCACCAAAGATTGGTTGCTAAGGGACAGTTGGAAGTATAGTGTTAAATTTTGGAAGGACCATATAGATATATTCTGGAAAGAGGTAGCTCTTGTTCAGATATGATAATCAAAATGGGAATATGGAAATTTTCCATATTGGGAGTTGGATATTAAGAATCTATGAGAAAGTTAGAAACTTTTATGCAAGAAGGATGTTCAAAGAAATGTACTTTGAATATGAGAGTTCGTTTCCATAGAAGTGATCTCCTTTGGAATACTCTGTAATGACTGTTGACAAGTTTTGTAACTTTTGTGCATAGTCATTGCAAGAGGATCAATGCATATAAGTTTGGAATCTAACAGATTATAGTAAATGACAAGAATTTGGTATTCTTTCATTTACGGTAAGGATTTGGGACTGTGAAATGAGCATCATTGGAATCATGTTCAATCGATCTACTTCACAAAGTAAAGATCATAGACAAACATAGTGTGCATACTTGGTGTATGGCATGACTATTGTTTAGAAAACATAGTGTACATGCTTGGAGCATGGAACAACTATTGTTTTAATTCAAGTGTTAAGTTGATAAATCGAAGCAGAATAATGTGGAATCAATATGGTGATGAATAAAAGGTGTTTTATTTATATTCATAAGGGCTGAGACCATATTGGATTCAATTATTCTTGTGTTTCACTTTGCATGTTTTGACTTCCATAATAACTAGGTTATTCTTTCCGAATGATTAAGTTATTCAAACCATCCACAGTCGGTCATATGTTGGAAGTAGATATTAATCAAGACTGTCATGAGTTGGTTGTAGAGGTCTAAGATGTTGGACATGGCTACAACACTCATGAGTGCTCATAAGTTATGAGTATTGGATTCAACCCACGCTCACTTGCATCACTTCATGGAATTCATCTCGAGTGATCGTGAGACGGTAATATCATATAAGTCTTCAAACCTAGAGATATGAGTTGTTACCTATGAGTTGGTTGTACATTGATTGCACGAAAATGCATCAGTAACTTGATGTTATAAAACGTGCCTTTATGTATAATTCAACAAGTAGTAGAAACAAGTATATGAGTCGAAGTTTATCTGTTCCTTCTAGTCCTTGGAGGGTTAGAAGCGATATCTGGGCCCCTCGATGATTTTGCTTTGACCTATGTACCGGGCCCGGTCAGAACTAAATTGATGTGTTCGATTAAGTTCTTTGTCAAACAAATCGGAAATCGGGAAACAAACTGCTGGACAATAAGTAAGACATTGTTCCATGTATTTGTCCGACTGATATCATGAGAGCAGAGGATTATATGATCACTTATCTAAAATGGCGCTTCATAGTTAAACAGAGTTTTCGAGAGCTACGATTGCCGGTTGGTTCCTAAAGTCATATAGGCAAATATAGTTATTAGACTTATCCAAGTGGGAGACGGTTGGATAAGGTGTCTAAGTCCATAACTTATTTGGTATATACTTGACCCGACCCGGCATGGTCCATTTGGGTTGCACTTCACCCGAACTATTTATATGGATAACATTATGAGAAGAGTATATTTGCGGCTTATTAATATATTATAAGTTATAATATATTAATATGAAATTGTATTATTTAATTAATATTGGTCTTAAATTAATTATGAATTAATTTAGTGATCAAATGGTGACTAATTAAACATGGGCTATTATATTTATATAGTGTGGGCTAACACTCATTATGGTAATGGGCTAAGCTTATATGGGAGTCCATGGATGATCCATGGAGCTTTTAACCCATGGATCCTTGGAAAGGAAAAGACATGGGTTATTAGGGTTTACCCTAATCATGTGCACTATATAAACAAGCTTGTGATGCATGAAATGACACCCTAGTGTGTGTGAAGAAAGGTGGCCGATTTCTAGAGCATAGATATACTCTCTCATAAGTTTTCCAAGTTTGTGGTGATTTGTGATTTCCATTTGAGGCATTCACATTATTGGTGCTTGGCTCTCAAACTCCTAAGGAATCAATTCACAATCAAAGGTATGTAATTCATCTAGTTCTTTTATGTTTAAAAGTTCCCCATGCCATGCTAGATAAGTTATAAACCTTGGAAAACAAATTTTGCATGTATTTTAGACAAACATAGATCCAAGGTTTATTAGGGTTGCATGTACACTTAGGAAGTGTTAAAATGCTCAAAACCCAACAATTACTTCTTTTGGTTAGATCTTCAAGTGTTCTTCATTTTCACCAAGAACACCAAGAACACCTACTAGTTCTTGGACCGTGAACCCCCTCCCAAGCTTCAAAAACGTGAGTATATCTTCTATGTCCTAGTTAGGCTTGTTAAACTCTTGATTTCTAGTCTTTAATCATCATCTAATGCATGAACTCCAAGGGTTTACGGCCATGAGCATCTCCCTTGGCCGTAAACCCTTGTTTAGTGCATATTTGGCCTCAAACTCATGTTATACTCCAACATAAGATCATGGACACTTAGAGGATGCAAGATAGAGCCTTGGACCACACTTTTTGACAAGTTCTTCAAGGAGTGTACGGCCGTAAACTCCATGGACGTACAGACCTGGCCGTACACTCTAGGGTCGTATACTCCCTTAGGCCGTAAACACACTGGCCGTAAACTCCATTGTGTGGCCGTAAACCCCTTAGATGCAATCCTTTGTGATTGTAACACTTCCATATAAGTGTTTTCTAGTTCCAAAGGTGAATCTCTATCATGATTAGTTGCTTAAACACTAATTATATACATATATGTGACATTATATGCTTATTAGGATCCGTTGTGCTCAAGGCTTCACTTGACACTTAGCATCCTACAAACCGATCTTACACTCGTATCACTCACTGAAAGTGAGTTCATACCCCTTAACTTACCTTTTAAATGATTTTAAATGCTTTTATGGGGGGGGGGGGTAATACAAGTAGAAACATTATAGTTATTATATCAATCACATGTGATTAATAACCATCAAACAGATAGATTTCTTATACTTCAAACTGTGTTTTCAAACAAATTGCTCAAATCGTTTTACAAACTCTTTTATATGCAAAACCCTTTATCAAACTCTTTTAAAGTTATACTTTGTCAAATCATGTCTATATGGATATAGTTATATAAGTAGGATTGAAAGGACTTAGGACTGATAACTCGCCTTATTTCCTGTTCCTTGTTTGGTTGTGGACTTAGGGTATCAGTTGTTTGTCCGAAGGTCGTTTGAATCTTAGTTATATATTATGTATATGTATATAGATATAAAAGTTTTTCTTCCAGTTCAATACCTTTGGGTAGCAAAGGTGTACAAACGTGTTCATTCATACAAACAACATTTCTAGTAAACTATAATAGGTATAGTTTAGGAAGTCACTACTTACTATTACTAGAATAATGAAACATACAAGAGTCAGTTCATACATGAGTCAGTTCAAACATACTATAACGAGAGAAAATACTCACTATAAAGAGAAACAATACATACTATAACGAGAAACAATACATACTACACACTATACACAAGAGAACATACTATATACTAGACAGAAAGAACATACTATATACTAGACAGAGAGAACATACTATATAAATACAAGAATACTATAACATTAATATGAGATACTACTTCATGGCTCGACAATATACTGTTGCGTCACGTTTTGTACCCAGAGTCTCCTGGATGGAGAGCGTGAATTTGTGTATAGATCTATACGGGACTGACCATCCTACACCTTGCTGCTAGCTACAGTGGGACCTGCAGGTCTACGGGTGACGAATGTCGTATAATTTCGACGTCTCGAACGTCGTGTTATACTAGTCGATCAAGCATGGTTACAATCTTATCACATTTTACCTTAATTAAACAAACAAGTTTAAGGTAGTTAGTACATTGGTAGTTACTTAGATAAAACTACAATACATATTTATTTTTCCCATTTCATTCACATTGTGATCTTCTCACATAAACGGAAATGAAAACTATATTTTGGTAATGATAGTCATACTTTGGGAAAATACTCACTTTTACAAAAGAACAAACATAAAGAACAGTTGGGTCTTGGTAGAAGACTACTTTAGTAGAAAATATAGGATTTTCTAGGAAGTTTACAAACATTTACATCAAACACATACAAACTTTTACATCAAACATTTAAAAACACTTTCTTCAAACTTATACAATCAATGACACTAACATACCTATGAACTCACCAGCTTTAATGCTGATCTACGCTTTCAAAATGACTTGTATTCTCAGGTCGCCAGTAGACAGGTACCGATGACCAGGTTTTGAGAAGACGAAGCTTTCAAGACTCGTCTTTATTTTGATTATTCATTTTTGGTGTCTTATAAACTACAGAACACACTTGTATTAAAATTATACTATTAATGCAATGGATGATGTTGTTGCTTGTTTACTATTATGCATTGTTGTGATATTGTACATGACGTCCTCCGCCCACAAACGTTTTCGCCGTTCTGGTTTTGGGGTGTGACAGATTGGTATCAGAGCATTGTTTATAGTGAATTGAGTATATCAACCCACAAAAGATATACAACTATAAACACAACGGGATTAAAATACTCTGACCAAGAGTTTATACTTTTAAATAATAAAATATTTAACCAAAGTATACATACATGTATTCATACTAAAATCAGTGTCACTAGGACAGAACAAAAGTATTACGATTGTTGGACAGCACAAGCAGGCTTGGGGACATATAATCAGATCTGGGAGTGATATAGCCTGATCAACTATATTTTTCCGAGAAGTGATTAGCATGTGCCTAGGAATGGTTGTGATGTTGCAACAAGTCTAAAAACTTACCAACACTACTACAATGAAAACATTAGAACAAAACATAAACTTAAAATACTATAGGAGTATTTTGTGTTACTATAAGTACTTATGTGCAAAATAAAAAGGTCTTTATTAGTATGTCAATAGTTGCTGAGTGGATACGCTAAGGTTATATGTGACTAGGGTGTTATAGACTTAGAATCTGTGATCTTTGCTTTACTTCCTGTTCCTTGTTTGGTTGTGGGCTTAGAGTTAGGGTCACTTATTCGAAGGTCTATCATATTTTGGTTACATATGCCTGGTATGCAATACGCAAATGTTGGAGTAACTGGTAAGGATCATCTTATAATTATCTTAATTAGTACGTCTATTAATTATTTCTTTTACCCCTATTCTCGCGTAGATAACATGGCTGGATTTTATATCCCCGGGGACCCGTACTTTCCCAACCACGACAATGATGGATGGGTTAATGACGAGCAAGAAGAGAATGATGCGATTCTGTTAGACGATGACTTTGTAGAGAACTTCCCGGAGGATTTTGAATCCGAGCCAGAAGTCAATGATCAACCCCCTGGTAGCTCCAATCCCAAATCCTAACCCTCCTCCGGCTTTTCAAGGCCTGACGCCTCTGTGGGTGGAAAGTTTGGAGACATGGAGTCAAGAACAGGGTCAACCCATGCCATACAACGGAGACAAAAGTTTCTACAACGTGAGCGAGGGAGGCTCAGCGAACAGAGTTCTGCCTATTCTGGTCCGCAGGGTTGCTCGTAACGAAATACAGGGTAGGACAGCCCTCAACCGAATTGCGGAAGTTGATGCCAATGCGGGGGTCAATACTATCCGCATTCGTCGCCTGGAAGATGCTCGCGAGAGAACTGCGGGAGACCATGAGTCTCTATTTCAAGAGCTAGCTGTGAATCGAGCAGAAGTCATAGAACATTGTGTGCGCCAGCGAGTGTACGATCGACGCCTTCTTGACATGGAGCGTCAGCTGGCTGACTTAAGGGTTCGCCCAAGGGGTTCCCGTCGACAGTAGGGACTGCTCGGCTCAAATTTCCTTTTATCTAAGGATTAGCCTTCTTATCTATGCTCTAAGTAGCACTTTTCCCTGTAATTTCCTGCTTATTTTAAGACCTTGAACTTTCAGTATATTAGGTCTTTATGCTGTAAAAATTTTCTTATCTCGGTTGATGTAAGACCTATTTCTAGGTCATTTTCCCGAACATGTTACATCTGTAATACAAATATTATTGACAGATATTTAACCTCATGGAAATTATTATCCAAATGCTTTCATCTTTCTAGTGCTAGATTTCTATTCAATCATACTTTCGTTTGCTTTGTTGGACTATGGAGAGTTAGTCCATGAGTCACTCTCATCATTCTCTCTATTAAATTCTTACCAATATCTTCATCTTTGTGATCTTATAGCTTCAAGATGCCTCCTCGTAGATCGAACAGGTGCGCTACTCCAATAACTCCTAATCAAACTCCACCTCCTCCTCCTCAATACAACCTAGCAGCTATTCAAGCTGCTGTGAATGCGGTTGTTACGGCAGCCCTAACACAATTCACCACTACCGGTACTAGCGGGAGTGGGACTAATGTGCCTCCCACTACAGTTGAAGATCCAGTGCGCTCTAGGGAGTGCTCATACAAGGACTTCACCAGCTGCAAACCCAGGAACTTCAATGGGACTGCCGGAATCATTGCCCTCTCGCAATGGTTCGAGAAGACGGAATCGATCTTTGAGATCTGTTCCTGTCCGGAAGGGAGCAAAGTAAAATGTGCTGCCTGCACCTTCGCGGACAGAGCCCTGACATGGTGGAATAGCCATGTCAAGTCACTAACTCTGATAGTGGCAAATGCCATGGGCTGGGAAGCTCTTAAGGAGCTCATGATCGAGGAATATTGCCTGAGGGGCGAAGTTCAAAAGCTTGAGCAGGAACTCTGGAGCCTAACCATGAAGGGCTCCGACATAGTCTCCTACACTGCCAGATTCAGCGATCTGGTAGCACTATGTCCGGGAATGGTTCCTTCTGAAGCGAAGAAGGTGGAGAGGTACATCTGGGGGCTGATGCCTCATTTCAGGGGAATGTCCTAGCTTCCAACCCCACTACCGTCGATAGTGCCAAGCGATTGGCACAACGGCTCATTGACCATGGGGTCCGTACCCCGTCAACAACAACAACCCTAGCCATCTCAGAACCCTCCAAAGCCGCTGACAACAAGCGGAAATTATGGGATGACAAGAAGAAGAACGCTGCGCAGAAAGATGCCAAAAACCAGTAGGTCGTAGCTGTTCATGCTGCAATAGCACCTACCGCTGCTGCGCCGGTGAAGCAGTATGATGGAATCTTGCCGAAGTGCAACAAATGCAACTTCCACCACAACGGACCCTGCCAGGAAATGCAGTGCTCTAACTGCAACAGGAAGGGGCATACTGCCCGTTTCTACAAAGCTCTGGCAAGGCGAATCACCCAAGTCCCCGACGCTGGTGTGGGCGAGGCTTGCTACAGTTGTGGCGAAGTGGGCCACTACAAAAGGAACTGCCCGAAGGTAGGGAAGGCCGGCGGAGTGGGAAGAGTTTTGGCTATAGGCCACGAGGAAGCAGTTGCCGACCCCACAGTGGTCACTGGTACGTTTCTCCTCGATAACTCTTATGCATGCATACTGTTTGATAGTGGAGCGGAGAGGAGTTTCGTGAACCAGAAATTTGCTCACTTGCTTAAACAAAAATCACATGCACTTAAAGAACTATTCACTGTAGAAATGGCTAACGGGAAGACAGAAAACACTAGCTGCATATACATAGGATGTACACTAACACTAGATACATTCATTTCCAATCCACCTCATGCCAGTCTCAATTAAAACTTTCGACGTCATAATCGGCATGGATTGGTTGAGTTCTCATCGTGCCGACATCATGTGTTACGAGAAGGCTGTTTGCCTTAATCTGCCGTCTAGCGAAACTCTAGTTATCTACGGCGACAAACCCGGCACGAACCTTCGCATTATCTCTAGCAAACAAGCCCAGAAGTAACTACGAGAGGAATGTCGCACATTCCTTGCTCATGTTGTCGATATGAGCCAAGAGACGAAGGACATAAAGAACATCCAAGTGGTACACGATTTTCTCGACATCTTTCCTGAAGAACTGCCAGGATTACATCCACAACGTCAAGTCGAGTTCCGAATCGACTTAGTTCCAGGGGCTACCCCAGTAGCCAAATCGCCCTATCGTCTAGCACCAACTGAGATGCAGGAGCTATCCAGTCAACTTAACGAATTGCTTAGCAAGGGCTTCATAAGACCAAGTTTCTCACCATGGGGAGTACCGGTCTTGTTCGTCAAGAAGAAAGACGGATCGTTCCGTATGTGCATCGACTACAGAGAACTTAACAAACTGACCGTCAAAAATCGTTACCCTCTGCCTCGCATAGACGATTTGTTCGACCAACTACAAGGGGCGAATTTCTTTTCAAAGATTGACCTGAGATCCGGGTATCACCAGTTACGAGTGCTAGAGGAGGATGTCCCGAAGACAGCCTTCCGAACTCGTTATGGACACTACGAGTTTGTAGTGATGCCGTTCGGATTAACCAATGCGCCCGCAATATTCATGGATTTAATGAATAGGGTGTATCGTCCTTACTTGGATCAGTTTGTCATTGTCTTCATCGATGAAATACTTATCTACTCTCGTAGTAGGGAGGAGCATAGTCAACATCTATGACATGTCTTAGAAACACTGCGATCAGAGAAGCTTTATGCGAAGTTCTCGAAATGCGAATTTTGGATCCGAAGAGTCGAATTCTTGGGGCACGTGGTTAGCGATGAGGGAATACACGTGGACCCTTACAAAATCAAATCCATTGAGAACTGGTCAGCACCGAAGACGCCTACAGAAATTCGTCAAGTTTTAGGCCTCGCTGGCTACTATTGCAGGTTCATTCAGAACTTCTCTCGGATTTCGAAACTGCTTACAACATTGACCCAGAAGGGCGTAGCCTTTAACTGGGAAGAGAAGCAAGAGAAAGCGTTCCAAACGCTGAAGCGGGCCTTATGCACCACACCGATACTATCCCTCCCAGAAGGGATAGAAGACTTCGTGGTTTATTGCGATGCATCCAACCAGGGGCTCGGCTGTGTTCTGATGCAACGAGGTAAGGTCATCGCCTATGCCTCAAGACAGCTGAAGACACACGAGGTCAACTACACCACACGCGATCTTTAGTTAGGAGCAGTAGTGTTTGCTCTGAAGATCTGGAGACACTACTTGTATGGTACAAAAAGCACTATCTTTACAGACCACAAAAGCCTACAACACATATTCAACCAGAAGGAGCTCAATATGAGACAAAGACGGTGGGTTGAGCTACTCAGTGACTACAAATGCGAAATTCGTTATCATCTAGGAAAGGCCAACGTAGTAGCTGATGCCCTAAGTCGGAAAGAATACTGTGGTCGTAGAGTCAAATCATTGAATATGAGTATCCATTCACGCTTGTCCACATAAATTAAGGAGGCTCAGCTCGAAGCCTTGAAACCTGAAAATGTGGCGGGTGAATCCCTAAGAGGGATGGATAAAAACTTGGAAGTCAAGGGTGACGTAGCCTTTTATCTCATGGATCGGATCTGGACACCGAAACATGGTGGTTTCAGAGACTTGGTCATGACCGAAGCGCACAACACTCGTTATTCCGTCCACCCAGGTTCAGATAAGATGTATCTGGATCTTAAAAAGTTATACTGGTGGCCTAACATGAAAGCAAAGATTGCTACCTTCGTGAGTAAATGCCTTACTTGCACCAAGGTTAAGGTCGAATACCATAAACCATCAGGTTTACTCCAGCTCCCGGAGATACCTGAATGGAAGTGGGAGCGGATCACGATGGACTTCATAACCAAGTTGCCCAAGACTACGGGTGGTCTCGATACCATCTGGGTGATCGTAGACAGGCTAACAAAGTCCTCACACTTCCTACCTATCAAAGAGACTGACAAGATGGAGAAGCTAACGAGAACCTACATTAGGGAGATCGTACGACTGCATGGTGTTCCCATATCCATTATCTCTGATAGAGATAGTAGATTCACTTCGAGGTTATGGCAATCGCTACAAAGTTCCCTAAGAACTAGGCTGGACATGAGTACAACCTACCATCCACAAACCGATAGACAAAGTGAGAGGACTATTCAAACCTTGGAAGACATGTTGCGAGCCTGCGTGATAGACTTTGGGAAGGCATGGGATACTCATTTACCCCTTATCGAGTTCTCCTACAACAATAGTTATCACACGAGCATAAAGGCTGCTCCATTTGAAGCCCACTATGGCCGTAAGTGCAGATCCCCTCTGTGCTAGGCTGAGATGGGCGACACGCAGTTAGCTAAAGGACGAGTTCCTGACAGCACTCTCACAGGTCCGGAAATCATTCGGGAAACGACAGAGAAGATCGTTCTGATTCGTGAACGATTGAAAGCCTCTAGAGACCGACAGAAAAGCTACGCAGACAAGAGAAGGAAACCGTTGGAATTCCAGGTGGGCGACCATGTTCTATTGAAGGTCTCACCCTGGAAGGGCTTGATACGCTTCGGAAAGCGTGGAAAGCTAAATCCAAGATACGTAGGGCCTTTCGAGGTTCTCGCCAGAATCGACCCTGTAGCTTACAAGCTCAAGATACCTCGCGAACTCAGTAGCGTACATTCTATTTTCCACGTCTCGAACTTGAAAAAGTGTCTATCCGACGAGACTCTTGTAATCCCACTCGACGAGATTGAGATCAACGATAGCCTCAACTTCATGGAAGAACCAGTAGAGATCATGGACCGAGAGGTCAAGAAAACGAAGCAAAGCCGTATCCCGATAGTGAAGGTTCACTGGAATGCCAAGCGAGGACCTGAATTCACTTGGGAGAGCGAGGATCAAATGAAACTGAAATATCCTCATCTTTTTGTTTAGTTATTTGTAATAGCTTAATTGTTTAAACTCTAATTTCAGGACGAAATTCTCTCTAACGGGGGGATGATGTGACAACCCGAAATTTCTATCTTGTACAGTCATTCAATTCAATCAAAGTCAGACTCGTTCCTGCTATCTTTTATCATTGTTTAGGGTTTGTTTGAGTGTTCTAAGCCTAGTACATTCAAGTTTTGGGTTTAGGGATGAGTTAACTTAAGTTCATTGTGTTGCATTCGAGCCAAAAACTCCATCAAGAGGAGTTTACGGCCGTAAACATGAGTGTACGGCCGTAAACTCAAGGTGGCCGTAAACTCATGCCCTTATGTGTGATATTCTTTCACTTTTATTCATTTCTCACACTTCCACCTCAAGAACTCGATTTTTCTCTCAAGTATCATCAAGAACTTTTATCTTGATCTACAATCTTGTAAGTAATCTTTCCATTTTCAAGTTGATATCCTTCTATATGTAGTGAAGATTCATGATTTCATCCATGAAATTACTTCTTTTGGTTAGATCTTCAAGTGTTCTTCATTTTCACCAAGAACACCAAGAACACCTACTAGTTCTTGGACCGTGAACCCCTCCCAAGCTTCAAAAACGTGAGTATATCTTCTATCTCCTAGTTAGGCTTGTTAAACTCTTGATTTCTAGTCTTTAATCATCATCTAATGCATGAACTCCAAGAGTTTACGGCCATGAGCATCTCCCTTGGCCGTAAACCCTTGTTTAGTGCATATTTGGCCTCAAAATCATGTTATACTCCAACACAAGATCATGGACACTTAGAGGATGCAAGATAGAGCCTTGGACGACACTTTTTGACAAGTTCTTCAAGGAGTGTACGACCGTAAACTCCATGGACGTACAGACCTGGCCGTACACACACTTGAACGTACACTCTAGGGCCGTATACTCCTTTAGGCCGTAAACACAATGGCCGTAAACTCCATTGTGTGGCCGTAAACCCCTTAGATGCAATCCTTTGTGATTGTAACACTTCCATATAAGTGTTTTCTAGTTCCTAAGGTGAATCTCTATCATGATTAGTTGCTTAACACTAATTATATACATATATGTGACATTATATGCTTATTAGGATCCGTTGTGCTCAAGGCTTCACTTGACACTTAGCATCCTACAAACCGATCTTACACTCGTATCACTCACTGCAAGTGAGTTCATACCCCTTAACTTACCTTTTAAATGATTTTAAATTCTTTTATGGGGGGGGGGAATACAAGTAGAAACATTATAGTTATTATATCAATCACATGTGATTAATAACTATCAAACAGATAGATTTCTTATACTTCAAACTGTGTTTTCAAACAAATTGCTCAAATCGTTTTACAAACTCTTTTATATGCAAAACCCTTTATCAAACTCTTTTAAACTTATACTTTTTCAAATCATGTCTATATGTATATAGTTATATAAGTAGGATTGAAAGGACTTAGGGCTGATAACTCGCCTTATTTCCTGTTCCTTATTTGGTTGTGGACTTAGGGTATCGGTTGTTTGTTCGAAGTTAGTTTGAATCTTAGTTATATATTATGTATATGTATATAGATATAAAAGTTTTTCTTCCAGTTCAATACCTTTGGGTAGCAAAGGTGTACAAACATGTTCATTCATACAAACAACATTTCTAGTAAACTATAATAGGTATAGTTTAGGAAGTCACTACTTACTATTACTAGAACAATGAAACATACAAGAGTCAGTTCATACATGAGTCAGTTCAAACATACTATAACGAGTGACAATACTCACTATAAAGAGAAACAATACATACTATAACGAGAAACAATACATACTACACACTATACACTAGAGAACATACTATATACTAGACAGAGAGAACATACTATACAAATACAAGAATACTATAACATTAATGTGAGATACTACTTCATGGCTCGGCAATATACTGCTGCGTCACGTTTTGTACCCAGAGTCTCCTGGATGGAGAGCGTGAATTTGTGTATAGATCTATACGGGACTGACCATCCTACACCTTGCTGCTAGCTACAGTGGGACCTGCAGGTCTACGGGTGACGAATGTCATATCATTTCGACGTCTCGAACGTCGTGTTATACTAGTCGATCAAGCATGGTTACAATCTTATCACATTTTACCTTAATTAAACAAACAAGTTTAAGGTAGTTAGTACATTGGTAGTTACTTAGATAAAACTACAGTACATCTTTATTTTTCCCATTTCATTCACATTGTGATCTTCTCACATAAACGGAAATGAAAACTATATTTTGGTAATGATAGTCATACTTTGGGAAAATACTCACTTTTACAAAAGAACAAACATAAAGAACTGTTGGGTCTTGGTAGAAGACTACTTTAGTAGAAAATATAGGATTTTCTAGGAAGTTTACAAACATTTACATCAAACACATACAAACTTTTACATCAAACATTTACAAACACTTTCTTCAAACTTATACAAGGGTTTATGTACAATCTCCCCATTTTTGTTCTTTCGAAGAGAATAAACTCCCAAGGGTTTATGTACAATCTCCCCATCAACATAATCTTTGAGATTAATCTTTCCTTTCAGCATTGATTGAGGAACCTTAGAAATCCTATTAACAACCATTGCTAGCTTGATATGAGTGACTGCTAGGCAATCATAGTAGTTATGTATGAATACATTGATATGAGCGAACCCTATAAGGAAATCATCCTTGTTGTTTTCTTGAAGCTTCGACACATCAACAACACTTAGAATCTTTGTCACATTGATCAGGTCATTCAAGTTCATCAGAGGGAAGTCTGCAATCGAGAAGTCACATACTACATTATTTGCTCTTGTGACATCCCCAAATTAACGGCCAGAAAAGACCGGTTTAATTTATGTTTTTGACATAATTTCAGAGTAATCATTTGATTAAAAGTGTTGCGGAATTTATTCCCAGAAAAACATAATAAATATGTTATCAAATCATTTCCGAAGAAATGTATTTTATTCACTTAAACCATTGGGATGTCATTGTCAATACAAAAACATAAGCATAAACAAAACTTACATTCATTTACACTAGTGATCTACTTCTCTTTTAATCTCTCAGTGTAAAGCAACTTCGTATCGATACCTGTGATACAAATAAACTGAGTGGGTCAGGCTTGGGAGCCTGGTGAGCATATAGGGTTTTCAACCCACAATAAATAATAAACTTATTAAGTTCTCAATCAATAAATTTATTAATTTCATCAACCAAAATAACCCTAATTACCCATTCCCATTATCCTCACTTTACGTCCCTAAGACAACTATCATAAGGGACCTAGCCTAAGGATTATCACTAGGGGTGACAACATTGCTTTGGGGGTTCCTCAGCAAGTTATGTCAAATAAAACAAACATCGGGGTGACAACATTGCTTTCCCTCTGCAAGTTATGTCAAACAAGACATCCTAACATAAAACAACTAACAAGGTGACAACATTGCTTTCCTTCAGCAATTTATGTCAAATAGGCACGAAGTTACATCGTCGCCATGTGCTAGTCCATAGCTCTTATTCATCGACGGTATTTCCCACGGGAGTTCCCCCCCCCCCCCCCGCAATACATGTCAATGAGTTTTCCATATACTAAGTCCATAGCTCTTATTCATTGACGGTATTTCCCACGGGTGTTCCCCCCCCTCCCCGCAATACATGTCAATGGGTTTTCCATACAGCTGATGAACATACTTAAGGGGTTTCCCCAGCCTTACATGCCCTAAAGGCACTCATGAGGGGAATAGAGTACAGCGAATGAACACTTAAGTCCATTAACACCTACTGGTTACGAGCCTGCTAGTGTTCCACAGACCGTCAAAACAGTCCATGGTTGTCATCCATACTCTGCTGAATGAACACTCAAGTCCATTAGCACCTACAGGTTGCGAGCCTGCTAGTGTTCCGTAGACCGTCTAGAACAGTCCATGGTTGTCATCCCTACTCTGCTGAATGATGGGGGTCAACATTGGGTAAGGGCTTTTCTCATATTGCACCACTCACGCCAACATCTGGGTAAAAGCTTTTCCCATATTTCACCACTCACTCTCAACTCATAATCTATATCACTGATCATCTCATCTATCCAACTCACCTTTCATCACACACCCACTATTTAACTCATGATCTATATCACTAAATCATGAAGCTTGTCCGATCACTTCATAAAAGAACAAAGACTCCAAAGTTCTTCCAAATAAAAGTATAGGGAAAATACTGATAAAGTACTCCCGTACGCTCCCGTACCCCGACACGTAATAGTGTCAAAAGGAAGAACTAATGGATGAACACATAGTTCAAAAATACCTAATGAACATATAGTTTAAACATACGTACCGATTACAAGTCTACTAACGTTCCACTGGGCTATCTAAAATAGTCTGTGGCCGTTGTCTATACTCTGCTAGATGACTAGATCATCTTAAACATCGATACCTCTCATCACTTTTATTTCATCACACATCATCTAATTCATCTACCCATGTTTTACCCAACATATTTGTAGATAAAATATATATATACATTTTAAAATTTGTATAAAACATCAATTCAACAGTCACCTCAAATAAACAATTAATATATTTACACATAACACGTATTTTAAGGTAAATACTTCATATCTATGTGTAATGTGAAAGTGACTATACACTCACCTGATTTAATGAAAATCGGGCAGCAATTCGTTTCCTAAAACGATCGCTTCTAAATAAAACCGTGAGTTTTATTGAGAAACCGGGCTCTACGAAGGGTCGGGCTTCGAAACCGAAAAGATAAATTTTTCGGGCCTTCGGGCACTCCAGGACGTGTTCCGGGCGTTGGAAATGATCTCGGGGCATCGGGGGAAGTCAAAATAGCTAAAATATTGAAAAATGGGTGAAAAATGACAAATTTGGAATTTCCCCCGGAAGATCTCGCATGGCTTCTATTTATAGGGGTGAGCTTGCGAGGGTTCGGCCGAGAAGAAGGAGTCAGCGAAGGCAGGTGGCATCCGCGGAGCGAGGCCAGGTGGCGGGTGCGAGCTTCGGACACGTGGCGCCTTCGGATTGGGCCAGCGAAGCTCGGATGATGAATCAGAAGCGAGCGCGTCGGAAGATCATTGGACCGCACCCTCGGTCAAATCAGCAAGCGACACGCGTGTTGCGCACGGGCTATGCATGCGAGGATCACGTGGCCAGCACCATTCCTTGCGATTTTTCTCGAAAATTGTGCCCATTCTTGTAAAATCCATAACTTTCTCATACGGGCTCCGTTTTTGACGTTATTTATATGGACGCGTAGGTAAAATTAAGCTCTACAACTTTCGTTTAGACTTCGTCGGCTAATTTTGACTTTGATTTTTATATTATTATTTTTAACAGACCAGGACACGAAATCCGTTAAAAATTCATAACTTCTTCATCCCACGTCCGTTTTCGTCAGACTTTTTACCGTTGTGCTACTAATGATGAGACCTTCGATTCTCATTTAGGTCGTGTCGGCTAAAAATCACTCGATCTAAAATTCGAGTTTTTAGCTGTCTACTGCTAAGCTGAAACTTCGAAAAATCATAACTTCCTCATACGAAGTCAGATTTTGGCGTTCTTTTTATCGAACTTCTCGGCTTAACGAACACTACGAGTTTCGTTTAGATCACTAAGGCTAAAAAGTAGTTTATCAAAAACTCACTTTTTACGACATTCAGCACCGAGCCGGTTTTGTCGTGAAACTTCGACATGTCATAACTTCTTCGTTACAACTCGGATTTCGGCATTCTTTATATATCCGTAATCCTTGTCACGCCCACTACAAGTTTCTTAATAGATATCGGATTTGTCTAATATTTAATTTTGACGCTCATTTTTATTCTTAATTATTTAAACCCTAATAATTAAGCATAGAACACATAATTTTCATATATTCACATAATTCCTTTTCATTTCTTCTAAATGAGTTACAAAGGTTAACCTAGACCATTATGTCAATATTAATGCCTAGCCTAGAAACACGGGCGTTACAGCTCTGACCATAAAATAACGAAAATTCTACAATAAACCTTCGAACAGACTCTCTCTAGAAATGTTCATCACTTTGACAATCTTTACTGAAGACCAAACTTCCTCTTCTTTCTTCCCTAAGACTGCATGAAATCGCATTTTTAGACTCTTATACTCTTCTTTGTCTTTGAACCTAATCAACCAAGTTGTACTGCGCAGAAACAAACATCATATGATTTATCGGAAAAACCAATTGATTAAAGTCAGAGCTTTCAATCTCATAACTCTTCTTTGGAATTTTTCCAAAATTATGCATCTTCCCTGATAAAACGACTTGTTCAATTGTTTCATAACACCAGTGTTTATTGTGATCACCCTTGTTTAAACCTGGTGGATCATTTTGTCGTTGCCTCATAATGTTGTTAATCTGTCGTTGCCTTTCAATTTCCATCTCCAAATTCTTCTTTTTCTCTTCTTTAGAAGGATTAATTTCAATGCCTTTCCCTTTGTCTCCCTTAACATCTTTTGAAAGAGGTGGTTTCAAACTTGAGCCTCCAACACTTTTCCAATAACAATCCCTTTCGCTATTGGTCTTGATTTTGTAGTTGTAGAAGTGGTTGTTAACGAAACTAGAAGTGATGTGGGAATTTGAGTCGCCATCACCATCCCTACAAATGCACCCTTATCAGTATCTTTGAAAGGGCCAACGCATTTTTCTCCCCCTTGCACCATATGTTTCGCAGGAGGGGCATTTTTTGGCAATAGAAGCACCAACTTAAGAATGGGATCAAGCTCTGCCTTGATATTCGATTTAATAAAATAAATCATCTTCGAGATAGATTCCTGAGAGACAGATGATTGTTGATAAAGATTAAGCTTCGAAATAGATTCTTTTAAACTACTCATAAATTCCTCTAGCTTTTCAAACACTTTAGAATCTTGTTTTGTTTTTGCATCAAGCTTGGTTGAGTACCATGTGTTATACTCCACAAGTTTCATTATGGCATCAGCAATGACATCAACCTTGCCATGAAGAATTGAATAATTCTTTTCTATCTTCTCCACGTATTTCATCATTTCCGACTTAAGCTCTGCCACCTTGAGGTTTACAGATTCCTCCAACTTCTTGACTTGCTTAACAAAAATTTCATGACGTTCTTTTGCAATATCACAAAGTTTTTTAACCTCATATTCAAAATTTTGAGCATGATGCTTTAAACGTTCATCATGTTGTTGCTCAATTTGCTCCGTAGAAAGCTTAAGGAGATTCTCCTGAGACTTGAGCATAATATCCAATTGAACCCCATAAAAAGAGTTTCGTCCTCCTGTATCAGCTTGAATTTGTAACAACGAATTAAGCTTGTGATTGAGAATCTTAAACTGTTTTACTGACATGAGTATATTATCAGGAATATTGTGTTCTTCAGGATCGAACTATATTTCTGCAAAAGAAAACCATGACATCATCATTATCATAATCATCTTCTTGAACAACCCTTTCTCTTTCTGTGGACTGCGAAGATAAAAGAGTTGTGATTGGTTCATGCATGATGTTGGAGAATGTTGGTAAAATAGTAGAAGCAGGAAGTGAAGATGGTATTGGAGAAGAGAATGGTGGTCATGAAGTCGAGGTATCAATGAATGTGGTTTCGATGGTAGAAGAGAGAAAAAGTGTTCTAGGAACAGTAGAGGTTTCAATATAAGAAGTACCAAGGGCTTCGTTATGCATCATCCCTTCACCCATAGTGACATTTGTGTCCATATCAGATATGTCCACATGGATGCCTTAGGTTTGAACCTCCTCTGTAACGGACTCAATTCGTGAAACCTCGGGTGGTATGACAATTGCCTTCGCATGGATGGAAGTAGATGGAGATTCACTCAAATTGGTGGTTGTATCCGTATTAGATACGTGTACATGGCCACCAAGACTTCCAGTCTCCTCGAAAGTCAACTTAACTGGAGAGTCCTTTTGAGGTGTCTCAAAGACAAATCCAATATCATCATGATGAATAGGTGACCTTTCGCTTCTACTGTCAAGATCAGTTTCAACAATGACTTCGTCAAGTGGATCAGCCAGTTGTATCTTCTTCTTCTTGATCTTTATGTCCATTTCGCGATGTTTGCATTTCTTCAGGTAGGTGACACTAGAACATGAACATCACTAATCTGCACACCCCTTCTGTTAAGTTGAGGTTTGTGTATTTTCTTTATTCCTTTCGTTGCAGATACCTGTTTAGGTGAAGAAAGGGGCTCAACAGGAACTTCTTCAATTATTGGTCTTTCAGGAGAATGACGAGGTCGATGAGCAGGCTTCTTTGTTCTTTTGAGAATGTCTGTCTTCGAAGGAACAAACTCCTTCGAAACTTCTTTTTCAACACTCTCTTGAACAGGTTTGGTAACCTCCTTCTCCACTTGCTCAGGAACAGATTTTGGTTGTTCAGTCTTCTTCGATTTCTTAGAAGCTTTAGCACCCTTCGATGTACCTTCAACCCCATTTGGCAAAAGAACCCCGCCTGTAACATTTGGGTTAACAGATATCAAATACTAAATCAAAATCTGATTTATTGGATCAATGCTTCTTGACATTCTATCAGGAATTCGAGCCACACTCGGAAAGAGAACTGGATCATCAGCAACCAGTTTTGGAGTCTGCAATGTCGAGTACTCCACCTTTTCATCCTCCGATGGAACCAAAATCCCCTCTTTCTCATAAACATCACTAAGAATTAAAATCCAATATCTTGCACAAGATACTCCATTCATTACATTCGTGTGAGAATTTCTTGTACCAAATTCTTCCCATAACTGAGTCACATAGTCAACATTTGGATCATAGTAAAGACCTGCGATCATTGCGTATACATCCAAATTCGCCTTATCAAGCCCTGAACTACGACCAGTCAAGCATAACAGAAAATACCAAATAAGAAATTCCACACACAAGGAAAAGTCGACTTTCGAAATTGACTGATTCTAGTGAGAGGTGGTTGATGACCCATCTCATTAAACATATAAACAAACTGCTCATTTGTTACTTAATAAAATGGACCTGTATACGGAAGCTTCATAATATGAGAAAATTGCCGCTTGGTGAGCTTGTGCAGTTTTTCGTTCGTCAGTTGGAATGTTACCACTTTCTTCGTTTTGTTAAACACCGTCGTTGATCCCGCCAGGTCATTATAACCAGGTCATTGGAATAGAGAATGAAGACGACATAACAGTTGAAAGAACAAAGTGATTTAGGGCAACAATCAACATCTACAACTGTTCAGGATATTGCATAACATCTGCTTGTAAATGAAGATTCGAGCTTTGAATCTTCATCAATGGCTGAGAAATTGCTTCTTCATTGGTGGTGTTGGATGGATCAACATTACCAATAAGTTCCTCCATGCTTAGGGTTTGCAAGAATTTTGTAAAGACGATTATCTTGAAAGAATATTGGGGAAAATTTGGCCAGAGAGCATAAAGTCTTCAATTTACTCCACCAAAGTCCTTTTATAATCGACGTATAATTTAAATTTGAACCGCTAACCAATCAGATTATGCCACATGTTGCGTTGTTTATGGGTCAGTTTTCATAAAAGTCGCCATGTCAGAAAAATTGATCATCTCAATTTCCTAAAGGGAAAATGACATAAAAGCCCTTAAGTTTTCACAAAAATGTCGGTTTTACCCTTGGACGTGTTTTATGTCCAGTAAAGCCCGAAGTTGTTTAATTTGTTCATTTTTACCCTTGTAACCGGTTTCCAGGTAACCTACCGGTTACCTAATGCTAGTAAAGCCCTTGAATTTTCAAAAATGTTCAGATTTACCCTTAAGTTTTTCAAAAGTGTTCGGATTTACCCTTACATTGATTGTTGTTGTTATTATTATTATTATTATTATTATTATTATTATTATTATTATTATTATTATTATTATTAATACATTTTTAATTATATAAAAATATTTTATACATACATTTTTAAATGTATAAAAATATTTTATACACACATTTTTAAATGTATAAAAATATTTTTACTAATATAAATATATTTTTAAAAATATATGTATTTGTATTTAGTATTTATATACATTTGAAAACCCTAAATCTTCATCTATAATTGTTGAATCGAACAGAAAAAGCTTGATAAAGTAAAAAATGTCGTCAATGACTGATTTTGCAAAAACAAATGCTTCAGATCAATATAAAAAATGATGCATTTCATGATCTTTTTTTGTGAACTTACAACAAACATAAATGAAGTTTACACTCGTATTTGACATTTCGTTATCAATTTTTGAGATAAAAATAGTTAATGAATGATTTTAAGTTGATAATACTTAATTTTTACAGTGATCAACTGTTTTTGTCGAGGGTTTTTTAATTATATTATGTATTTTCCATTTACGAGTGTTATTTGTTGATCATTTATTGTTATCTACTCACTATTAACCTAATATAGTTGAATAATAGAGGTTTTTTCAAATTTTATACTAAATCCTATCTGTAATCGAGTGTTTTTATTGAGGTTTTCTAATTACAAGGGTTTTATAATTGTTACGTTATGTTTTTAATTAACGAATATTTATTTTGCTTATCTATTTAGTATGATGTTTGATAATAAATACATATTTATACTTGGTAATATGTACAAATACATATAGTTATATCTTTTATATAATATAAACCATATAAATATGTATTTTTATATTTATATGTATATAATATATTTTTATATGAAATAAATATATATTTATACTTATACCTACTAAATACAAATAAATACATTTTTAAAAATGTGTGTATAAAATATTTTTATACATTTAAAAATGTATTAATAATAATAATAATAATAATAATATGTATAAAAATGTATTAAAAACGTATGAAAAATTTTTATTCATTTAAAAATGTATGTAAAAAATATTTTTATACAATTAAAAATGTATTAATAATAATAATAATAATAATAATAATAATAATAATAATAATAATAATAGTAATAGTAATAATAATAATAATAATAATAATAATAATAATAATAATAATAATAATAATAATAATAATAATAATAATCAAAATAACAATCAAGGTAAGGGTAAATCCGAACATTTTTGAAAAACTTAAGGGTAAATCCGAACATTTTTGAAAATTCAAGGGCTTTACTGGCATTAGGTAACCTAGGTAACCGGTAGGTTACCTGGAAACCGGCTACCAGGGTAAAAATGAACAAATTAAACAAAACTTCGGGCTTTACTGGACATAAAACACGTCCAAGGGTAAAACCGACATTTTTGTGAAAACCTAAGGGCTTTTATGTCATTTTCCCTTTCCTAAAAACCCATGAAAGACTGAACCGTCACCTCCACCAAACGTTTCGTTGATCCTAATGAGATAAGAACCGTCACATGTTTCGAACTGTCACCATAAAGTTCCGTCATCAAGAGAACACTAGGCCTTCGCTATGAGGTTAGGTTCATTCGCTTTTAGGATTGTAAAGCGAAATCATATGCCAGACTTTGCGAAATCTAAGTTTCGAATTGGTATTACCCAAAACCTCTAGAATCCCAGTGCAAATGTGTGCCAAAGAATTAGCGAGAAGCAAGTTAAAAAAAATGTGTGTATAGTGACATCAAAAAAAATATTTGATGTAAAAGCAGTTGGATCCCGGGCCAAGATCACTTTATTCGAAATAAAGAGAGATGACGAACTGCTTGTGTGGTTTCCCGTGAAGTACAATTAATTACTCCTTAATGAGTATCGAAGGGCCTATTTTTGCACATGTTTTGAAGGTAGGCACGATTTTGTTCAATACCACAATTAACATAAGTGTGAATTGATTGAACAAAATTACTTGGATGACTAGTGTAGTCATGAACAAGTGTGAGGTTGTGTAACAAATCGAAGTGACTAGAGTTCGAAAAGATATTTAGGTGGAAATCATATTCCAAAAAAATAAGATCTGGATCCTATTGGGCAAAAATGTGTTGGTTAAAGAACATTTTGTCAAGATCACACATAAGGAAAGGAATATGATTTTGATTATCGAAAAGTGATACAGAAATAAATGTTTCGTTATAATCTTGAACAAGATGTTCACCGTCAATTCCTTAAAAGTTGGGATTATTGGGTTTCACCATCATCACAGAAAAATGAATCGGGATCATTAACATAGATTGGTGTAATATCTACATTCTAGTTGGTTTCTACCAGAGATGTCGAGGATATATAGTGATGTGTGTGATTATTAAGAAAAATTTTGGTGAAAAAGATTGGTTAAGAAAACTCATTGTACCTCAGCGAAAGATATAGACATTATAGAAATCTCTTAACTCAAAAAAGAGAAAAGAAAGGTAGCTATTTGACTAATGTTAATATAGCCTGTTTGGGAAGGAACACTCGTAGTGAGAGATCCATTAAGGCTTCGAACACATAGAGTCTTTGAGGCTTAAGGTCAACATAGAACATCATGCTTCTAGGGATACCTAACTAGTGTAATAGTTCGAAGTCATACATACTTGTCCCTCTTTTGAATATATTCCATTCAACATTCACCGCCATAGTATGTTGATACAATGAGTCACAGAAAAGTTAAACACACAAAACAAAATAAAGAAATTCTTTTTAAATTTTTGTTTCATAATACTGAAATTAAAAATAAAGCAATAAAGTGTTACCAAATACTTTCGACGTAAGAAGTAACAACTGCCGGAGACAGTGTACATCGAACAACATTTCTCCCAGAAAGCGAAGTGTGATCTGAACCATTCAGAGGAATTTTGAAATCGAGGGTAGTCGAACGCTGAACGGTGAACAGTAACCGTTGGACACTCCAACAGTATTTCGACATCTTTTTCCTCACGAGGATGAACCAGGAACTGAGATTGCATCAATCATTCGTAAACCATTTACGATCCTTAGAAATGATTTCTCATCCAAAGGTTTTGTGAATATGCCTGCAATTTGATCCGTCATTTTGACAAAATGAACCTCGATATTACCATCTTTGACACGATCCTTGATAAAATGATAGCAAAGAGCTATGTGTTTTGTCTTTGAATGTTGGACTGGATTATGGAAGATATGTATGGCACTTTATGAATCACAATATAAAGGGATCTTCTTCATATTGATTGCATAATCAGGAAGTTGTCTTTGAATCCTGATGACTTGAGAAGTGCAAGTTGTAGAAGCAACATACTCTGCTTCTGATGTGGGAATCGAAACACATGTTTGTTTCTACGATTGCCAGCTTACAAGCTTCCCGTCCAAAATTTGACATCCACCAGTTGTGCTTTTTCTATCAAGTTGACACCCACCAAGGTCTGCATTAGAAAATGCTTGTATGAAACATCCAGTCTTCGAAGGGTACCATAATCCCAAATGAAAAAATTCCTTTGAGATATCAAACTATGTCCTTCACCACTGTTAGATGGGGTTCTCTGGGATTCGACTGATACCTGACACAATTGCAAAAAATGACCATGATATCTGGTCTACTAGCACTTAAGTACAATAGAGAACCAATCATGTTTCTGTACAAAGTGAGATCCACAACATGCTTATCCAACGAAGGACCTAAGCGTGTGCCGACTGCCATCAGTACTTTCATTTTTGAACTATTCGTCATGCCAAATTTCTCAAGCAAGCTACAAGTGTACTTCTCTTGATTTATGAAAATACCTTCCCTGCTTTGAAGAATATTCAATCCTAGAAAATTATTTATCTTACCCATCATGCTCATTTCGAACTGGCTTTTCATCATATTCTCAAATTCCCTAGACAACGAAGGGTTAGTTGAGCCAAAAATAATATCATCCACATAAATTTGAACTAGCATCAAACTATCCCCTACTTTCTTTCGAAATAGAGTAGGATCAACTGATCCTTGTTTAAATTTAGAGAGTTTCAATAAATTGTTAAGAGTTGCATACCATGCTCGAGGTGCTTGTTTTAAGCCATATATAGCGTTATCAAGTATATAACAATGATTAGGAAAATTTTCATTTATAAAACCTGGTGGTTGTTCGACATAATCAGTTTCTTCCAAGACTCCATTGAGAAACGCGCACTTGATATCCATTGGGTACACATCAAAATTTTTATGTGTTGCATAAGCAAGAAAGATTCAAACTGTCTCGATTCTTGTGACATGGGCAAAGGTTTCCTCATAGTCAATACCTTCTTGTTGCGAATATCCTTATACAACCGGTCTTGCTTTGTTTCAAACAACATCGCCTTCTTTTGTCGGTTTTATTTTTAAAAATCCATTTTAAACCAATGACCGAAACATCATCAAGTTTTGGAACTAGTCTCTAAACCTTATTTCGTTCAAATTCAACAAGTTCAAATTGCATTGCAACAATCCAATCAGGATCTTCCAATGTAACCTTAGCTGTTTTTGGTTCCATTTTCGAAATGAACACATTAAACATACAATATTCCTGATGAGCATTCAGTATCTCATTCTTAGCTCGAATTTGTGCACGCGTCATAACTACAACATGAGGATCACCAAGAACCTATTCCTTTGGATGGCCTCGTGTCCATTTGTCCATCGATGGATATGCAGGATCAAAATCCAAAGGTGCATCTTAGAATATTTCATCCGTTTCAGAACCTTCACCTGCATTCGACACATTATTAGCATCTTTATGTCCATGCTCCCCCTCGAACTGATGTGTCTTTCGATCATGCTCCCCCTCAAGAGTTGAATCATGAATATGATCATGTTACATCAAACTCAAGTGCTCCCCCTCCACTTGATCACCCTGAAAAACAGGTAGACGTTCGACGCGCACTTGTGAAGTTGAGGTAGATTGATAATCATCTTCTTCCCTAGTCACCATCGATTCGTCAAAATGTTTCAATGCTTCAGGAATCTGATTATCATAAGTATGAACTTTAGTATCTATTGGTTGGGCTGGAATACCAAAAATTAAATCATATTCAATATCAAAAGAATTCACAATTGATGAGTCATCATTTATTTCAGAAAGAATTAGCTTTGTGTGAAAGTTTATTCGAGACGTTTGATGTGATAGTCATCGAAAGTAAGATTGAACGTTTCCTCAATCTTTCTTGTTTGCTTATTCAACACCTGATATGCTACAGAGTTGTGTGAGTATCCCAAGAATATTCCTTCATTAGCTTTTAACTGAAATTTTGAAAGATTATCTTTGAGATTCATGATAAAGCACCTGCAACCAAAAACATGGAAAAATTTAACTTTAGGCTTTCGATTGTTGATGATTTCATAAGGGGTGATGTTAAAACGACGATGAATGAATGAACGATTTTGTGTGAAGTACGCTGTCGAGACTGCTTCTGCCCAAAGATATTGAGGCAAATTCGCATATGTCAACATTGTTCTTGCTGTATCGCATAAAGATCTATTCCTCCGTTCGACAACACCATTTTGTTGTGGTGTGTAACGAGATAAAAAATTATGCGAAATACCTAATTCAGCAAAGAATGAATCAAGAGTCTGATTCTTGAATTCTGAACCATTATCGCTTTTGATTCTTCTAACTTTCTTCCTCAGACTTAATTCGATGTTCTTGATGAAATCTATCATCACTTGAGTAGTTTCAGACTTCTGAAGAAGAAAGAAAACCCAAGTAAACCTTGAAAAGTCATCAACAATGACCAATATGTACTTCTTCTTATTGAGAGTCTCAATAGTCGAAGGTCCACAAAGGTCAATATGAAGAAGTTCCAGAGGTTCAATGATCTTTGAGTCGATGATGATAGGATGACCTTGATGATGTTGCTTTCCCTATTCACATGTTGCACATAACGAATCGTTATCAAAATTTAATATAGGTAAGCCACAAAAAAGATCATGCATAACCAGTTTGTTAAGATTCTTAAAATTCAGATGGGAAAGTCGACGATGCCACAACCAACTGAGATCTAATGATGCTTTCGAAAGTAAGCAGACAGAGGGAACACCAACAATGGGCTTCATGTCGAGTGTGAACATGTCACCTTTCCTTTTTTACTTAAGCATAACTTCCTTCGTTTCTTTGTTAGAGATGATCCTTCCTTCTTCATTGAAGACTACTTGATTGCCAGTTCCCACAACAAGTTACGAAACACTTATAAACTTGTGTTGTAAGCCTTCGACATATGCCACTTTGTTTACAGTAAACGTCCCATTCGTTACTTTGCCATAACCTTTCACTTTGCATTTTTTATTGTTTCCAAACTTCACAACTCCAACATTATCCAAAATTCTATAGTCTCGCAGATTTTCCTTTCGACCTGTCAGGTGACGTGAGCAAGCGCTATTGATGTACCAATGTTCATCGTATTGCTCGTCACATAGTACCTACAATCAAGAAAAAGAATTTAGGTCCCCAAGGCTTTTTTGGTCCTTGGATATTAGTTTAAAATGCATTGTGAAATGAAAAACCTAGCACCCAATTTCGAACTTTTGACTTTAAACTATCTATTAAGTCAACTTCGACGGAGTTGGGCATAGAAATGTAATCATTCAATGGTTTAGGTTCGGCACCGACTTTCCCTTTTCCTTCTACAGTTCTTTGTGTTTCAACCTTTGTCTTGGGAATTTGTTTCCACCGTTTCACTGTTGGATTCGACTCCAAAGATGATAAGCTACCATTTGGCGAATCGTTTAAGTAGCTTTCATAAGCATACTTAATTTGCTCTTTTGAGTACTTTCTTGATTGGTATTGCTTCCCTTTACCTTCGAGCAAATGGTTGATATTCTTTACATCATTTCTCCCATTCACAAAAGAAGCTTTGACTTTCTGCTTTGACTCAGGATTTGGAAAGTGAGGTTTTGTTGGCTTAAACGGTTCATGTTTCTTTACTTTTACTTCCAATTTTTCAAAATTCCGTTTTGGAAAAGATGGATTTGGAGAATTATGAAAACGATTTTGATATTGCTTATTATAACCAACCGATGTTCGATTAAAAACCTTTTGTCCTTGTGGAAAACTTCTTTGACTTTGAGCTTGATTGAAATTTCTTTCTTCATTATTTCGAACACCATTACTTTGAAATTTGTTTTGAGAAAACCTTTCATTATGAGGATATGGAACAAAAATTCCTTAGACGTTGGTTTTGAGCAAAAGTTACATTTCTATGTTTTTCAACAATTGGCGTTCGAGCTTGTGTTTGAACATTAGATTAACCTTTTAGAAAATCATTTTGCTTTTGAGTGGACTTATTTTGAACAAAGGTCTTATTTTGAGATAACGTCTTAACTTGTTCAGATGATTTTTGCTTAAAAACTTTTTGTATTTGAAATGTCTTGACATTTTTCCAATAGACTTTGTTTCGTGCTTTTGACATCGAAACACCTTCATCTTTTTCAACTTTTTGAACACTTTTAATGAAGATTTGTGACTTTGTATTTTGATTTTTCAAAACAGTTCCATTTGTTTGAATATCAACTTTTAATTTTTCAGATCTTACTTCCCAACCTCGTTTCAGTTTTTATCTTTGAAAAGTAGTTGAGTTTTTGTTTAAACTATTTTCAACCGTGCTTTGGTTCGAGAAGAAACCTTCTTTTGTCACACCTTTGTTATCTTCTTCAACAAATTTATTTATCTCAGGATTCACTTTGTCACCATTTCCTATAATGACAAACGCTTGATTTGGGAACACAACTGCATCGGTGCATTTGAAAGACGGATAGATGACTGAGTTTGATTCAAGATAAGGAGGACATTTTTCTTTCATCACCTTTTTGAATTGTTTTGTTTCTTCATAAACCTATTCAACAACAACTCTAGGAATAGTTAATTCAATCGAGCCTTCGTCCTCATCACTATCACTATCACATTCTTCGACAACCAATTGATCATAATCATGAACTTTTGATGTAGAGGGTTGGTCAGTGTTAACCTTCTCCATTGAATCATGAAAAATTTCATTGCCCTTGGCCATCGAAGTGACATTAATGACAGATAACTGAGAACAATCAACAGTTTCCTCTTCCTCAATTTCACTGATACTGTCAGAATCATCTTCGATGTCAGCAAAATAATGTTGAGAGTCCAATGTCGAATTCGCAGTCATGTTCAAAATTTAGATTTTTTCAGTTTTAGTGAGAGTTTCATTAACAATATGCACTAAATCATCAGCATTCAAGCATTCATCAATTTTAATAATTCCATAAGCATATGAATCATTAGGTACTTTATCGAATTCCGATATTTTTTTTTCGAAATCATAGGAAGTAGCATAAATTTTCTCTCTTTCGTACTCTAAGAAAGGTAATAACTTCCTATTTTGCTCTTTTCATATGTTTGAAGAGTGATGAAGGTCGGTTAATTTGTCATACAATCTCTTAACGCTATTACAATAAATGTTTCGCTGTTTCATTAACAAAATATTATCATCTCTAAGTAAATCCCTATCTAGAGTGATATTTCGCAACTGCAGCTCTAGACTATCAATTCTACTCTTCTTAGACTACATATGATTTTGAGAATCTAACAATAATGTTTTCGAACGCTCAGCTTCACTACGAACATAAATTAGCATATCATTAACATATGAGAGAGTATCATTGAAATCAGATAAAACTGTAAGATAAGAACTAGAAGGAATATTAAAAGATTCAAGAAGAGAACGTACGTTCGATGTCATCGGTGACTTATCAGCTCCTGATGACACAGAACACCTCCTAGTGACTTTTTCCTCTACTTCAAATTGTGCATACACCGCACCATGGGTGGGGTTTCCCATCTCTTCATCATCTGAACCAGATGACCATATCTGGTAGGTTCCATCTTCATCATCACCTCCCTTCGCGACCAACGACAAACCTTTGGTCTTCGCTCTCACCTCCGCCAACCTTTCGACATAGTATGATTCGTCTTTAACTCTCTCATTCTTCTCTTCTTTCGTTCTCATCATGCAGTCTATTGCAAGATGATTTGCACCATTACAGTAGTTATTGTTGGGTTTTGAGCATTCTAACACTCCTATGGTGTACATGCAACCCTAGATGCTTTGGATCTATGTTTTCTCTAATATACATGCAAACTTTCAATTTTCCAAAGCATCATCCTAACTAGCATACAATGGAGTATCTTTACTACAAAATTCTAGTTACATGACATACCTTTTGTTGTAGTTGGAAACCTTTGGACCTTTAAGAACTTAGCACCAATAGTGTGAATGACTCAAATGGAATCACAACACACCTTTGGACAAAGGATGACTTTTGAGAGAATATCCTCACACCAAAATCGGATCAATGATCTTTCAAGAACTACTATCCAATTTTGGAGGCTAAGGGGCTTCTTATATAGTGTGGCTTAATTAGGGTTACACCATGCAAACCCTAATGTGCATGACTTTCCTCATTCCTTAGGCTCCATGGGTTTTAACCTCTATGGAGCATCCATGGTTCACCACATGGGTTTAGCCCAACATAAAGAACTATGGATTACAAGCCCACTTTATAAGAATGAATGATTTACCAAATCGATCCCCATTTATTTAATTAGCCTCTTTTGATCACAAAATTAATTCCAAACTAATTCTTAATCAATACTAATTAAATAATATGATTTCATATTAATATATTAGAACTTATAATATATTAACAAATCATAAATAACCTCTTCTCAAAAGTCCATCCTATCAAATTGTCCTGGTGATATGCAACCCAAATGAACCATGCTACTCTCGGGTCAAGTACATACCAATAATAGTTATGGTCTTAGACACCTAATCCAACAGTCTCCCACTTGGATAAGTCTAATAACTATAATTACAAGTACAACTCCAAAATCCCGACTAGCAATCGTAGCTCTTAAAAGCCGTTGTCGAACTCTGACCTAGTCAATCACGTGTCCATTAGATAAGGGATCATATATTCCTCCATTCTAGATATCGTATGGACTGAGACACGGATTTAAAATCATTCTCTCTGTCCATCTGTTGTTTCCTGATTTCCGATTTATGACGACCGACTAATTGAACAAATCAAATCAGTCCAGGCTTGGCCAAGCACTTAGGGTTGTCATCACTAAATCATCGAGGGGCCCACAAATATCGCTTTTATCCCTCTAAGGGTAAAAGGAATGGATAAACTTTGACTCAAATGCTTGCTTGTATTTACTCATCAAATCACACACAACAATATGTTTTATAACACCAAGTTACTGGTGTGTTTACATATGTCAATGTGAAACCGACTTGTAAATTACAGCTCACATGTCTTGGTTTCAAGAATATAAGATATTATCGTCTCACTAATCACTCGTGATAAAATCCTTGAAGTGATTCAGATGAGCGTGCGTTTAATCCAATACTCGAATCCTATTCCAGGAGTACTCATAAACATTGTAGCAAACCTGTGCTATGACTAAAACACCTTTACAAACCCATTCATGATAGTCTTGCCTCAATACCTACTTCCAAAGTATGATCGACTGTGGATGGTTTGAATAACCTAGTTATCCGGGAAGTCAAAACATGCAAAGTGAAACACAAGAATAATACTAATCTATATGGCCCAAAAATTTTGAGTCATATTGATTACTCATTATTCATTGTATAATGTTTCGAATAATCAACTTAATACTTGAATTAAAACAATAGTTATGCCATGCTCCAAGCATGCACACTATGTTTGTCTATGGTCCTGACTTTGTGAAATAGATAAATTGATGAACATATCAATGATGCTCATTTCACAATTCCAAATCTTTATTGCAAGTGTAAGAATTCCAAATTCTTGTCACTGCAAGGAAGTGTTAGATTCTAAACTATCATGCAATGATTATTTTGTAGTGTCTAGGTACCAAAAGTCACAGATACTTGACCAACGATATTACAAAATATTCCTTTAGAGATTGTTACAAGACAATTCCATGGAAGCAAAGTCTCAAATTCAAAGTACATTCCTTTGAACATCCTTTTTGCATAAAAGTTTCTAACCACATATTCTTAATACCCAACACCCAATATGAAAATATTCCATATTTTCCATATGACAACTCATTATTAATAGAATACTTTCTTATAATAATGTCGATATAGTCCATCCATTACTATACTTCCAACTTCCCTTAAGTGACCAATCCTCGGTGAACGTTAGATTGTCTTTTAACAGTTGTTTAACTACTTTAGTTAAATCCGGTTCTATCTCTTTTTTCCCTCTTAATGCCCTAGGCATTTGGAAAATATTTAGAACGGATGAATATTATAGCACATGTAATCGATCCTATACCCGAAGCACATAGGACACGATTCATGATGTCTTATATAAAGACATGATACTTGACAAGTCTTTTGCTATAATATTTATATTTGCCATGTTCTCATCATTCGAATTATGAAAAGGGATGCCGTAATCATAGTCAAATTTTGAGAACGCAATTAACACATCCATATATAGAATTTCCTTATGTTGAATCATTTCAACATAACATTCATATATATATTTGACTAAATCTGATTAAAATCTCAATCTAAGCTTTTAGATTTGAAATGAAGTATGAATTCCTCTCCTTTAATTATAGCAAAACAAATTTTCAAACCCTGCAACTTTGCGAATTGAAACCTTTTTTGTTTTCTATAATTAACATTGCTAACTTGCAACATTCATCATAATTGCTTATGCTCCCACTAGCATAATAATCATTACTTGCATAACACTTATGCTCCCACTAGCTTTGACATGTATTCAGAAATCATCTGGACTTCTAGAAATCAATACTTATTGACTTTCTTACCAAAGTTCTGATTTCTGATACGAGATGCTTCGTTCCGATTTCTGATACGAGATGCTTCGATAAGACTTTATCTAGGCTTATCAAAATCATACACCTTTACTTAGATAGCTCACATGTGTGTATTAACAATTTTAGAACTTACAACAATAAGTCTCAAATGTTTAGACCCTTTTCCATTTCTCACAATTCAAATTATGAATAGGGATGTCGTAATCATAATTGAATTGGAGAATGCAAATATCACAATTCTATCTCCTTAAAATCTACTTAGTGAAAGCTTTTCCTCACAATCATTTTCATGAATTGGGAAAAACCTTATGACACTTAGATTTTATGGTGTATGTGTTCCTATCCATGTGAATTTGTCAAAACCATAATCACAAGACATGGTTAGTGACAAATCCAAACTCATATGGACTGAACTTGTTCAATCTTAATTTCTTGCCACCTGGCAGCAAAGGCCTACCATTGCTTCTTAGGTTGTTATGCAAACAACTGAGAACTCATAGAACTCACACGCATAGTCAACTTAACTGGAATGGGCACAAAAACGAGAATATGTCAACACTATAGGTTACAAACCTCAAGTCGTGTGCTAGTGTTTGACAATAGGTTTATTCTTGATTAGTTCTTGAAACTTGTCAAGATCTTTAAGACTCTCACTGAACTCTTGACATATAAGATTCTCTTGTCATGAACCATTCCTTGACAAACAAATATTCAAGAGTTAGTGTGGATTCTAATCAAGACTAACACTTCACACCATTAGCCTTAGATGGTCTTTGTTTTATCCAAAACAACACAACTTACCAATTTCAAATGTACAAGAGTAGAAAACATTTTACTCTACATTTGAAAAGTGTCATAAACCTTTCTTAAGATTATGTCACTCAAGGCTCAATCTTGGAGTATGACTCTAAGACTCGATTTGGAACGAAGTATGACTCATCTTTTAGATTTAACCATTTCAACAATTCACGAATCTTCTTCTTAGCCATAGAAATGCACTAAGATGACCTTAGAGGATCAATTGTGATATGGTTTTCATAGTCATTAAGATGATCATAAAACACGATACTCAAGTACTCTCCCATCTTTTCAGATTGGAGAAACTTTTATCTTTCTACCTAATTTGTTTCTTCTCATTCGTTCTGCCATACATTGAAACTTTTCCAATGTTCAGAATTATATTTAAACTTGTAAGCATAACCATATTTACTAAACTTTAGTAAATCATGACGAATTGTCTTATCGTTCTTTGTGGTGGACCTGACCAGCGCACACCCAGTGTACCCGAACCCCTAGTCCTTCACTTGACTCACATATACATGTGAACAAGGAATTAGTCTTAATTTCCCAAAGATGAAGGTTCTCATTCATCACACACTACAAATTGCGTGATTCCAAGTTTCTATCCAACTGAAACTTGGGTGATGAGAATCTTTCCTTATTTGGAAAATTCTCGACACTACCACAAACGAAGGAATCAAATTCATATTCCAATATTGCTATCAATGGAAACATAGGGACTCTTTGGTACATAGGACTATCCCAGACTTAGCCTTTCTCTTTACCATTTGGTCAAATGACCTGACCATGGCCGATCCCTTTCCATTGGGAAGAGAAAGCTTATCTGGACTTTCAATGTTACCATTGTCAACGTCCATGGAAGTTTGGGAAGTAGATCTTCCAATCAAATTTGCTTTACCAGTGCACCAAAACATTTCTGATTCGGTAGCAACAAGCAAATATGTTAGATCAATAGGGGTCATGTCATGATCTCCCATATAATAGTCCTTAAGGGAACCTGCTATATGACTCAGGAAGTGATTGAAGAACCCAGTCAACAGCCAACTTCCTTGAGACTTCGACACCCAACTCTCCCAGGTTGTCAGTATGTAACTTCATCTCAAAGACGTGAGCACATACAGACTTTGCTTCCTGCCAATAGGGCTTTGAGTGACCTAGAACTTTTGGGTTAGGGGGAATTATTGGAGGAGGTGGAGGAAGTGAAGTTCCACTACAACACGAAGAATGGATTAATCTTTCACCTTGATCGCCTTGTGGAAAATCATCTTTATAAAGTAAGATTTTTTCAAAAGATTCGGGAAGACCATAGTTGTCTGAACTAGACATCTATAAAGGGAGAAATTCAAGTTTAGTTGATTTTAGTCCTTAATATAACACCCAACCAGAAATATTAAGCCTAGGACCCAACACAATATTTTACAATTTGGAAGAGGGATGCCATAATCCAAATTGCAAAATATTTGAAGGTAGGTAAATGACGATTTACAAATTTCCACCATGAAAAACGAAATTGATAATTAAGTTTTAAATGGATTGAAATTCCTATATCCTTTGAGATTCATTGAATTTAATCAGAGGCATGTTTAAATCTCAATTGTGCCCTTCAAGCTTGTGACTGGGATGCCGAGGATCACAAACAAGGTGTGAATAACCATGCAAATTAGCTTGGTACACCCAATGTTACAACCACCTAATCAATGTGTTGGTTAACCACACACGCTCCATTGATCTATGATTAACATCAAGCTACCCTTTTCCACGCACTTTCAGTCCCAGGTTAGTGTGCCGGTTAACCACACACGCTCCACTAACGACTTAACAAGGTGCAAAGTGAAATTTCATCGGTTAGCACCAAATTCATATTTTCCTAAGTAACTAAGATTGGGAATTTATTAGTGTTTAGTTACTTAGTATTTCATTATACTTTTAATGAAAATTTAAATGTCCAGTCAAACCCGTTCGACTAACGACCCTCCACCAGTCAAGGAAGCGGTGGGTGAGAGTGGACACCCATTAACTGTCATTTTATAGGCAGTAACTTCATACCCCCTTATAGACCGGCTTCGTGAATGAGGCCTACTAACGGTAAGACTGACTTACTCTTATATATATATATATATATATATATATATATATATATATATATATATATATATATTAAACCTATAATATTATAATTTTATAAGGGTTGAATTTTACACTTTTAAAATTCTAGGGTTTGGAACTAAATGTTTCAAAGTGAGACTTTGCATTTACAAATTCCAAAACTTGATGACAAGTTTTGAACTATTCAAAAACTTTTGGTATCCATAACTTATGAGTTTAATATAGGTTTTATGAAAAGTCTCTTGACATTCTATAACTTGAGGACAAGTTATGGAGTTCATAAAACATTTATGAAAAGGACTCTTCATGTTCCATAACTTGAGGACAAGTTATGGATGACATAAAATCATTTAAGATGACATTTAAAAATGAGACTCTTCACTTTCCATAACTTGAGGACAAGTTATGGAATTCATCAAAAAACATTTAGATCAACTATTGTAACTTACAAAATCAAACAATTTGTCTATGATCTAAATTAAACTCATAAGAACAAGACAATTCATATCAAACAAATTTCATGTAATTAGCCTAACCATATAAACTAATACAAAACATGAAACTTTGACAATTATCTTTTAAATTGGATAAGCATGATCATTACCACATCAAAAACAAGTTTATAAGTTCAAAAACAGTTTAGGGTAATGATCCTAGTCCAATTCCAGCTTTAGAACTCGAAAATCTTCATCCAGGAGCACCAAATCGTCGAGTGCGTGAACTGACTCGGCGAGTTGGTCAGATTATAGGGTGGACTCGGCAAGTCCACTGTCCAGACAGCATAAAATCGATTTTTTTAGCTTTTGAAAGCAAGTAGCATCAAGTATATTGGAAAAAAATCACTGTTGGGTTTTGCTCATTCTAACACTCCTATGGTGTACTTGCAACCCTAGATGCTCTATGTTTTCTCTAATATACATGCAAAATTTCAATTTTCCAAAGCATCATCCTAACTAGCATACAATGGAGTATCTTTACTACAAAAATTCTAGTTAGATGACATACCTTTTGTTGTAGTTGGAAACCTTTGGACCTTTAAGAACTTATCACCAATAGTGTGAATGCCTCAAATGGAATCACAACACACCTTTGGACAAAGGATGACTTTTGAGAGAATATCATCACACCAAAATCGGCTCAATGATCTTTCAATAACTAGTATCCAATTTTGGAGGCTAAGAGGCTTCTTATATAGTGTGGCTTAATTAGGGTTACACCATGCAAACCCTAATGTGCATGACTTTCCACATTCCTTAGGCTCCATGGATTTTAACCTCCATGGAGTATCCATGGTTCACCACATGGGTTTAGCCCAACATAAAGAACTATGGATTACAAGCCCACTTTATAAGAATGAATGATTTACCAAATCGATCCCTATTTATTTAATTAGTCTCTTTAGATCACAAAATTAATTCCAAACTAATTCTTGATCAATACTAATTAAATAATATGATTTCATATTAATATATTAGAACTTATAATATATTAACAAATCATAAATAACATCTTCTCAAAAGTCCATCCTATCAAATTGTCCTGGTGATATGCAACCCAAATGGACCATGCTACTCTCGGGTCAAGTACATACCAATAATAATTATGGGCTTAGACACCTAATCCAACAGTTACAATCAAACCCTGAATCTCCCTTCAACTTTTTATCACTCTTTTCAACAACACTCTTGCTTTCTTTCTTCTCTTCCTTCGACTCCACTCTTGTTCCTTTTTCAGATGAAGTGTTACCCTTGAATTCATTCTTGCTTTTTTATTTCGGATTAAAAGGATTCTTAAAGAACTTTTTCACTTTATTTTTTGAATAAAACACCACAACCTCATCCTCTGAATTCATCAGAAATCCTTCATCTTCAAAACCAACTTGTTCACCAGCTTCGGTCTCAGAGTCTTTTGCTGAAACCTTCGACATCAAGGCCATAGGACCTCCTAGACTCATCTTCCCTTCCTCAACAATGTCATTGATTTTTCTCTCATGAGCTTTGAGCACATTGTACAAATATCCTCCGAAACAGCCATCGAAACTTTGCTGAGTTTTTATCATTAGGCTGATATTCCTCTACTCCTTACGCAATCCCATAAAAATGTAAGGTTGTATTTGAGAGTTGAGCGTGTAACACCATATCAATTGCACTTGAATATTAATTCATTCAAGCGATCATAGAAGAGTTCGATGGTTTCACTTTCCTGCTTCTTGAATTTGCCTAGTTCAAGTAAACACTGCTTCACAAAGCTCTTCTTCGTTTTATCACTTCCCTGATACTTTTCTTTCAAAGTATGCCAAATCTCTTTTGCAGACTTGCATCCTCAAGGAAAGTTGTAAAGAACCGGTGTAAGAGCACCGTGAAGTTCACGAAGACACTTTTTATCATTAGCTTTTTGTTTATCAGCTTGCAAGGCAACATCAGCAAAAGAACCAACAGTTCCTACTTGTTCTAGCCTTCTTGGATGGTAATTTCCGCCCGTAACACAACGCCAAAGATCTTCTTCGATCCTATTTATATAGTCTTCCATGCGATCAACCCACTGCTCGTAATACTCTGGAATGAGCATTGGAATCTTAGTGGAAGATCCAAGCAGATGAGAAAATCTAGACATAGTGTTCATGTTGAAATTTGCCATTTTTGTATGGACATAAATGACGATGAGATTCAGAAAAAGAGATCTAACGGATAAATCTATAGAACAAGTTTTCTTAATCAAAAGTGCGGAAATCTTTTGGATCGGAAAGAGAGATTCAAAACTTTTGAAAAAGACGAGAAAACCAGTAATGACTGAATGTAACCTGCTCTGATACCAAATGTAGTGTGTTTGAATCAAGTCTTAAAAACAAAATCAATAACAGAAAGAGTATAGAACACAATCGTAAATAAGTTCTTTTGGCTCGTTGATTTCGTTTGAATGAGTATACAAGTACACGAGAGAGAGAAAAGAACGAAATGCCCAAAAGCTACTCTCGACTTCTATATTAACCCTATTTATAGGGTGATACAAACATACAAAAAATACGTAAGGACTAGACATTTCTCTTTGACGTCTAACATTGCCTTACATAATACATACATCGTGAAGTGTTTGATTTCGACATCGACACTATACAGACCTAAAAGTACTTCGACACCTCACTAGACATTTCGGCCCTTACATCTGGTGCGATGGAAATATTCGGTTGGGCCAAACCCCACCTGGGAGGTACAAAGCGACATGAAGAGTCGATATCCACATCTATTTGTTGAAGACTGATTCCGGGACGAAATCATTATAAGGGGGAGATAATTGTAATGCCCGCGTTGTTTGCTAGGCATAGTTATGAATCTATATGTATATCATTTGACAATTGAAATCTTCTATGAATAAATAAAGGTGAATTATTCAGATATATATGTGCTTATGTGACTTTTAAATATATTAGGACTTACATTAAAACTTAAATAGGTTTAAGATGTGGCACGCCTGGACAAAGGGCACGACACGTCCTCCTTTTCCAGCTATAAATAGGTTGCGTTCGAAGCTCATTTCCTCACTCACATTCACCTAGAATCCTATGGAACTCTCTAATACCCTTAGTACCTTTACTCCCTAGTTCCTGACTACTTTAGCGAGGCCTTGAGGCATCAAAGATCCGGAGATTAAACGTTTTCGGGTCAGAGTTCTGCTCGTGTAATTATCGGTTCTCGTTAGAAAACTCTATAAGTTAAGCTCACTTATTATGCTTTTAGTGTAAATTATATTTATAGTAATATTCGTTATTATGAACCTATAAATAAGATTTATCAGTGTTTCGAAATCAAAATACTGATTGATCTACTTACGCAAGTGATGTCTTGGTTGGATTTAATGAAGTGATTAAAGTGGGATTTCCAAACAGTATACTCCGTATGCCAAACGGACCTTACCTCTAATATGATCCTACCTGGTTATTTGTTATTTGATAGATCTTTATGTAAACATTGAGATTATTGAGGAATCTAGACTATCATTGTTACAGTCAGAGGAAATATGAAACTAGGCTAAGACTTAATTCTTTATACATCTAGGTCTTTTGAAAGGATAAACTGTTAAGGCGAAGCGTTGCCCTAACCTCGAATCACCCACTCCTGTTAGGTGAGTGCGTAGTTACTTTCAAGACCATAATTTAATAAAAAGTATTTATTAAATGTTAAATGTATTAATAATACTCTGTGCTATTTGTATAACTATAATAGTACTGCTTATTAGGAACTGCATTGAAAATAAATTTCCTTTAGTTTTAGTCTTGTTTAGTAATAAAAAAATAAGACTTGTAAAGGGTGATTAGTTCCAATTAAGTTGAAAATCAAATAAGTCTCATTTTGGGATAAAGTGTGAGATTAGAGCGGAGTGTAGTAGTCTTCCTCTTTGTGGATGACTAGAAATTGTGGGTCAAGATCAAACAACCGAAATGTATTTCTGGGTCATCGGCCTGAGTAGATTGGTTGCCTGAATATGACTTACACTGGCCAATGACTCCCCTAGCCGTGTAGTCAAACAGCTACTCAGATGATTCATCAGGTAAGGTGATTCTTCAAGATGATCGTCGAATTAGGATCTGTGAGAATTAGTTGGGCAAGATAGGTTGTCTTACATCAGATTATATACATATATACTATCTAATGATGTTTGTTTGCAGGAATGTTATTATGATTTACTATCATTAAAATATTATGGGCTTGAAAACCCTATTCATCTCACCAAGTTTCCCAAACCTGACCCACTCAATTTATATGCATCACAGGTAGCAAAACTAAGCTTGCTGGAAACTAATTTAGGGTATTGAGTGAAATAAGAGACGTGCCTTTATTTTATTTCCGAACCTTTTAGTATTTATGATGTAACATATGTTTGGATATTAATGGTGAAATCCATGGTGTTTTAATATGATGAAATAACTTATGTTATCTCTAAATGTTTTAGTTAAACTGAGATTTTCCACAACACAATAACTGAAAGCGTAAAGAAAAAGTTTTAATCGGTTCTGATTTACCATCATTAAAATATTATGGGCTTGAAAACCCGATTCATCATTAAAATATTATGATTTACTATCATTACAATATTATGGGCTTGAAAACCCGATTCATCATATCCATGAATACGGCAGGGGCATTTGTCAAACCGAATGGCATGACAAGCAATTCATAATGCCCATATCGAGTACGAAAGGCAGTCTTCGGTACATCCTGCTCGTGTACTTTCAACTGATGATAGCCAGATCTCAAATCAATCTTCGAGAAATAGCTAACACCCTGAAGTTGATCAAATAAACCGTCAATGCGAGGTAGTGGATACTTGTTCTTGATAGTCACCTTATTTAGCTCACGGTAATCAATACACATTCGCATCGATCCGTCCTTCTTCTTGACAAACAATACTGGAGCACCCCAAGGAGAGGTACTCGGTCGAATGAAGCCTTTGTCAAGTAATTCCTGCAGTTGGATCATCATTTCTTTCATATTAGCTGGCGCAAGACGATAAGGAGTCTTCGCAGTCGGAGCAGCACCAGGCACAAGGTCAATTCAGAAATCTACTTGCCTGTCCGGAGGAAGTCCAGGCAAATCATCGGGGAACACATCAGGATATTCGTTAACTACGAGAACATCATTTACCGTTTTCTTTTCCTCTTGTGAGATATCGACGGTATAGGCCAGATAAATAGAACATCCTTTCGATTTGAATTTACGAGCTTTGAGGAAAGAGATTATTTTTAAGATTCTTTGTTCACCATAAGCATAAATAGGATTATCCCCTTCAATGGGAATACGTACTATCTTTTCATAGCATAAGAGTTATGCATGGTTCTTTGACAACCAATCCATGCCGAGAATAATATCAAAGTTGGGCAAGGAGATAGGAATAAAATTAGCAAGAAAATTGTAGGCTTCAATTTCTATGATACAATCCCTATAGATTTTATCAGCAAGTAATGATATACTTCCCGCAGTATCTACGTGAAATGGTTGCGCGAGTGCATAGCAAGCAATTTGAAAAGAATGCGCAAATTCATGAGATACAAAAGAATCTGAGGCACCAAAATCAAATAAGATGTGAGCAGGTCTAGAGTTGACAAGAAATGTACTCGTCACAACATTTGGGTCCTCCCGTGCCTCCTCTGTGGTAATCTGGAATGCACGACCCTTAGCTTTTGGCACCTCCTCCTTTTTAGTTGGAGTACTCTTTGGTTGTTGAACAGGAGCGTGACTTCTCGCCGGTTGTTAAATAGAAGCTTGACTCCCCGCCACCTGACTAGTAAGAGTAGGACAGGAGCGCTTCCTATGGACAGTAATACCACAAGCAAAACATGTAACATCCTTCATTGGGCAAACGGGCTTCTTGTGGCCTATTTCTCCACATCCAAAACAGACCACTGATCCTTTTTCTAGTCTGCATTCGCCCGAATGATTCTTTCTACAATTTCGACACGATGACGATTAAAGAGAAAAAGATTGTGACCAACCACGGCCACGAGAGGCATTATGAGATTGCACTTGTTTACCAGAATCAGCTCGAATAGATTGGGCTGGTGGAATAGAGAAAATAGGAACAGTTCGATCAACACGTGGATGCTTTAGAGCAGAAAAAGTGACACCACGTATCTCTAAGTCATGCTCGCACTTTCGAGCATACTCAACAGCTTTCTCAAAGGACAGAACATCCTGATTGGCTACAAAATCGTGGATTTCATGTCGTAGTCCCTCCATGAATAACTGAATTTTCTCGTCTTCAGTTGGAATATACTTTGTAGCAAACCGTGCTTTTTGATTGAACTGAGTTTCATATTCATTCATGGTCATTCCTCCTTGCTTAAGTTCAAGGAACTCCTTCTCCAATCTTCTCCTCATATCTAGAGGACAATACTTTTCTAGTAAGCGAGTTTTGAACATTCGCCAAGATAAATTCTCCTGGTCATACTCTTTGAGAGCTTCAAATGTTGCTTCCCACCAGACCAAAGCTTCTCCGGTGAACATCGCGGAAGCATAATTGACCTTGTCTTCATTTATCACATGAGATATACGAAATACTTTTTCCGTGTTCTGGATCCAGGTAAGAACAACAATAGGATTAAGGGCACCTGAAAACTCCGTAGCACCACTACTCTTGAAATCTTTGAACGAAGGACGCTTCACCTCCCCTATTGAAGATTCTCTAATGGCTTTCTATTTGCCTTTATCATTATTCTTCTTGTGTTCTTCAAGAGTATGCCGAATAATACCAGTAAGTTTACCCAATAGTCGCTCCTCACGAGGGGATACTGGAGTATTTACTTCACCAGGTTTAGGATCTCCACCCACTTCTGGTGTATTGCTACCTTCCTGTTCAGCCATTCTTCTGAAATTTTGGAGGAACATAGTATTTAGAATATTGGGATTTATTATTACCTAATACTTTACTTAAATCTTTCCTATGGTTTGTATCCATATATTCCTAATGAATCCGTTCATATATTGAACTTCCAACGGTTTAAGTCTAAATACCAATCCGTGATATTTAGTTCACTTAAACTATTGCTCTGATACCATGATTGTAAGACCCTAACTTTCTAAACTTTCGTATTTCTGAAAGACCCAAAATTTCATACTTCACAATATTGTTACTGCAAAACATGCTACATGCATATTCATAAAACAATATTTTACATTGATAGTTTATTTACATAGACTGGATACAAACCGACTATTAAGATTTTTACAAAGTTTTATATATTACATACTTTCCCAGGAATACATTACAAAAGTTATAATATTATCTATTCTACATCTCCTACCAGTATATAACTATACTGGATGCTTATCACCTGCAATAGATTAAACATTGAGAGGGATAAGCGGGTGACGCTTAGTGTGTTCAATAACAGTTACAATATAACATTATGCCATATACATATCAATATTACAGAAGAAAAGAGGGACAAGGAACAAGAAAGACAAATGAGTATTATATGACAAGATTTCCATATCAACGAATAATCAGATTCAAAGATTTGTAATCAATGAGACATAACAATTTCAATACTTGATATATATCAATAAGACTTCAGCCCAAGTGACGCGGAAAATATAATTTTAGAATATCAATTTGTTAGAATACACAGGCTTTCAGCCCTGTCTTTGTATTCTGCTAATACCAAAGTGATGCTTATGTCATACACTTCATGGCTAAAGGCTACATACCAGTACCCAAGTGATACTTATGTCATACACTTCGTGGTCAAAGGTATACCTCATTATCATAATAGCATGGGAAAACCCATTGAACATATAACACATAACATAAAATTGTCCCTATATTGAAATCACCGTGAAATAACCGAGGATTAAATGATAATTTGGGCAGCACTTCGGCTCTAAATATGAATTTCTGTGACGAAACCGGGAATTTTAGTTGAAAACTGGCCTTACTCGGGCAGAGTTTCGATTAGAAAATATAATTTTTCTTGGGAACTTCGGAGTGTCGGGACTTGCTTCGGGTGTCGGGGATGATACCGGCGCTTCGGGGGTTAAAAGTAGGCTAAAAAAGGGTTTTAGAGTGAAAGAAAGTAGGGTTTGTAAACAAAAACTCGGAGGTCTTCGGTTTCTATTTATAGTAGGAGGCTGATCCCTCGAACGCAGCGCATTCCGGTGGGTGGGTGGCTTCGGATGTGTCAAGATGCGAGATACGTGTCCAGTTCATGTCCGAACGCAGCGCGTTCCCTTCGGATAAGCTTCGAAGTTTGTGCCCAGAACTTCAAAAATTCATATCTTTTGCATACGAGCTCCGTTTTTGACGTTCTTTATATAAACACGTAGGTGAGATTATACTCTACAACTTTCGTTTAGACTCTGTCGGCTAATTTTGATTTCATTTTTAATATTATATTTTTAACGGGCCAGGACAGGAAAAGTCCGTTAAAAATTCATAACTTTTTCATCCGATGTCCGTTTTCGTCTGTCTTTTTACCGTTGTACTACTATTGACGATACCTTCGATTCTCGTTTAGGTTGCGTTGGCTAAAAATCACTCGATCTTTATTTCGAGTTTTTAGCTGTCTACTGCTATTCCGAAACTTAGAAAAATCATAACTTCCTCATACGAAGTCAGGTTTGGACGTTCTTTTTATGAAAATTCTTGGTTTAACGAATACTACGACTTTCATTTAGATCATAAGGGCTAAAAAGTAGTTTATCGAAACTCACTTTTTACGTCATACGGCGTCGTGCCGGTTCTGTCGCGAAACTTCAAATAGTCATAACTTCTTCGTTATAACTCGGATTTCGATGAGGTTTTCGCCTAAATGTTTCTAACGAGATTCTTTATAACTTTCAATAATAAAATTTTATTTATTTCAAATTTTATGTTTTTTCGTTAAATTTCAATATTTGACATTAGATTGGAATCTCATAAGACTTCCAACATTTTCCGAGTGATTCTAAACATAGTTTTACTTCAATTCAAATAAAAACTATCTGTTAGAACTCTCAATACTCAAATTCATATAATATTTCATAATATTATTCATTATAAAACACGATAACTGAACGTGTGTATTATATATATATATATATATATATATATATATATATATATATATATATATATATATATATATAGAGAGAGAGAGAGAGAGAGAGAGAGAGAGAATTGGATTGTGTGTTTTGAATTGATTTTTATATGTTTCTAACTAGGTGTAACACCCATGTATTACATGGGTTCATTTGAAAGAAAAAAATATGAAATTCTAAACATTTGAAAAGTTTGAATTTATAAGAAAAATATTGAATTATTAAAGTTAAATTTTTTTTTTAAATTAAACAAATAATTTAGATAAATAAACAAAGGTAACTAATGAAATTTTAATTTAGAAAATTTGAAATTAAAAGGAAGTCGAAATTGTTATGCATTTATTATTACATTTATTGTAGTTATTATATTTAAATATTATTAGGAAATTAATAAAATGAAATAAAACCACAAAATGTCATGTGAAAAAAAATTAATTGAAAATAACCACAAAATGACATGTGACCAAATCAATGAAAGTGTGACATGTGACAAAAAAAAATTTATTTATTAAGGAGGATTCGTTTCATTGGAGTTTCATATTTATTAAGGAGGATTATATTACCAAGCAAGATTGTTTTAATTTAGTCGTCAAGATAAAAGATATATATATATATATATATATATATATATATATATATATATATATATATATATATATATATATATATATATAGGGTGAGGTTCAATAGAGAACCATAATTAACCAAGGAAACAAGGAACCAATCTTTTTTTCAACTTTTAGAACTTATTTTTTATCAAAAAAAAAAAAAACTAAAAATACAAAAATTCGTAACTTTTTATCCTTTTACCAATGATATCAAATTCGATTTTTTTTAAGTCAAATTCACAATGTAAATCTTTGAAAATTCACAATGTGAATCTGGATTCACACGGTGAATCCGAAAAATATTTTTCACATTCACAATGTTAATATATGAATTTAGATATTTTTAGATATTTTTTTCGATAAATAATAAGCTCTAGAAATTGAAAAAAAAAATTTGGTTCCTTGAAGAACCAATAATTATGGTTCTCTATTGAACTTTTTCCATATATATATATATATATATATATATATATATATATATATATATATATATATATATATATATATGAAAAAGTTCAATAGAGAACCATTATTAATAAAGGAACCAATGAACGAATCTAAAACGTCGGAATTTAAAGCGATCAACAGCAAAAGGAAGGGTTGTAAACTTTTATAATGGAAACACATTTACCGGATTATAACAAAACCCACTTCTTTTTTTTAGTCCAAGTTTTTTATCGAAAAAAAACCTAATATACCGTTGTTCACGATTTTTCGTCCTCTTTCCATAGAGATTCATGATGATATATAAAAAACGAACTTTTTTTTTCGAAAAAAACCCACTTAATTTTCTTAGTTTTTTCAATATTTAAGTTTATTTTTATAAAAAAAAAACTAATTATACCAAAAATATTAATTTTTTGTACTCTATTAATAAACATCAATACCGATTAAAAAAAAAAAACCTCGAACAGTGTAGATTAACACTGTGAATCTAAAGTGTAAATATTTCAATTTTTAACATTCACAATATGAAAAATCTCGAACAGTTCAGATTCACATTGTGAATCTGAATTACTATTATGCACACTGTGAAACTGAGAAGGTTCACAAAAAAAAAACCTCGATCAGTATAGATTCACATTGTGAATGTAAACTGTAAATATTTCAAATTCTAACATTCACAATGTGAAAAAGCTCCGATCAGTTCAGATTCACACTGTGAATCTGACTTATTATTATGCACACTGTGAATCTAAGGAGGTTCACAATGTGAATCTGAACAGGTTTACAATATGAATATGAACAGGTTCACAATGTGAATCTGAACAGAAATATCTTTTTTTTTTTTAACATGAATATGAATCTATGTTTAAAAAGTACAAAAAAATATGAATTTTGATATATTTATTAACTTTTTTTCTATAAAAAAATAGACCTTAACTTTTTTCATCAAAGAAAATGAAATGGGTTTTTTTTCGAAAAAAAAAAGTTCGTTTTTATATATCATCATGGATATCTATGGAAAGATGACGAAAAATCGTGAACAACGGTATATTCGGTTTTTTTTTACGATAAAAAACATGGCCTAAAAAAAATTTTAAACGAAAAAAAGTGGTGGGTTTTTTGTAAATGGTGGATTTTTTGGTATAATCCAGTGTGTGTGCGTCAAATGTAAAAGTGTATATCTATTTCCTTGGCTGTTGATCGTTATGATTTCCGACGCTCACGATTGGTTCCTTGGTTCCTGGGTTAATTATGGTTCTCTATTGAACCTCACCCTATATATATATATATATATATATATATATATATATATATATATATATATATATATACTAGTTGTAAGACCCATGTATTACATGAGTTAATTTTTAATAAAAAAGTTAAATATAAATGTTAAAATATTTGAGAACTTTGAATTTATAAGAAAATAAGAAAAATAATAAATTATTATAATTAAAATGTTTTTTATCTTTAAAATTTAAACAAATAGTTTAAATAAATAAACAAAAGAAACTAATGAGTTTTAATTTGAGAATTTTGAAATTAAAAGGTAAATTCATTTATGAAATTGATTTCCATTTATTACTACATTTAACGTAATTATTACATTAAAATATTATGTTGAATTTAATAAAATAGAAAAACTTATAGAATGACATGTGAAATTTTTTTTTTTCAAAATAACCACAAAATGACATTTGACAAATTAAATAAGAGTGTGACGTGTTGAAAAAAAACCTTCGTTTATTAGAGTGTATATATATATATATATATATATATATATATATATATATATATAGTGTTGTAAAAGTCGCTGAGTTGACCGATTACTCCTCCGAGTACTCGCTACTCGGCCCCTTACCGAGGCGAGTTATTGAATCCTGAGTACTCCTCAGTGGAAAATAATTTTGGGACGGAGGGAGGTTATATATATATATATATATATATATATATATATATATATATATATATATATATATATATATATATATATATATATATATAGGGTGAGATCCGTTGAGAACTCATAATTTCCCAAGAACCCGAAATCTAAAGGTGGAGCGTTAGATCAATTATAACTCATTAAGGGCGTGATCGTTATTTTATCAATCTAATTCAATCTTTAATTTTTTGAGTTTTTGGAAAACACACTTCTTCAAATAGTTATATATATATATATATATATATATATATATATATATATATATATATATATATATATATATATATATATATATATATATATATATATATATATATATATATATATATAGACACACACACACACACACGAATAAAACTACATATTACTACTTTAATGTATGGAAAACACTGGTACATTTCGATTTTGGAACTTTTACAGCTTACCTCTCATTCATTAGAAAATATCGGATTTTCTGGAATAAACATTATCCTTTTACAAGTAAACGGTTACATGTCATTATTAGAAAATATTGGATTTTCTGGAACAAACACCCTTATTTCACAAGTGAACGACTTACATTTCATTATTCGAAAATATCAGATTTCTGGAAACAAACACGATATCGTTTTACGGAAAGACTTACTATTTTCATATAAACTCTTATAAACTCACCAACTTAATTGTTGACACTTTTTTAAACAACTTGTATTCTCAGGAAATCAGTAAAACAGATAAACACTCACTTTTGAGGATGGGGTGCTAAGGCGTCAAACAAGTCTTTTTGTCATCATATTGTAATTGCCTTTTTGAAACATGTAACACTTAAAATGATGTAACTTTTAAATTATATATATGATGGTCATGTTTTCTTTCTTTACTATTATTCAACTGTTATGATACAATACATGAAAGTCATCCACCCCCGGACGTTTCCGCCATCCTGGTTTGGGGGTGTGACAGATTGGTATTTGAGCATTGTTTATAGTGAACTAAGTATATCGAATCACATAAGATATACAAAATATAAATATAATGGGATCGGACTAAAACTCTCTGATGTAACATTTTCCTACAAATATACTTTGGAATATTATAAGTATTTTTATAAAAGTATACGTATATGCATACATACTAGAAACAATGTCATAATAAGTAACATATAAAGAGTATTTAGATAAGTTGAACACTGAGGTTAAGCCTCGACAGTTATGAAATCATATCTAGGATAAATATAGCCTGATCAACTATATTTGTTCGAGATACGACCAACATGTGTTTGGGAGTGATAGTGGTGTTGCAACGAGTCTAAAACTTACCAACACTACATACCAAGAAACACTAGAACAGAACATAAAGTTTAAAATTCTATAGGAGTATTTTATGATAGTATAGAACCACACTCTTAGATTCTCTAGGTACCTCCATTCTCGCACAGACAACATGACCGGATTCCACCACAACAACCCCTACTACCCTACCACAACAACCAACCGATGAATAGAGGAGAAGACAACCGCCATAAGACGACAAATCCTTGCAGCTGAAACTAGAGTAGTCATAACAGAACAAGGAACGAAGGAAGCCACTCGCAAGATGTGTAAGGTGGCAGAACATCTTGTGTATCATTTTGATATATGATAGACTAGTATAGTCTAGTAAGATAGTGACTATACTACTCACACTACGTGGTAGATTCATTACATCTTTCTTCGCAACTAGTAATAGTAAATCGAGCAAGATACGCCCTCCCAAAACCCACGAAACCCGACCAACTTGAAAATTTTGACACCTATATTCTATTTTGTTAAACTTAACATTTGTACCATACCTACTCCCCCTCACTATCATAAGAACATCACAGGGATGTTGGCCGAAACATTGGGAATCGTACTGTAAAATGTGAAAATTTATACGTGTACATAAATAAATAAAATACAAATAGTAACAACCATAGTTACGTACGAACTCATTTTATACCATACAACAAGAATCATGCCATCACACGGAAGTAACCAGCACGCCGGCACGACACCCGTTCTGCAAATGGACCTCACCACATTCCAAGCCGCTGTAGCAGCTGCTGCAGCAGTCGCCGTAACAGCCGTCATGACATAACTTAATGCTAACGGTGCCAACAATTCCAATCGCAATGGCAACCAAGGACACCAACGAGTGTGTTCCTGCAAGGGCTCCCCAAATCATGAACCAAAGAACTCCCACAGAGATAAAGGAGTACTACCTAAGAAAAGAAAGTCCTGGAATGAGAGGAAGGGCCGTCCGACTCAAAGATCTGCCAAAAGACAACAAACTGCAACAATCCCTACTACCTCAGTACCGAACAGACCATATGCTGGAAAATTGCCAAAATACAACAAGTGCAACTATCATCACCGTGGAGCCTGCCGAGTGATGCATTGTGAGAATTGCAACAAAAATGGACACACCGCCCGTTTCTGTAAGACACCGACCTCACAAACCACTCAAACCACAAATGCCATAGTAAGCCGAATTTGCTACGGATGTGGTGAAGCAGGGTATTTCAAGAGGGAGTGTCTGAAAGCAACGAATGACGAAAATGTGGGCAGAGTTCTAACAATAAAGCACGAGGAAACCGTGAATGATCCGACCATGGTTACCGGTACGTTTCTCCTCAATCACTCATAAGCATGCATACTTTGCGTTAACGGTATGAAGAGGAATTCGCGAATCACCAATTTAAAAATGTATTCAGATAAAAGCTACAAACACTCAACGAAACATTCATAGTAGAATTAATCAACAATAAAACAGAAAGCACTTATGATATATACGTTATATACGCTCTAACACTAAAACAACCAGTTCCTTCAAATAGACCTAATACCAGCTACAATAGGGAACTTCGACGTGATCACCGGTATATTTTAAGCTAATCTTCGCCATGCTAATATCGTATGTTATGAAAAAGTCTTTGGCCCTAATATGCCAAAAAGCGAAACCCTCGTCAATTATGGCGACAAACCTAGCACAACCCTTCAAATCATCTCTTAGGTAAAGACTCAGAGCAATCTACGCAAGAAATACAACGCCTTCATAACCTACGCAGTAGAAGAGAAAGGGAAGCATAAAACATCATGGATGTCCCAGAAATCCGTAAACTTCCCGATATATTCCCAGTAGACCTCGCAAAATACCACTCGTACAACAAGTTCAAGAATCGACCTAAAACACAGTAGCTATGGAAAAAGTAGTTGTAATTACCTTCTCACCTAAACTAATCGCATCACTCATGTAGAAACTAAGGACACATACTGGTTAGTTATCATTACTAGGTGCATACGTAAGGGTGGTATATAATTAAGATTCTACAGACTTAGGATGTGTGATTCCGCTTTGAATCCTGTTCCTTGTTTGGTTTTGGGCTTAGGGCAGAATCACTTATCCGACTGTCCTTCCAATCTTAATTATATACGACTTGTATACACAAAGCATTGACAGGTGAACCAGGTATGAGTTATACTACGAATGATAGGACAGAGTTGCCCAGAACTGCGGATGGACATGCAACCATTTGAGTGACGAACCAAACCCATACACTTCCTACCGATCAAAACAACAGATAAAGTACAAAAGCTGACAGGAACATACCACAAGGAGGCGGTGAGACTGCACAGTATAACACTATTAATTATTGCGGATAGGAGACAATCGATTCGCCTCACACTTTTGACAGTCATTACGAAAGCCCTTGAGAAACCCAAATCGTCTTGAGTATAACATACCATCCCTAAACAAACAGTCAGAATGAGTGAAACATTCAAACATTAGAAGGTATGCTTTGCGTGTGTGTGATAGACTTTGGCAAAGCATGGAATGCTCACCTACCACTGGTTGAGTCCTCTTACAAACAGTAACTACCCCCAGCAGAAATGCCTCTCCGAATGGAGCACCATAGGAAGACCAACACAGATCACCATTAAGATGGATTGAAGTTAGGAACTCCCAGCAAGCTAAGGAGTCAAATGCTCAAAAAAACCCTCACCGACCCTGAAATCATAAAAGAGGTGTCAGAGAAGATCGTTCAAATCCATGAGCGACGAGAGGCATTCCGGAATCGGCCCCATGCCTTACAAACTGCAACTACCACAGGAACTCAGTAACATACTGTTGGATTAATGTCTAAGTCCATAACTATAATTGGTAAGACTTGACCCGACCCGACATGGTCCATTTGGGTTGCATGGCATCGGGACAATTGGATATACAAGATGAGGAAAAAGGATACTAGTGATTTATATTAATATATTATAAGTTCTAATATATTAATATATAATCATATTATTTAATTAGTATTGATCAAGAATTAATTTATAATTAATTAAGTGATCAAAATGAACTAATTAAATATGGACTCTAAGATATATGTGTGTGATGGGCCAAGTTCATTTAGGTTGGGCTAAGCTTTCATGGATAGTCCATGGAGTGTTTAACCCATGGATCATATGAAATGAAAGGTCATGGGTATTAGGGTTTAACCCTAATCTCCACACTATATAAAGATGTCCTTGGTTGGTGAAATGGGACTAGTGTGTGTACACAAAAGGGCAAGGCCGATTTCACTAGAGAGAACCAAAGTATCCTTATTCTCAAGGTTATTCCAAGTGTTCATGGTGTTGTGTGAACCATTTGAGGTGTCACACTTGGGGCACTAGGCACTCAAGCTTCATGAAGACAAGTTACATCAAAAAAGGTATGTATTCTATCTATTTTATTACCCAAGTATATGATATTTGTATGCTAGTATAGGGTAATATCTTGGAAACTTCATATTTGCATGTATAATAGAGAAAACATAGATCCAAGGTATTTAGGGTTGTATGTGCACCATAGGATGTTGTAGTATACTAAAACCCAACAGTGGTATCAAAGCCATGGGTTGTTTTATGTTATATTCATGCAAATGTTTGATTTTCAAAGTTGAAAAAAAAAGAAAAAAAAACATGAAGTTTGTCAAATTTTAAGATAATTACTTGTTTTGTGAAAAACTAATTATTTGTAAAATTTGAATCATTTGCTATATGAGTTGAATTAGATCAAATTTAGTAAAAGATAAAATGATATGATTATTTTATTAGTTTTAAAAGTTTGATCCAAATGTTTTAAGGAGTTACAAATTTTGTCATAAAATTTTGGAGCTCAAAAAGTTTTTTTTTAAAGTTGTGATCTTATGTGTTTTGAAACCTCCATAAGTTATGGATATGAAAAGGTTTTAAAAAAAAATTGATTCAAAGTTTTTATGGAGTTACAAAATTTGGTGTTAATGTTTTAAAGAATTTCATAACTTATTCTTAAGTTATGGAACATGAAAAGTTTCATCATAAAACAAGCATTTAACTCCATAAGTTATGGATTACCAAAAGTTCTATGTTTCCTTGATTTATGAGTTAGTTTAGATTAATGGAAAAAAAATTTGTGTTTTAGTTGTTTTCAATCCTAATTAATCTAAAAGTTGTTCATAAAATGTGTTTTTTTTATAACTTGTCCTCAAGTTATATGAAAAGTCACATTTATGAATCTTAAAAACTCATAAATATGCCTTAGGTTACAAAAAATATGAAGAGTCTTTTCTTATAAATAGTTTTTACGGCTCCATAACTTGACTCAAGTTATGGATGTCCAAGAGTCTCTTCATTAAAGGTTTTAAAGCTTTACTTAAAACTCATAAGTTATGAAAATCCAAGAGTTTTGAATAGTTTCAAAACTTTCCCTCAAGTTTTGGAATTTGAAAAGTTATCTCTAATGAATACTTTAATTCCAAGTTAAGCCCTTAGAATTTTAAAAGTTAAAATTCAACCCTTATACTTTATAATATTATAAGTTAATAATATATATATATATATATATATATATATATATATATATATATATATATGTATAAGAGCAAGTCAGTCTTACCATTAGTAGGCCTCATTCACGAAGCCGGTCTATAAGGGGGGTATAAGGTTGTTGCGTATAAAATGGCAGCTTAATGGGTGTCCACTCTCACCCACCGCTTCTTTGACTGGTGGAGGGTCGTTAGCCGAACAGGTAGGACAAGGACTATAATTCTCCCTTCATTAAAAGTATTAATGATAAATACTAAGTAACTAAACACTTATAAATTCCCAATCTTAGTTACTTAGGAAAATGTGAATAAGGTGCTAATCCATGAAATTGCACTTTGCACTTTGCTTAAACCGTTAGTGGAGCGTGTGTGGTTAACCGACACACTAACCTGGATTTAACAAGGTAGGCAAAGGGTAACTTAATATTTATCATTGTATCGGTGGAGCTCGTGTGGTTAACCGGCACATCGATTAAGGGGTAAATATTAAGGGTACCAAGTATATTTGCATGGTTACTTCACACCTTGTTTTGAGATCCTCGGCATCCCAGTCACAAAACCTGAAGGGCACACTCGAGATTGAAACATGCCATTGAAAAGTTCAATGAATCTCAAAAGATCTAGGAGTTTCAAATCCAATTAAAACTTAATTATATTTCATTTTTCATGGTGGAAATTGGTAAATCGTCATTTACCTACCTTCAACTATTTTATAACTCGGATTACGGCATCCCTCTTCCAGTTATAAATAGGTTGTTGGATCCTAGCCTTAATATTTCATGTTCGGTGTTATATTAAGGACTTTAAATCAACTATCTTGAATATCTCCCAAAAGTTGTCTAGCTCAGACATCTATGATCTTCCCAAATCTCTTGGAACTTTACTTCCTCCACCTCCTCCAATTATTCTCCCTAACCCACAAGTTCAAAGGTCACTCAATCCCTATTGGCAAGCAAGGTCTATGTGTGATCACATCTTGGAGATGAAGTCACATATTGACAAGCCGGGAGAGTTGGGTGTCAAAGTCTTGAGAAAGTTGGATGTTCAATCACTTTCTAAGTCACATAGTGAGTTCCTTTGGGACTACTATGAAACAGACTATGACATGAACCTTAATGATCATATCTATTTGCTTGGTGCTACTGAATCATCAATGATTTGGAGGACCAGTAAAGCAAATTTGATTAGAAGATCAACTTCCCAAACTTCTATGGACTTTGAAAATGGTAACATTGGATATCCAGAAAATCTTTCGCTTCCCAATGGAAAGGGATTGGCCATAGTCAACTCGGTTGACCAAATGGTAAAGAGAAAGGCAAGTCTGTGATAGTCCAGTACACCATTCCCAAAGAGTCCATATGTTTCTCTTTCCAAAGGAAGGGGCATTGATTGCGAAGCTGCCCATTTACCTGAAAGATCATAAGGTTGATCAATTCAAGAAGTTCGACTCTTCTTCAGGTAAAAGTCCATTATCTAACTCTGTTAAGTTTCTATTATGAGATTCTCATTACATGATGTGACTGGGTCACATGTTGATGCTTTAAGAATCAAAGAAAAGTGAAGAAACTTAAAGGAAGTACATGCTGATTCTGATCACGAAGATGGATTTCGATCGCATGGTTTGGTGATCAAAATTTTTGAAGCTGTTACTTAGGAGTTATGATATATTGCTTAGGAATAGATAACAACAAGTTTTTCATACGCATTTGCATTGTAAGGATAAGTTTTTCCGGAAGTTTTAAAATAAAAAACAGTTTTGATTTATTTATTTTAAGTATCCTTACAATGGCATTTGTGAAAAATTGTTGTTTACATGTTTCCATTGATAGCAATATTGGAAAATGGATTTGATTCTTTCATTTGTGGTAGTGTCTAAATTTACCAAATAAGGAAAGTTTCTCATTACCCAAGTTTCAATTGGACCGAAACTTGGAATCATGCAAGTTGTATAGTATGATGAATGAGAACTTTCAGCTTTCGAAAATTAAGACTAATTCCTTGTTCACATGTATATGTGAGTCAAGTAAATGACTAAAGGGATCGAGTACACATTCTTGTGCACTGGTCAAGTCCACCACAAAGATCGATAAGACTATTCGTCATGATTTACTAAAGTTTAGTAAATATGGTTATACTTACAGGCTTAAGTGTAATTCTGAAGCATTGGAAAAGTCTCGATGTATGGCAGAACGAATGAGAAGAATCAAATTAGGCAGAAAGATAAAAGTTTCTCAAATCTGAAAAGATGGGAGAGTACTTTAGTATCATGTTTTGTGATCATCTTAATGATTTAAGAACCACATCACAATTGGTCTACTAAGGAAATCTTAGTGCATTCTTATGACTAAGAAGAGGAGTCATGAATTGTTGAAATGGTTAAATCAAGAAGATGAGTCATACTTCGTTTCAAAACAAGTCTTAGAGTCATACTCCAAGACTCTAAGTTGAGTGACATATCTTAAAGAAAGGTTCATAACACTTGTAAAATGTAAGAGTAAAAGTGTCCTACTCTTGTACATTTGAAGTTGGTAAGTTGTGATGTTTTGGATTAAACAAAGACCAACTAATGCCAATTGTGTGAAGTGTTTGTCTTGATAAAGAATCCGCACTATCCCTTGAATATTTGACAAGAGAGTCTTATATGTCAAGAGGACAGTGGGAGTCTTAAAGGTCTTGAAAGTCTCAAGAACTAATCAAGAGTAAAACCTGAGGTTCTTCACTAGCACACGACTTGAGGTTTATAACCTATCGTGTTGACATATTCTGTGCCCATTCCAGTTAAAGTTGGCTTTGCATAGGTATTCTGAAAGTTCTCAATTGGTTGCATAACAACTTGGAAGCAATGGCAGGCCCTGTACTGCTAGGTGGCAAGAAGTTAAGATTGCATAAGTTCAGTCCATATGTGTTTGGATTTGTCATTATCCTTGTCTTGTGACTATGGTTTTGACGATTCACATGGATAAGAACACATACACCATAAAATCTAAGGGTCATAAGGTTTCTCTCCGATTCATGAAAATGATGGTGAGGAAACACTTCCACCAAGTAGATTTGAAGCAGATGGCAAAAGGTCTAAACAATTGAGACTATGATTACGACATCCCTTTTCATAGTTCTGAAATTGTTTAGACACACATGCATGCTATCTAAGGAAAGGTGTATGATTTTGATAAAGTCTTATCAAGGCAATCTCGTCTCAGAAATCTGAACTTTGGTAAGAAAGTCTGTAAAGTATTGACTTCTAGAAGCCCAGCTGATTTCTGACTATGTGTTAAAGCTAGTGGGAGCATAAGTGTTATGCTAATAATCATCATGTTAGTGGGAGCATGATAATTATTGTTAGTGTTGCAAGTTAGCAATGTTAATTATAGAAAATAAAAGTTTCAATTCGTGAGGCTGCAGGGGTTGAAAGAGTTGTTTTGCTATAATTAAGGGAGAGGATATACTTCATTTCAGTTCTAAAGGCTTAGATTGAGACCTTAATCATCTTTAGTCAAGAATATATATATGAATTTCATGTTGGATTGGTTCAACTTAAGGAAATTCTATATATTGCGTTCTCAAAATTCGATTATGATTACGACATCCCTGTTCATAGTCAAATTTTGAAAACATGGCAAATAAAAATATTGTAGCAAAAGACTGGTCTAGAAGCATGTCTTTATGTGAGACATCATGAATCGTGTCCCATTTGCTTTGGGTACAGGATCGATTGCATGTGCTATAATATTTGTCCTTTCTAAATTTTTCCAAATGCCTAGAGGCATTAAGAAGGGAAAAGGTCTAGAATTGGATATGACTAAAATGATTAAGCAATTGTCGAGGACAATCTATGGTTTACCAAAGATTGGTTGCTCAGGGACAATTGGAAGTATAGTGCTAATTTTGGAAGGACCATATTGACATATTCTGAAAAGAGGCATCTCTTGTTCAGAAGTGATAGTCAAAATGAGAATATGGAGTTGTCTCCATAGGTGGAAGTTATCTGTGTAAGATTAGAAAACTTAATGCAAGAAGCATGTCCAAAGCAATGTACTTTGAATATGAGACTTAGTTTCCATGGAGTTGATCTCCATTGGAATACCTTATAATGACTGTTGACAAGTCTTTGTGACTTTGTACATATTCATTACAGGAGGGTCAGTGCATATAAGTTTAAAATCTAAACAGATTTCGATAAATGATAGGAATTTGAAGTTCTCACATTTTTCGATAAGGATTTGGGAGTGTGAAATTAGAATCATTGAAATTATGTTCAATTGGTTTATTTCACAAAGTAAGGATCATAAACAAACATAGAGTGCATACTTGGTGTATGGCAAAGATATTGTTTAGAAAAACATAGTGTACATGCTTGGAGCATGGGGAAACTAGTGTTTTTAATTCAGGTATAAAGTTGATAAAACCGAAACAATGAAATAATGAGTAATCAGTATGGTGATAAATAAAAGTGGTCTATTTATATTCATAGGGTTTGATACCATATTTGATTCATTTATTCTTGTGTTTCATTTTGCATGTTTTGACTTCCAGAATAAACTAGGTCATTCTTCCTGAATGACTAAGTTATTCAAACTATCCACAGTCGATCATATGTTGGAAGTAGATATGAATCAAGACTGTCATGGGTTGGCTTGTAGAGGTCTAAGATGTTGGACAAAGCGGTGCTATAACACTCATGAGTGCTCATAAGTTCTGAGTATTGGATTAAACCCACGCTCATTTGAATCACTTCATGGATTTTATCACGAGTGATCATGAGACGATAATATCTTATATTCTTCAAACCTAGAGATATGAGTTGTTACTATGAGTTGGTTATACATTGATTGCATGAAAACGCATTGGTAACTTGATGTTATAAAACGTGCCTTTGTGTATGATTCAACAAGTAGTAGAACAAGCCATATGAGTCGAAGTTTATCCATTCCTTTTACCTTCGGGATAAAAGCGATATCTGTGGGCCCCTCGATGATTTAATGATGACACATGTGAGTGCTTGGCCAAGCCAGAACTGATTTGATCTGTTCAATCTGTAAGTCGTCATGAATCAGAAATCAGGAAACAACAAATGGACAGAGAGAATGATTTATAATCCATGTCTCAGTCCATATGATATCTAGAATGGAAGAATATATGAACCCTTATCTAATGGACAAGTCATTGACAAAGGTCAGAGTTCATCGGCAAGGTCAGAGTTCGACAGAAGCTTTTGAGAGCTACGATTGCTAGTCGGGGTTTGAAGTCATACTCAAGAATAGTTTTAGACTTATCCAAGTGGGAGACTGTTGGATTAATGTCTAAGTCCATAACTATAATTGGTATGAATTGACCCGACCCGGCATGGTCCATTTGGGTTGCATGGCATCGGGACAATTGGATAGACAAGATGAGGAAAAAGGATACTAGTGATTTATATTAATATATTATAAGTTCTAATATATTAATATATAATCATATTATTTAATTAGTATTGATCAAGAATTAATTTATAATTAATTAAGTGATCAAAATGAACTAATTAAATATGGACTCTAAGATATATGTATGTGATGGGCCAAGTTCATTTAGGTTGGGCTAAGCTTTCATGGATAGTCCATGGAGTGTTTAACCCATGGATCATATGAAATGAAAGGTCATGGGTATTAGGGTTTAACCCTAATCTCCACACTATATAAAAATGTCCTTGGTTGGTGAAATGGGACTAGTGTGTGTACACAAAAGGGCAAGGCCGATTTCACTAGAGAGAACCAAAGTATCCTTATTCTCAAGGTTATTCCAAGTGTTCATGGTGTTGTGTGAACCATTTGAGGTGTCACACTTGGGGCACTAGGCACTCAAGCTTCATGAAGACAAGTTACATAAAAAAAAGGTATGTATTCTATCTATTTTATTACCCAAGTATATGATATTTGTATGCTAGTATAGGGTAATATCTTGGAAACTTCATATTTGCATGTATAATAGAGAAAACATAGATCCAAGGTATTTAGGGTTGTATGTGCACCATAGGATGTTGTAGTATACTAAAACCCAACACATACAACCCATCTTCAAAGCATCCAATCTGAAACAATATCTATCTGACGAGACACTAGTAATTCTACTCAATTAAGTCAATATAAATAAGACTCTACACTTCGTAAAAGAACCAGTAGAAATCATGAATAGGGAAATCAAGAGAGCGAAACAAAGTCATATTCCAATAGCGAAGGTTCCCTGGAACGCCAAGTGAGGACTTGAATTTACTTGGGAATGAGAAGATCAAATGGAACCGAAGTACCCTCACTTTTCCCAATACTTCAAGTCCCATTCAAATTCTTAATTTCAGGACGAAATTCCCTCCGACGGGGTGATAATGTGACAACTGGCAAACTTAGAGCCAAACCCAGTCAAAAGATGTACCATGTATAATTGAGAAACACATTGTAACCTTGTCACATTTAATCACCCTTAGCCGTGAGGGCATGTATATAGATAAAACCATGTGGAAATAAACTAATACAAGTTAACAAGGCTTTAGGAATCAAAAAGGTCAACAAGGGTCAAAGGAATCACATTGTTTGAGTGTTGTCCAATTCTAAGCCACTACCCTTGAGTTTTCGGCCATATAGGACCGAAAACTCCTTCATGGGATAAGCTATGACCGTAAACAACTTCATTAAATCACCTAGGGCCGAAAACCCTTTACTCTTTGACCATAAGGACCGAAAACCCTTTACTCTTTGACCATAAGGCCGAAAACCCTTTACTCTTTGTACATTATGACCGCAAACCTCTTCAATTGGCAGTAAACTCTTCATTTTGGCCGCAAACACTTGCAAATTGGCAGTAAACCCCTTAAATATCTTCATATCTTATCCTTATTCAGTTTCCCAATGTGATATGATACAGTTACCAACGTAAAATTCACATCACTTCCTCATTTTACTTCCTATTTAAGATACTTAAATGAAATCACTCTTCATTTTACAATTCCAGTGAATGAAGTCATCCATACCTTCTCTCAATATATCACACATCTTTTCCCTCAAGTCCTTCACAAAACATCTTCACAGGAAGATTATTAATCCGTATTACTCCTAAGTATTTTGGTAAGTCTCTTATAGTATTCTTGTGTTTTCACAACCATCTTATGATTATTGTCATCTTAATCACACATTATTATGTGTTTAAAACCATTAGGATTACGATATTCTTCCCATATACTAGCTCGAAGTCACCGTTTTAGCTCGTTATTTAAGCCACGACCACACATAAGGTGAGTTCATACCCCTACATTTTTAAGACTCTTTGTCTATGTTTTAGGGGGGGGGGGGGGTACAAGTAAACATGCATGAATATTTACATTAAAACGCAAACATTTAAATACGTTATTTTACCGTTTTTACGAAAAGTGTTAAATACACGAAACGGTTTTACTATCAATCACATATGATTTCACGGACAACACTTTGATAAACATTACATTATTCATAAAATTATATATAAATAACTATATATATATATATATATATATATATATATATATATATATATATATATATATATATATATATATATATATATATATATATATATATATATATTGCGAGTACAAAACATTCATTTCATCAAAACTTTACAAATATAGTTTACGAAAATTTAACCCTTTATAACTCGTTGAGCAAAAAGGTAAAATTATATAAAGGACATATATAATTGTTTTACGACATTTTCGACGTTATCCTGGAAATATGGGATAATGTCATTTACAAACATTTTCAGTTCAAAAACACGTACACTCGTTGAATGGAAATTGTGAGACGTTGTCTTCAATCGTACTAACTGAGGTATATTCGCAAGTCCTGTATTTATAACTGGAATCTCCGATACGAGAGCGTGATACTTGTGTATAGATCTATACGGGACTGATGATCCCACATCCTGGTTGTTAGCTACAGCCAGACCAGCAGGTTATGGGTGACAAATGTCATAAATATCTCGACGCCTGAAGAACGTCGAGACAGGAAAGTCATGGCTAGCACAGTTATAGAAACTCACATAGTGAGAAAACGATACACATATTTTACACGAAAACACACTTCTTCAAATATATATATATATATATATATATATATATATATATATATATGAATAAAACTACGTATTACTACTTTAATGTATGGAAAACTCTGGTACATTTTAGTTTTGGAACTTTTACAGCTTACCTCTCATTCATTAGAAAATTTCGGATTTTCTGGAATAAACATTATCCTTTTACAAGTAAATGGCTTACATCTCATTCTTAGAAAATATTGGATTTTCTGGAACAAGCACCCTTATTTCACAAGTGAACGGCTTACATTTCATTATTAGAAAATATCGGATTTATGGAAACAAACACGATATCTTTTTACGGAAAGACTTACTATTTTCATATAAACTCTTATGAACTCACCAACTTAATTGTTGACACTTTTTTAAACAGCTTGTATTCTCAGGAAATCAGTAAAACAGATAAACACCAGCTTTTGAGGATGGGGCGAGGTCCATTTTGAGAATAAGGCGTCAAACAAGTCTTTTTGTCATCATATTGTAATTGCCTTTTTGAAACATGTAACACTTACAATGATGTAACTTTTCAATTATATATATGATGGTCATGTTTGCTTTCTTTACTATTATTCAACTGTTATGATACAATACATGAAAGTCATCCACCCCGGAACGTTTCCGCCATCCTGGTTTGGGGGTGTGAAAGGAGGTGGCTGGATATGGTAAATGATTATGATTACGAGATCTTGTACCACCCTGGGAAGGCCAATATGGTGGCTGATGCTTTAAGCCGCAAGGCCATTAGTCCATCTATCAACGATATCTGTTTGAGGATGGTTATCGCTTTGACTTCGTTGGATTTGATGGAGAAGGCTCTGGTGGAGGGTTTGGAAAAGGAGAATTGGAAGGTCGAACAGATCAGGGGACAAATTCCCTTATTTGGCAGAGACAGCCGAGGGTTGTTGGCTAAGTGTGGTAGAGATTAGGTTCCGACAGCAGGTGGGGTGAGGGAGACAGTTATGGATGAGTTATATAAGTCAAAGTTTTCTATCCATCTGGGGGCCACAAAGATGTATAGGGATCTGAGGATGAGCTATTGGTAGGCTTGTATGAAAAAGGGGCTTGGTTCGTTGAGCGGTGCTTGACTTTAAGGAATGTCAAGGCCGAGCACTAGAGACCCCATGGCAAGATAAAGCCTTTATACATTCCCATGTGGACGTGGGAAGAGATTACCATGGATTTCATCATAAAATTGCCAAGTACATCACATGCTGTTAATTCTATCTCGTTCATTGTTGATAGATTGCACAAGAGTGCAAATTTCATACCGATTGCTGAGAGCATATCCGCTAAGAAGTTAGCTTACATCTACGTTCGAGATGTGGTAGTTCGACACGGGGTGCTAGTTTCGGTGGTTACGGACCAGGATGTTCGTTTCACCTCCAGGTTTTGGAGGAAGTTTCATGAGGAGTTGGGTACTCAGCTGCATTTTAGTACAACATGCCATCCCGAGATAGACGACCAAAGGGAGCGGACGATTTAGACGCTCGAAGATATGCTCCAGTATTGTGTGCTAGACTTTGGAGGGAGTTGGGATATTTACCTTCCACTGGCCGAGTTCTCGAACAACAACAATTATCATGCCATTATTGATCGACCACTGAGTTGATTCAGCCGATGCACGATAGGTTGCGAGTCGCGTAGAACCGACAGAAGATTTATGCAGATCGGCGGCGTTCGGACCTCCAGTTTCAGGTAGGAGATTTGGTGCTTCTAAAGGTGTCACCCTTGAAAGGTGTCATCCGATTTTGGAAGCGGGGAAAGTTGGGCCCCAGATTCATTGGTCCTTTTAGAATTTTAGCCTGGGTAGGCAAGTTTGCATACTGGCTGGATTTTCCTAATGAGCTCAGCCATATCCACAACACCTTCCATGTGTCTTAGCTTCGGAAGTGTATGGACAATGAGTCCGCAGTTGTTCCTCTAGATGACAGTCAGTTTGATGATCGCATGAATTATGAGGAGAGACCGGTGGTGATTTTGGATCGGAAGACAAAGGCTCTACACAGCAAAGAATTTATCTGGTCAAGGTCCAGTGGCAGCATTGGAGAGGTTCCGAATGGACGTAGGAGTCTGAGGCTAAGATGCGAGAGCACTACCCTGATTTATTCGTGACAGCGGACTTCAAGGATGAAGTCTAGTTCAAGTGGGGGAGAGTTGTAACACCTAGTTGTTTCAGGTTTTCACCCTTTATCCCTTTAGTAAGTTATTATTGTGTAAAATGGCCCTTTATGGCATTTTTATAATTTTAGGTGCAACATGGGTACATTGGGCGTACACCTTGGTAAGCTGGGCGTACTTGGTCTCGCGCGTGTACGCTGAGCGTATGCTGGTACACAAGGCGTACACAATTTGGACCAAACCCTGGTATTTAGGGTTTGTTCACTATATAAGTACCATTATAGCCCCAAAACCCCTCCTCTTATCAATCTCATTCCCTAAAATCGACCCACCTTGCAAACCCTAATCTATTTTGAGCAATTTGAGCTTTTGAGTGAGTTGTAAGCTTTCTTGTTTGTGAAGGAAGATCATCAAGGAAGTGGCTTTGCCCTCAAGACCTTGGATCCATCATTTTCTCTTTATTGTGAACCGTTTGGAGGTATAAAGTTCCAAACCTTGGCTCATGTTTCTCTAGATCTTGGTTAAGCTTATATTTTCTTCCCTTTTGTCCCAAAACCTAGGTCTTTGTGAGTATAAGGTACTCCAAAGTCTTTAAGCTGTCCTTTTAGACATTTTAGGGTATTTAAAGTCTTTAAGTTATCCCTATGCAAGAGTTATGGTATAGAAAAGGATTAAGCAAGTTAGGTTCTTAGTGTTGGGCTCCTTGTAGCCATACAAAGGCATAAAGTTTGCAACTTTATGGCCTTAGAGGTTTTAATAAGCTCAGATATGAAGTTTGGACGTAAGGTCTTAAGGAATTAAGACATTAATGGGAGTTTTAGCTTTATGGTGCGTACATTGGGCGTAAAATCCAGTACACTGCGCGTATTGCACCTCGACCCTGATCCCCTTTTCGCATCGAATGCGTACGCAGAGCGTACGACCCAGTTCCAGCGTTGGGTCATTCTTTTGGGCCTTGGATCATTAGTGTTGGGCTTTTCAGAATTTGGACCGAATGGGAAGGGCAAATGACCTTTTTGCCCCTATTTAAGACATGGGGCTGGTTGGACCATTTATTAGGGTATAAAATCCCGAATTATCAATTAACATTATTTTCTTGCGATATCTTTAGTGTGAGGAGTCGTTTTTGTAGCACCTCGAATGTGTGTCATTCTTCTTTGGAGGTGATTTTTCTTACTAGATCCATGGGTCAAAGGCACCAATGCCGACCCATTACGTGGTTATGTGGAATGCTAGTTGTCTCTATGATACTTTCATGAATGACCAGGATCTGGCCCCTGGTAATTATATGAAAGACCAGGATCTATCCCCTGGCACTTGTATGTAAGACCGGGATTTGGCCCTCGACATTGCAAGGAAAGACCATGGGGGTATCCCATGGGACTTGTATTTTTTTGGTATGTGGTACTTTGTGGAACCCACTAAGCTTTGTGCTTACTGTTTATGTTTATGGTTTCAGGTATTTCCAGTTCAAAAGGGAAGGGCCCGACGAGATGGCACATCATCCTCCCCTTATGATTTCTGCATTTTGAATAATTGTACTCTAATGTTTTATATATTATGACTTGGTGTTGATTTTGAGCAGTTAATGAATGATTTGATATACTTTAAAATGAAAAATTTTATTACCGTTTTCACGACGTTACATGTGATTTACATGTGAATCACATGTAATTCATATGTGATTCACTTGTGATTTACATGTGAATCACGTGTAATTCATATGTGATTCAGTTATGATTTACATGTGAATCACATGTAATTCATACGTGATTCACTTGTGATTTACATGTAATTCAAATGCTCAAAAGTTGTTATGATGTGAACAAAAATAATTCAAGTTGACAATTTACATGTAAATCACATGTAATTCATATGTGATTCACTTGTGCTTTACGTAACCAGATTGACGACTATTTATATGGTACAGGGAAAAAACTTCGAAGACACATCTCTTTTAATGCGCAGTGTCCATTAAGCATCTCTTTTTAATAGCAAAATATTCATGAAGTATGGAATGTACACACATGCCATCATTAGATTTTCAAAAAAGTTAAGCTCCAAATGTTTATTTATAAAGATATAACAAAAACAACTTAGATAAAACCACAAGGGCACTTTAATCAAACTTTTCTGAAATTTACAAGTTACCTTTAAAATAACACCCATAAAAAAGTTCTAAAATTCCAACAGTTTCATTCTCGTCACCACTGTCCGGCTTCAAGAGCTCAGCCACTGCTGCTCTAACATTTTCTACTCCTAAAAGTTTCTGGAACTCCACCTCCACTTCAACATTTCTTCCTCTCTCTAAAGGATTGGAGTAAAATTACTCATATACCCTTGTTTTATCAAGGTAATAAGAATTTTCCAAACACCCAACACTACCAATAGATATACATGAACATAAAAATGAAGAGGATAACAGACCTTGTAAAGCCAATCACAAACAGAAATCCATTCTAGAGTTGGATGAAAAGAAATGGCCACAACACCAATCAACTTAATGGTGTTATCTGTTGGATTGGGTGTCTAAGCCCATAACTATAATTGGTATAAACTTGAATTGATAGTAGCACAATCCTTTTAGGTTGCCCTCAAACCTAACAATTGAGTATGATAGCTTTTAGTGAGAGAGACTGATTTATTAATTTATATATGATTAATAAATTAATTGAAAATCAAAATAAATAGTTTGTTAATATATTATGAGAATAATATATTAATTGGAAATAGTATTATTTAATTAATAATTAATCAGAAATTAATTTTGAAATTAATTGGATTAATGTAAAGTATAATGTTTGTTTAGTTATTTATTGAAAGTTGAGGAAAAGAGCCAATGGACCTCATTGGGTGAGGGGGATGAAAAACACTTGGGCAAGCCCAAGGAATTTCGTTCAAGCCCCTTGAAAGAGGGGAATTGGCTGCTTGGTCACTAAGTAAAGGGATTAGGGTTTCCTCCTTAACCATAGCTTTGACACCAAGCTACCTAAGATATAAAAAGACCCTTTGCCTTAGAATTTAAGCTATGAAATTCCTTTCGAGGCTTAGGGCTGAAATTTCCACCTCTCTCCTCTCTCTCTTCAAGCTCCTTGGTTGCTAGGGTTTGGGTGTGAACCATTAGAGGAACGACACTTGTGGTGCTTGCTTCCAAGAATGTTTCAAGAAGGTTTTTGATTAGTTATTTACTACAATAACTAAAAGTTAAGTGAACCCTAATTTGTTCTTGTGATTTTCGAAAATTCGCCTAGGGTTGATAGTTTTTTGTTGTTCAATGGAATATTACTTCAATAGAGTTATGACATAGATCCTTAGGTTGCATGTACCCTTAAGTGTTAAGGATTTATCCGCGTTAAAACATGTAAAACTAGGGGTGTGCGTGGTGCGGTTTGGTGCCATTTATAGGTAAAACCAAAAACTGCACCGCATATGCGGTTTGAGAATTTTAGAAAACGCAAACCGCACCACGAAAACCTTAAACTGCGTTGTGCGGTGCGGTTTAGTGCGGGCGGTTTGTGCAGTTTAAATGCGGTTTGATTAGTTTTTCAATATTATGCGGTACCGGTTGTTCTACTTCGTAAATCGTACGGTGTAATTATTCTTTTAGGGACAATTACAACCATGATATGTTGATAATTTAAATTAGTTAAAAATTATACATGTATCGTACAAATTAACTAATAAAAGTATATCTATATGTATATATTAATCGTAAAGAAGTATTGCATCGTAATTTCTAAACTAAATTTAACAGTAAATCAATTGAGTTGTGGGTTTAACAAACAATTTAGTAGTAAAGTGTTTATATATGTTCGTGAATAGTTTTATATATTGACATGCAAGAATGAATGTTATGAGGTGCACGTCATAAAAATCTATGTCAAAATTATACTAATTCATTATACATATATATATATATATATATATATATATATATATATATATATATATATATATATATATATATATATATATATATATATATATATATATATATATAATGCGGTGCGGTTTGAACCGTGATTTTATAAATATAAACCACAAACCGCACCGCGTAGTGCGGTTTAAAAAAGTTACAAACCATAAACCGCACCGTGACCGTCCAAAACCGCATTTTGCGGTGCGGTGTGGTGCGGTGCGGGCGGTTTGTGCGGTTTATGCGGTTTATTGCACACCCCTATGTAAAACCCATCATTATCAACTACATAAGATTAATCACATAAAAATAGATGTATGTTATGTATGTATAGTTGTACACTATGAAAATATAAACAAAAATTGTTGATCTTAGATCTCATGTTGTAAAGTGTAGAGATCAACACATGTATGGATGTTATTGTTGGATTAGGTGTCTAAGCCCATAACTATAATAAGTATGTACTTGACCCGATAGTAGCATGGTGCTTTTGGGTTGCCTTCACCGAAGCAATTTGATATGATGGATATTTGAGAAAGAGGTTATTTGTGATTTATTAATATATTATAAGAATAATATATTAATTGAGAAATCATATTATTTAATTGGTATTGGTCAAGAATTAATTTGGAATTAATTTACTGATCAAAAGAGACTGATTAAATTAACGGGGATTGATTAAGTAAATCAGTAATACATATAGTTTGGGCTAATGATCCATGTTGATTAGGATGAACTAATTTTATGTGGGAGTCTATGAAGAGTTAGTCCAAAGGGCTTATCATATGGATTATTGCACTAAAGGCCCAAGGAAGTGAATTAGGGTTTACAAGTGAAACCCTAGCAATTCCACACTATAAATGTAACCCTTATCATCACCAAAAAGGCCCCTACGAGTTCCAAGATGAACCCTAGCCGTTTTTGGTGCCTCATAGCCTCTCTCTCATTATCCTCGATTTTCTTTTGGTGTTTGTGACTCATTTGAGGCATCACATTTGAGGTGCTAAGCTCTTGTAAGGCCAAGTTCTACAAGCTACAACAAAGAGGTAATCATCTAACTAAATTTTATGTTTCAAATAAAAATGTTGTATGCTAGTTAGGCTTCATTCTTTGGAAAATGAAAATTGCATGTATAAATAGAGAAAACTTAGATCCAAAGCATTAGGGTTGTATGTGCAACATAGAGATTTTATAGTGTTCAAAACCCATCAGTGGTATCAGAGCCCAGGTTGTTTTTCTGTTATATTGATGCATTGGTAATTGTTCAAAGCAAGGAAATCGTTTTTTTGGGAATCTGCCTGATGACCACAACGTGGTCATAGTTACCACGACGTGGTGACTGTTCGGTGGGCAGATTTTCAGTTTTTTGGACAAGTTTTGGATTAGAATCATTACCACAAACTGTTTTGACTACTAAAAAAATTATTTTTATGATAAGGTAATGATTATCTTCATCCAAATTAAAAGATAATTGTCAAAATTTTAAGATAATTTCTAGTTGATATGATAAGCTAATTATTATATACATATATTAAAACCCAACGTGCTTATCAACATTAAACTTCATCCGTTTGACATTTTAGCCACAATAGTGTAGGCATTCACGCTTTTCGTACTGTAAATTACCAACAGCCTTCTTGCCTAATCCAATATTCCCATTCCATCCTTCCAACGACCCAAATTCTTAGAACTTCTCCTTCTTCATCTCCTATTCTCTGCAACTCTTTCTTCATTTCTGTATCTCTGCAACTGTTCGTACTCAAAAGGTATGTCAATTGCAATGTCTTTCTATCTCTTATATGCACACAGTTATCAATCTGATCATGAAGTTTCTCCGATGTTTCTGAATTTGGGCAAAAACATCGACAAAAATGGTTTGTTGATATGTAAATATTGATGATTTCTGAAATAATTCTTCAATCATGTTTCCAGTGGGCAAAAAACGGCTTAATTCCTCAACAACGGAAAATAACCAACATCCGATTCTTTCAAATCCTAAGGCTTGAAATGAATCATGAAAATTATCTCCACTTTCATCAATTAGGGTTTAATTTCTAAAATTCATAAGATATCAAATCGATGATTTCTGAAATAATTCTTCAATCATGTTCCCAGTGGGCAAAAAACGGCTTAATTCCTCAACAACGAAAAATAACCAACATCCGATTCTTCCAAATCCTACGGCTTGAAGATGAATCACGAAAATTATCTCCACTTTCATCAATTAGGGTTTAATTTCTAATTCATAAGATATCAAATCGATCTCTTCCTGTCTCTTATACGCACAAAGTAAGACAACTTTTTCTCTCTCATTCTGAATTTGTGCAATATTAGAATTGTCTCCAATTTCATCAATCAGGGTTTAATTTGTGATTCATGACATATGAAATGCATTCTCTTCCTCTCTCACATACTCAAACATTGAGTCGACTTTTCTGACTCTTTCTGAAATTGTGCAAAAATAGTGTTTCTCTGTTACCTTGATGGCCAAATCTGCAGACACAAAAAAAAACCCAACATATTTCATGAATTTAAAGAAGGATAAAGTACAAGTAATCGTTAATATATTTAAGTTCAGAACTTCTTACTAGGAAAAATTCTTGGCCATGAATTGAGAACCTATAAGCATCCATGAAGGGTAATTTGGGTAATTTTTCAATATTGTGATAGTGTCATCGAGTTATTAATATTTCCACCTAATAGTTTTTCTTAATAGCAACAAACAAACATTGAAAGCCAAGTACAATGTCTAATAGAAATAAACAAATGTACAATATTTCCACCTTTAATCTAACATCTTCATTTGCTTTGATAAAAATAATTGACACTTGACAGTAAAAGGTTTTAATACAAACAAGAACCAGGTGACCATTACTAACATTTTACCAATGAAAACATATATGGGTGGTAATGAACAATTGATGTTTGAACAACTAAAGTATAAGTCAGAAGCTAAATAAAAAAAAATCTTTTGATAAAAAGTAATTAAATATTGAAAAGTAAGAAAAAGGAACTGTAATATGTAATTTCGTTTAAACAGTTAAACACCTAAGTAGTAAAAAATCAAATTGTTCCAAATAATATCTTTGAATGATTGGATGAAACCCACTTCTTATTTTCTTCAAATTGTTGTGTATAAAACCAAGGTCGGGGGTATAATTGATATTTGTTTTTTTTAAAGTAATCTGTTATACTAATGGTATCCAAGGTCAGGGGTATAATTGGTATTTTCTTTTTTATAATAATCTGTTATACTAATGGTATATATACAAGACAAATAAATATCAAATTCATCCACGATCAGGGGTATAATTGGTATTTATATATATCTATTAATTTTTGAACTGATCAATCAAGTGTCATGTGCAAATGCCAAAAATAATAGGAAATTCAATCATCTTTCATATCTAATGCTGGTTTTCGAATGACTATGTTTAGTTTAGGTAACTGCTTGATTTTTTCTGTTTATATTTTACTAAAATAAACAAGTTGTAGAGTAATTATATTTTAAATTAACTTTTTTGGAATTTAGTTAATATGATATATTTGGGCTTTAATTAATAAGGCGAAAATAAATGTTGTTCTACTTGAATTCACAAGATATTTCTATTTAAAATATTCAAACATTTAAAAAGTTACATTGGATAGTTGGGTTTTTTTTTTTTTGTTACGGCCAAATTTTATTTACTTAAGTTTATGAATTACAGTTTATGTTACAATTGACCCAATACTCTAAGCTGAGATATCCTTCATGTTGATGAGTCATGGATTAATACAAGCATTTACTTTTTTCGGACAGTGAGAGTGAAAAAAACAGCCAAAGTGGAAGCATTTATCATATATTTAGCACCATTTAAACCATTCCCTTAGCTACATTCTAAGGTGTAATATACGCAACAATAATAATTGAATGAATTTAACATTTTGAAAAATGGCGGCAAAAAAATAGCAACTAACGTACCTTTCCTTCTTCGTTTCAGAAACCTCTACGTCCACCGTCTTTTCCTCCAAGCACTTACAATTTGGACTCAAACAATTCCAACTCATAAGGTATATCAATTGTAAACTCTTTCTCGCTCTCATATCGTAGCAACTTTCTCCAATCTTTATGAACATGTGCAAATACCCACCACCATCGTATTAATTCCTTCTTTCTTCGTTTCCGAAAATCTATGTTTGACGTTTCCGTCGCCATCGATTATCCTGTTTTACTTTGTAATTACATCATACCCTTTCCCTATAATATTTCACTATAATAAATATGTTACATAAATGGCCCTTGTGGCAATAATCTATTACAAAAATGGTCATTTCTAAATTATTCGTCGTCTATCTTTTCAACTTTTTTTTAAATATAGTTACATGGTATCATTGACTTGATCTTTATGTCAACAAAAGTAAGGTTTAATCTTTCATATTACCCTTTTAATATGAACTTTGCATTCTCTTGCCAAAAAGGTTGTTCTCCATATTTCAGAAATGAGAAGACTTACAGATCTCATCGGATAATTTAAAAAACGAGAAGAGTTACAGATCTCATCGGCCCTCATCTTCATAATTTGCAACATAAATATAAAACATTATCTTATGTAACGTTAACGACATTATCAAATACACTACTCATATAACTATTCTGCTTAGAGGAAGTAGTTATCATATTTTTAATAACAATATAAAGATAATGCATTTACCATTTACGAAACAGTGGCAAAAAAACAACTAACGTGACCCGTGGTTAACCACGGGTTCACACACTAGTTTGTATTATTTGATTTGAAATTATATTGCTATATGAGTTGAATTAGATCAAATTGGTAAATGATAAAAATATGTGATTATTTTACTTGTTTAAAATTTGATCTAAATGGCTTTGAAGAGTTACAAAACTTGCCATCAAGTTTTGGAATTCAAAAGGTCTTGAAGAGTTACAAAACTTACCCTCTAGTTTTTGAATTTAAAAGGTCTTATTTATGAACCATTAAAATTCTAAAATTCAAAAGGTTTTGAAGAGTTTCAAAACTTTCCCTCAAGTTTTGGAATTTGAAAAGTCTCATTTATGAACCATTAAATTCTAGAACCCTAGTAATTTGAAAAGGTTCATAAGTGCACATCTTGGTTTTGTAACTTCAAATTTAATTAAGTAGCCTTAATTTTGAAATCTTAAATTTAGAACCTTGATATTTTGAATAGTTCAAATTACACCCTTATGGTTTTATTAAATTAATTAAGTGGTTAATTAAAGGAGAGAATTAATAAATCCATAATGACATGGTTTAAGTTTAATTAAATTAAAAGTTTAATTTATTAATAGATTAAACCACCAAGTATTTTAAATGTGTAAAATACACCCTTATACTATATAAAATTAAAAGTCTAATATATTATATATGTATAAGTAAAAAGTCAGTCTTACCGTTAGTAGGCCTCATTCACGAAGCTGGTCTATAAGAGGGTATAAGGAAATTGCCTATAAAATGACGATTGAATGGGTGTCCACTCTCACCCACCGCTTCCTTGACTAGTGGAGGGTCGTTAGCCGAACGGGTAAGATAGGACACAAACTTCCATTATAAGTATAATGAAATACCACGTAAGTAAATGTTTTATAAATTCTCAATCTTAGTAACTTAGGAAAAATGTAAATTTGGTGCTAATACATGAAATTACACATTGTACCTTGTTGGTCGTTAGTGGAGCGTGTGTGGTTAACCGTGTAATATCCCGTTATTTTCTGTTTGTAAAGTCAACTTTAGTTAACCAAAGTCAAACAAAGGTCAACTAAAGTCCTTTTTATTGTTTGGGTTTTTATTTAGGTTATGATAATAACCTTTATTTGTTAAAATCCGTAAAATATCTACAATTAAATTTGGAAGGAAAAGGCTTGAAAACCAAGAAACTTCGCATCTTATTCATTTGCTTCGGACCGTAAACACTTCGGACCGCAAAGAGTTTACGGCCGTACACTCCTCGGACCGTAAAATCTCGCAGCCGTACACGAGGCCGTAAACGGCTTCGGCCGTATACTCTACGGATCTTATCTTCTCGGAAACCGAACCTTATCGGATTGGAACTTGTTCACGGTCGTACACTCTAGCCGACCTCGGACCGTAAACGAGGTTAACGGCCGTAAACTCTCGGACCGTGAACCCTCACACATATGTAGATTTCCTTTATTTTTCACCATTTCTCACACTTTCAACCCAAGGAACTCGATCTTCTCTCAACTATCATCAATATTTACACCTTAATCTTCAAATAAGTAAGTGTTTCTTCCATTTATTAGTGGATACCTTGCTTAATCTAGTGAAACCTTATGATTTCATCCATGAAATCATCTCTTTTGGTTAGATCTTAAAGAACACCAAGAACACACACTAGTTCTTTAGACCGTGAATACCCAATTCAAGCTTCAAAACGTAAGTATTCTTCCATATGCTAGTTATCCTATAGAAGCTCTTAACTTACAACCTTGAAAACAACCATTTCCAAGAACAATAAGAGTTTACGGCCATGAGCATCTCCCTTGGCCGTAAACTCCAATGAAGAACACCATTGGCCGTAAACACCTTTGTGTGGCCGTAAACCCCTTTAGAGCAATCACATGTGATTGTAACACTTAAATTCAAGTGTTTCCTAGTCCCTAAAGTGGTTTCCTATCATAATTAGTTGTTATATACACTAATTATATCCATATATGTATCATTATATGCTTAATAGGATCCGTTGTGTTCAAGACATCACTTGACACTTAGCATCCTACACCGATCTTACATTTGAATAACTTACAACATGTGAGTTCATACCCCCGTATTTTCATAGTTTTTACTGTTTTAAGAGGGGGGGGGGGATAGAAGTCTAACACAAAGTTTTTATGTTATAAACAAGTGATTTCAAATATCTTATCAAAATGGATTTCAGTTATCATCAAATCAAATGGTTTTCAATGTTTGTTTCAAAATGACATCAAGTCACCAAAATGAATTTCAAAATGTCAAACTTCTTTTAAATGTTTTTATAAACTTATATTTCTCCCAAAAATCATACTAATATACATATATTTATATAAATATGATTTAAAAGGCTTAGGACTGATAACCCACTTTGGTTCCTTTTCCTTGTTTGGATGTGGGATTACAAGTATCAGTTATTTGTCCGAGTGTCATTTAAATTTTACTTATATATATTGTATATGTATACAAGTATAAAAGTTAGTTCATTAAGTTTCAACAACCCTTTGTAACATGTTGAGCAAGGGGTTGCATTCATGAATAATCAGTATCACTTCAGAAAGTACATATAAATTATAATAGGTATAATTTATGGTTCACAGAACATTAATTCATGATTCAAGTATACTAAAGTACATTGTTTTACAAGAACAAAGGTTTGATTCAAAACTATTCAAGGGTATACATTCTTTCAGATACATGTTAAGAATACTAATTTAAGAACCTACTATCAATCATTTATTTCAATATGATTGGGTTTTTCATAACTATTATACATGTAACGTTTATATGCTTTTATGAGACAAGTCGTTTAGGTTATTTAATTCATTTTAAACAATATAGTTAAAGTCCTGACATTATAACCAGAATCTCCAGCGGGGGATCGAAACAATGTGTGTATAGATCTATATTGGGATTGACAACCCCGCACTCGGACTGCTAGCTACAGTCAGGCATACACGCCCGTGAGTGATAAATTGTTATCAACAGCTTTCAGCGCATTCATAGCGTTGGGTCAGGCCATCTAGTCAGTATGGTTTTAATAACTCAATAAAGATATTAACAATACGTTAGTGTATAATTAACTAAACTTATGTACATTTTCAAAGTACTAGTTTACAAGATACAGTTTACAATGCTACATTACAGTTTACAATACAGTTGATGAAATCAGACATACTCTCAGATACAAGTTTACAAAAGGATTACAAATACAGAACATTGGTTTACAAATAGAACAATTTTATGTAACAAAAACTACTTTTCATATACAGCAGAAAATATAGGATTTTCTGGAACAGTTTACATATTCAAGAAACAGAAAACATTCTTTCAAACATAAATACTTATGCACTCACTCAACTTTATGTTGATACTCTCTTTTCAAATTACTTGTATTCTCAGGGAACCAGTAGACATGTACTCCTCGAGCTTTTGAGAAGATGGAGCTATTTATGTCTTGTCTTTTTCTTTTGTATAACTATTTGGTTTCAGTATACAATGATGAAACATATGTAAATACTTATACTTTTTAAATACAGTGTTTGTTTGTACTTTGATTACTATAATGCATGTGTTGTGATACTACAAATGAAGTCCTCCACCCTCGGACGTTTCTGCCGTCTGGTTTGGGGGTGTGACAAACCGGCACACTAATATGGGACTAATGAAGGATGGAAATGGGTAGCTCGTAGTTTGTCATAGATCAATGGAGCGTGTGTGGTTAACCGACACATTGATTAGGTGATAAATGACTTCGAGAGTACCAAGCTAATTTGCATGGTTATTCACACCTTGTTTGTGATCCTCAGTATCCCAATCACAAACTTGAAGGGCATAATCGAGAATTCGAGATTAAACATGCCATTGAAAAGTTCAATGAATCTCAAAAGATCTAGGAGTTTCATTTAAAACCTAATTCATTTAAAATTTCGTTTTCATGGTGGAGTTGGTAAATCGTCATTTACCTACCGACAAATAGTTTGCAATTGGATTACGACATCCCTTTTCCGAATTGTAAGTTATTGTGTCGGGTCCTAGCCTTGATATTTCATTTGGGTGTTATATTAAGGACTAAATCAACTAACTTGAACTTCTCCCTTTTAGATGTCTAGTTCTGAGAACTATGGTCTTCCTTATCCTTTTGGAAAAGGCTTTCCATTCGAATATGATATTCCATATGACGATCGAGGTGAAAGATCAATCCCTTCTTCGTGCTTTAGTGGAACTTCTCTTCCTCCACCTCCTCCAATTATTCTCCCTGACCCACGTGTTCGTCGACTTGAAAAGTTCAAGGTCACTCAAGCCTTATTGGCAAGAAAACACCAAGATGGAAGGTCTGTATGTGTTCAGTCTTAGATATGAAGTTGCATATTGACAGTATAGGAATGCTGGGTGTCGTTTTCCCGAGGAAGTTGGCCGTTGTCTTGGTTCTTTAGTCACTCCCCGAGTCATATAGTCAGTTTGTTATAGACTACTATATGACAGAACACGACGTGACCCTTATTGATCTAACCTATTTTCTTATTGCTGCTGAATCAGCAATGATTTGGAGCACTGGTCATGAAAATTTATCTAGAGGATCAATCTCCCAAACTTCCATGGACATTAACCATGGCCACATTGGAAATCCAGAAAAGCTTTCTCTTCCCAATGGAAAGGGATTGGCCAAGGTCAAACCGTTTGAAAAAATGGTAAAGAGAAAGGCTGAATCTAAGATAGTCCCATGTACCATTCCAAAAGGGTCTGTTTGCTTCTATTGCCAAGAGAAGGGCATTGGATGCGAAGCTGCCGTATCTACCTGAGAGATCGTAAGGATGGTAAAGTCAAAATGTATGACTCTGCTTCAGGTAAGTCCACTATCTAACTCTATTAAGTTCCTATTTGTAGATTCTTAATACATGATGTGATAAGATTGCATTTTGATGTTTTGTAGGATCGAAGAAAAGAAAGGAAGCTTAAAGGAAGAGTGAGCTGAGTCTGGTCACGAAGAAATGGATTTCGATCGCATGGTTCGATGATCAGATTTTTGAGCTGGTGCTTAGGAGTTATGATAGATTGCTTAGGAATATTTAGAAACATATTTTTCATATATATTTGCATTGTAAGGACAAGATTTCCGCATTTTTATAAATAAAGAAAAATCTTGATTTTGTCTTATTTTATACTATCCTTGCAATGGCATTGGTGAAAATTGGAGTTCATATAATATTAGCAATATTGGAAATGAATTTGATTCTTGTGGAAATGTCATAATTTACCAAATAAGGAAGGATTCTCATCACTCAAGATTCAATTGGACAGAAACTTGGAATCATGCGACTTGTATTGTGTGATGAATGAGAATCTTCATCTTTGGGAATTAAGACTAATTCCTTGTTTACATATGAATGTAAGTCAAGTGAAAGGATTTAGTACACATTGATGTGCACTGGTCGGATCCACCACAAATAAAGATAAAGGCTATTCGTCATGATTTACGAATGGTTCAGTAAATATGGTTATGCTTACAAGATTAAGTGTATTTCTAATACCTTGAAAAGTTTTAATGTATAGCAGAACGAATAAGAAGAATCAATTAGGCAGAAAGATAAAAGGTTTCTCCAATCTTAAAGGAAAGGAGAATACTTGAGTATCATGTTTTATGATCATCTTAATGATTATGAAACCATATCACGATTGATCCTCTAAGGACACCTTAGTACATTTGTGTGGCAAAGAAGAGGAATCAGGAATTGTTGAAATGGTTAAATGAATTAAGGTGAGTCATACTTCGTTCCAAAATCGAGTCTTAGAGTCATACTCCAAGATTGTGACTTGAGTGACAAATCTTAAGCAACTTTATAACACCTCATACAATGTGGAGTAGAAATGTTTCTTGTTCTTGGACATTTGTAATTGGTAGTTGTGATGTATTGGATAAGACAAAGACCAACTGATGCCAATTATATGAAGTTTCATTCTTGATAAGAATCCGCACTAACTCATGAATATTTGTTTGTCAATAAATATTTCTTGAGAAGAGAATATTATATGTCAAGAGGTCAGTGGGAGTCTTACAGATCTTGAAAAGTTTCAAGAACTAATCAAGAGTAAACTTATTGTTAATCGCTAGCGCACGACTTGAGATTCGTAACCGCCATATTCTTGTTTCTGTGCCCATTCCAGTTAAAGTTAACTATACATGTGAGTTCTATGAGTTCTCAAATTGATTGCATAAGGCAAAGCACCTTGGTCATTGAAATTACATTGATCTGTATAGGTGAGCTGCATAATAACTTGGAAGCAATGGTAGGACCCTTGTGCTACCAGATGGCAGGAAATCAAGATTGAACAAGTTCATTCCATATGAGTTTGAATAAGAACACATACACCATAAAATCTAAGTGACATAAGGTCTCTCTCCACTTCATAAAAGGATTGTGAGGAAACACTTTCACTAAGTAGATTTAAAGAGATAGCAGTTGTGTTAATTGCATTATCAAATTCGATTATGATTACGACATCCCTCCTCATAGTTCGAATTGTGAGAAATGGAAAATAGTTTAAACATTCGAGACTTATTGCTATAAGTTCTGAAATAGTTTAGACACACAAATGAGCTATATAAGGAAAGGTGTATCAGTTTGAGAAGACAAGATAAATTCTTATCGAAGCATCTTGTATCAGAAATCTGAACTTCGGTAAGAAAGTCAATAAGTATTGATTTCTAGAAGTTCAGCTGATTTCTAAATACATGTCAAAGCTAGTGGGAACATAAGTGTTATGCTTATAAGTATGTAATTGTTATGCTAGTGGGAGCACAATTATTACATTAAGTGTTGTGTGTTAGCAATACTATTAATAGTAAACAAAGTTTTAATTTGCAAAGTTTGAAAAGTTGTTTTGCTATAGTAAGGGAGAGGATACTCATAATTCATTTCGAATCTAAAAGATTAGACTGAAATTATTAAAGGGACTTAGTCATGGATATATATGAATGTAATGTTGAAATGTTTCAACATTAGAAATTCTATATATATATAGAAATGTTATAGCAAAAGACTAGTCTAGTATCATGTCTTTATGTAAGACATTATGAATCGTATCCCATGTGCTTCAGATATAGGATCGATTACATATGCTATAATATTCGATTGTTCTAATTTCCAAATACCTAGGGTATTAAGAGGGGAAAAGGACTAAAACAAGATATGACTGAAAAATTTTAAGCAACTGTCAAGGACAATCTGAAGTTCGCTTGTGGACAGTTGGAAGTATAGTAATTGATGGACCATATTGATACAATGCGGAATAGATAGGATTCTATTTATAATAGATAGTCATATGGCAATTATGGAAATGTTTCCATAATGGGAGTTGGATATTAAGAATCTTTGTGTGAGTTAGAAACTTTAATGCAAGAAGGATGTTCAAGGAATGCTCTTTGAATGTGAGACTTCAGTTACAGGGAATTGTCTTGTAACGTTCTCAAATGGAACACTTTGTAATATCCTTGGCCAAGTCTATGTGACTTTTGTGCCTAGACATTACAAAAGGATCATTGCATGTAAGTTTAGATTCGAACAGATTCTAATAGTAGAAGAATTTGGTATTCTTATACTTATGATAAGGATTTGAAATGTGAAATGAGCATCATTAGAAATGTTTCCAATTGATATGTTTCACAAAGAAAGGACCATAGGTAAACATAGTGTGCATGTCTAGAGCATGGGATAACTATTGTTTTAATTCAAGTATTAAGTTGATTAGTCGAAACATTATATAATGAATAATGTGTAATCGATATGGTGATTAAATAATAAGTGTTTTTTATTTATATTCACAAGTTTTGAGACCATATTGGATTAAATTATTCTTGTGTTTCACTTCGCATGTTTTACTTCCCGAATAACTAGGTTATTCAAACATCCACAGTCGATCATACTTTGGAAGTAAGTAATGAGGAAAGATTGTCATGAATCTGTCTGTAGATTGTCTAAAAGCTTAGACATAGCAAATGTTTACTGCAGTATTCATGAGTACTCTTGAAATAGAAATTTGAGTATTGGATTAAACCCACGCTCACGTGAATCACTTCATGGATTTTATCACGAGTGATTGTGATATGATAATATCTTATATTCTTGAAACGGAGACATATGAGTTGTAGTTTACAAGTCGGTTGCACATTGATGATGCGTAAAAGCACCAATAACTTGGTGTTATAAAATGTATCGTTGTGTGTGATTTGATGAGTAAATTAAGCAAGCATATGAGTCAAAATTTATCCGTTCCTTTTACCCTGAGAGGGATAAAAGCGATATCTGTGGGCCCCTCTATGATTTAGTGATGACATCCTAAGTGCTTGGCCAAGCCCGGACTAAGTTGATGTGTTCAATGTAGTCTGTTGTCAGTCGTCATAAATCGGAAGGCGGGAAACACCAAATGGACAGAGAGAATGATTATAATCCATGTCTCCGTCCATACGATATCTTGAAGAATGGAGGAATATATGACCCCTTATCTAAAGGACGCATTACTGATAAGATCAGAGTTCAACAGCGGCTTTTGAGAGCTACGATTGCTAATCAGATTCTGAATTCGTGCTTGCAATAATAGTTATTAGACTTATCCAAGTGGGAGACTGTTGGATTAGGTGTCTAAGCCCATAACTATAATTGGTATGTACTTGACCCGATAGTAGCATGGTCCTTTTGGGTTGCCTTCACCGGAGCAATTTGAGAGGATGGATATTTGAGAAAGAGGTTATTTGTGATTTATTAATATATTTTAAGAATAATATATTAATTTAGAAATCATATTATTTAATTGGTATTTGTCAAGAATTAATTTGGAATTAATTTAGTGATCAAAAGAGACTGATTAAATTAATGGGGACTGATTAAGTAAATCAGTAATACATATAGTTTGGGCTAATGATCCATGTTGATTAGGATGGACTAATTTTATATGGGAGTCCATGAAGAGTTAGTCCAAAGGGCTTATCATATGGATTATTGCACTAAAGGCCCAAGGAAGTGAATTACGGTTTATAAGTGAAACCTTAGGAATTCCACACTATAAATGTAACCCCTAGCATCACCAAAAAGGCCCCTAAGAGTTCCAAGATGAACCCTAGCCGTTTTTGGTGCCACATAGCCTCTCTCTCATTATCCTCCATTTGCTTTTGGTGTTTGTGACTCATTTGAGGTATCACATTTGAGGTGCTAAGCTCTTGTAAGGCCAAGTTCTACAAGCTACAACAAAGAGGTAATCATCTAACTCAATTTTATGTTTCAAATAAAAATGTTGTATGCTAGTTAGGCTTCATGATTTGGAAAATGAAAATTGCATATATAACTAGAGAAAACTTAGATCCAAAGCATTAGGGTTGTATGTGCACCATAGGAATGTTATAGTGCTTAAAACCCATCAGTTATAAGCTTGAATCAAACCATTCGCAAAGCCGACATACTGAAATGGAGAAATGAAATTGATATAAAGTTATTTTAAAGACCAAAAAGAAAGAAAAATTAACACTTTGGAGAATGACAGAATAGTTAGTTTATATAGAAGAAAGTTTACCACTACAACACGACATCCATCTTGGTCTGACAGGTTTAGGAGGACATGATATCAAGATTTATAAAAACACAAAAAAAACAAATAAGAGCCATACATAATTATATAAAGCCAACATTTTGAAGATGTAAGAAAACATAGAAATGAATCTCCAAGATATAATAAAGTTCCACTATACAGCGGTGAATCTTTCATTTTTTATTTTCAATATCAGTCAGTGCATTTGTAGAACATGAATGCAGCAACGTAAACAAAAATGATAACCATTCCAATCTTGACTTTATATTACCTGTTTCAGTACAAAGGAAAGTGAACAACTTCCAAACATGATGAACATTGAACAACAACCTATTTATACCACTCATATATCTCCATTAATCCCAAAGATTCTGACATTATGCATATTAGGAACTTGGCAATAACAAGCACAATCCCTGCAACTTTGTTTAAAAACAACATTGGATGTTGGTAATTTGTAGTGTGTGAAGCTATCAAATACCTTCAACTCAAACAAAAACAACACCAATCAAATATTTGAATATGTAAAAGGTTAATGCAAGAAGAAAGAGAATTTAGATAAGTGACTTTGGTGATTTTAGATATGATGTTATGAAGTAGTGATTGTAAAGGATCGAAGATGAAAACTAATGAACAAAACTAAACCTGTTACACTCATCCTGCGATGGAAACCAAATAAAACTACTTGTTGTAGAGCGGTTAAATCCAGATGAACTTCTGTGTTAATGATAATACGTTCCATCTTCTTTTCAGGCGAATGAAAAACCAATGTTTGCGTTGTGTCAAAATCACATGATCTGATTGTCCAATCCCGCAATAAGTGTATACAAGTTTACATACAATTAGAACATCGATACTTGAAGTGTAGATGGTCGGGTGATGGATTGAAATGACCAAACCATGTATCAATTTGTCAATGTTCAGAACTTTTAGCTGTCTATGCATTAGACAAAAGAAGTTCTATTATAAATTAGAAGATCCCTTAAGTGTTTGGAAATATGTTTATACAACTCTAGTTTATACAACAACCCTTGAACATCAAAAATCAAAAGTGGATAACTACAAGATCCCTTGGAATCAGAAATCAAAAGTAAGAAAGTAGCAACCAGAAATCACAAAATGAAAATGAGAAGTTGCAACCAGAAATCAGATTATTAAGTAGCAACTAAAAATAACGAGTGAGAAGTGTAGATTACCGGAGGTGGAGCATAGAGATGAAATTAGGTCGTCATTCATGGAGATGAAATCAGACCGTCGATTTAGTGAAGCAACAGCGACACGTGGAAGTCGTTCGTGGAACTCGTGTTAGTCTGAAGGTAGGATTTGATTTAGTAAATGAGGCGGAGATGTGAATTGATCAACGAAGATGAGGTGGAGACACGAATCGGTCATCGGAGATGTTAATCGATCATCAGAGATGTGATAGAGATGTTAATCAGCCATCGGATATGTTCTCTTCCCATGAACTGAATCGATAGGTCGTCGACGCTGGAGTAAACGAATGAATCATCTCAGTCGATGATATAGAGACTAACGAGTGTGGATCAGAAATCTTTGTTGATCGTCGACAGAGGAAGCGGTGGTCAATGAAGGGAGGAGGGAGGCGGTCGATGGAGAAGGAAGAGATGTGCAGAAGACTATATATATATATATATATATATATATATATATATATATATATAGAGAGAGAGAGAGAGAGAGAGATAGAACTTTATGAATTTTAGATTAATTGGTAATTTAAATTTTATTGATTTTTGAAATGATATTTTCTATACCAAATTTAACCCCAATATTCATTAATAAAAACTTAAAATGCCATTAGATTCACTTAAAATTACAGTTATGTCATTTTTAATCTAAGTCATTGATATTTTTGATGTAACGCTCCACCTTTAGTTTTCGGAAAATTTTGAGTTCTTAAATGATCATTCCTCTCTCTCTGTCTGTGTTTGTGTGTGTGTGTGTGTGTATATATATATATATATATATATATATATATATATATATATATATATATATATATATATATTTGAAAGGAAATAATTATTTTAAATTAGGCCCTAGCAAGATGCATGAGACAAGCTCAAAAAAAGAGCCATTAATGACAGTGGCGAATCTAGAACAAAATATCACGTGGTTTCCAAATTATGTGGAGCCGATAAAAAAAATCAACAACACTTGTGAGGGGTCGGGTCGGGTCGGATCGTGTACGATTTAATGAAATATAACTGAAAAAACCGATCAGGCACCACCAATTAAAATTTTAAAAAACCGATTAAAATGTAATTGACAAAAACCGAATGATTTAATGAAAAACAAGTTGATTATTAGTGCATTGATACTTTATTGTTTGATAAAAACTATATATTATATTTAATCCTATATATTTAACAGCACAAATGCCCCATGTAACTTATTTTTTTTTCTCATTTTAAAATGGTTTTTTAAGACATTTTAAAAAAAACAAACTCAAGATAGGTCTTTTATTTTTTCTAAGGTGGTTCTTAATTTTTGTAGTATATATATTATAAATGAAATACAAATCTTAGGTAGGTCGTAGGACATACCTTCATGCTTCTTAAATACGCCCCTGATACAAAATATCAAAATATAAAAGTTTACATAAGAGAAAGACACCAATTGATCCAATGACTCCATAAACTTGCCCGATTCTTAATCCAAATATAAGTATTCTACTTTATTTGTTCGATGATCCAAGATTTGGAAGGTTGCAGGTTGTTGAAAGCTCAGTTGTTTCTGGAACGCCAAATGAACCAACACGTAGAAATAGATATAAGCTAAGATGATATTATGATAATTATAGAAATTATAAGCCGCTGATATTATGATTTATCTTGCTTTTGTTTGCAATAAATTTAATCGATGATGACATCTAGAAATAATGTACATTGTTTTACTACAAAGCGAAGTAGATTGTTTAATGATGATATTTGATTTTCTTTTTCCACACAAGTGCTTAATGCACCTAACGTGAAGTGGTTCTTCCTTCTAGATTTTACCTTTCATTATTTCTTTATCACTAGTCAAACAATGTGTTCTAGTAACAAGGATCAATGCCAACTCTACCTATCATATAAATAAATAAAGCATTGAATGCTAAACTTTTAGCACCATGTTTCAGTTTTTCACAACATAAATGTTCATTGAACTAAAAAACATATATTCAATAATTTTGTAATAAAATGACTTTTTATTATCAATCTATTTTATTTAAACATAACAATTAGAATATATAATTAGTTATGTTTAAACTTGTAATGATATTCTATTCTTAAGAATTAACTATAATATTTATACAAGGAATACAGATTTTGATAAACACACAAAAGGCAATCACGCAACAATTAAAGATGTGAAGGATATAAAGAACATAACGATTTAATGTGGTTAGCTCGATCACAGAAACCGAGCTACAACCACTAACAAACTACGTACATAGATTTTATTAATAATAACCACCACACATATTTTTTGTTTTGGGGTTACATTCGTACATTAAGATCTATTTATAAGAAGAGATTGACCTAAAATATGTTTGTGGGTTGGGCCTAAGATTCGTTGCTAACGCAACTGGCTCGAGCACCGTAGTTGCTCCTCGAGATACTACAGTTGCAATGTTGATCTATCCACTACAAGAAAAGGCCGAAATAACTACGAACGATTTCTATTGAACGTATTTTCGTTGTTATTCTGCAACGGATCGTGCTATAGAATGTCGTTCCATAGCTAATTTGCTATCACATTTTCTACTAAATGAATTTTTTGTAGCAACCATGAGAATTGCTACGGAAACAGTTACCGACTCGAAATCCGTTGGTATATTGCTACCGATATTTCTATGGAAAAACCATTCGTAGTAAATTTGCAACGAAAATTTTTACGAAAATACTTTTCGTTGTAATTCTGCTACGAAATTAAATATCGTGGTTAATCTGGAGCGAATTTTTTCAACGGAATAAAATTTCATAGTTGTTTTGCTATGGAATTAGCATTCATAGCTATTTACCTACGAAAATTTTATTTCCGTTGCTTGTTTTGCTATGGAAAAAAAGTCGAGCCACGTTGTTAGGAATTTTGTTACGAAATTAAATTCCATAGCATATTTGTTAAGGAGTTCAAATTCATAGTTATTTAGCAATGAAAATTTGCAACAACAATAAAACATGTGGAAGTTTGACTATGGAGCAAATATCCATTGCAACTTTTGTTATGAATTTTGTTATGAATTAATTTTTTATAAAGTATTTTTCTTAATAATGCTATATTATGGAATTTATTTGCATAAAGCGTGCCTTCCAACTCACATATTCACAAAACCACAAGTCGAAGAAGACAAAATAGGGCAAATTAATGTCGTCGTGTTCAAGCAGTAACATGAGACTATGTGAATGTGGAGATCCGGTTGGAATGTGGACAACATGGACACTAAAGAATCCTGGCCGGAGGTTCCATAGCTGCACAGACTACAATGATGAAGACATAAATTGTGGGGTTTTTCGTTGGATTGACACATATCTCCCGAACAAGTGGTTTTTTCGTTGGATTGACACATAACTCCATAAATGATGGGTTTTTTTCATTTTGGATGCCCCCCCGACGCTCCTGGAAGTTTTCATGTCATTGAAGCCCCGCCTCAAGTTGTTATTCAAGGTACTAATGAACATGGTAATGAACCTCGAGTTGAAGGTGGTGAAGTTGGAATTATCAAGTTCACGATGATGTTTTTGGTTTGTTTCTTTGTTGGGATGTTGTATGCTTAAATTTTCCTATTTATGTAATTGACATAGTAAAGACTGGAATGCAAAAGAGGAATTGTTATAATGATCAATGGAATTGGTAAGCTATGGTTTGAATGATATGTTTTTGAAGTGATAATATATTTTGTTTGTTTTATGGTTGACTTTTTATATATGTCTTAAGTACTACATGAAAGAAGAAACTTTTGTTGTTATGTTTATTTTATCTTGATTAAGTTTATACCATTTCAAATTAAAGAAACTGCATTATAACTTAAAAGTGGGTTTTATTGGATATTTAATGAAAATATTGTAAATACAAATATCTCAAAACACATGTCGCCTTGTAGTAAATGCTTGATATGTACCAAAAAATGCTAAAATTACATTTAATTCTTTCCAAGCGCACTAATACATAACATCACATTTACCAATTCACATATAAAAACTAAAAAGTATACATCGTAACCATCCACAAAGAAACAATAATATCTACTCAATATCTTTTCACTTTTCTTCTTCTTCCTCATATTTTTCTTCATTTCTCGATCTACAATTCTCATAACTACCCTCGCTCTGAGGCAGTGGCGAATCTAGAACAAAATATCACGTGGTTTCCAAATTATGTGGAGCCGATAAAAAAAATCAACAACACTTGTGAGGGGTCGGGTTGGGTTGGATCGTGTACGATTTAATGAAATATAACTGAAAAAACCGACCAGGCACCACCAATTAAAATTTTAAAAAACCGATTAAAATGTAATTGAAAAAAACCGAATGATTTAATGAAAAACAAGTTGATTATTAGTGCATTGATACTTTATTGTTTGATAAAAACTATATATTATATTTAATCCTATATATTTAACAGCACAAATGCCCCATGTAACTTATTTTTTTCTCATTTTAAAATGGTTTTTTAAGACATTTAAAAAAAAACAAACTCAAGGTAGGTCCTTTATTTTTTCTAAGGTGGTTCCTAATTTTTGTAGTATATATATTATAAATGAAATACAAATCTTAGGTAGGTCCTAGGACCTACCTTCATGCTTCTTAAATACGCCCCTGCTCTGAGGAATACCATCATTGTTGTTATTATGAAATTCACCTTCTTCATCAATGTTATTCTCATTATTTGAACCATTTCTTGACATTTCCTTATCATCATTGTAGTTTGCATCTATTGTTGGTATAATGATTTCATTTTATACAACTTCATCCTTTTGGAAAGCAACATCTTTTTGATGATCATTTTGAGGTACATCAGTCCAACTACAAGGTTTAACTTTAAATACAACCAACCAGTCCGAATTGTTTTTTTTTTGAAACTTAGGTATGGAATGTAACACACCTGAGAGGCTTGCATGGCTAAAACAAACGGCTCAAACTTGTTGAACTTTCTTTTGATTCTTATTTCAACCAAGTTATATTGTTTGTGATACTTAACTCCTATGTTAGGTATTGGATCGTACCACTGATATTTAAACAAAACTCTGGTTTTCCTTGGGTAACCGGGGTACTCGACTTCTAAAATTTATACTACCTTACCATAATAATCAACCCTAAGCTACTAATACACACTTCACTATTCATTTTTGATTTATTCAGACTATGAGGTTCTGTGTGAAACTTGTAACCATTAACAAAGTATACATTATATAATTTGACTGTCCTCAATGGAATTCTGGAAAGGTAAAATGTATACTTGTTCTTTATCTCGTTCTTACGTGCCTATATGCCAAATGGTGAAGCACTTAAGAATTATAACCATAACAAAAAATATTGAAAATAAAGAACAAAAAATTAACACCCGCATAGTTTTCAAACCATGCTGCAAAGTTCTTATCCACCTCAGCTGCAAGCTCTTGTTGATCTATATCCCAATGAGATCTTTTAAGTGATCTTCAAATATTTTGTATTACAATTTAAATTAAATGTTCAAAGTTACTATGATGTAATAAAAAAAATCATGTAAATGTTATTCATAGAAATTAAACAACAAATGAATATTATTGTTGATCTTAAAAGTGAAGTATATATTACCCGATGTAATGTTTGATCTTATCTTCGTTCGGGAGTATGTAAGAACGGGCAGCATTGAATTCATCATCATACAATATTCTAGTCTTCAATTTTCCATAATGACGACCAAGATATGAAAATATATCTAAAGTTTAGTTGCCATCATCATGTTGTTCATCTCCTCCTCTATCATCATTTCGAGGCACCTTTCTGTTATGTGTGGGAACACCAATCTCAAAATAATGAGAGAAAAATATTGATGCTTCACGAAGCAAGTACGCGTTACAATGGACCCTTCCGATCGAGCTTTATTTTCATATCTATTTTCAACTGATTAAGATATCTATAGTAAAATAGATGTAAATTAAGTTAGAGTTACAACTTACAAAAATAGCAACATACATTTTTAAGTAACAGAGAAACCTTTCAAATTAATACATTCAACGATATTGGACGGGACTGGCTATCTTCGCTTTGTATGGAAAATGTATCGATAAATGTTCCATGGAGTTAAAAATACCAGGGATAAATATGGTCTCTAATTTACATAGAATTATTAAAATTTCGACTTCAATCATTTTTGTGTCTTGTGTAGTGATTGATATTGCAGTTAATGTTTTGATGAACAGACTCAAATCTATTAATGCTTCCCACACATATTTTGGCAAAATCTCACGAAATTCAATTGGCATCAATCTTTGCATAAAAACATGACAATCGTGGCTTTTCATTCTGATCAGTCTACACGCGGTCAAACCTATACACCTCCCCAAATTCGAAACATAACCATTGGGGAAATGCAGTTTCTCCACCCATTGGCTTTATTTTGATTCTTGTCTAGAGCATAATACGCTCTTTGTTATTCTTCGAATCATTTTCTCTTCCTACAATAGAGTTTCAGATATTTTCCCGCTGATGCACTGTCCTTTGTTTTCATTTTGACATCCATTACAGTGTAAAAAAAAATTCTCAAATACATTTTTCTCAATATGCATAACATCAAAATTATGTCTAATGAGGTTTTCTTTTCCAATATGTTAAATCCCAACATATGCTTTTCTTTTTCCAACCATGATTGCCACATGAATTGTTTACATCATCAACATTTGGCTTAGTCACTTTTAACAAACCTAATTGTTCAATTTCCATTAAATTTTCTTCACCATTCTTACTTGGAGGAGGACCTTTTATCTCTACACGATTCCTCTTGAATTTATTCTTATACTTTCTATATGGGTAATTAGCCTGGAGGAATCTTCTGTGACAGTCAAATATGATATCTTATTTCTATTGTTTAGCCTGAATGCTTGTGTATATTTCCTAGAATGTGGACATGCTACCTTACCTGCTGTAGACCATCTTGACAACATTGCATAAGTTGGAAAATCGCTAATTGTCCACATCAAAGCTGCTCGTAATTAAAATTTTTGTTTTAAAGATATATCATATGTTAATATGCCTTCTTCCCATAACTGCTTCGATTCCGCAACACTCGCTTGGAGAAATACATCTATTTTAAGCTTAGGGTTTGTAAGTCCTTGCACAACTGCGGTAAAAGACATGTAAGGCTCTTTCATGCACATAGAAGGTGGAAAATTATAATAATAGATCAATATGAATATTGTTTTCCAAATGCCCCATATGGTGCAAACCTATATGTAGATATGCCTAATATAAAATTATGTATTTGAGTTGCAAATGAAGGATGAATTTTGTTAAAGTGCTTCCAAGCTTCAGAATCAGATGGATGACACATTATACCATCATCATGTCCATGATCCTCAAAGTTCCATCGCATGGACACAACTGTGGTTTTTAAAGCATATGGTATCTTCAACCTTGGTGTCAAAGGAAAGTAATGCATTCTCTTATAAGGGACATGCGAACGTGTGGACAAATTTTTTGGTAGTTTGTACCTATCTACATTGCAAAATTTGCATCGATCCAGAACTTTGCCTCCCCTCCAATATATCATACGTCCATACCTGCAACAATCAATCACGTCCATAGGTAAATCTAGTGATTGTATTAACTTTTTGCTCTCGTATAAACTACTTACTATCCGGTAATCTATCATTCATCAATTGACAGATAAGATCATAACATTGTTCAGGGATGCGGTACTCTGATTTTATATTCAATACTCTAGCTACAACAGACAGTTGTGTATTTTTTTTACATCTAGACCACAACTCTTTATCAACTGCCTCTATCATATAAAAAAAAATTACCTTCGGCATTTTGCTCTTCATCAGGATTACTACTAGTAAAATTCGTAGCCATTTCATCTATAACTATTTCTATATAAGTAGATTCATTATATTCATTCAAAGTTTTGTATGTATCATTCGCCTCTAAATCTGTATTGCCATCAAAGGATGTTTCACCATCTTTACCCCAAAACCAATAATTTGTAACAAAACCTGACTTGTACAAATGATGCTTTACTGTACCAGGTTCTACGTATGGTATGTTACGACATTTGATGCATGGACATTTGATTCTATCTTCATCCATATACCTTTCTCTACTGGTAGCAAAGTCTACATATTTTTGCACACCTTGTATGAACACAGAAGGGACACAACCATGATGATCTTTTCTTTCATACATCCACTTTCTATTGGTGTTGTTAATTATGTTAAATCTGTACTATAAATTTAAAAAACACAATATAATGTTCAATAATATGGCTTCAATTTGATAGGGGGATTTGAAGTATTCGCATATGTACAAAATTATATTGCAAATGTACCTTTAATATAATTTGTTTCACAAATTGACCGAGTGAGGAATCAATATTGACAGTTTTCTTCTTTGTAGAAAGGTTTAATTAAAGTGGAGAATTGCAAAACCCAATTTCAAAGAAAGAGTGTAAGTGGTAACTGTTGACAACCCTTCATCGTCACTTCGATCTGGTGATAGATATTATTCAATATTTCAAAATGTTAAGTATGTCAACATAAATCAAAATTATTTCCAAAATTCTATACATAATTATAGTTTATAATAAATATAGAACCGTTCTTATAGTTATTAACAAAATTACAACGTACACAAAATAAGTTGTATATAATTATACACATGACTATGAAATACCAACAACTTTTGTCACATTTCACAATTTCATAAATGTAACTAAACTTTAAACATCACGTTCATATACAAAATACAACCATTGTCACTAAAATAACATACACTAAGATAACATATATTATGACCAAATTGATAATTATAATGTTGGACATGAAAATGTTTGACAAATGAATTTTTATTTTTTGACCTAGTAGTTTTAGGGTTTTTTAAATTTTAAACCCTATGACTATAAATATTTTAGATCATTTTTTTAGTTAAAACTCATTTTTCATTTTATTTTTTGTTTTCCTCGTAGACAAAGAAAGTGAGAGTTCATCTTTTTCATGCGAGGTTTCTCCGTTGTAATCAAATCTAATGATCATATGATTGCATAAATATTTCACAGATTGTTTGTTTATTTGAGAGTGATTTATATATTGTTCTTAATTTCTGCATTATCATCTCATATTGTGTGAATATGGGTTCCTTCAATTGGTATCAGAGCTTTATCTTGAAGAATAATCTGTTCTTTCAAGTTTTATAGATCAGAGGTGATATATTTTCATATTTGAATCTTTCTCACAATCTGGTGTATGTTTTTCTTGTTATTCATTGATTTGTACTCGAAAATCGCCACATCTACATCAGATCTGAAAGATTTGTGAAGAAACATTCTAGATCTGAAGGGTTATTTGAAGAGTACTGAAATTTTTTTCTAGATCTGAGGGTTTTGCGGAAAATACTTAAGATCTATATTTTCTCACATCAGATCTACAATCATTCTCTTTGAAATCCATTTTTACTAAAGTATTTTGTTCATATATGAGTTTTATCATGAGTTCAATATGTAGTTATCCATAATTTTAACAAGAAAGTCATCCACATCTTTTTCAAGAAATATGGTATCCTGAAAGATGTCCTCATATCTCTCCACATATAGCATATAACGCTCTAGATTTATATGGTGCAATGATGGTCGAATGGATTAATTATGATACAAAGGTATCATATTATAAAAATAATTAAAATTATCATCCTATAAATACCAATGAGTTGTTGATGTCTAATCTAACTGAAATCAAAGATATAGAAGAGAAAGAGAATGAAAAAGATGTGATTGTTGGTTTAGTTATAAATGAAGTTCCCTAAGTAAAAATGGTTCATAAATCCCCAAAAATGGAGAAAGAAAGATGTTGCTGATGATCCATGTTCTCTGAAATTTTTTGAAAATCCTTGTAGCAAAGTTCATGATCTTATACCTGAAAAGAAAGAAGATATTGTTAAGGTTATTTATAATGGTGAAGCCTTAAAGAAAAATTCTCCTGGTATTTCATCCAAATCAAGTAATTCTTTTGGTGGGATGAAACCCTACAGAAAACCGGTGTTATATGAAGAAAAAATATACAAAAATCCTAACAAATGGGTATCAAGAAGAGATGAGAACCACTTCATAAAGCCTTATGTGTCTTCATGGACTGGAAATTTCTATTACAAGCCAAGATATAAGAAGTTCAAGAAGAAAAAAGGGTAAACCTAAGCAACTGTGGGTTCCAAAGCAAAAATCCCTTGAACCTAAAACGAAGACAAGCAATGAAGTCATAAGAATGTGTTATGAAAAGTTTACTTAAAGAAAAAATCTGAAAAAGAAAAAGTGTTGCAAAATCTAACGGAACATTAACTATGAGATAACGTAACCTCAGGATATTCTGTTAAAGCTTTTTACCCAAAAGTCAATCATTTTTACAAGATGATTTCTACTCCGAAGATCTTGCTATTATCCAATGATTTTTCATTTTACATGACACACCTGAACCATTACCTAGTGGATTTTAGCTTTATACTGAAGATTTTGTGTTCTCCGACAGATTTCTTTGAAGACCAAGTGCAAATGTCAAGGGGAGACGGGTGTTTAAAATCGTCAAAATTTTATTTTTGTTTTTGTTCATCAGTCTAAACATTTAGTTGAGAATTGTTGGATATTAAAATAGTTGATAGATGTATTTTTTTTCACCTACTAGTTAATGGGATTTTTAAATTTTAAACCCTATGAATATAAATAGTTTAGGTGATTCTTTAGTTTATAGAGAACATCATTTTTCATTTTAATTTTCGTTTTTCTCATAGAAAGAGAAAGTGAGAGTTCATCTTTTTCATGTGAGGTTTCTCTATTGTAATCAGATCTGATGATCATAAATGCATAAATATTTCACTGATTGTTTGTTTATCTGAGATTGATTCATATATTGTTCTTAATTTTCACATTGTCATGTCATATTGTGTGAATCTGGGTTCCTACATATAACGCAACCATTTTAAATAAAATAACATATACACTATTCATAGTCATTACATAATAATTACAACTATATATATATATATATATATATATATATATATATATATATATATATATATATATATATATATATCTTCAAGTATATCCAAACCTACAATAAGTACACATTAAGTATATCCTTACTTACAAAATAAATAAACAACAATTAATTTGAAAATATTTAAATGTAAGATTTGTTTAATCAATAATTTTTTTTGTATATTATTAGTATTGTCTTACCTCTTCATATATCTGGAAGAGTTAGAGCTCCTACAGATTTTTATGAGTTTCATTTATCTGTGGAAGTTGACGCGTTGGTTAGTGGTAAAACACTAATCAATTTGGATAATCTAAAAGCTACTAGGAAGAAATGGTGCCCCTTGAGGGTAGCCAATTAAAAGAGTTAAGGATAGCGAAATTCAGTCCATGAAGGATAACCAAGGTTGAAATTGGTTGATCTAAAACCTAGTCTTATGACAGTGGGTTGCAATTAGATCTTCAATGTGAAGGGTAACATAGATAGGAATATACACACATTCAAAGCTAGTATGGTGGAAATGGGTTTCCCTCAAACTTAAGAAATTGATTATGCGGAAACATTTTCACAAGTATCTGAGAAAAAATATATTTGGTTATTTGTTGGCATTGTTGCCCTCTTTGATTTAAAGATTTGGTAAAGTGGATGTTTAAACGATTTTCCTAAATAGGAAACTGTTGAAGGATGTATGACACATACTGAAAGAATTTAAATACAAAGTGTCCAAATAAAGTGTGTAAACTTGAGAAGTATATTTATAGATTTAGACAAGTATCTTGTGGCAAGGAATCTGTGCTTCTGTGAAAAGAGTCAAAGAGTATTGTCTTTCTAGAAGTCTAGATGAGTGTTGAGTAGATGTCAAAGCTAGTGGGAGTGTCATTTTCTTCATCGTATTGCATATTGATGACAATACTGCTCATATGAAACATTGTCCCTGAGTTGACAAAGGAAAAAGCTAGGTAATTGTTTTGCTACGATGGACATTGGGTGATCGAAATTGATACTTGGTCATTGGTTCTTAATGTATTGATTGACATGTTCAATACGACTTAGTCAAAGAAAAATTTCTTGAAAGGTTTCAACATAGGAAATTCCAAGAAAGGAATTGCTCATATGCATCATATCAAGGACTTGAGTGAATCTCAAAGTTTTGTTGTAATCATGAAAATGTTAGGGTAATTCGAGTCCCATATGCTTTGGATATATGATCGATCAACGACGCTATGACTTGTGTTTATTCTGATGTGTCAGATGTTTTGAGCATCGCTAGAAAATTGCCAAGGAGATTCCGAGGTATTTCAGAAATACCAAGGACTGGTTTCTTGTAGAGAGTAGAGAAATTATTAAGAAAAATATATGTAACATTAATTTTTAGGGATGAATGTGAGTCATAATATAAAGCTATGACTTGTGCTTATTCTGTTGTCTCAGATGTTTTATGCATCATGAGATTGTGTCAGAAACTTGCTCGACTGAATCTCTAGACAATTGTCGAGGACATTCTAAGGTATTTTGAGAAATACCAAGGACTGGTTTCTTGTAGAGAGTAGAGAACATTATTATGAAAATCTATGTAACATGAATTTTTAGGGATGAGTTTGAGTCATAGTATAAATCTATGACTTGTGCTTATTATGATGCCTCAGATGTTTTGAGCATCGTGAGATCATGTTACAAATTTACTCGACTGAATCTCTAGACAACTGTCAAGGACATTATGAGGTATTTGAGAAATACCAAGGACTAGTTTCATGTATACAGTAGAGAACATGATTAAGAAAAGCTATGTAACATGAATTTTTAGGGATGGCTGTAAATCATAGTATAAATGGACATTCATTTTGAATTGTAGTGCGGTAACATGAAAGGTTTCATGTTGGAAATGGTGGTAGAGTCAACAGTATGAGTCGAATTGTGTTAGTACAAGTGAAGTATCTAAAGAGCATACCTAGACTATAAGACTTCATAGTTGACCTTGGAGTTGTTTTGAGTAACAAATTTTCATTAGAAATATTATGTGAAGGTGTATTCATGTTGACTAATGATCGTTAAGACCATAAAAGGTCAATGCATTGAAGGAGGAAATTCCACTAGATCCAAGAAAAGGGATGATGATGGAGATCTAGTTGTGAGGTGAGTGTCTTCCTAATGATTAATTCACAATAGTGATGACCAAATGAAAACATGATGTGCATGCTAAGAGCATTGGCATGAGAAATGTTGACTAGTTTAGTTGTTAGTTTGATTACTCTGAAACATTCATACAATCAATAAATATATAATTGTATCGTGATTAAATAATGGAGGTTGATTTATATTCAGGAGTATGATACCATACACAATTAGTTTATTATTGTGTTTCTTTTTCGTGTTTCTTCTTGAGTAATTAATTTACTCAAAACTCCACAGTTATTCATACTTTTCGGAAGTAAGTAATGATTTAAGGTTGTCATGGAGTATTAGTAGATTGTCCATTGTGATTAGACATGAAATAGAGATTGTTGCTATACTCATGAGTGCTTAAATGAGTACTTTAAGTATTGGATAAAACCATGCTTAGAGATTACTTTATGGATTCAATCACGAGTAATTCTAACATGATAATATCTTCTATTCTTCAAATGAAGATATATAAGTTATAGTTTGAACATTTGTTATCAGTTGGTTTTACATAAACACATTCGTAACTAGATGTTATAACATATGATTCTATGTATGGCATGATGAGTAAAATTTATGATTATATAGTCGTAGTTTATTCTTTTCTTTTTCTTTAACAGGAAAACCGATAGCTTTGGGCCCCTCAGTAATTTGATGTTGGCCTTCATGTGTAAGTCCTTGCCCGAACTAAATTGATGTGTCCAATTATTTTTTTGAATCTAGTCATCATAATTCGGAAATCAAGAAATAGAATCTTGGACCATGAGATTGATTTATATCCATGTCTCATGCGCATATCATATCTTGAAGAACGGAGGAACATCTGATCACTTAACTTAGGGATGATGTCTGATTTAATCAGAATTTGGAAATAGATTTAGAAATCACTCTTTACAGGTTATTCAAAGTCTATACTTGCATATGTATTTGATGACTTATCCAAGTGGGAGACTTTTGGATTAAGGTGTCTAAGGTCTTATCTAAATTGGTATAATTTTAGTGAATAAACGAAAGTCCTTTTTGGGTTGCACTCAATAACTAGAAATATCTAGAAATGACTTGACGAGAGAGATTAAATGATTTGTTAATTTATTATATGATCAATAAATTAATTAGAGGTGCAAGGGTTAAATTGTAATTGTTCAACTATTGAGCAAGGAAGACATTCTAGAACCTTCAATCATGGGACAATTTTAGAGGAGTTCTGGAAGGATTCTAGAAGTCTCTTGGTTTTTGATATGGTAAGGATTTGAATAGATAAAATCTTATTATTTTATTATTTGAATCAAGCCTTATCTTAGATATTCACCAACTATAATTAGGACCCCTTGACATACAATTTTCATGGTTAATCATACCTAGAAGGTAAAATATGGATTTCACTTCTTTCTCCTATTTCATTTCGATTTCTAGGGATCTAGGGTATTGGGTTTGATTCATTAGAGGCTTTCACACTATTGGCGCTTCCTTTGCATAAGCTATTGGAGATCAAAGGAGTTAGTATATTCGAGTATACTAAAAGGTATGTATTCTAATCTAGTTGATATTCAATTATAGTAGATTAGATCAGTTGTTTCATAGTATGTTGCTATAATGAGAAAATGCCATATATCTCTAGGTTTGCATGTGCCCGTAAATTGTTTTATGTAAATTCTGCTGTGCAAATATGATTTAATGTGACCTAGGAAACCCATCAATAATCTCTTTGGAAGCTTCTACAATTTCCATATATTTAACTTCTTTCGGCGAAAGAGAAACACTCTTATCCATACAATAGTTGTACCCCAATGGTCAACACATAACCTACTTTGCTTTTACTCGAGTTTGCACACCCTTCCATATATGCGTCAGCAAAGCCTTCTAAGACTATCCTCTTTCTTTTGAAACATAAGGCACACTCAGAAGTTCCCTTCACATATTAGCAACCACTTGACTCCATCACCATGCTTTTTTCCTAGTCTGGCTTGCCCTCGGGGCCCACAACTTATGTTTGTCTTGCTCCTTGACCAGATCAGTCCTCAGACCGAATTACCATCAAGCCCTCACTACGAGTCTGACATACCGCTCGGTCCTCAACTCGTACCTGGAATGCTCGTGAGCCCTTAGCATGAGTCTGGAATGCCCTACCCGACCCTGAGCTTATATCTGGAATGCTCCAAGGTTGGCTACCGCACGGAGCAGTGCAACCTCCACCCCACACAATATGTTGACATATAACAGATAATACACATATATAGATAATCATGCAAACAGAATCACAGGTAGTCCTACAGATCTACCAGACTAGCATATCGAAAACTAGCATAATCATGCATATCTATTCCACACTCAACATATCAGTAAATAGAAGGATATCAAACCAATGGGTTGGCATTGTTGCCTTCGACCCGTAAGTACAGTGAGGAAAACTCACCTCGTAAACTGGACAAAAGCTGATGAGGTCTCAACTCCGAATCTCAACTCCTACCGCCTCCTATTTCATCCAATTGACCAATCTCAATTAGAATTCCCAAAATACCCAAAATACCCTTAAGGTAAAACTTGGTCAAACTTGGTCAAAGTTAAAGTCAACTGGTCAAACCAACTAAGTCAACTGAGTCAACCCATTCGATTCAACCCAACCGAGTCAACTAAATCTTATTGACCTAGTGCGAGTACGCGAGGCGTACTCAGAAGGTACGCTAGGCGTACTCGAGTCCTCGCATGTTGACCACCATCGGGATGGTTGACCTCGTACATGGGGCGTACTCCCAACAACTTCAAAACTTACTAAGTGCTTAATGGCTTAAGCTCTTACATATATATTTCAAATCCAAGGCTAAAATACACTATAGAGTCATAAAGTTTCCAAATTTATGACTTTACATGCCCATTAAGTGCTTATCTCAACTTCTTAATCCATTAAGATATTCTACAAGATGCATGGAGCAAAACCAACCATTTGAAACCCATTTTTATGACTCAAGACTCTCCCAAGGGTCTGAAAGGATGGCTTAATGGGTCAAGAATATGATTTTTTCATGAAACACCACATTTGGGACAAAAAGAACCTAAAACTAACCTAAAACAAGATCTACAAGAAACTACACCAAGTTAAGAACTTGATACCTCAAATAGGTGCCAAAAGGTGGTGTGATTCTGGATCTAGAAAGCTTCACTCCTTCAAGGCGGTCTTCTCTTCCTTCCTTCCTCTTCAAAATCTCCAAAACACACACACACAAGCTTAGAAATGACTTCTCAAGAGGATATTAGGGTTGCAAACACGTATAAGAGGGTGAAGGCTGATAAGGTGAAGGAAATGAGGCCACAAGAGTGCTTAAATACCAGCCAAACCCTAAAAAATAAGGTTTCCCCATCTGGCAAGTATGTCCAACGTACACTGATGTACGCCCAACGTACTAGGGCGCGCCCTAGTATGCTCAACATACACAACATACGCATGGCGTACTCCGAAGGCCTAGAATTGCAACAATGCCATTAAGGCCCTTTAATGTATATGTGTTGAACTTTGGGACCAAAACGTAACATAAATGAATCAAAGGTGTTAAATTTAGAAGTACCTCATATCGGGATGTTACAATTCTCCCCCCCCCCTTGATCTAGACTTCGTCCTCGAAGTCTGCCACGATGAATAACTCAGGATAATGCTCCCTCATCTCAGCCTCCGACTCCCAAGTCCACTCGGAGCCTCTCCAATGCTGCCACTGTACCTTTACCAAAGGTATCTCCTTGATATGCAGGACCTTCATCTTTCTCTCCAAAATAGCCACCAGCCTCCCAACATAGTTCAGGCGCTCATCGACCAAAATATTGTCCAAGGAAATCACTGTCTCATTATCCAATACACACTTTTGCAACTACGAATCATGGAAAGTGTTGTGAATCTGACTGAGCTCCTCAGGTAGATCCAACCTGTAAGCCACCTTGCTAACCCTGGCAATCACCTGAAAGGGTCCGATATACGGGGGACCCAACTTCCCCCTCTTCCTGAACTGTATCACACCTTTCCAAGGTGAGACCTTTAGTAATACCATATCACCGACCTGAAACTCCAACTCGGATCGACGCCGGTCGACATAGCTTTGCTGCCGACTTTGAGCTGTTTGCAGTCTCTGCCTGATCAACTGGATATGCTCTGTGGCCTGAAGGATTACTTCGTTCCTTCCCATAACCCTATGACTAACCTCCCCCCAACAAACCAAGGTACGACATCTCCAACCATACAAGATCTCAAAAGGCGGAGCACCAATGCTGGAGTGATAACTGTTGTTTTAGGAGAACTCTGCAAGAGGTAGGTAGAAATCCTAGCTCCCACCGAAATCAACAACACATGCCTGCAACATATCCTCAAGGGTCTGTATCGTCCTCTCACTCATGTCATCGGTCTGCGAATGATATGTAGTGCTGAAATGCAACCTCGTGCCCAGTTCCTCATGGAACTTCTGCCAGAAACGGGAGGTGAACCGAACATCATGGTCTGAAACAATGGAGACCGGAACCCCATGATGAGCAATGATCTCGCTAACATACACATCGGGCAACTTTTTGGCCGAAGAGCTCTCTCGGATGACCCATATAGCATCAAAACACTTTTCCGTCTTCGGCAATTGGTGATAAAATCCATGGTAATCAACTCCCTCTTCCACATGGTAACCTGCAGAGGTTACAGCTTGCCATGCGACCTCTAATGCTCAACCTTGACCATCCTGCAGGTCAAGAATTTGTCAACATACTAGATGATCTCCCTCTTCATACACGACCACCAATAACTCTATCTCAAATCCCAAAAAATCTTGGTGGCCCCCGGGTGAATAGAAAACCGAGACTTATGAGCCTCCTCCAACACAATCCGCTTGATCCCACCCGAAACTGGAACCCAAACCCGACCACGCCGGGTCAATAACCCTAGAATATCCCTAACAAACCGGTCGATCTCACCCCTGATCCTTTCCTGTGTCCAGTTCTCCTTCCAAACTCCCTCGGCCTGAGCCTCTATGATTAAACCCAAAAGTGGAGAATCCACAGATATCCTCATACACATCTCCCCGACCAAAGATCCAGCTGACTTGCAGCTTAAAGCATCTTCTACCATATTTTCTTTACTCGGATGGTAAAGGATCTCGTAGTCATAATCCTTGACCACGTCTAGCCACCTACGCTGCCTCGTGTTCTAGTTCGGCTGATCCATAAGATGTCTCAAACTTTTGTGATCCGTGTAAACCGTATAACGAACCCCATATAGATAATGTCTCCAAATCTTGAGGGCAAAAACCATTGCCCCCAACTCCAGGTCGTGAGTGGGATATCACCTCTCATGCGGCTTCAGCTACTGCAGAGCATAAGCAATCACCCGCCCTCTCTACATGAGGACCGCACCCAAACCGGTGATGGATGCATCACAGAATACCACAAAATCCTCAACTCCCTCCGGAAGGGTCAGTACTGGGGCCTCACATAACCTCTACCGAAGATTCTCAAACGCAGACTGCTGCTCAAGGCCCTATTGGAAATCTTGTTGGGTTATGAGCATTCAAACACTCCTAAGTGTACATGCAACCCTAAATACCTTGGATCTATGTTTTCTCTATTATACATACAATTATGAACATCCAAGGTATTATCCTAATCTAGCATACAAAATAATAAATATAACAAGATAGAATACATACCTCTTTGATGTAGAATGTCTTCATGAAGCTTGAGTGCCTAGTGCCCCAAGTGTGACACTTCAAATGGTTCACACAACACCAAATACACTTTGGAATAACTTGAGAGAAACTTGAACACTCCTTAATTAACGTCTAGCCTGCACACTCACACATTAGTGCACGATTTCTTGAGCCATGGGATTCTTTTATATGGTAGCTATTAGGGTTACACCATGTAACTCATAACTTTACCCATTCCTTATGCTCCATGGATTTTAACCTCCATGGAGTATCCATGGGTCACCCCATGGACTTAGTCCAACATAAGGAATCTTGGATCACAAGCCCACATATATAAGAATGAATGATTTACACAATCAACCCATATATTTAATTAGTCTCCTTTTGATCACTTAATTAGTTCCAAATTAATTCTTGATCAATACTAATTAAATAACCTTATTAATATATTAGAACTTATAATATATTAACCAACCTTAAGTGTTATTTCTCTCATTATAGTCTATCCAAATGCATGATGCCATGCAACCCAAATGGACCATGCCGGGTCGGGTCAAGTCTTACCAATTATAGTTATGGACTTAGACATTAATCCAACAGTCTCCCACTTGGATAAGTCTAAAACTATTATTGCGTATGACTTCAGGAACCGATCAGCAATCGTAGCTCTCAAAAGCTTCTGTCGAACTCTGACCTTGTCGATGAACTCTGACCTTTGTCAATGACTTGTCCATTAGATAAGGGATCATATATTCCTCCATTCTAGATATCATATGGACTGAGACATGGATTATCAATCATTCTCTCTGTCCATTTGTTGTTTCCCGATTTCCGATTCATGATGACAGACTGATTGAACAAATCAAATCAACCCTGGCTTGGCCAAGCACTCACATGTATCATCTTTAAATCATCGAGGGGCCCACAGATATCGCTTTTATCCCGAAGGTAAAAGGAATGGATAAACTTCGACTCATATGGCTTGTTCTACTACTTGTTGAATCATACACAAAGGCATGTTTTATAACATCGAGTTACCAATGCGTTTTCGTGCAATCAATGTATAACCAACTCATAGTAACAACTCATATCTCTAGGTTTGAAGAATATAAGATATTATCGTCTCATGATCACTCGTGATAAAATCCATGAAGTGATTCAAATGAGTGCGGGTTGAATCCAATACTTAGAACTTATGAGCACTCATGAGTGTTGTAGCACCACTTTGTCCACCAACTTGGACCTCTACAAACCAACCCATGACAGTCTTGATTCATATCTACTTCCAACATATGACCGACTGTGGATGGTTTGAATAACTTAATCATTCAGGAAGAGCGACTTAGTTATTCTGGAACTCAAAACATGCAAAGTGAAACACAAGAATAAATGAATCAAATATGGTATCAAAACCTATGAATATAAATAAACACTTTTATTTATCACCATACTAATTACTCATTATTCATTGTTTCGGTTTTATCAACTTTATACTTGAATTTAAAACAATAGCATGCTCCAAGCATGTACACTATGTTTTCTAAACACTAGTCATGCCATAAACCAAGTATGCATACTATGTTTGTCTATGATCTTTACTTTGTAAAATAGATCAATTGAACATCACTCCAATGATCCTCTTTTCACAGTCCCAAATCCTTACTGCAAATGCAAGAATTCCAAATTCATGGCATTTACTGAAATTTGTTAGATTCTAAACTTATATGCATTGATCCTCTTAATGATTATGCACGAAGTCAGAAAGACTTGACAACAATCATTACAGAGCATTCCAAAGGAGATCAGCTCCTTGGATACATCCTTCTTTCATTAAGTTTCCTAATCTTACACAGATTGAATAATTTCTAACTTTGAAACATTTCCATATTCCATTTTGACTATCACTTCTGAACAAGAATTGCCTCCTTACAGATTATGTCAATATGGTCCTTCCAGAATTAACATTATACTTCCAACTGTCCTTGAGCAACCAATCTTTGGTAAACCTTAGATTGTCCTCGACAATTGCTTAATCATTTTAGTCATATCCAATTCTAGACCTTTTCCCTTCATAATGCCCCAGGCATTTGGAAAATTTTAGAAAGGATGAATATAGCACATGTAATCGATCCTATATCCGAAGCATATGGGACACGATTTATGATGTCTCACATAAAGACTAAACCAGTCTTTTGCTATAATATTTCCATTTCAATTTGCCAAGTTCTCAAAATTCAGATTATGAAAAGGGATGCCGTAATCATAATCGAATTTTAGAACGCAAATAATGGACCCATATATAGAATTTCCTTATGTTGAGCCATTCCAACATGAAATTCATATATATATCCTTGATTAAATACGATTAAAATCTCAATCTAAGCTTTTAGAATTGAAATGAAGTATAATTTCCTCTCCCTTAATTATAGCAAAACAACTTTTTCAACCCCTGCAACCTCACGAATTGAAACTTTTGTTTTCTATAATTAACATTGCTAACTTGCAACCTTTGTCATAATTATCATGCTCCCACTAACATGATGATTATTAGCATAACACTTATGCTCCCACTAGCTTTGACATGTACTCAGAAATCAGCTGATTTTCTTACCAAAGTTCAGATTTCTGATACTAGATTGTTTTGATAAAACTTTATCAAAATCATACACCTCTCTTAGATAGCTCACATGTGTGTCTAAACAATTTTAGAACTATGAAAAGGGATGCCGTAATCATAGTCTCAATTGTTTAGACCTTTTCCACTTCTCACAAGTCCATGTTAGTGTGCCGGTAAACCACACACGCTCCACTAACGACTTTGAGGATGCAAATATCACAATTGCTATCTAGCTAAAATCTACTTAGTGAAAGTGTTTCCTCACCATCATTTTCATGAATCGGAGAGAAACCTTATGACACTTAGATTTAATAGTGTATGTGTTCTTATCCATGTGAATTTGTCAAAACCATAATCACAAGACAAGGTTAGTGACAAATCCAAACTCATATTGATTAAACTTGTGCAATCTTAAATTCTTGCCATTTGGCAGCTCAGGTGCCTGCCATTGCTTCCAAGTAGTTGTGCAACCAATTGAGAACTCTCAGAACTCCTATGCAAAGCCAACTTGAATAGGCACAAAAATTTCAACACGATAGGTTATAAACCTCAAGTCGTGTGCTAGTGAAGGACTTTAGGTTTTATTCTTGATTAAGTCTTGAAACTTTCAAGAGCTTTAAGACTCCCACTGTCCTCTTGACATATAAGACTCCCTTGTCAAATATTCAAGAGATAGTGCGAATTCTTTATCAAGACTAACACTTTACACAATTGGCCTAAGTTGGTCTCTGTTTTATCCAAAACATCACAACTTACCAATTTCAAATGTACAAGAGTAGATAACCTTTTACTCTTACATTTGACTAGTGTTAACAAACCCTCTTTAAGATATGTCACTCAAGTTACAATCTTGGAGTATGACTCTAAGAATTGTTTTGGAACGAAGTATGACTCATCTTCTTGATTTAACCATTTCAACAATTCATGACTCCTCTTCTTAGTCATAAGAATGCACTAAGATGACTTTAGAGGACCAATTGTGATATGGTATCTTAATCATTAAGATGATCATAAACATGATACTAAAGTACTCTCCCATCTTTTCAGATTTGAGAAACTTTTATCTTTCTGCCATACTTTGATTCTTCTTATTCGTTCTGTCTCACATTGAAACTTCTCCAATGCTACAGACTTATACTTAAACTTATAAGTATAACCATATTTACTGAACTTAAGTAAATCATGACGAATAGTCTTCTTGATCTTTTGTGGTGGACTTGACCAGTGCACAAGAATGTGTACTCGATCCCTTAGTCCTTTCCTTATTCACATAAGGAATTAGTCTTAATTTTCGAAGCTGAAAGTTCTCATTCATCATACTATACAACTTGCATGATTCCAAGTTTCGGTCCAATTGAACCTTGGGTGATGAGAATCTTTCCTTATTTGGTAATATTAGACACTACCACAACCGAAAGAATCAAATCCATTTTTCCAATATTGCTATCAATGGAATCTTATAAGCAACAACTTTTCACAAATGCCATTGTAAGGATACTTAAAATAAATAAAATCAAAATCTTTTTCTTTTATTTTAAAACTTTGCGGAAAAACTTATCCTTACAATCCATATGAAAACCTTGTTGTTATCTATTCCTATGCAATATAAATATCATAACTCTTAAGTAATAGCCCAAAATTCTGATCACCGAACCATGTGATTGAAATCCATCTTCGCGATCAGAATCAGCATGTACTTAATAGAGTTAGATAATGGACTTTACCTGAAGTAGAGCCAAACTTATTGACTTTAACATCCTTAGGTAAATTTGGCAGCTTCGTAACCAATGCCCCTTTCTTTGGCAATAGTTACCTATGGACCCTTGATAATGGGACTATCTCAGACTTCGCCTCTCTCTTTACCATTGGGTCAACCGAGCTGACTATGGCCGATCCCTTTCCATTGGGAAGAGAGAACTTTACTGGATATCCAATGTCATCGTTGTCAATGTCCATAGCGTTTTAGGAAGTTGATCTTAGCAAATAGATAAGATCATTAAGGGTCTTGTATTAGTCTGTTTCATAGGATTCCCAAAAGAACTCACTATGTGACTTAGAAAGTAGTTGAGCCACCAACTTTCTCAAGACTTTGACACCCAACTCTCCCGGCTTGTCAATATGTGACTACATCTCCAAGATGTGATCACACCTAGACCTTGCCTTGCCAATAGGGCTTGAGTGACCTTAAACTTTTTAGGAACTTGTGGGTTAGGGAGAATAATTGGAGGAGGTGAAAGAAGTATGATATCCATGGGACATCATCTTCATTTAGGAAAGCTTGTTTCAAGAGATTTGGGAAGATCATAAATGTCTAGACCAGACATCTTTTTGGGAGATATTCAAGATAGTTGATTTAAAGTCCTTAATATGACACCCAATATGAAATATTAAGGCTAGGACCCAACAAACTATTTTATAACTTAGAAGAGGGATGCCGTAATCCAAGCTATAAAATATTTGAAGGTAGGTGAATGACGATTCACCAATTTCCACCATGTAACTCATAACTTTTTCCCATTCCTTATGCTCCATGGATTTTAACCTCCATGGAGTATCCATGGGTCACCCCATGGACTTAGTCCAACATAAGGAATCTTGGATCACAAGCCCACATATATAAGAATGAATGATTTACACAATCAACCCATATATTTAATTAGTCTCCTTTTGATCACTTAATTAATTCCAAATTAATTCTTGATCAATACTAATTAAATAACCTTATTAATATATTAGAACTTATAATATATTAACCAACCTTAAGTGTTATTTCTCTCATTATAGTCTATCCAAATGCATGATGCCATGCAACCCAAATGGACCATGCCGGGTCGGGTCAAGTCTTACCAATTATAGTTATGGACTTAGACATTAATCCAACAGTCTCCCACTTGGATAAGTCTAAAACTATTATTGCGTATGACTTCAGGAACCGATCAGCAATCGTAGCTCTCAAAAGCTTTTGTCGAACTCTGACCTTGTCGATGAACTCTGACCTTTATCAATGACTTGTCCATTAGATAAGGGATCATATATTCCTCCATTCTAGATATCATATGGACTGAGACATGGATTATCAATCATTCTCTCTGTCCATTTGTTGTTTCCCGATTTCCGATTCATGATGACTGACTGATTGAACAAATCAAATCAGTCCTGGCTTGGCCAAGCACTCACATGTATCATCTTTAAATCATCGAGGGGCCCACAGATATCGCTTTTATCCCGAAGGTAAAAGGAATGGATAAACTTCGACTCATATGGCTTGTTCTACTACTTGTTGAATCATACACAAAGGCACGTTTTATAACATCGAGTTACCAATGCGTTTTCGTGCAATCAATGTATAACCAACTCATAGTAACAACTCATATCTCTAGGTTTGAAGAATAAGATATTATCGTCTCATGATCACTCGTGATAAAATCCATGAAGTGATTCAAATGAGCGCGGGTTGAATCCAATACTCAGAACTTATGAGCACTCATGAGTGTTGTAGCACCACTTTGTCCACCAACTTGGACCTCTACAAACCAACCCATGACAGTCTTGATTCATATCTACTTCCAACATATGACCGACTGTGGATGGTTTGAATAACTTAATCATTCAGGAAGAGAGACTTAGTTATTCTGGAAGTCAAAACATGCAAAGAGAAACACAAGAATAAATTAATCAAATATGGTATCAAACCCTATGAATATAAATAAACACTTTTATTTATCACCATACTGATTACTCATTATTCATTGTTTCGGTTTTATCAACTTTATACTTGAATTTAAAACAATAGCATGCTCCAAGCATGTACACTATGTTTTCTAAACACTAGTCATGCCATACACCAAGTATGCATACTATGTTTGTCTATGATCTTTACTTTGTAAAATAGATCAATTGAACATCACTCCAATGATCCTCTTTTCACAGTCCCAAATCCTTACTGCAAATGCAAGAATTCCAAATTCATGCCATTTACTGAAATTTGTTAGATTCTAAACTTATATGCATTGATCCTCTTAATGATTATGCACGAAGTCAGAAAGACTTGACAACAATCATTACAGAGCATTCCAAAGGAGATCAGCTCCTTGGAAACATCCTTCTTTCATTAAGTTTCCTAATCTTACACAGATTGAATAATTTCTAACTTTGAAACATTTCCATATTCCATTTTGACTATCACTTCTGAACAAGAATTGCCTCCTTACAGATTATGTCAATATGGTCCTTCCAGAATTAACATTATACTTCCAACTGTCCTTGAGCAACCAATCTTTGGTAAACCTTAGATTGTCCTCGACAATTGCTTAATCATTTTAGTCATATCCAATTCTAGACCTTTTCCCTTCATAATGCCCCAGGCATTTGGAAAATTTTAGAAAGGATGAATATAGCACATGTAATCGATCCTATATCCGAAGCATATGGGACACGATTTATGATGTCTCACATAAAGACTAAACCAGTCTTTTGCTATAATATTTCCATTTCAATTTGCCAAGTTCTCAAAATTCAGATTATGAAAAGGGATGCCGTAATCATAATCAAATTTTAGAACGCAAATAATGGACTCATATATAGAATTTCCTTATGTTGAGCCATTCCAACATGAAATTCATATATATATCCTTGATTAAATACGATTAAAATCTCAATCTAAGCTTTTAGAATTGAAATGAAGTATAATTTCCTCTCCCTTAATTATAGCAAAACAACTTTTTCAACCCTACAACCTCACGAATTGAAACTTTTGTTTTCTATAATTAACATTGCTAACTTGCAACCTTTGTCATAATTATCATGCTCCCACTAACATGATGATTATTAGCATAACACTTATGCTCCCACTAGCTTTGACATGTACTCAGAAATCAGCTGATTTTCTTACCAAAGTTCAGATTTCTGATACTAGATTGTTTTGATAAAACTTTATCAAAATCATACACCTCTCTTAGATAGCTCACATGTGTGTCTAAACAATTTTAGAACTATGAAAAGGGATGCCGTAATCATAGTCTCAATTGTTTAGACCTTTGCCACTTCTCACAAGTCCATGTTAGTGTGCCGGTAAACCATACACGCTCCACTAACGACTTTGAGAATGCAAATATCACAATTGCTATCTAGCTAAAATCTACTTAGTGAAAGTGTTTCCTCACCATCATTTTCATGAATCGGAGAGAAACCTTATGACACTTAGATTTAATAGTGTATGTGTTCGTATCCATGTGAATTTGTCAAAACCATAATCACAAGACAAGGTTAGTGACAAATCCAAACTCATATTGATTAAACTTGTGCAATCTTAAATTCTTGCCATTTGGCAGCTCAGGTGCCTGCCATTGCTTCCAAGTAGTTGTGCAACCAATTGAGAACTCTCAGAACTCCTATGCAAAGCCAACTTGAATAGGCACAAAAATTTCAACACGATAGGTTATAAACCTCAAGTCGTGTGCTAGTGAAGGACTTTAGGTTTTATTCTTGATTAAGTCTTGAAACTTTCAAGAGCTTTAAGACTCCCACTGTCCTCTTGACATATAAGACTCCCTTGTCAAATATTCAAGAGATAGTGCGGATTCTTTATCAAGACTAACACTTTACACAATTGGCCTAAGTTGGTCTCTGTTTTCACAACTTACCAATTTCAAATGTACAAGAGTAGATAACCTTTTACTCTTACATTTGACTAGTGTTAACAAACCCTCTTTAAGATATGTCACTCAAGTTACAATCTTGGAGTATGACTCTAAGAATTGTTTTGGAACGAAGTATGACTCATCTTTTTGATTTAACCATTTCAACAATTCATGACTCCTCTTCTTAGTCATAAGAATGCACTAAGATGACTTTAGAGGACCAATTGTGATATGGTATCTTAATCATTAAGATGATCATAAACATGATACTAAAGTACTCTCCCATCTTTTCAGATTTGAGAAACTTTTATCTTTCTGCCATACTTTGATTCTTCTTATTCGTTCTGTCTCACATTGAAACTTCTCCAATGCTACAGACTTATACTTACACTTATAAGTATAACCATATTTACTGAACTTAAGTAAATCATGACGATTGACGAATAGTCTTCTTGATCTTTTGTGGTGGACTTGACCAGTGCACAAGAATGTGTACTCGATCCCTTAGTCCTTTCCTTATTCACATAAGGAATTAGTCTTAATTTTCGAAGCTGAAAGTTCTCATTCATCATACTATACAACTTGCATGATTCCAAGTTTCGGTCCAATTGAACCTTGGGTGATGAGAATCTTTCCGTATTTGGTAATATTAGACACTACCACAACCGAAAGAATCAAATCCATTTTTCCAATATTGCTATCAATGGAATCTTATAAGCAACAACTTTTCACAAATGCCATTGTAAGGATACTTAAAATAAATAAAATCAAAACCTTTTTCTTTTATTTTAAAACTTTGCGGAAAAACTTATCCTTACAATCCATATGAAAACCTTGTTGTTATCTATTCCTAAGCAATATAAATATCATAACTCTTAAGTAATAGCCCAAAATTCTGATCACCGAACCATGTGATTGAAATCCATCTTCGCGATCAGAATCAGCATGTACTTAATAGAGTTAGATAATGGACTTTACCTGAAGTAGAGCCAAACTTATTGACTTTAACATCCTTAGGTAAATTTGGCAGCTTCGTAACCAATGCCCCTTTCTTTGGCAATAGTTACCTATGGACCCTTGATAATGGGACTATCTCAGACTTCGCCTCTCTCTTTACCATTGGGTCAACCGAGTTGACTATGGCCGATCCCTTTCCATTGGGAAGAGAGAACTTTACTGGATATCCAATGTCATCGTTGTCAATGTCCATAGCGTTTTAGGAAGTTGATCTTAGCAAATAGATAAGATCATTAAGGATCTTGTCTTAGTCTGTTTCATAGGATTCCCAAAAGAACTCACTATGTGACTTAGAAAGTAGTTGAGCCACCAACTTTCTCAAGACTTTGACACCCAACTCTCCCGGCTTGTCAATATGTGACTACATCTCCAAGATGTGATCACACCTAGACCTTGCCTTGCCAATAGGGCTTGAGTGACCTTAAACTTTTTAGGAACTTGTGGGTTAGGGAGAATAATTGGAGGAGGTGAAAGAAGTATGATATCCATGGGACATCATCTTCATTTAGGAAAGCTTGTTTCAAGAGATTTGGGAAGATCATAAATGTCTAGACCAGACATCTTTTTGGGAGATATTCAAGATAGTTGATTTAAAGTCCTTAATATGACACCCAATATGAAATATTAAGGCTAGGACCCAACAAACTATTTTATAACTTAGAAGAGGGATGCCGTAATCCAAGCTATAAAATATTTGAAGGTAGGTGAATGACGATTCACCAATTTCCACCATGTAACTCATAACTTTTCCCATTCCTTATGCTCCATGGATTTTAACCTCCATGGAGTATCCATGGGTCACCCCATGGACTTAGTCCAACATAAGGAATCTTGGATCACAAGCCCACATATATAAGAATGAATGATTTACACAATCAACCCATATATTTAATTAGTCTCCTTTTGATCACTTAATTAATTCCAAATTAATTCTTGATCAATACTAATTAAATAACCTTATTAATATATTAGAACTTATAATATATTAACCAACCTTAAGTGTTATTTCTCTCATTATAGTCTATCCAAATGCATGATGCCATGCAACCCAAATGGACCATGCCGGGTCGGGTCAAGTCTTACCAATTATAGTTATGGACTTAGACATTAATCCAACAGTCTCCCACTTGGATAAGTCTAAAACTATTATTGCGTATGACTTCAGGAACCGATCAGCAATCGTAGCTCTCAAAAGCTTCTGTCGAACTCTGACCTTGTCGATGAACTCTGACCTTTATCAATGACTTGTCCATTAGATAAGGGATCATATATTCCTCCATTCTAGATATCATATGGACTGAGACATGGATTATCAATCATTCTCTCTGTCCATTTGTTGTTTCCCGATTTCCGATTCATGATGACTAACTGATTGAACAAATCAAATCAGTCCTGGCTTGGCCAAGCACTCACATGTATCATCTTTAAATCATCGAGGGGCCCACAGATATCGCTTTTATCCCGAAGGTAAAAGGAATGGATAAACTTCGACTCATATGGCTTGTTCTACTACTTGTTGAATCATACACAAAGGCACGTTTTATAACATCGAGTTACCAATGCGTTTTCGTGCAATCAATGTATAACCAACTCATAGTAACAACTCATATCTCTAGGTTTGAAGAATATAAGATATTATCGTCTCATGATCACTCGTGATAAAATCCATGAAGTGATTCAAATGAGCGCGGGTTGAATCCAATACTCAGAACTTATGAGCACTCATGAGTGTTGTAGCACCACTTTGTCCACCAACTTGGACCTCTACAAACCAACCCATGACAGTCTTGATTCATATCTACTTCCAACATATGACCGACTGTGGATGGTTTGAATAACTTAATCATTCAGGAAGAGCGACTTAGTTATTCTGGAAGTCAAAACATGCAAAGTGAAACACAAGAATAAATGAATCAAATATGGTATCAAACCCTATGAGTATAAATAAACACTTTTATTTATCACCATACTGATTACTCATTATTCATTGTTTCGGTTTTATCAACTTTATACTTGAATTTAAAACAATAGTTGTCCCATGCTCCAAGCATGTACACTATGTTTTCTAAACACTAGTCATGCCATACACCAAGTATGCATACTATGTTTGTCTATGATCTTTACTTTGTAAAATAGATCAATTGAACATCACTCCAATGATCCTCTTTTCACAGTCCCAAATCCTTACTGCAAATGCAAGAATTCCAAATTCATGCCATTTACTGAAATTTGTTAGATTCTAAACTTATATGCATTGATCCTCTTAATGATTATGCACGAAGTCAAAAAGACTTGACAACAATCATTACAGAGCATTCCAAAGGAGATCAGCTCCTCGGAAACATCCTTCTTTCATTAAGTTTCCTAATCTTACACAGATTGAATAATTTCTAACTTTGAAACATTTCCATATTCCATTTTGACTATCACTTCTGAACAAGAGTTGCCTCCTTACAGATTATGTCAATATGGTACTTCCAGAATTAACATTATACTTCCAACTGTCCTTGAGCAACCAATCATTGGTAAACCTTAGATTGTCCTCGACAATTGCTTAATCATTTTAGTCATATCCAATTCTAGACCTTTTCCCTTCATAATGCCCCAGGCATTTGGAAAATTTTAGAAAGGATGAATATAACACATGTAATCGATCCTATATCCGAAGCATATGCGACACGATTCATGATGTCTCACATAAAGACTAAACCAGTCTTTTGCTATAATATTTCCATTTCAATTTGCCAAGTTCTCAAAATTCAGATTATGAAAAGGGATGCCGTAATCATAATCGAATTTTAGAACGCAAATAATGGACCCATATATAGAATTTCCTTATGTTGAGCCATTCCAACATGAAATTCATATATATATCCTTGATTAAATACGATTAAAATCTCAATCTAAGCTTTTAGAATTGAAATGAAGTATAATTTCCTCTCCCTTAATTATAGCAAAACAACTTTTTCAACCCCTGCAACCTCACGAATTGAAACTTTTGTTTTCTATAATTAACATTGCTAACTTGCAACCTTTGTCATAATTATCATGCTCCCACTAACATGATGATTATTAGCATAACACTTTTGCTCCCACTAGCTTTGACATGTACTCAGAAATCAGCTGACTTTCTTACCAAAGTTCAAATTTCTGCTACTAGATTGTTTTTATAAAACTTTATCAAAATCATACACCTCTCTTAGATAGCTCACATGTGTGTCTAAACAATTTTAGAACTATGAAAAGGGATGCCGTAATCATAGTCTCAATTGTTTAGACCTTTGCCACTTCTCACAAGTCCATGTTAGTGTGCCGGTAAACCACACACGCTCCAGTAACGACTTTGAGAATGCAAATATCACAATTGCTATCTAGCTAAAATCTACTTAGTGAAAGTGTTTCCTCACCATCATTTTCATGAATCGGAGAGAAACCATATGACACTTAGATTTAATAGTGTATGTGTTCGTATCCATGTGAATTTGTCAAAACCATAATCACAAGACAAGGTTAGTGACAAATCCAAACTCATATTGATTAAACTTGTGCAATCTTAAATTCTTGCCATTTGGCAGCTCAGGTGCCTGCCATTGCTTCCAAGTAGTTGTGCAACCAATTGAGAACTCTCAGAACTCCTATGCAAAGCCAACTTGAATAGGCACAAAAATTTCAACACGATAGGTTATAAACCTCAAGTCGTGTGCTAGTGAAGGACTTTAGGTTTTATTCTTGATTAAGTCTTGAAACTTTCAAGAGCTTTAAGACTCCCACTGTCCTCTTGACATATAAGACTCCCTTGTCAAATATTCAAGAGATAGTGCGGATTCTTTATCAAGACTAACACTTTACACAATTGGCCTAAGTTGGTCTCTGTTTTCACAACTTACCAATTTCAAATGTACAAGAGTAGATAACCTTTTACTCTTACATTTGACTAGTGTTAACAAACCCTCTTTAAGATATGTCACTCAAGTTACAATCTTGGAGTATGACTCTAAGAATTGTTTTGGAACGAAGTATGACTCATCTTTTTGATTTAACCATTTCAACAATTCATGACTCCTCTTCTTAGTCATAAGAATGCACTAAGATGACTTTAGAGGACCAATTGTGATATGGTATCTTAATCATTAAGATGATCATAAACATGATACTAAAGTACTCTCCCATCTTTTCAGATTTGAGAAACTTTTATCTTTCTGCCATACTTTGATTCTTCTTATTCGTTCTGTCTCACATTGAAACTTCTCCAATGCTACAGACTTATACTTAAACTTATAAGTATAACCATATTTACTGAACTTAAGTAAATCATGACGATTGACGAATAGTCTTCTTGATCTTTTGTGGTGGACTTGACCAGTGCACAAGAATGTGTACTCGATCCCTTAGTCCTTTCCTTATTCACATAAGGAATTAGTCTTAATTTTCCAAGCTGAAAGTTCTCATTCATCATACTATACAACTTGCATGATTCCAAGTTTCGGTCCAATTGAACCTTGGGTGATGAGAATCTTTCCTTATTTGGTAATATTAGACACTACCACAACCGAAAGAATCAAATCCATTTTTCCAATATTGCTATCAATGGAATCTTATAAGCAACAACTTTTCACAAATGCCATTGTAAGGATACTTAAAATAAATAAAATCAAAACCTTTTTCTTTTATTTTAAAACTTTGCGGAAAAACTTATCCTTACAATCCATATGAAAACCTTGTTGTTATCTATTACTAAGCAATATAAATATCATAACTCTTAAGTAATAGCCCAAAATTCTGATCACCGAACCATGCGATTGAAATCCATCTTCGCGATCAGAATCAGCATGTACTTAATAGAGTTAGATAATGGACTTTACCTGAAGTAGAGCCAAACTTATTGACTTTAACATCCTTAGGTAAATTTGGCAGCTTCGTAACCAATGCCCCTTTCTTTGGCAATAGTTACCTATGGACCCTTGATAATGGGACTATCTCAGACTTCGCCTCTCTCTTTACCATTGGGTCAACCGAGTTGACTATGGCCGATCCCTTTCCATTGGGAAGAGAGAACTTTACTGGATATCCAATGTCATCGTTGTCAATGTCCATAGCGTTTTAGGAAGTTGATCTTAGCAAATAGATAAGATCATTAAGGGTCTTGTCTTAGTCTGTTTCATAGGATTCCCAAAAGAACTCACTATGTGACTTAGAAAGTAGTTGAGCCACCAACTTTCTCAAGACTTTGACACCCAACTCTCCCGGCTTGTCAATATGTGACTACATCTCCAAGATGTGATCACACCTAGACCTTGCCTTGCCAATAGGGCTTGAGTGACCTTAAACTTTTTAGGAACTTGTAGGTTAGGGAGAATAATTGGAGGAGGTGAAAGAAGTATGATATCCATGGGACATCATCTTCATTTAGGAAAGCTTGTTTCAAGAGATTTGGGAAGATCATAAATGTCTAGACCAGACATCTTTTTGGGAGATATTCAAGATAGTTGATTTAAAGTCCTTAATATGACACCCAATATGAAATATTAAGGCTACGACCCAACAAACTATTTTATAACTTAGAAGAGGGATGTCGTAATCCAAGCTATAAAATATTTGAAGGTAGGTGAATGACGATTCACCAATTTCCACCATGAAAAATGAAATAATTTATTAGGTTTTAATTGGATTTGAAAGTGCTAGATCTTTGAGATTCATTGAACTGTTCAAAGGCATGTTTCAATCTCGAGTGTGCCCTTCAGGTTTTGTGACTGGGATGCCGAGGATCACAAAACAAGGTGTGAATAACCATGCAAATATACTTGGTACCCTAAATATTTACCTCTTAATCAGTGTGTCGGTTAACCACACACGCTCCACCGATACTATGATAAATATTAAGTTACCCTTTGCCTACCTTGTTAAGTCCAGGTTAGTGTGCCGGTTAACAACACACGCTCCACTAACGACTTAAGCAAAGTGCAAAGTGTAATTTCATGGGTTAGCACCAAATTCACATTTTCCTAAGTAACTAAGATTGGGTATTAATAAGAGTTTAGTTAATTAGTATTTATCATTAATACTTTTAATGAAAGGAGAATTATAGTCCTTGTCCTACCCGTTCGGCTAACGACCCTCTACCAGTCAAGGAAGCGGTGGGTGAGAGTGGACACCCATTAAACTGCCATTTTATAGGCAGTAACCTTATACCCCCCTTATAGACCGGCTTCGTGAATGAGGCCTACTAACGGTAAGACTGACTTTACTCTTATACATATATATAAATATTATTAACTTATAATATTATAAAGTATAAGGGTTGAATTTTAACTTTTAAAATTCTAAGGGCTAACTTGGAATTAAAGTATTCATAAGTGAAAACTTTTCAAATTCCAAAACTTGAGGGCAAGTTTTGAAACTATTCAGAACTAATTAATTCCATAACTTATGAGTTTTAAGTAGTTTTAATTAAAAAAAAACTCTTCAAGTTCCATAACTTGAGGACAAGTTATGGAAGACTTTAAACTAATTAATAAAAAAAAAATAACTTTTTTTATTGTAACTTATGGAACTAATTAAGGTTACACTTTTTTTTAATTTAATGAAGAGACTCTTGAACCTCCATAACTTGAGGACAAGTTATGGAGTCATAAAACCATTTAATTAGAACTAGACTCTTCATTTTGTAACCTTTGCCAACTTTTATGAGTTTTATGATTCTTAAATGTAAGTTTTCATATAACTTGAGGACAAGTTACAAAAACACACTTTGGAATCAACTCTTAGATTAAAATGGATTGAAAACAACTATTTCACACAACTTTTCTATTAATCTAACAACCTCATAAGAACAAGATAATTCAAATCATCAATCTTCAAGAAATTAGCATGAACATACAAACTAATACAAATCTTGAAATTATGACAATTATCCTAGAAATTGGATTAGCATGAACATTACCACATCAAAAACAAGTTTATAAGTCCAAAAACATCTTAGGGTAATGTTCCTAGTCCAATTCCGGCCAAAACAATCGAATATATGCATCCAACTCGATTTTTCAGCTACTTTTGCAAGTATAACAAGAAAACAAGCCTAAGCTCTGATACCACTGTTGGGTTATGAGCATTCTAACACTCCTAAGTGTACATGCAACCCTAAATACCTTGGATCTATGTTTTCTCTATTATACATACAATTATGAACATCCAAGGTATTATCCTAATCTAGCATACAAAATAATAAATATAACAAGATAGAATACATACCTCTTTGATGTAGAATGTCTTCATGAAGCTTGAGTGCCTAGTGCCCCAAGTGTGACACCTCAAATGGTTCACACAACACCAAATACACTTGGAATAACTTGAGAGAAACTTGAACACTCCTTGAAATCGTCTAGCCCTCACACTCACACATTAGTGCACGATTTCTTGAGCCATGGGATTCTTTTATATGGTGGCTATTAGGGTTACACCATGTAACTCATAATAGCCACCATATAAAAGAATCCCATGGCCTAAGAAATCGTGCACTAATGTGTGAGTGTGAGGGCTAGACGATTTCAAGGAGTGTTCAAGTTTCTCTCAAGTTATTCCAAGTGTATTTGGTGTTGTGTGAACCATTTGAGGTGTCACACTTGGGGCACTAGGCACTCAAGCTTCATGAAGACATTCTACATCAAAGAGGTATGTATTCTATCTTGTTATATTTATTATTTTGTATGCTAGATTAGGATAATACCTTGGATGTTCATAATTGTATGTATAATAGAGAAAACATAGATCCAAGGTATTTAGGGTTGCATGTACACTTAGGAGTGTTAGAATGCTCATAACCCAACAGTGTCCACTCTCACCCACCGCTTCCTTGACTGGTGGAGGGTCGTTAGCCGAACGGGTAGGACAAGGACTATAATTCTCCTTTCATTAAAAGTATTAATGATAAATACTAAGTAACTAAACTCTTATTAATACCCAATCTTAGTTACTTAGGAAAATGTGAATTTGGTGCTAACCCATGAAATTACACTTTGCACTTTGCTTAAGTCGTTAGTGGAGCGTGTGTGGTTAACCGGCACACTAACCTGGACTTAACAAGGTAGGCAAAGGGTAACTTAATATTTATCATAGTATCGGTGGAGCGTGTGTGGTTAACCGGCACACTGATTAAGGGGTAAATATTAAGGGTACCAAGTATATTTGCATGGTTATTCACACCTTGTTTTGTGATCCTCGGCATCCCAGTCACAAAACCTGAAGGGCACACTCGAGATTGAAACATGCCTTTGAACAGTTCAATGAATCTCAAAGATCTAGGAACTGTTGGATTAATGTCTAAGTCCATAACTATAATTGGTAAGACTTGACCCGACCCGGCATGGTCCATTTGGGTTGCATGGCATCATGCATTTGGATAGACTATAATGAGAGAAATAACACTTAAGGTTGGTTAATATATTATAAGTTCTAATATATTAATAAGGTTATTTAATTAGTATTGATCAAGAATTAATTTGGAATTAATTAAGTGATCAAAAGGAGACTAATTAAATATATGGGTTGATTGTGTAAATCATTCATTCTTATATATGTGGGCTTGTGATCCAAGATTCCTTATGTTGGACTAAGTCCATGGGGTGACCCATGGATACTCCATGGAGGTTAAAATCCATGGAGCATAAGGAATGGGTAAAGTTATGAGTTACATGGTGTAACCCTAATAGCCACCATATAAAAGAATCCCATGGCTCAAGAAATCGTGCACTAATGTGTGAGTGTGAGGGCTAGACGATAATTAAGGAGTGTTCAAGTTTCTCTCAAGTTATTCCAAGTGTATTTGGTGTTGTGTGAACCATTTGAGGTGTCACACTTGGGGCACTAGGCACTCAAGCTTCATGAAGACATTCTACATCAAAGAGGTATGTATTCTATCTTGTTATATTTATTATTTTGTATGCTAGATTAGGATAATACCTTGGATGTTCATAATTGTATGTATAATAGAGAAAACATAGATCCAAGGTATTTAGGGTTGCATGTACACTTAGGAGTGTTAGAATGCTCATAACCCAACAAATCTACCCCCCTCCTCATCAGACGAGTGAGTGGTACCGCAATCTTGGAGAAGTCCCAAATGAATTTCTGATAGTACCCTGCCAAACCCAAGAAACTTCTGATCTCTAAGGGAGATTTCAGAACCTCCCACTACATCATAACCTCGATCTTGGCCGAATCAACCAAAATCCCATCCTGATTAACAAGGTGCCCCAGGAATTGGACCTCTCGTAACCAAAACTTGAACTTTGAGAACTTGGCATAAAGCTGTTCTCGCCTCAAAACCCCCAAAAGCTCTCGAAGATGCTCCTCATGCTGCTCTCTGGTCTTGGAATACACAAAGATATCATCGATAAATACAATAAGCGATCGGTCGCGCATCGGCAGATCCATAAATACAGCAGGCGCATTGGTGAGCCCAAATTGCATCACCACGAACTCGTAATGCCCATAACGAGTCCGGAACGTGGTCTTTTCCATGTCCTCCACTCTCACTCTCACCTGATGATACCCAGATCTCAGATCGATCTTGGAGAACCAAGATGCACCCTGAAAGTGATCAAAGAGGTCATCAATCCGCGGAAGGGGACAACGGTTCTTCACCGTTAACTTGTCCAACTCCCGGTAATCAATGCACATCCGGTGTGAACCATCATTCTTCTCGACGAACAATATCGACGCTCCCCATGGAGAACTGCTTACCTAGCAGCTCCTGCAGCTGAGATGACAACTCCTGCATCTCAGGCAGTGCCAAGCGGTACGACACCTTGCCAATCGGGGCCGCACCTGGCACAATTTCAATCCTGAACTCAACCTGCCTCTCAGGAGGCACACCGGGTAACTCCTCCCAGAATACATCCACAAACTCCCTGACAACCGGAACCTCGAAAATTGAAATCTGATCCCCAACCTGAGTATCAACCACATAAGCCAAGTAACCTGCCCACCTGTGCTAAATATACCGACGAGCCCTGGCTGCTGTACAAAATCATGAACTGACCCTAGTGCGCTCTCCATAAATAACCAGTTCTCCCCCACTTGGGGTTCGAACTGGCACTCGCTGGCCCTCACAATCAATCATGGCACCAAACCTGCTCAGCCAATCCATACCCACTATCACGCACACATCCCCCATGGGGATAGGGATTAGATCAATCGGATAAGGCACCCCGAAGATCTCTAATACACAACCATGATATACCGCAAATGCAGAAACCCCGTGTTTGTTGGCGATAGAAACCCACAACGGACACTCTAACTCCCCAATAGGCATATCAAACTCCCTATTGAAAGATCGAGATATAAAAGACCAACTTACACCCGAGTCAAGCAACACAAGAGCATGCAAAGAGTTCACTAGGAACGTACCTATTACGAGCATATACATGAGCATAAGATAAAACATAATCAACTGGATAATAAATAGAAACACAGCGGTCACGACATCTGGTGCCGACATGGACTCCTCTGTCGTGAGCTGGAAGGCATGACCTCGAGCCCTCGGGAGCTCTACCCTACCCTGACTCACATTCATGATCCTCAGAGTAGCTGACGTTGGAGCCCACCGGCCTAGAAGTAAGTGAGGGACAATCGGCGTTCACATGGCCAACCTGGTTACAGTGTTAACAAATCCTGGAGCTGAGTGATGGGGCCTGTTGGCGGCAATCCATCGCCATATGGCCCTGCCGGCCATGATTGTGGCACCCAGAAGATGATTAGCAAGCACCCTCATGAACCTTTCCATGCTTCCCACAAGTGCAGACCTTCTAACCCCTAGATCTGACATCAGCAGCCTTGAACCGCTTCGGCACAGGCTACGACTGCTCTGGGGCCGGTCTCTGCTCCCTTGTCTGGAGCTCCATCTCAATCTCGCGCCGCTTGGCGGCCTACTTTAACTCCAACAGTGAACCATAACGCTGAGTGGATACAAACTGCCTAGTGTCCATCTTGAGCATGCTCAAGTAACGGGCCATTTGAGCTTGCTTAAAAGCAACAAATTCAGGAAAAAACATGGCCCTCTCTGTGAATATCTTAGTGGTCTCCTTCACCGACTCCGTCCTCTGTCTCAAATCCAAGTACTCCTGAGCCAACCTCTCACGTTCCACTAGCGCAAGATATCTCGAACGAAACATCTCTGAGAACTACTCCCAAGTCACCGCTTTCTTGTGCTCAGGAGAATACGAGCTGGTAACAAGTCTCCAAAAATCCTTCGCTCCGGACCTCAGAAGGTTTAGAGCGCAGCTGACCTTCTGGTCAGCTGGGCAAGAGCAACTGAAGAAACACTCCTCGATGTTACACAGCTACCTCATGGCTTTGATCGGATCCTGAACTTAATCAAAAGTCAGGGGCTTTGTATTGTTGAAGTATCGATATTGGAAGACCCTCCCAACACCAACCCCAACAACAACAACAGTTGCGGTGGCTGCAGCAGCAGCAGACTCAGAGAGGGCAATGTAACGCTCATCAAAATCCTCCAACATGGCGGTCTTAATAGATCCAAACATCTCTAGAACCTATGCTCGAAAGTGAGCAACAACCTCCTCCTAAAGGATCTCCCTAATCTTGTCCTCGGACACAACTGGCCCACTCTAGCCACCTGTCCCTAATCTTGATCCGGATCCTGCCTCGAAAAGTCGTGTCATCACCATACTGAAAATAAACCAGGGAGATACCAGATAACACGCATAACATACCAGGGGAACCAACTCCCAACAAATCCCTAGGGGTTGTGACTTCCTTGTTACGCGTACGATTCTTATGATTTTAGTAGTACGGGCCCATACTACCTTCCACACCTACCCGTATTTGTCTCAAGGATCATCAGAAAAACCTTAACAATACACACTAGAAAACACATACACTCAATCCTCACTCCATAGAGGAAGGATAAACATCACAAAACTAGCCCGCTGACCCTACACTACTCATCCATGAAACTTCCACCAACCCGACGCCACTCGTGCTAATCATACATAACACTGGACCCTATAGACAGTCAAATATCTGATCCTAACCTAAGCCCTTGATCAAACAAGAACATGAAATAAGACCAAACAAAATATTCTCAGGCTATAGAATCTTAGTTATGTATAACTATGATGCATACACTAAGCAACTACAATAATGATGTCAATTTCATATAAGGAAGGACCCTAGGCTATTAGGATTCATATAATTAGGCGATTCTATCATGCAATTCATGAAGATTCCTAGCCTATCACTAGCATGCTATTCTAGCATATCACAAGATCAAATAACAGTGTGGTAATTTGGGATCTACTTACTAGCTCCGGATGATCGTACACATCACACCCTCTTTGATTATTTTGAAAATCATTTTTTTAAATCTTTTTCCTCGGGTTGAGACTGGATTCACACGAGTGTTCCTCCAATTCACTCAAACCAAGGCTCTGATACCAACTTGTAATGCTCATAAAAATCATGATAAATTTAAACTTTTTAAATACAACCCAAAACCATAAAGTGTTTACAAAACAGTTTCAAAACATTTCCAACATCATAGTTTTCCCAAAATAATAGATCATAAATAGATGATGTGTACGTTCACGCCTTCGCCTTCTCGTGGTCATCCGAAGTACCTGAAACATAACCCAAAACTGTAAGCCGATGCTTAGTGAGTTCCCCAAAATACCAACACATAAGTAAATAACATATATACAATAACAACATGCAATGGGTAAACAGCTAAAAGACTGGATTACCCTTGAGCCGAAAACATAAGTCTGGATTGCCCTCGGGGACCACAGCTTATGTCTGGCTTGCTCCCTGACTGGATCATTTCTCAGACTAAATTACCATCAAGCCCTCAGTACGATTCTGGCATACCGTCCAGCCCGCAGCTCGTATCTAGAATGCTCGTGAGCCCTCAGTATGATTATGGAATACCCTACCCGATCCTCAGCTCATATCTGGAATGCTCCAGGGTTTGTTGGCTACCGCACGGAGCAGTATAATCTCAACCCCACACAATATGTCGACATATAACAGATAATACACATATACAGATAATCATGCAAACAGAATCACAGGTAGTCCTATAGATCTACCAGACTAGCATATTGGCCACTAGAATAATCATGCATATCTATTCTATACTTAGCATATAAGTGAATAGTAGGATATCAAACCAATAGGCCGACCTTGGTGCCTTCGACCCGTAAGTATAGTGAGGAAAATTCACCTCGCAAATTGGACAAAAGCTAATGAGGTCTTAACTCCGAATCTCAGCTCCAACCGCCTCCTATTCCAACCAATTGACCAATCTCAATTAGAATTCCCAAAATACCCTTATGGTCAAACTTGGTCAAAGTCAAATTCAACTGAGTCAACCCAGTCGAGTCAACCCAACCGAGTCAACTCAACCGAATTGACCTAGTGCGAGTGTGTGGGGCGTACTCCGAAGGTACGTTGGGCGTACTCGAGTGCTCGCATGTTGACCACCATCCGGGTGGTTGACCTCGTACGTGGGGTGTACCCCAAGCAACCTCAAAACTTATTAAGTGCTTAATGGCTTAAGCTCTTACGTCCATATTTCAGATCCAAGGCTAAAATACATTCTAGAGTCATAATGTTTCCAACTTTATGACTTTACATGCACATTAAGTGCTTATGTCAACTTCTTAATCCATTAAGACATTCTACAAGATGCATGGAGCAAAACCAACCATTTGAAACCCATTTTTATGACTCAAGACCCTCCCAATGGTCTGAAAGGACGGCTTAATGGGTCAAGAACATTCTTTGTTCATGAAACACCACATTTAGGACAAAAAGAACCTAAAACTAACCCAAAACAAGATCTACAAGAAACTACACCAAGTTCAGAACTTGATACCTCAAAATGGTGACAAAAGGTGGTGTGCTCCTGGATCTAGAAAGATTCACTCCTTCAAGATGGTCTTCTCTTCCTTCCTTCTTCTTCAAAAGCACCAAAACACGCACCAGCTTAGAAATGACTTCTCAAAAGGATATTAGGGTTACAAAAACATATGAGAGGGTGGAGGTTGATAAGGTGAAGGAAATGAGGCCATAAGAGTGCTTAAATATCAGCCAAACCCTAAAAAGTAGGGTTTCCTCATCTGGAAAGTATGCCCAACGTACACTGTTGTACGTCCAGCGTACTAGGGTGCGCCCTAGTATGCTCAGGGTACACCACATACGCATGGAGTACTCCGAAGGCCTAGAATTACAACAATGACATTAAGGCCCTTTTGCCTATATGTCTTGAACTTTAGGACCAAAACACAACATAAAAGAATTAAAAGGGGTTAAATTTAGAAGTACCTCACATTAGGATGTTACAGTTGAGGTGGGCAGAAGGCCCTAATTTTGTGATGGACGCCCAAACGACCCAATACAATGAAATTTGGTAGATGAATGGTAGGCCCAAGGATACTAGACATATGCACCCTTGTTGTCCAATGTTTTGCTATTATCCGAAACCACCATCATGACAACTAAGTCTGGGTCTGTCGCCACGACTATTTCTGTTGTCTCCATATTAGTTGTCGGTGGTATTATTCCACTGCTCGGGAGCTAAAATTATTGGGAAAGACGAACTATCTATGTGAGTGACTTGAAATATATGAGAGTGACCTTGATTCATACAGTTTTCTTCAAGTAAAATCATAAATCTTATCTTTGTGAGCGAGGGAAGAGACCATGATGATGGAGCAAGCTCGCTATATAATCAAACTTGAGAGACAATCCATTAACTGTGTATGTGACAAGATTCTTGTTGGTAAATCAACTTCAATGTTGTTAATAAGGCCACCTATCACCTTGATTCAGATTCTATACTCCATGATTGTTGAATCAACCAATAACAATAGTGCAAAGTCCGTTTTTAATTTGAATAATTTTAACAACCTTGTTGTCGCGAATAAGTGTTTCGAGGTTCTTCCACACTTATTGAGCCCTCATGTTTTTATCTAAAACCATTTGTAATAGAGGCTATGATATTGTCCTATAAATCTACATCTTGATGATAGAGTCAATCCGACTCCATTTTGCTTTGTCGGATGTGGTAAGTTCCTTTTCATTCAGTTTGAAAATATGATCTGAAACATCAAACCATTGCATTGCAATGGTTTTCGAATAACCCTCGCCATGTATCATACTACAGAATTTCCAGATCCAAAATGAGTGAAATGTACCTTTAATGTTCGTAATGGTGTATGGTTTTTTATGTAGTCATAATAGAGAAAGGATGAAGAAAAGAAGATCAAGGGAGGGATGGCTGGTGGAAGAGAGATTTCGGCGACAAAGATGTAGTTGGTGGGTACGGTATAGCCGTGAAGCACAATAAAGAGGAAGAGATAGAATGTGTCAATGTGAGGCAAATTAAGAAGAGATAATTAGTTCTCATACTGTAATCAAAGTATTATTTTCAACATAATCTCCATTCCTTAATATAAATATATAGATAAAAATACATATAATAAGTATGTGTTGTTGTGAGAATCCAATACATGGAGGACATGGATCAAATTACAAACCATAATGTTACACCCGCGTTTCTCGCTAGACGTTAATAAAATGATTTACTAGTAATGATCAACAATTTTAACATTTATATGTAGTAAATAAAGAGAACTGTTAAGTATTATGTGTTTTATATGTAGTTATATATAGTGTATGGGCTTAAAGCGATATAATAAAATATAAATAAAATATGCATCTTAAATAGAATAAAAAATAGGTCGAATAAACTTGATGAAAGAAGAAGTAGTCATGATGAGGATTCTGGGGATATAAGGAACGCTTAAATCTGACTTCGTATGAAGAAGTTATGATTGTTTGAAGTTTCGTGTTCAACCCAATACGACATCGCGTATTGTAAATAGTAAATAGGAGATAGATTTCCCATTAACGTAAGTGATCTAAATGAAAGTCATAGTAATAATAAAAGTGAGAGCGCACATATGGAGACGTCTAAATCTAACTTCATATGACGAAGTTATGATTTTTCAAAATTTCAGCGCGACAGTGTGGACACAAAAATTGAATTTTAGATCAGTCGTGTTTTAGCCAAAACAATCTAAATGATAATTGAAGATCTCGTTAATAGGTTCCCAAAAATATAAAGACAGTCAAAAACGGAGTCCATATGTAAAAGTTATGAATTTTACATGGTCGTTAACAATGTAATCTTCGTCCATAGCTAAACATAAGATCGGCTGATAATTAGCTAATAGGCTCTAAATGAAAGTTGTAGTACTCAGAAATACCTACGTGTGAATATATGGAACATTCAAAACGGAGTTCGTATGGCCGAGATAAGAGTTTTTAAAGTTTCAGCTCGTACCTAACCCCTTGCAACGTAGCACCAGTAGGCAGCCGACACGTGTGCAATTTCTGTAGGCTGAGAGTGCCGACCGAGATTGGGTGAGGTGCTCCTCCTGTCTCGGTGCGGCACGCCTATCCTATATTTTCCCTATAAACTTAGATGTCAGCGCATTCATCCTCCACATCATTCTCAAACCTCTCTCTCTCTCTCTCTCTCTCTCTCGTTTCTCTCAATTATAGCCCAACCTCTGATGTGATTATAACTGGTTGGCCCTTACTTGATAGATCTTGATATAGACCTTGGGATTGTTGAGAAATATAGACTATCATTAGTCATAAAAAATAATAAACTAAGACTTAGTGATAATTTAACCTATGTCACATGAAAGGAAATGCTAAGTGCTGAAGTGAAGCACTGCCCAACTTTCCAGTCATCCACTTTAACAAATGAGTGCATAGTTACTTTCAGCTAACACATAGATGTAAAGTATCTTGATGATGACCAAGAACTATTATCTGTGTTAAAATAAATTTATGATTTTTATTTCATTTAATTATATATGTATTTTATTTAATTTAATCATATATGTATTTTCATATATTTATATAAAATATATTGGGTAGTGATGGGTGATGAAAATGATGAGATGATGATGAGTGGACTTGACTATTGATGAACCATTAATCTAGCAGAGTATAGATGATTACCATGAACTATTCTACATAGTCTAGTGGAAACACTCGCAGACTCGTAACCTATAGGTGTTAATGAACCATCTGTTCATTTGATGTACTCTATCCCCTATGGTTGCCTTATTGACATATATTGCTAAAGGAATCCTCCAAGCAGTATTGTCTACCCGTTGATGATAATTGTCCTTAGGATTGGTCCCTTGAGATCAGTATTTTAGGATCAATAAGCGAGAATAACGGGAATGGGTAATCAGGTAAATTATTTTATGTAAATTATATAATTAAAGAACTTAATTATTGTGAGTTGAAAACCCTATGTGCTCACTAGGCCCCCAATCCTGACCCACTCAATTTCTTTGTATCACATGAATCGGTACGAAGGCATAGGGATGAGGAGTGATTTGAGGATTCTGTAGGCCATTAGTATAAATAAATGTTATAAGGCATGTAAGAAAATGTTTATTCTTATGTATCTGTATTGACGATGACATCCCATGGTTTTTTTTTAATATAAATGAGATAAATTTATTCAAAAATTCTTTGATAAATGTTATTATCACGTTTTGAAAAAAATTACGCATTCATTTTTATTCTTTGAAATGAATAAAGCATAAATAAAAAGTTATAAATTGGCCGTAAAAATGGGGATGTCACAATTGGTATCAAAGCATTAGTTTAAGCGAACTAGGAATATTTGAGGATTTGTAGACTTAAACTTAGAATGGTAACCGATGATCGTGAGATGTGTGTCTATCATACTTTTGGTAGTATACCCTAATTGACACACACACTAGATTTCTTTATTGAAGATGTCTAAATTGATTTTATGTGCTAAATGAATTGTTTTATGACATGCTTTAGATTGCCTACCTAGGATGCTATTATTTGAATAAATCGATGGTCTGTTGCCGACCTAGATTTAGAAGTTTCATGTGTTCAGGATTCTAAACATTTAATTACGATATTAGAACTGGCATATAACTTTTTGGAGTGATAAGGAGAATTATTGGTCCAAACCTTCATTATCTATATTCTCGTCTCGGTACATTGAACGTCTACTTTGATGTATAGATCGTCATTGTGAGAACTCGAAGTGGATTAGGAAAATGGTAATGGGAATTAGTTGGCTAAGCCCCGTGTAATTGAGCATGTACCTGGAGTTGTGCCAGTAGCCGGACCTATCACAATGGCAGGAGTTCAAGCGTTGATGAAATCCATGCTAGACCGACAAATAGAGGAGACTAGACGACTCCTACGTGAGAATAGGGATGCACCCAAAACACCTATTGTGCAATTTGATCTGAATGAAGAATAGGCTGAGGTAGGAAACTATAGTCGGACTATCAGTCAAGCTCAACCATGTGTGGCTAGAAGAAACCAACCAGATGGAGGGAACGGTGGACGTGGATGCACTTACAAGGACTTCACGGCATCCAAGCCACCGAGTCTTTCTGGAAAACCAACACTAGTGGAAGTCATGGATTGGATCTCCGAGATGGAGATGGTGTTCGAGAGTTGCAATTGTAGCAACAAGAAGAATACCGTTCTCGCGGTCAGATAGTTGAATACTGGGGTATTAAGCTAGTGGAAGATACTGCCTGATACCATGCCCAAGTGAGAAGCTAGAAAGATGTCTTGGGAAGACTTTCTAGTGCAATCGAAAATGCAGTATTGTTTAAAGCAGGATCTTATGGAGATTAACAACGAATTCCAGAATCTAAAAAAGGGCAAGATGAGCGTCAACGAATATGCTGCAAGATTTGTAGAGAAGATGAAGCTAGTTCCTTATTTAGTTCCAACTGAACTCTCCAAGATCAACAAGTTTGGTAGTGTACTACCATCGGAATTTTGGTCCGACAGTGAAGCTCGCAACCACTTTGAAAGCCGCCATCTGGACAGCTAAGAATGTTTAGACCCAAATAAGAGATAAGGGTCTGGATAAAGTAGAGGAAGGGGAAAAGATGATGTTTGAGGGATCATCAAGATCCAACAAGAAGAGAAAATTTTCGAAGGGTGTCCCTAACAACAAGAAGTTTTGGGGGAAGTGGTGAAGCAAAATGGTGTGAGAAATGCAAGAAGAAGCACTATGGAAGATACAACGATGAAGTGACCTGTTTCATATGCAGGAGGACCAATCGTTACTCCAATGAGTGCACATTCAACAAGAGAGTGTTCTATAGCTGTGGAGAAGATGAGCATATTCAGAAGGATTTCCCGAAGTAAAAGGAGGCTACGAAGCCTAATGTTGCCACCGAAGCCAAATGCGAGAGCATTCCAGATGACTCTGGAAGAAGCAAAGGAGGAAGAAGATGTCACTTCAGGTGCTTTTCTAGTAAATGAATTGCCTGCTAATATATTATTTGATTATGGAGCTAATTACTCCTTTATTTCGCACAAATTTGGTAGAAGACTAGCATTGCTTATAGATAGATTAGATAGTGCTCTAGTAGTAGAAGTTTCTAGTGGCAAGTTTCTACATGTTAGCAAATGTATGAAGAACATCATCATTGAATTGAATAAGAATAAGTTTTACAAGGAATTATTGCCCATTGAGTTAAACAGATTCGACATAGTATGAGGAATGGATTGGCTTAGTACAAACGATGTCGAGATACTATGTTGGAAAAAGATGGTGAGAGCGAACCCTCCTGGAAGAGAATCATTGGTGTACGGGGACAAACACAGAGTAAACTCTGGAATCATCTCGATGATGAAATCCAGAAAGTGTTTGGCCAAAGGATGTACATCATATCTAGCGTTCATGAGTAATGCGAAGAAGGAGATGAAAATAGTACTAGTAGTGTGTGACTTTCCGAAAGTATTTCCATAAGATCTTCCTGGATTTCCCCTGATAAAAAAGTAGAGTTTCGGATAGACTTGTTGCCAGGAACAACAACGATAGCGAAAGCACCGTACCGACTAGCACCGATGGAGATGAAGGAGCTTATGATGCAACTTCATGAGTTGTTGGACAAAGGTTTCATAAGACCTGGGGAGCTACGATGTTACTCATGAAGAAGAAGGATGGAAGCATGAGGATGTGTATATATTACAGAGATCTGAATAAAGCAACAGTGAATAATATATACCCATTGCCTAGGATAGATGACATGTTTGATAAATTTCAAGGTGCAAGCTACTTTTCGAAGATTGATTTCTGGTTAGGGCATCATTAGCTGAAGGTAAGAAAGCAAGATGTCGAGAAGACATCTTTCATAATGAGAAATGGACACTACAAGTTTTTGGTTATGTCGTCCGGACTAGCCAACGCTCTAACAACATTTATAGATCTGATGAATAGGGGTTGTAAACATTTCCATGATAAATCTGTAATTTTGTTCAATGATGACATTCTAATTTACTTGAAGAGCCAACAGGAGCATGGCGATCACTTACGCGAAGTGTTAGAAGTTCCGAAGAAAGAGAAGTTGTATGCAAAGTTCTCTAAATGTGATTTTTGGATCCGAGAGGTGTAATTCTTTGGTCATGTGGGTAATCAAGAAGGAATAATGGTTAACCCAGCAAAGATCGAAGCAGTGATGAAGTGGGAACGAACAAAAAGACCCACTGAGATTCGTAGCTTTCTGGGATTAGTTGGATATTATAGAAGGTTTATCCAGGGCTTTTCTTCAATAACTGCTTCATTGACAACTTTGACCCATAAAGGAACTACCTACACATGGAGTGAGAAGCATGAAGAAACTTTCGAGAAACTAAAGAAGCGATTTTGTAAAGCACCAATCCTTGCTTTACCCAACAGAGTTGAAGACTTCACAGTTTACAGTGACGCTTCTAGAGTTGGTTTAGGGTTTGTTCTAACCCAGAGAGATAAAGTGATATCATATGCATCCCAATAGCTGAAAGCACACGAACAGAACTACCCCACTCACGATTTGGAGTTAGCGGTGGTGGTTTTTGCACTGAAGATATGAAGACTTTATGTTTATGGCATAAAGTGTAAAATCATAAGAATCTTCAGTATCTCTTTGATCAAAAGGAGTTGAATATGAGACAAATACATTGGCTAGAGTTACTCAAGTATTATGACTGCGAGATACACTACCCTCACAAAACAAATGTCGTAGCAAACACTTTTAGTAGATAGATAAACCTGGAGAGGAAAAGATCAAGAACGTTAAGAATTGAAATTGTCTCAACGATTGTAGAAAGTATCAAGAAAGATCAGGAGGAAGCTTTGGAGGGAGATAACTGAAAGGAATAACGTTTGGGAAAAACGTTAGTGTTTGGTACAAACAACCAAGGGTTGAATGTATTCCAAAATAGAATTTAGGTACCCATGATGGGAGGAGTAATGGATCTTCTCATGGAAGATTCTCACAAAACCGTTTACTCTATTCATCCAGTCAGCACCAAGATGTATAGGGATCTAAAACCTTATTACTGGTGGTTGAAGATGAAGCTCTGTTGCTAAGTATGTAGCTGAGTGTGTGACCTGCATAAGGGTTAAAGCACAACATCATAAACTATATGGGATTTTGGAACCTTTACCGGTTCCCATGGATAAGTAGGAAGACATCACCATGGATTTTGTAACGAAATTGCCTAGGACGAAGAATGGGCATGACATGATTTGGGTGATTATGGATCGATTCATAAAGAGTGCACAATTCATAGTAGCCAATGAGAAGTGGTCTATGGATAAGCTTGCAAAAGTTTACATGAAAATGATAGTGAAAGCTTATGTTGTTCCCTAGAAAATTATGTCAGACCATGGCAGTCGCTTTACTTCTCGATTTTGGAAGAGTCTACATGAAGAAAAGGGTACATAACTGTGTTTGGGTACTGCTTACCATCCATAGACTGATGGTCAAAGTGAGAGAACGATTTAAACACTGGAAGATATGCTGAGAGCTTGTACCTTGGAGTTTATGGGGAACTGGGATGAGCATCTACCATTGCTAGAATTTTCCTACAATAATAGTTACCATTCAAGTATTAAGATGTCATTTTATCATGCGTTTTACGGAAGTAAGTGTCCTACGCCGTCTTGTTAGCTTGAAGCTGGAGAGAAGTAGTTTATGGGTCCTGAGATTGTCCATCAGATTGTTGAGAAGTTGAAAGTGATCAGAGAAAGGATGCTAGCACCTCAAAACCGTAAGAAGAGCTATGTAGATAAGAAGAGACAACCGATTACTTTCGAAAATGGAGACTAAGTGTTGCTTAAAGTCTCTCCATGGAAGGGACTTATCAGATTCGGAAAGCGAGGGAAGTTGAGTCCAAGATTCATTGGACCATTCAAAGTTTTTCAGAGATATGGAAGCCAAGCTTACAAGATGGAGTTGCCAGAAGAACTGGAAGGTATTCATAACACCTTTCATGTGTGTTATTTAAGGAAGTTCACGGGAGAAGTTCCCAATGTGATTCCATTTTCGGAGATGAGGATTGATGAGAGCAAAAGGTTGATTGAAGAACTCGAAGTGATTATTGACCGTAAGACGAAGAAGTTACGACGTAAGATGGTTGAATTAGTGCTTGTGCGATGGAAACATATGGCAGGGTCGAACCTCACCTCGAAGACAAAAAACAAAATCAGGAGTCGTTATGCACATTTGTTTGATGATGCATACTTCCGGGACGAAATCATCCTAAGGGGAAAGAATTGTAACGCCCGTGTTTCTCGCTAGACATTAATAAAATGATATTGTTGTAATGTTCAACAATTGTAACCTTTATATGTAGTAAATAAAGAGAAATGTTATTTATTCTGTGTTTTATGCGTAGTTATATGTAGTTTACATGCTTAAAGCGATATAATAAAATAGAAATAAAATACGCTTCTTAAATATAATAATAATTAGGCTGAATAACCTTGATGAATGAATAAGTAGTCTTGATGAGGATTCCAGAGATATAATGAACGCTTAAATCTCACTTCGTATGAAGAAGTTATGATAGTTTGAAGTTTCGCGTTCAACCCAATACGACATCGCGTGTCGTAAATAGTAAAACAAAGATGGATCGCTCGTTAACCTAAGTGAGCTAAACGAAAGTCGTAGTAATCGTAAAACCGAGAGCGCGCATATAGAGAACGTCTAAATCTGACTTCATATGAGGAAGTTATGATTTTTCAAAGTTTCAGCGTGATAGTGCGGACACATAAATCAAATTTTAGATCGGTTGATTTTTAGCCGAAAGAATCTAAATTAGAATTGATGATCTCGTTAATAGGATCCCAACGATATAAAGACAGTAAAAACGGAGTTCGTATGTAAAAGTTAAAAATTTTACACGGTCGTTAACAATGTAATCTTCGTACACTATTAAAATTAAGATCGACTGAGAATTAGCTGACGAGATCTAAATGAAAGTTGTAGTACACAAAAATACCTACGCATGGATCTTTAGAATGTTGAAAACGGAGTTCGTATGACCGATATATTAATTTTTAAAGTTTTAGCTCATACCTAACCCCTTGTGATGTCTAGGCTGGATTTAGAAAGGTGTTTAAAGTGGGATTTCCAAATAGTATACTTTGTATACCAAATGGACCCTACTTCCATTATGATCGTACCTGATTGTTCCTTACTCGATAGATCGTGAAGTAGACATTGGGATTGTTGAGGCATCTAAACTATCATTAGTCATAAGAAATAATAAACTAAGACTTAGTGATAATTGAACGTAGGCCATATCAAAGGAAAAGCTAAGTGCTAAAGCAAAGCGTTGCCAAACTTTTCAGTCATCCACTGTAACAAGTGAGGGCATAATTAATTTCAGCTTACGCATAGATATAAAGTATGTAGATGATTAAATGATATGTGTGCCTATTATTTGTATTACGTGATATATGTGTTAAAAATATTGTATGATTTTTACTTGATTTAGTCATATATGTATTTTCATATATTTATATAAAATATATTTGGTAATGATAAGTGATGAAAATGATGAGATGATGATGAGTGGACTTGACTATTACTGAAGCGGTGGTCTAGCAGAGTATATATGACGACCACATACTATTCTAGACAGTCCAGTGGAAACGCTAGCATGCTCGCAACCTATAGGTGTTAATGAACTATCTGTTCATTTGAAGTACTCTATCCCCCATGGTTGCCTTATTGGCATATATTGCTAAAAGAATCCCCAAACATTATTGTCTACCCGTTGATGCTGATGATCCTTAGAATATGTCCCTTGAGATAAATATTTTAGGATAAATAAGCGAGAATAACGAGAATGGATAATCACGTAAATTATTTGATGTGAATTATATAATTAAAGAACTTAATTATTGTGGGTTGAAAACTCTATGTGCCCACCAGGCCCCCAAACCTGACACAATCAGTTTATTTGTATCTCAGGAAGCGGTACGAAGGCACAAAGATGATGAGTGATCTGAGAATTTTGTAGGCCATTAGTATAAATAAATGTTATAAGGCCTGTAAGACAATGTTTATGTTTATGTATCTGTATTGACGATGACATCCCGTGGTTTTTAATATAAATGAAATAAATTTCTTCGGAAATACTTTGATAAATGTTATTATCACGTTTTGGGAACAAATTTCGCTTTAGTTTTTATACTTTGAAATAAATAAAACATATATAAAAAGTTTTAAATTAGCTGTAAAAATAGAGATGCCATACATAAATCATAAACTTAGTATACTAAACTAACAAATAGTTGATGCTTTTGTAGGACACAGATTTTATCATCAAAAGGGTAAAGCTTGAATATGTTATTCGTGAACCACCAGTAGAGAAATTGGCGCATGCATATCAGATGGATTATAAATACATGTGTATATCAAAACGTATTATATAAAAAGCTATTTCAAATAAATAATAATATGTATCTTAATATTGAAGCTAATCTTTAATAAAATATAATCTTAACATATTTTCTACTACTTTCATTCAATTAATGTTTCACAATCCTTACTTAACAATTTGAATTATATGTTCTTCATCTGGAAAATGCAAATTATTTAAGATTTTAATAACTTGAAGATGATATTAAACGTTTTAAATAATTAAATAATATCAACATATATATATATATATATATATATATATATATATATATATATATATATATATATATATATATATATATATATATATATATATATAACAAAAACTTTATTATATTATTAACACAAAATTCCAATATACACAACATATATATATATATATATATATATATATATATATATATATATATATATATAACAAAAACTTTATTATATTATTAACACAAAATTCCAATATACACAACGTAAATTTTAAAATGTTGAACAGTTGCTATTGGTACTTGGCCTCTATCCTAACTAGTCTCTAGGGTAGTTCTTAATTAGGATTACGGCTTAACCAGTCCAAATCTTAGCTAAATGTTCAAAAAGTGACCATTTGCCATAATTATACCAATAATTGCTTTCTGGGCTTTCACCTTTTAGGCTTCGGGTATGTACATATCTAATTAGAGGTGTTGTTGGCGCGGCAAGTAATGGGTTAAAAGACAATGGTTATACGTATCCGGGTTTTAGGAATGACATAAATTTTATTTATAAATACTAGCAAGATGCAATAAAAAAAAACAATACAAAAAAGTAATAATTAAAGTCAATCAAGTTTGAACCTACTGCCGATATGAAAAAACCAAAAGAAAGAATGTGTGATAACCATATCAAACAAAGTAGCTTTCGTTTGCTTGTCTATTCCAAAAACCAGAGAGTTCCGAAAGTTCCAACAAAATCATAAAGTCGGTGAAAAGAACCGCATTGTTACATGTTCTTTGGTTTGTCATGATAGTCAAATGATACACCCAATAGAACATGGCACTGTGCAAGAGAAAAACAAATAGTCAATCATATCCAAATGCAAATCACATATAGGACATAATAAAGACTCCATCTCAATACCTCATTTATCCAAGTTCACTCTAGTGGTCATTTTATTTATCCGTAAATTTATACCAAAACATTAAGCTTAGTATGAGCACAATTACTCCATATGAGTTTTTATTCAAAATTAGTTTCAAAAACTCAAGATTTTAGCAACGGAAGAGTTGAAATTTCGAAATACACATAAATATGTTATACCCACAAATGATCATCTTACAAGAAATTGAAAGAAAACACCAGCCATAGAAGAGTAAAAGAAATAACAACATTTGTTGTCTTTGGTTCCTCAAAGGAAGGATAGGGAGTTAATGGAGAATGTGGATGTACCTTTCCTTTGTGAACACCAACAATGACTCAACTTAAAGTAGATGCTAGTCGCAACTCTTAAGATTTAAGCTAAAACCAAAGTTGGACTTAGAGAGCAAATGCAAGTATCCTAATCTCTAACACCTTTTGCAAGAGTGAATAAGAGAGGAAGAGAGATCACCTTACGGTTTTGTTCTAGAAAAAGAATGAAGAATGAAATCCTTCATGCATTGTGGTAAATCTAAACCAATACCCACAAGCCTTTAACCATTTAAATAGTCATGTCCCTAAAGCTACTTGTCCCCCTATGCCCTTAATACAAGTCATGCTTTTGATTAAAAAAAAATCAAAACACCATGCATCTTCTCCACTTTCTCAATCTACGACATTGAGAAGAAAAAAGAATACAAACTTTATAAATTTTATAAACAAGTTCATAAAATATAAACTTTAACCTTTAGGTAAAAGATAAAAAGTATTTCTAGTCCAAAATGTTGTACATGACTTATTAAATAATAACATATATATATATATATATATATATATATATATATATATATATAATGTTACTTGCCATTGAAACTTATTATTTCCATGAAATAAATAATTTCCAATTAATTATAAGAGTTTATGAATATTTATTAAAATCAATTTGTAATATATAATCAATTGTATCAAATTGTTAGTGTGACCATTTAGGATGATATGTTAATTCACAATATCATTCTAATATGACTCTTGAGCATACAAGATATTTGAATCTCCCACTTGTGTAAGATGTTGAATTAGGTGTCTAAGCCCATAACTATAATTGATATGTACTTGAACCGATAGTAGCATGGTCCTTTTGAGTTGCCTTCACCATAGCAATATGATAGGATGAGTTTTGGAGAAAGAGGTTAATTAAGATTTATTAATATATTATAAGAATAATATATTAATTAAGAAATCTTATTATTTAATTAGTATTGATCATAAATTAATTTGGAATTAATTTAGTGATCAAAAGAGATTGATTAAAAGAACGGGGACTGAGTATGTAAATCAGTAATAATTGTAGTTTGGGCTAATGGGTCCTATTGGTATAGGATGGACGAAAATCTATGGGGAGCCCATAGAGTTTTCGTCCAAGGCTTGCCATAAGGGGGTACATATGTTGCTTAGGGCCTAAACAAGGGAAATTAGGGTTTCCATTTGGAAAACCCTAGCAGCTCAACTACATAAGGAACCCCTAGGTTACAGTTTTTGGCGATGCATTCTTAGAGAACCTTTTGGCCGAAAATTTTGAAGCTCCATAACCTTTCTCCGTCTTCCTCATTGCTAGTGGTGTTTGTGACTCCATTAGAGGTGCAACAATTGAGGCACTAAGCTCTTGAAGGTCAAGATCAAGGAATCAACAAGAAATGTATTCTTCTAACCCTAGTTTCTTTATTAAATCCGAAAATTGTATGCTAGATTAGGGTTCTTGCTTTAGATAATTGATTTGCATGTATAACTTGAGAAAACCCTAGATCCAAAGCAATTAGGGTTGCATGTGCACCATAGGAATGTTGTAATGCTCAAAATCCACAGTGGTATCAGAGCTTAGGGTGTTTTTCTGTTATATTTGATGCTATTGTGTTTTTCAAAGCTGGAAGAAAAATCGATTTTTGGCTTCTTACTGCAGAACTCGACAAGTCCTAAGATGGACTCGACGAGTTGGACCTACTCAACGAGTCTGTGCCCTGAATCGACGAGTTGGTTCGTCAGATGACAGATTTTTCGGATTTCAAGCCTAAATTAGATAAGGATCATTACTTTAAATTGTTTTAACTGTTAAAATTCGAATTTTTTGTTATGGTAATGATTATCCTCATCTAATTGGAAGATTATGATAAAATTTTAAGATAATGTCCAAAATTATATGATTAGTTTAATTATTTAAAATTTGATCTAGAAGTTTTAAAAAGTTTCAATACTTGCCCTCAAGTTTTGGAATTTAAAATTTGATTAAAAGTTTTAATTTTTAAATATTAAATTCTAAAACCCTAGTGTTTTAAAAGTTTAAAATACAACCCTTATACTATTGTAATATTAAAAACTTAATACTTATATATATGTATAAGATGAGTAAGTCTCACCGTTAGTAGGCTTCATTCACGAAGCTGATCTATAAGAGGGGTATAAGGAAACTTCCTATAAAATGGCGGTTGAATGGGTGTCCACTCTCACCCACCGCTTCCTTGATTGGTGGGGGGTCGTTAGCCGAACGAGTATGATAGGACATTAATTCCTCATTAATAAGTATAATGAATATTATAAAGTAACTAAGTGTTTTTATAAATTCCCAATCTTAGTTACTTTAGGAAAAATGTGAAAATGATGCTATTCCACGAAATTGCACTTTGCACCTTGACAAGTCGTTATTTGTGCGTGTGTGGTTAACCGTCACACTAACTTGGACTAACAAGGGTGGCGAAGGTTAGCTCGAGAATTTTCATAGATCAATGGAGCGTGTGTGGTTAACTGGCACATTGATTAGGTGGTAAATGACATTGAGAGTGCCAAGCTAATTTGCATGGTTATTCACACCTTGTTTGTGATCCTCGGTATCCCAGTCACAAACTTGAAGGGCATATTCGAGATTAAACATGCCATTGAAAAGTCCAATGAATCTCAAAAGAATATAGGAATTTCATTTCATTTAAAACCTAATTCTTCATTTCGTTTTTCGTGGTGGAATTGGTAAATCGTCTCACCCACCGCTTCCTTGATTGGTGGGGGGTCGTTAGCCGAACGAGTATGATAGGACATTAATTCCTCATTAATAAGTATAATGAATATTATAAAGTAACTAAGTGTTTTTATAAATTCCCAATCTTAGTTACTTTAGGAAAAATGTGAAAATGATGCTATTCCACGAAATTGCACTTTGCACCTTGACAAGTCGTTATTTGTGCGTGTGTGGTTAACCGTCACACTAACTTGGACTAACAAGGGTGGCGAAGGTTAGCTCGAGAATTTTCATAGATCAATGGAGCGTGTGTGGTTAACTGGCACATTGATTAGGTGGTAAATGACATTGAGAGTGCCAAGCTAATTTGCATGGTTATTCACACCTTGTTTGTGATCCTCGGTATCCCAGTCACAAACTTGAAGGGCATAATCGAGATTAAACATGCCATTGAAAAGTCCAATGAATCTCAAAAGAATATAGGAATTTCATTTCATTTAAAACCTAATTCTTCATTTCGTTTTTCGTGGTGGAATTGGTAAATCGTCTCACCCACCGCTTCCTTGATTGGTGGGGGGTCGTTAGCCGAACGAGTATGATAGGACATTAATTCCTCATTAATAAGTATAATGAATATTATAAAGTAACTAAGTGTTTTTATAAATTCCCAATCTTAGTTACTTTAGGAAAAATGTGAAAATGATGCTATTCCACAAAATTGCACTTTGCACCTTGACAAGTCGTTATTTGTGCGTGTGTGGTTAACCGTCACACTAACTTGGACTAACAAGGGTGGCGAAGGTTAGCTCGAGAATTTTCATAGATCAATGGAGCGTGTGTGGTTAACTGGCACATTGATTAGGTGGTAAATGACATTGAGAGTGCCAAGCTAATTTGCATGGTTATTCACACCTTGTTTGTGATCCTCGGTATCCCAGTCACAAACTTGAAGGGCATAATCGAGATTAAACATGCCATTGAAAAGTCCAATGAATCTCAAAAGAATATAGGAATTTCATTTCATTTAAAACCTAATTCTTCATTTCGTTTTTCGTGGTGGAATTGGTAAATCGTCTCACCCACCGCTTCCTTGATTGGTGGGGGGTCGTTAGCCGAACGAGTATGATAGGACATTAATTCCTCATTAATAAGTATAATGAATATTATAAAGTAACTAAGTGTTTTTATAAATTCCCAATCTTAGTTACTTTAGGAAAAATGTGAAAATGATGCTATTCCACGAAATTGCACTTTGCACCTTGACAAGTCGTTATTTGTGCGTGTGTGGTTAACCGTCACACTAACTTGGACTAACAAGGGTGGCGAAGGTTAGCTCGAGAATTTTCATAGATCAATGGAGCGTGTGTGGTTAACTGGCACATTGATTAGGTGGTAAATGACATTGAGAGTGCCAAGCTAATTTGCATGGTTATTCACACCTTGTTTGTGATCCTCGGTATCCCAGTCACAAACTTGAAGGGCATAATCGAGATTAAACATGCCATTGAAAAGTCCAATGAATCTCAAAAGAATATAGGAATTTCATTTCATTTAAAACCTAATTCTTCATTTCGTTTTTCGTGGTGGAATTGGTAAATCGTCATTTACCTACCTTCATATAATTTGCAATTGGATTACAGCATCCCTCTTCCTAATTGTGAATTATAGTGTTGGGTCCTAGCCTTAATATTTCATTTGAGTGTTATATTAAGGATTGCTTATCTAATCTAAACTTTGTTCCTTTTCTTTTTCAGATGTCTGGCTCAAATAACGCTTCTGGCTCAAACTCCTCAAGTTCCTTTTCTGTTATGAACATTTATGGCAGGGTCACCTTCGATGGGTCCAATTTCAATGATTGGATCCGCAACATTCGCATTGCCCTTCGATACGAGGAGAAAGAATACGTCCTCGACGAAAAGCTCAAAGAGATAGATGAAACCAAAGCTTCTGCTGAAGAGATAGCTGAGTATAGGGCTCACGAAAAGGACGCGACAAAGGTGTCATGTATTATGGTAGCCACTATGACTCCTGAGCTCCAGCGGTTCTACGAGGACTACTGGCCTTACGAGATGTTCCAAGATTTGATGGAAAAGTACCATCAAAGTGCGCGTCAAGAAAGGTACGATATTGTCGCCTCGTTAATAACAACTAAGATGAAAGATGGAGAGTCCATCACGAGCCACTTGCAAAGCATGCAAAGGTATGTGGATCGATTGCTCAAGTTGAATGTCAACTTTGACGAAGAGTTGGCGATTGATATCATTCTCCACTCTTTACCTCCTTGTTATGATCAGTTCAAGATGACTTATCATATGAACAAGGAGGAAGTCACCTTGAGCAAACTTCAAGGTTTGTTGAGAACTGCTGAAAGTGGACTGAAAGGTAAAGTTGTTGAGTCCACCCCTACTGCTTCTGCCCCCGTCCTCACAATAGGACATGGAAAAGGGAAGAAGAGGAAAGCTCCCTATAAGAGCCACAAGGGAAAGTCCCATGATGGATCATCCTCAAATGGATCCAAAGGTAAAGCCGGTTCTGCCACTCCCTTATCCGATCCTAAAGAAGCAACGTGCTTCTACTGTCACGAGAAGGGGCATTGGAAACAAAATTTCCCGAAATACTTGCAGGACATCAAGCATGGGAAGATAAAAGCCCTCTTTCGTAGGTATTTATACTATTCAATCTAATAACTCATCACATGCTAGTTCTTGGGTCCTTGATACATGATGTGGTTTTCACATTTGTTCTGATTTTTAGGCGCTAAGAAGAAGTAGGGATGTGGAGCATGGGAAGATGAACCTGATAATGGGGAATAGGAAATCGTCGCCTGTCACCAAGATCGGGATTTATTCTTTAGTGCTTAGTAGTGGGTTAGGATTAGAATTAAATGATTGTTGCTACTCGTCACATATGACGAGGAATATTATTTCTTTTCATAGTTTGTACAGACAAGGTTTTAGATTTTCATTTAATAATGAAATTGGTTCTATTAATGTTTTCTATAATGGTACTTTATATTTTGAAGCATTGCCTTGTAATGGTGCATATGAAATTGTGATGGTTGTAGACAACTTAGGAAATAATGTGTTGCAGATCGATTCGTCTAATGGTTTAGACAAGGCATGCTTGTGGCATTGTCGTATTGGACATGTCAACAAGAAGCGCATATCCCAACTCCAAAAGGATGGAGTCTTGGAGTCATTTGACCTAAAGTCGGATGAAACATGCGAATCTTGTTTGCTTGGAAAGATGACTAAATCACATTTCACTGGTACTTGTGAAAGAGGTGAGGGATTGTTGGATCTCATACACACAGATGTGTGTGGGCCCTTTAGATCCACCGCAAGGGATGCTAATCGCTTCTATGTTACGTTCACTGACGATTATAGCAGATATGGGTATATCTATTTAATCAATCACAAGTTGGAAACGTTTGAAAAGTTAAAAGAGCTTAAACAAGAAGTGGAGAATCAATTGGGCAGGAAGATAAAGATGCTCAGATCCGATAGGGGTGGTGAGTATCTTAGTATCAAGTTCCACGACTATCTTAAGAAATGTGGAATTATTTCACAATTGACGCCACCTAGGACACCGCAGCTAAATGGTGTGGCTGAGAGGCGCAATCGATCCCCTGTTGGACATGGTTCGTTCCATGATGAGTCGAGCTTCGTTACCTATCTCATTTTTGGGGTATGCCTTAGAGACTGTCGCCCATATCCTTA